>NC_134336.1:1266666-1895000 GCF_964195595.1 Calonectris borealis | reverse complement strand
CGAGGGTGGGATGGGCTAAAAATACCCTGGAGAAAATGAAATATGGGTGATATGGGGTGATATCGCTGCCATCAGCCACTGGAGGAAGCGGAGAGGGAGGCACCCGGCTGTGCTGCCCTTGGTGCGGAGCCTGGGCTGGCGGCCGAGCCTGCCCTCGGCTCCCCTCCCTGCTGGGGATGAGGGGGGGTAAAATCCCCTGGGGTGGGGGTCTGGGGTGCACACTACAAGCTCTCAGCTCTCCCCTGCACCCTCCATGGGGTGCTGGGGCAGATCCAGTCCAGAGGGACCCCGCCCTGCTCCCACCATCTCTGGAGCAACCCTGTCCTGCTCCCACTGTTGCCTGGTGGGGACCCCCTGGGGCACCCCCAGTGCTCATCAGACAGCAGCAGAGCTGCAAAGCCTGCAGCACCGCAGCTTTCTGGGGAGAGCAGCCCGGCATGCTCGGCCGGGAGGAAATGCCCGTGTGAAAGGTAACGGTGCAGCCGCGCCGCATGTTTACCCGCCGGCAGCGCTCCCCCGCTCACCTCCCCTCTCCTGGGCTGATATTTTTGTTGGCATCAGGGGAGCATCACGCTTTTCCGAATGGCCCTGCAAGGTGGAAAACAAGACGGCCGAGAGCCCCCTTGCCTGGACACGGTGCCCGGCCGCGGGCGCTGCGCAAACACTGCTCTGGCCCTGCTATTGTTCCCGTGTTGTGACAAGGCGGCTCAGGGTGGCCGGCGTGACCCCGTAGCGCCGGGACCTGCCCGCAGCACAGGCCAACAACAACAGCGAGGGGCTCACCTGCGCGGCGGGGCCGGGGAGGGGGCGGCAGCGGGGGCTGGTGCTGGCAGCAGCCCCCCAGAAGGCGGGCACGCAGCCCTTAGGCAAATAAAAGTTTGCAGCTGATAAGGGCACGGGCTGGCCCGGCGAAGCCCTTTGGCGCAGCCCGGGGACAGATAGCAGCCGGCCGGACACGCACGGCCTTTCTCACACCTCTGTGCTCCCTCCTGAGTAAACAGGCCCCTCCGGTCTCTTTCTGGGAACGGCACTCGCTACCCCAAGGCCCGGCCCCGAACTATGATGCTGAGCCCTGCAGTGGCACGGGCAGGGGGCTGCGGTGAGGGGCTCACCATGGGCACCCCCGAGACCCAGCTCTGGGTCCAGCTGTGGGATAACGGGCAGCGAGCACAGCCCCGAGTACGTGCTACGATGAGCAAGCACCGGGACCCACCGCAGCCGCCCAGCCAGGACGGCAGCAGCTCCCCGGGTCCGGCCGTGGGGCGGGGGTGCCGTGGGGCGGTTCCCGTGGCTGCTCACAGGCTGTGAGCCCCACGCTGGCATTGCCCTTGGCAGGGGTTTGGGGGAGGGCAGCTTTTGTACCCCCACCTAAGAGCCCTGTGGGGTTTATCCCAACCCAAGGCTGGATGTACTTTCCAAGGCACAGCCTCAGCTCCCCAGAACTAACTCGGCGAGCGAGAGCCGCCTGCCTGCGCTGTGCCGCAGCGCCGGAGCCCGATGCCTTCCTCGGCAGGGCACAGGCAGCACCGTGGGGCTGCTCCCGCATCCTCGGCTCCTGGAGGAAAGCGGGTGCCTCGAGAGGGATGTGACGTGGCCGAAGGAGCGAAAGGAAGAGGGAGAGAGATGGACAGGTAGACGGATGTGCACTTGACCGCCAACAGCCTGAGGCTGGGGGGTGCACAGGCGTGGGGTGTCCCTTGGGTGCATGGCCAGCACCGCATGCCCACTGCTGCTCACCAGGGTTTTGGGAGGATGCTGGGGGGGGTGGCCACTTGGAGCACCCCCTGAGTCTGGAAAGGCTTTGGGGCAGCTCTGCCAGCCCTGGGACCCCAATTCCTGCTGGGGACATTGGTCTAACACCAGCCACGGCCCCCAGGAGCCTGCACCAGCAACTCTGCCCCACAGCCACTGGTTTGCAGGGAGGTTCCTGCCCTCCTCCCAGTTAGGACCAGTCCGTGCTGGGCTCCCCTTACACTATCCTGCCGTGAGGGCTGCCACAGCATGTCCTGCCTGCAAGGCTTTGCCTGAGGCGCTGGCTGAGCACCAAGGAGTTTATTTTTAAGCTTTCCCAGCGTACAGAAAATAGCAAGTGTCTAAATTGGACACGCTCGCAGGAAGAGCCACAGTGGGAGCAAAATAGCGGCTGAGCGGGGAGGAAGGGCAGAGGGCTGGGCAGGGGGATGCCAGCCGGGGCCACAGCATGGTCCCCCCATCCCACTGGGGCCCCGTCCGTGCCCAGGGCTCTGCCCGCAGCCCCCAGCGCCCGTTTCCCGCAGCCCCTCGGGGGGAGCAGGCACAGGCGGGAGTATCCTCCTGGGCCAGGCATGGACCCTGAGCCCCGGCACCCCCTGCCTGCAGCACCCATCATCGAAGCAACGCCAAACCAGGTACAATCCTGCCCTTACCAGCACCACTGCCAACAGCACACAACAAAGGAAAAGCAAACCCCAAACAGCTCCCTTCCTCCCCCGGGCCTGTCCCCGGCGTGGGGTTATATTTAGCCCTCCACGCACGGGCATGGCAGACAATGCGGCCCCGTGTGAGAACTGCGGGCGGGAGGAAACATACTCAATAGCCCCGATGACTTCCCGCATCCTGACATTGTCGCTCCCCTCTGGCCGCTTCCTCGCACGGAGGCAGCGGGACCATGGCGCCCGGCACCCCATGCCCACCCCGGGATGGGTCCTGCCCCTGCCAGTGGCTCGGGGCATTGTCCCACCGCAGCACTGGGAGGGCAGAGGCTGCTGCCTGCATAGCCAGGGTTTTTTCCCGGCACGGGGAGGTCGATGTGGTCTAAAAGCAAGGAACCACGGTGGCTGGGGATGGGGATTCAGCCCTGAGCTGTGGCTGCAAGAAGAGGCGATGCGAGTGGGAAGGGAACATGTCTCACTGTAGCTGTCCCTGGCCGAGGCTCGGGGATATGTCTTGGTGTAGAGCAGAGCTGCTCCTCTCCTACAGCACTTCAGGGCTTCTGCTGGCCGTGTAAAGGAGCCGTCGGGCACAGCAAGGCAGACCTGTGCGTGGGGCCGTGGCAGGAGGAGGTAACACGAGGCAGCTGGGAAAGGACTCGGCTGCGCTTGGGGAAAGGGCAAAACTAGAGCCTGGGAAAGCAGCCTCAGCTGGTTGGGGCAGGGAGTGGGCACCTCCAGGGGCTGTGACAGGCCATTTGCTCTTCAGTGCAGCCAGGGCGAGCACCCTCCGTGCCCGGGGCTGTGGGGACACTGTGCTGCATGCACGTCCCGGGCGCCCCAGGATGACTGCCCTGCTCCAGGACAGGACACAGGAGCATGAGTCCTGCTCCTCTCCTTCCCAAAGCACTGAGGAAGGGACCGATGGTGCTGAGCAGCCTTGTGCCAGCGCAGGGTCACAGCATCCCCAGCCTCGCACAGCTGCTGCATCCCTGCTCTGAGCTAACCGGACGTCCGCTGCAGCCATCCAGGTGTGCCGAGCCGCACCGAGCCGTGCCGAGCGGCTGGTGGGGGCCGCCCACCCCTGCCTGCACAGCAGCCTGGCCCCACCACGGCTCCAGCTCGCTCCCTGCATCCTGCCTGCGGAAACTGCCACCTGCTCCTCTCACAAGCTGTTCGTGATGGACCCCGGGGAGCAAACCCGGCCCGGGCAGGACAGAGGGTCAGCCTGGAGCTGCAGCTGCCCTCGGAGCCGGCAAGGAGGAAGCAGCAAGGTGGCAGGGCCGTGCCAAGAGCACAGCAGCTGGCTTGCTCCCCCCGAGCCTGGGGCACGGCCACCACGGGCTGCGCAGGGCAGGCAGCACTTCTGCAGCTGCCAGATTCGATCCCTGCCCTGCGGCACAGTGCAGCCGCAGCCAGCCCCGGATGCAGAGACTTCCCCAAAGCTGGAGAAGCCCTGGGAGGATGCTCTCGCGCAGAACGCCGGCCTCCAGGCCAGGCGTGGGACTCCCTGCTTGGGGACAGGCTCCCCCCTCGCACGGCCCCGGCCACGCTGCTGGCATGGCTCCTTGCCACTCCCGCTGCAGCGGCCGCCTGTGCCACGCTGGGAATAGCTGGATTACAAACGCGCTGGACCAGAACAAGGACTTGCACTTGAGCAGTTGTGCGGAGGCTCGGGAAGCCAGTTTTCTGCCACAATGGTTTATTCAACAAAGCTTCCTCTTGCTCTTCGTGAGCCACCGTGGCTGCTCGCCCCAACCCTGAGTGCTTGCCGGCTCCTATTCTTGTCCAGCCGGCACTTCCCAGGCAGCACATTGTTGGGATTCAATGGGAGGAAGGGTGGGTTTACGGCACCGAGGGTTTAGGAGAAAGGCAACCGGTCTCTGGGAAGCGGCTTCACCCCTGCCCCAGCGCCTGCGGGGAACCACGGCCCCGCAGCAACTCCAGCGTCTGCCGTGGGGACAGACGGGAGTCCCCAGACACCCAGAAACCAGCTGGAAACGCGGCGGGACCAGCAAGGCAGCCGCAGCAGGAGCAGCGCAGGGGATGCCCGGCCAGGTGCCATCGGTGCCCACGCAGCCGCTGTCGGGGCTCAGCCCTTCCCAAGGGCATTGCTCCAGCACCGCGCCGGAGCAGCCCCCCCGACCGACACCGCGTGGGCCCATGGGAGGAAACAGGGCAGCGAGGCCCCGACAAAGCCCGATTGTGCCCGGCCGGCCCTGGGAACAGGCAGATCAATGGGCTATAAACAGCCAAGGGAGCTGCTCCGTCGCGGGGTGAACAAAGGCATTTCGGAAGACATTTCCGAGCTGGGTCCGGCTGGTCCCGGCTCGGGGAAGGGACGGGACCGTTCCCACCCTGGTGCACAATAGGGAACAGCCGTCGCCCAGCACTGCCCTGCGGCCAGGCTGGGAAAGCAAGAGGCCAGGGGCAGGGCTAGCTCAGGGGACAGTGCCAGCCTGCCAGGGGGACCAGGATGGTGGCATGAGAGGTGCTGTGAGCCCTAGTGCAGGAGGCAGCAGTGGAGCAAAGCTGGGACAGCCTTTGCATTGCCCCTAGACTCCTCCTGCACCTTCTAACCCAGCCTCAGCTGCCCTCGCGCACCGCGACAGCAAAGACCTGCGAGTTCCTGGCGGTGCCGGGCTGTGAGCCCGGCCGGAGGGCAGCGATCCAGCCCAAGGACAGCAGGCTGGGAGGTAAACACAGCCGGGCAGCGCCGGCCGTAAAGCTGTCAGCAGGGAAGGAGCTGGCCCCGAGGAAGCGGGACGGAGCGATGCGAAACGCTGAACTGGCTGCTGACCTCAGGGCTCCGCACCAGACACGACAGATTTATCGTCCCTGGGAGGGGAAGGCCGGGCCGGGGCAGTGGCGAGGCCTCGCTCAGGCACCAGGGGAAAAAACAAGCCGGGAGGCAGCGATAACCCCAGCTACGGCCCCCGCACGCTGCCGGCAGAGAGCAGGGCACGGTCATCAGGTGGCCCTGCTTGGGCAGCTCTCGCTGGGGTTTGGTCCTGCTGTGCCAGTGATGCCTGAGGCTGCAGAGGACACTGGCCACCGGTCCCCAGCGCTCGCTGCCAGCCTCTCCCACCACATGCTGCCCTGCTCAGCAGCCCAGCAGGACCCCCCTGTCCCTTGGGACCCCACCCAGCACTGCCGCAGCCCTTCTTGTCTAGATAAGGAGGTCGAAGGGAAGCAGATGACGTGGCCGGGAGAGCCGGGAGGGAGGCACAACCGCAGCATGGGCTGGGATTTCGGTGCCTCCCCCTCCTTCCCGCCCGCCAGCCTGTTGCCAGGCCCGAGGTCAGGGCCTGACCAGGGACAACGATGGCATCTCTGCCACTGTAGAAGGGGTTGCTTCTTGAAAACATGGGGAGCAGAAAGACGCTCTGAGCCAGGGTTAGGGCCAGGTGCTGATGCAGAAGACACAGAGGCCCAAGGATTGACAGAAGTTTATTCTGGCTGTTCCCGTACAGGGCAGAGATCTCCTCCTTCTCTACACGCCAGCCCAAAGCCACTGCCACGCTCGGAGCTCCACAACAGAAGCAGGGCCAGGACTTCCACCTCCCCCCGTCCCCCTTCCTCGCTGCGAAGCCTGGGAACGATGCAAAGAGGGGTTCCCCAGAGATCGCCAGTGCTGTTCAGGCTCCCGTGAGTGTAACGTGGTAGCATGGTGCTGAGGTCGGGGTTCACGAAGAGAGCTGTAAGCAGGACGGCAGGTCCTCCTGCCGCAGGCGGTTAGCCTGACCCCAACCCCATGTCACTCAGGTCCAAGATTCTTCTATCTTCACGCCATGGAAGAAACCAAACCAGAAGGGACGTGGGTGGAACCAGGCTGAGAGGGTTTTGTGGTTCAAGGGCTGGGACAGGCTGAGAGCTGATGAGTTTCAGACACGCTCCACCTCCAAAAAGCATGGCTCCCTGCCCGCTCTGCCACAAAGGAGGTCTGGGCACTGTGTCTTGAGCAAATCCGTGGGGTGGGCAAACCCCGACCCTCCGGAGGGCCCCGGGAGGGTGAAGAGCAGCAGCGGGCACCGCGTCTTGCCCAGGTACGGCCCGGTGCGGGAGGGAGGCTGGTGGAAGATGTGCAGGTGACAGGGGAGTCCCCAGCACGGTGCTGCAGGACACAGCCCTCTGGCAGCCGGCCCCGGCGACAGTGGCTCCAGGGCACCGCGTTTGCCCAAACAACTTTATTATTAACTTTTTTCCGGGCGGTTCCTGTTCAGCACGGCCCGAGGGGCGAACTCGAGCTTGTCCTTCAGGCTCACCACCTTGGTCAGGTCCTTGCCCGCGATCTCCTGCAGCTTGCGGTCCTCCCGCTGCTCCGAGATGCTCTTCTCCTCCTCGGCCGTGGGCGGGGGGTCGCCGCGGAGGACCCGCTCCAGGTGGTAGCCCACCAGCCCCACCACGAAGGCCACCGGGAAGGTGACGTACGGGGCCTTGGAGCGCACGGCCGCCCATAGCACGGACCACATGGCGCCGGGGGGCTGCGCCTGGCAGGGGGCGAAACGCGGCGGTCACAAGCCGGGCCCGGCCCCCCCCCGCGGCGCCCGAGGCCTCCGGGCTGGCAGCGCCCGGGCGAGGCTCCGGCGGGCAAGGCCGCACCGGGCGGGCCGCACCGGGGCCTCAGCACTGACCCACAGGGAATCGGGACCCGCCTGGGCCGCGCCGGGACCCCCGCCCGGCCCCCGCGGGGCCCCCCCGCAGCCGGACCCGGAGCCGGACCCAGCCCCGGGCGGCCCCCGCTCACCTGGGCCCGGCCGCCGCCGCCGCCGCCGCCCCGCCCCTTCCGGTCAGCGGCGGCGGGCGGGAGCGCGGCCAAGCGAGGCGCCCCCGCGGCCCGGCGGGGCGGTGCTGCCCCCTGGCGGACAGCGCGGGATCAGCGGCGCTGGAGGAGCGGCCCGGGCCCGGGCCGAGGCCGCCCCGCGGGGAGAGCCACGGGGGGAGAGCCACGGGGAGACCCACGGCGACAGCCACGGGGAGGGACTCCTGGGGGGAGACTCACAGGGAGAGAGCCATGGGGAGATCCACGCAAGCGTCCGCAGGGAGACTCACAGGGAGACCCATGAGGAGATCCACAGGGAAAGAGCCACGGGGAGACCCACAGGGAGAGACCCACGGGGAGAGACCCACGGGGAGACCTGCAGACAGCCCCCAGCTACCCCACAGGGAGATCTGCTCCTGCCCCAGCGAGAGCCCCTCTCCCGCCCCACGGACACCCCTCTCCCGCCCCACGGACACCCCTCTCCCAGCCCACGGACACCCCTCTCCCACCCCATGGACACCCCTCTCCCAGCCCACGGACACCCCTCTCCCACCCCATGGACACGCCTCTCCCGCCCCACGGACACCCCTCTCCCAGCCCATGGACACCCCTCTCCCACCCCACGGACACCCCTCTCCCACCCCACGGACACCCCTCTCCCACCCCATGGACACCCCTCTCCCAGCCCACGGACACCCCTCTCCCACCCCTCGGACACCCCTCTCCCAGCCCACGGACACCCCTCTCCCACCCCACGGACACCCCTCTCCCGCCCCATGGACACCCCTCTCCCACCCCACGGACACCCCTCTCCCACCCCATGGACACCCCTCTCCCAGCCCACGGACACCCCTCTCCCACCCCTCGGACACGAAGGGGCAGCAGACAGGGGAAAGGTGAGCCCGACGCCAGCCGCGTCCCTGCGGGGAGGTGGCCGCTGGCCCGGAGTAACCAAAGTTGTCTTTATTAATTGCGGCGGTTCATTACAATAAAAAGGGAGCCACGTGTCACGGTCACTGCACGGCGCTGGCCGGGGCGGGGGCCTGGGAGCCCTTCCCAGGCACGTCCCTAAATCCGGGGTGCGGGGGGGGGAGTGGGGTGGGAAAGGGCTTTGGGTGGCTGAGCGGGCGCTGCCGTCCCGGAGGTGTTTAGCACCAACAGACCCCCGGGGTGAGGGACCCCCAGCGAGGCGTCCCCCTGCTCGGCCCCGGCCCCCCCTGCTGCATGGGGGGGCACGAGCTGGGTTCCCCCAGCTGCCTGCAGTCCCGCGACCCTGCCCGAGGGCCCTGGGCGAGATTTGGCCCCGGATTTTGGGAGCTACCCAGCACCCACCGGCCCTGCCTGGGGGGTGGCTGGTGATGCTGCGTGGGGCTGCTGGCGTGGCGGGGTGGGGGACAGGGATGGGGTCCTCCCCTCTTCTGCCACCAAAAGGGACACTGGGTGGGACAGGATGCTTGGAGAGGGACCAGGGATGGGGACAGGGGCAGAGACGGGGCAGGTGCAGCCTCCGGTCCCGCCACACTGCTCTGCCCTGGAGAGGACCTTTAGGGACCCCCCCACCCTGCTCCTGGGTCTGTGTGCAGTGACGGGGGAGCTGGGAGCAGCAGCATCCCGGGGTCTCCCTTGGTCCCGCGGGGCACCAGGCGCACGACAGCCCCGTCCTGGGGTGTCCCATCCCCGCGGGGCTCCGGGAGCTCGGGGAGAAGGGGTGACCCCCCGGGGCGATCTCTAGCAGCCCCGCACTCAAGGGGCAGCTGCTGGCCATGTCCACGCTCCCGTCCCACCCACCAGCGCTGAGCCCAGCCCGGGGCAGAGCCGCCGCGGTCCCTGGCACTGCGGGTGCGATCGGGCTGCGGGCAGGTCTCCCCACCACCTCCGCCTCGCTCGCACACCAGGGAAGCGGCTCCCACCAGCGGCGAGGCACGGAGGGACCTTATCCCCTGTCCCCGGCTAGTGCCACGCTGCAGAGGCGCTCCCAGACTCCAGGCTGGCAGGAGGGAAGGACGGACGGATGGAGGGACAGACTGACGGGGAAGGAGGGCTGAGCGGGAAGGGGAGAAGCGCGTCGCGATGCTCCGTGCGAGGGAAGCAGGGTGGCTCGCCGTGACCGGGGGCTTCTGCTGCTCTGGTCCGTCCCACCAGCCAGAACACAGCGCTGGTCACGCGTAGTTTCTGATTTATTCCTCAGGTTATATTTATATATGTATATAGGGGAAGGAGCCCTGGGTCCCCCACGGCACCCGAGCCGGTGGCAGCCAGGGGCAGCGTGGGGGAGCCCCTTGTCCCCGCTGCGTCCCAAAGCCTCGTGCCGGCAGGGCCGGGGAGCAGGGCTGGGGGGGCTCCGGCCAGGCGGGGGGCGGGGGCCCCTCCCCGCCACGCGCTGGGGGATTGCACTGAGTACAGAGAGGCGGGGGGCCTGCCTGCAGCCCCCTCCCCTCCAGCCCGGCGGGGCCGGGGACTGAGGGTCACCTCTCTTTTGGTTGGGACGCAGGCTGGGGGGGGTGCGGAAGGGCTGGGGAGCGTGGGAAGGGGACAGAGAGCTGGGACACGGCCCCAGGGAGGGCAGAGGGAGGAAGAGCCCCGGACCCCGGGAGAGGCTGGCAGGGGCATGCGGGCAGGGGGCAAAGGGACGGGGCAGAACCGGGCTTGCGTTCACCCGCCGTCGGATCCACGAAAGGTCTAAGATAGAAAAGAGAGAAGCTGTGAGTGGGGCCAAGAGCTGCCCCAGGGTGTCCCCGCGGCCCCCCATCACAGTGAGCTACGGCCGCGCCGTCCAGTCCGGGTAGAAAAGCGGAGGCTGCGGTCACAGCCGGGTCTGCGCCTCGGGGATGTAGATCTCGATGCTGTCCGCGCTCTCGGTGGCCGAGCTCTGGCGGAAGGAGGCAGCTCGCTTGGCTGCCAGGAGCCGCTTGCGGGCCTCCTGCCGCTGCCGGTCCACCGAGTCCAGGGAGCGCTCCTTCACCGGGTGCACCTTGGAGCGCGGCGGCTTCTTTGGTATCGGGGGAGGCACCTTCTTCTCCTCCTGCACAGACAATGGGGGCTTCAGGGCGGGCGCGGGGCCAGGACCTCCAGGGAACGGGCGTCCCGGCAGGCTCAGGACAGCCAGTGGGCGTGTGGGACACGCGCACCTCCGTGCACGGTGCTGCCACGGGCGGCAAAGCCAAAGCCACCGTGAAATGGCCCCACGCCCCTCCTGCACTGCGCTGAGTCGCGAGGCAGGGCTGAGCGTCCCTTTGTCCGTCTGCACAGGCGTGAAGGCGCCTGCGGCGCGCTGCCCCCGCCTGTGCCGAGACCCTGCCCGGCCCTTTGCAGGCAGCGCTGCCCAGAAACACCCAGCGAGCCGGCTGCGAGACCACGGCGGGGGAACAGCCCCTTCTTTAGCCTTGTTTTTCCCGGATCTTTGTTTTCCAAGTGTTTGCTAAAAGCAGTCACTGGTAACAGCCCAGCAGCGGCAGTTTGGGCATAGATGTGCTTGCGGAGGAGGGAGGGAGAGGTGACGGGGGACAAGTGCCAGCGGCAGAGCCCTGCGCTTACCTTGGGCTCCACGATCTTCCACCCATTGGCCTTGAGCTGCTGGAGCTCCGCGAACTTCATGCTGACGTCCTCGATGGAGAGCTGCAGGAGGTCCCAGAAGCCAGCCAGGTCTTGGAAGGTGGGCACTGGGAATGCGTTGGGATCCTGCGGGGACAGAGGGACAGAGTGTGATCCGTGTCCGCCTGCGGGACATCGGCTCTGCTGGCCACACGGCCATCCCACCCTGACACTGCTGGGGGCTCTCTGTCTGGCTCTCCCCCAGGGCGTTACAGAGTCCCTTTTCCACCGGCTAAGGGTACAAAACCCCCCGCCGGCCATGGCTGACCCTGTGGCACCGCTGCCCCGGCACTCACCATGTTCTGCTGGCAGAGGCGGTAAAACTGCTGCACCTTCTGGGACATGAGGAGCTGGGCGCTGCCCACGGCGCTCCGGATCTTCTCCAGGACTGGCAGGGGGAGAGCAGACGGTCAGCACTCCCGTGGGGCACAGAGCCTCTCCCCTGCGTGGCGGGGACCTGCACCCCTTCGGGGTAGTGGGACAGCTCGGATCCCCCCAACCTGCACGGGGTCTCCTCCCTCCGCTAGTCCCAGAGGGTTTCCTGGTGTTTCTTGCCCCCACCCAACCTCTTCAGCCTTGTCAGGGGAGATGCTCCAAGGTGGTCCCAAGCTGGGAGCACTGAAGGATCATGGCTGTGCCCCCCAGCCCCATGGGAGCCCCAGTCCCTCCTGACTCCGCAAATCCTCCCGACTCACTCTCTTCTGGCAGGTCATAGTCCTCGGCCTCCCTCTCCATCTGCTGGCACCAGCCCTCCATCTTCTCCACCTCCGCCTGCAGCAGTTTGATGAACCATTCCCCATCGCGGTGGCAGGGGGAGGCACGGCCGGAGTCGGGGAGGCTGCGGGAGCCCCGCTCCATCCAGGCGTCCCGCCGGGGCACCTCCACCGTGTCATACTGTAGCTGGTAGTCCTCCCGGTATGCCCACTGCCCCTGCGTGTGCACCGTCTTGTACACCGCGTACTGCCGGCCGGACTCCGGCTCCGAGGAGTGCCGCTGGAAGGGGCGCCCGAACTGCAGGGCTTTGTCCTCGGTGGCCACGGCCAGGCTGGCAAAGCCCTCCAGCTCCAGGTCCGCCTGCACGCCTGCCGTCACGCTGTTGGAGCGCTTGAAGCGCGCTCGCCTGGGGAGAGCGAGAGCGCGTGGGGACCCTCACAGCCAGCGAGCACAGCCCCGTCCCCTCCCCGGGTGCCATCACGGGCAGGGCGATGGGTGCCCGCAGGCAGGGTGGGGCTGGAGATGCTGGTCTGGACCCCCGAGCATTCGGGGCCACGGGGACAGCCCTGAGCAGCCGCAACCCCCTGGTCCCTCATCTCCTCTGCTCTTAGCCCGTTTCCATGACTACCGGCGCTGGACCGAGGATGGAGAGGAGCATGCACCGGGCTGCGTGGGCATGTTGCCGGAGCTCCCCTCCTGCAGGCCATGCACCCGGGCTCCCACCCCAGCCAAAACGTCATGTGTTGTTGCAGAAAAGCCCAAAGGTTTCATCCGCGCCTGGGCTGGGTTCAAAGCCCAGGGCTGAGCCCCAGCGAAGGAGACCCGAGCACAGGGCGGGAGCAGGGGAGCCCCTTCCCCGGGCAGTTTGCAGCAGCGAGGTGCGAGGGCAAAGGGAAGGCAGATCCTGCCCCAGGTGGGGGCAGCTGGCCCAGGACAGGAACGGTGCTGAGCTCTGGGGGTCTCAGCCGGAGGAGAGAGGGAAAAGATGCTGCGGGGCAGCTTAGGAAGCCCCAGGGGGACCCAATCCCCCGGTGCAGCGAGCGTGGCAGGTCTCAGCCCAGCCCGGCCGCACGGTACCTTTTGTCCTCCTCCACCTGCACCCCGATGGAGTGGAACTCCCTCTGGCTCCGGCTCTCCGTGTCCGAGTCGGAGATGGCCTCAACCTGCCGAGGGGCAGAGGGAGAGCGCTGGAGGGCGGCCCCGAGATGCGGCGCAGGGGCTCAGCGTCGCCCACGCCACTCGGGCAGGCTGGGAGCTGGCTCCCAGCCCACAGGGAGGAGCGAAGCCCACCTGGACGCCGATGGAGGGGCGCCACTTCCGCTGCCGAGCCAAGCTCCTCAGCTCCTCCCGGCCGGGGATGGCCTTGATGATGAGCGTGGAGGGCTTGGGAGCGGCGCGGGGCTGGACCGGAGGCAGGTCGAGGGCCACGGCCGTCACCTTGGAGCTCTCCAGGCTCTCGGCCGAGTTGCAACGGGCCGCGGCATCTTTGGACCAGGCAGAGCTGCGGGCGACCTCGCCGGGCAGGTAGCTCTCATGGGTGGACTCGGTGCTGCTCTGCGCCGTGACGGAGATGAGGGGTTTGGCTTTGGTTCCTGGAGGGATGGGAGGTGGAGCTTTTCTGTAACTGAAGGCTGTTGTGGGAGAGGCGCAGGATGAAAAGGCGCGTGAAAACACAGACACTTGCTCATTTCCCGACGCGAATGGGGGCCCCAGGGGAACGGTGCCCACCTCCTCCCGCAATATGGGGCTCATGGCCCCCCAGGGTTTGCACCTCGGCCGGCTGAGATCCGGGCTGGAGCACAGAGGGGCTGTTTGGCCGATTTATCCCCAGAAAAGGATCAGAAACCACCCCCAGACCCACGATGGCCAAGTTGCTGCAGCTCCCATCAAGGGGTAGAGATGGGGAAAGAAGTGGAGGGAAAGAGGGAATGGCAGAGGGTGCTGGGGGCACAAAGCAGCCCCCTGACCGGGATTGAGCCCTGGGTGGGATGCTCACGCCCTGTGCCAGGGGGTGCACGGGGCCGGGGGCAGGACGGGGGGTGGCAGCAGCCCTTGGCAGGTGCCTGGGCAAGCAGGTGGGGAGATGCGGGGGTCCCTTGCACGGCCGAGCCCCCACCACGCCCTGGGACTCACAGGTGCTGGGCTTCAGGATGCTGCTGGTGATGGGCGGCCCGGCGGGGGCCGACATGGAGAAGAGCGAGAGGCAGTCGTCGTCCTGGGAGCAGCCCGCCTGGATGGCCCGCAGGTAGCTGTGGCTCCGCATGCGGAAGCAGCCGGGCAGGTCCAGCGCCTCCACGGCCTGCGACTCCACCTCGCCAAAAACCGACTCGCAGACGGCCTCGAACTGGTGGTTGAGCTCGTCGTTGATCTGGGGAGAGCGGCGGGTGAGGCTGGGGGCGGCGAGCCGGGGCCGGGGCCGAGCGGGGCAGGAGGTGCTCAGAGGAGCATCCACCGCCCCCCCAGCCCCAACCTGCCTGATGGCACCCGTGACACGGGACCCTACCTGCCCGGTGGTGAAGGAACGCCCGTAGCCCTGTCCCCGCGGGAGCATTCGCGGTGGCGTGCAGCAGCTGGGACAGTTACAGATATATGAATCAGAATAGTGCCTACTTGCAAACCTAATGAGAGACAGTGGGAATAAAAGGGATCGCACCAAAAGCAACACATTCAAGCAGAGCATTTGGAAACGCAGCTGCAGCGATGCTCCCGCCAGCCGCCCCTGCTGTCCCCGCTCCTAACTGCCCCGAAACGCTGTCCTGGGGGTACGGACCTGTCCCCCAGCAGTGCGGGGCTGCCAGAAGGGTACACAGTGGGGCCGGGGACGAGGAGCCAGGCTGTCACCCACCAGGACTGGGTCACATTCCAGTCATCTCCTCTTGAACGTGTCTCTCCTCCCCAACCTTTGCTCATGGTTGCAGCAGCAGGTCCCACCCCGAAGCCCAGCGCAGCCGCGTCCCCCCTGGTGCCCGCCAAGGGCAGCTACAGCTCCCGGGGAGCCCCAGCCCATGGCCCCGCTGCCGCCCGTGGTGCTGAGACAGGGCTGGGAGGCAACAGCCCTTACTTGGTCCTGGCCTGGTCGGCGCTGGAGGAGCGGCGGTAGCTGTCTCGCCGCATGGCCGCCCTGGGCGATATTTTGGCGCTGGCATCCGAGTCGGCGCTGTCCTCATCGCCCATGGCCTTGATGTAGCTGCCGCTGCGCATCCGCCGGCAGGGGATCTCCCCGTCCTTGCCCACCGCTGGGTACCCGCTCCACTCATCCTGCGGCACCTGGGGCAGGAGGCAAGCGTGGGAGGACGCGGTGGCCGGGCTCCCTCGGTCGGGATGCAGAGCTGAGCCCCGCGCCTGCCACATGGCACATGCCAGCCCGAGCCCGGCGTGCATGCATGGCCCAAACCCAGCATGTGTCACGGCCCAAGGCCGGTGCCCGTGCAGGCACAGCCCCCCTGCCCTCCCCATGGCACCCCAGAGCTGCAGGGACAGACCCTGGGAAAGCCCCTAAATGCAGGAGAGCTGATCCCTCCTAACAGCCACTGCTCCCCCTGCCCCGTGCAGGGCCGTGCCCAAAACGCGGGGCAGCGCAGCCGCTCCCACCTCGCAGCCCCCCCAGCAGGCGCGGCTGGGCCAAATCCCACCCATGCCAGCGCAGCCGCCCGGCTGACGTAGCAGCTGCCAGTCCCACCACGCGCCGCTGACGCCGGCACCACGGGGTCCTTACCGGGCTGTGGCAAGGGGACGGTGTCCCCCGGGCCCCATGGGGAGGGCGGTGGGGCCGGCACCCTGCCCTGATGCCCTCACTGCTGGCAGAGAGGGGCCCCGGCCACCCTCCACCCCCAGCCAGCGCAGCATTGCTGCTCCCTGTCTCCTTCCCCCGGGAAAGGGAGAGGACTTAATTAGTTTTTAATTGGAAGGGGGGTGACCTAAAAGGGAGCCTGGTGACGAGGCAGGCGGTGGCACCCGGCCAGGCGCAAACGGGATAAAAGCCGCAAGCAGGGAGCGGGCACGGGGCCGCTGGCAGCCCCGAGCCGACAGAGCCGGTCTGACCCCAAACCCAGCGGGCTCGGGGCAGGCGGCGGCAGAGGGGCTTCGCACTGCCGGCGAGGGGACAGCGGGGACCGGCGCGGGACCCCGGGAGACAGGGCGCAGGCGCTGGGGACATGGACCCCAGCTGGAGCATCCCCACAGCGCCCCAGGCTGCTGGGATGAGGGCCCCAGCCCCAGCTCACCCCACGGCATCGCTGGCCGCGGTGCCCGGGGCAGCAGCCCCCCGCCCTGCCCGGCCCCTCACCTGCAGGTACTGGTATGCTCGGTCTTTGGCCTTTGCTTCCTGAAGCATCAAGGTCTTCTCGGTGCCGCCGGCGCTGGGGTAGGCTTCGCGGGCCTGGCTGACGGTCATGGTGTGCCAGGCGCTCCTCTTGAGCGTCTGGCCATCCAGAGACATGGACATGCCGGCACAGGCCAGGCATTTTCCTTCCCCGCCACCCTTTAGACTCTTCAAGGTCAAGTCTCTGAAGGCACTTTCGGGAGCGTCCACACAGTACTGGGTGCCCTGGTCGGCAGCGTGCCGGCCGGACACCATGTAGCTGCTGTCGCTGTCCAGGTTGTCGTCGGAGCTCCACCAGCCCATCATCTTGGACCGGTGCCGGGAGTCCACCTTGCGGTCCTTGCTCTTGCTGCGCTTGCCGTGGCGGGACTGGTGGTGGTGGTGATGGTGGTGGTGGTGGTGGTGGTGGTGGTAGCCGTCCCCGCGGCCGTCCATCTTGGTGCCGTTGTAGTCCCGCTTGGCCGGCGCCTCCAGGGAGTGGGACTTGGCGAAGAGCTTCTGGACGGAGTGGACGAGGTGGCGGATGCGGCTGGGGCTCTCGCTGCGGGGCTCGGCGCCGCCGGCCCGCGGGTACTGCAGCGTGTGGAAGCCGTCGTGGTGCAGCGGCAGCTGCTTCTCGAACTGGTCCAGCAGCGTGGGGGGCAGGCGGTTGATCTTGCTGGCGGGGTGGGCGGTCGCCATGCATTCGTCGCAGGAGTCGTAGGGCTGCTGCGCGTGGTGCATCCTCGGGAAGGTGCTGCTGGCGCTGGTGGAGGGCGGCTCGCTCAGGGGCCCGCCCGGGCACTCGCTGGCCGTGCCGGGGCTCCGCACCGGGCAGTAGGGATGCTCCAGGGAACACGGCTCGCTGGGGCTGAGGAGGTACGGCGGCCGGCCCTCGGGGCCGTGCTGGACGTAGTTGGCGGGATGCTCGCAGTCCTCTGGGATGCAGCGGCAGCGGTGGCCGGAGGAGGGCTGTGTCTGGGTGCGCTCCCCATGGTAGCCCTTCATGGTGTCAGCACCCACCCCGTAGCCTCGGCATCCTGCAGGGTCGTCCCTGCGGGCTCATCTGTGGGGACAGGGACAGGCACAGCGTCACGCTCCCCTCCACACCCCACTGCCGGCGAAACATTGGGGCTGTCCCTGGGGAACCGACCGAGGGGGCTGGGAAGCTCCCAGGGCAGGATCCAGCCCCGGATCCTTCCCCCTGTGAAGCTGGGTTGGAGTGCCAGGAACCTGGCTCTCCATGGGGCGAGGGGGACACGGTGCCAGGGCTGGGCACCCGGGGGCACCACTGGCTCGGCTGCTTGGAGGGGGCAGCGGGAAGGAGAAGGCACCGCCGGCAGTGATGCAGGCAGCGCAGGGCCTGCAGACGGCGAGGGAGGACGCGCTGCCATCATCAGAAACTTGTTTTCTTCTCCGACACCAAATATTATGAAGTGTTTCTCCATTAGGAAAACGGTTCTGGCTGAGTTTTTCAGCCGTTGCGATTCACAGAGCCGTTAACGAGCTGCCGCGGGGCGCGGGGGGGCTGCGCTCTGATGTCTCCATCCAGCCCGTCCTCCCCGCACAGCCCTGGCTGTGGTGCCCGACTGCGGATGGAGACCCACGGCCAGGCGCCCCGCCGGCCCCCACGGCCCTGCCAGGCCCCACGGATGGAGAGCCAGGGAGCGGAGATGGTTACACTGCGTGTGGGGCATCCCCATGCAGGAGCAGGAGACGGACGGCATCGAGCCGGGCTGAGCCGCGCCAGCCGCTGGGACGCCGGAGCCGCGTGCACCCGTGGAGGTTTGTCTTCCTTACAGTCCCTCAAAGGCTCTGCCTTTGGTATGACTGTAAATGAGGAAATTACTTATTCTCCAGTGTAGCTCGGCTAATTAACAGGCATCATTAATGCTCATGTTATCATATATGGGCAGGGTGCTCTGGGCAGCCCATCTCTGAGACCGGCTGCAGGGGAAGGTGACTGTGGGACGGTCCCCATGGCACATGGGGTCTGTTAGACATGGGGCAAATGAGGGGCACCGGGAGGGCCGGGGCTGCGTGGGGAGGGAGGGGCCGCGCGCCCCGGGGAGCCCCGGGAGGGGCGAGGGGCTGGAGGCCCCCAAGGAGTGCGGGGGCGGGCGGCGACGCGCGCGTTGGCGGAGAGCGGCAGACGGGGCCGCGGCAGCGCCCGGGGAACGCGTCTGCCCTAACAAGCCTCCGCCGCCGCCTTCCTTCCCGGCTTCAAGGCTGGCTGGCTCGGTCCTGCGCCTCTCCCCCACCCTCACAATCGCGCTCCTGCTCTAACGAGGCTCCCTAATTGCTGCATCTTAACCAAAGGACGCTGCAGCCTGTTACAGAAATAAATGCCTCTCCCCTCCCAGGAGAGCTGCTACGAGGAGCGGCACAGCAGTGTGGGAGGGGGCTGCCTCCCCTGCCCTGGGATGGAGCCGGCAATCGGCAGCAGGACGGACGGACAGACGGGCTCCCAGCCCCGACTCTGCCTCCGCGGGCTGAGCTATCGTCTCCTGCTCGGGGAGGGAAGCTCTCAGCTGATCCAAATATTGCTGCTGCAGCAGGAAGAAGGAGTCAAAATAGCTGCGCAGCCCGTCACCATGAGCCCGACGGGCTTTTGTGCTCGGCAGGCGCAGGAATTAAACAAAGCTGGGCCCCGCCGCTGTGCCGGCGAGGCAGCACCGCAGCTCCCCCGCAGCCGCGGGCAATGGCAGAATGGGGGCAATGGCAGAGGATGGGGACATGCCACCGTGAAGGATGCTACGTCCCGGCAAGTACCAGCTCACCAAAGCCACGCAGGCGCCTGCGCCCTGGCCAGGGACCAGCCCGTCCCCCCACGGGCACCCTGGGGATGGCGAAGGGGTCGGGAGCGATCCTGTGGGTCTCAGCACAGGCAGTGAGGCCCGGGGTCCCCGTCCCCATGTCCTGGCGGGGATGGCCACATGCAGAGGGCAGGAGAAACCGCCGAGCCCGCTCCTCTCCCCCCTGCAGGGTGGGCAGCGCAGGCAGGAGGCTGCCCCGCGGCGCAGGGGGAGCCGGCCGGAGCGCGGCTCATGGGCAGACGGCCGCGGCCAAGAGCCGGAGCTGCGTCCGCTGAACACCGCTCGCTCTGCACAGCGCTCGGGAAGGAGGGGATTTGCGCCACCGAATTGCAGACTCAGAAAGGGGGAGAAAAACCCAGCCCGGCTGAATTTTGTGCCATTTAACACCAGGGTAATTACCACCAGTGGGAACCTACCGCCCACACAATTATGTGCTAGGATAAACTGGAAGAGCATAATTACCATTACAAATAATTCACTTCTTGCCTTTATTGCATCCAAAGCCTGGAGGAACTCCCACCGGCGATTCCCCCACCGCCACCTTCCCTCTGACGTCTGCTCCCATCACGTCTCTCCCCGCCACGAGGGTCAGCGCAGGGAGGAGAGGGGTCCATAGCCCCGGCACTGCGGGCCGCGCCAAAATTCAGCCCCCAACACTTAATTCCCCGTAGGGACCCTTGGCAGAGGCAGTTCTGCTGCCCAGCAAACCGCCCTCGCGCAGGGCAAAGCTGGGCTTTCCAAGATTTCCAGGTCAAACCCCGAGAGCCGGAGTCGACGGCTGCACACCCGGGGGGTCCCGGCCCCCCGCCCTTCCCGAGCAGCCCCCGCCGCGGGCAGCGTGTGCCGGGTCCCAGCGAAGCCCGTCGGTGGCACTTACCGCCCGGCACTCAGGGGGATGCTGTCCTCATGGCCCCGGCCGCGGCGGCTCCTCCACGCTGGGTGTCCCGGGGGCAGCAGGCTCTGGGGGAGCGACACGAGGGGGATGAAGCCCAGGGAGGAAGAGCAAGGGTCTTCCTCCCCAAAACCAGCCTGACCCAACTCCCTGTGTATTTTTTCAGCAGCCCAGCCCTCCCTCCTCCCCCGAGGCCGCCCCGTAGGCAGCGCTGCCTGCACCGGCAGCGACGGGGACGGCTCCGTGCGGCTGCGGACACGTGTTTCGCCCAGCTTAGCCCCAAAACCATCCCCAGCCCCATCCTCTTATGCAATTCCCTGCCCAGCGGCCGCCTCGCCATCAACTTTGATTTGCTCCGGATCCGGCCATATGCTCCACAAAGCCTCCTCCCGCCACCCCGGCTTTCTGGCGCGAGCAAAGGGATTTTTTCCAGCCGCCGGCCCGGCAGAGGCACGAGCTCGGCCCGTTCTGCTTTGCAAATTAGCGCGAGGTTTTGCCAGCACAGGTCCTGCTGGGGACCTTTATGGCTGGGGATGAAAGCAGGAGAGAACAAACACGCAGCGTGAGCGCCCGGCGCCGTGTGCAAGCTGGAGCCTGGAAAAAAAAAAATAAAGTGGTCTTCCCACTTAGGAGCTGAGCAAATTTGATCTACAGTCGTCGGAAGAAAATAAATATGGAATACCGCCAGGTCGTTTCACCGTGCTTTTAATCTATTTACTTTTTCCCAACTCACTGTAAGTGAGAAGGATTGTAGAAAGCAAACATTTTATTTTATTACTAATTGCTCTGTTATTTTATTAGGCTGTATTAGTAAAATTTACTCAGCCTGGAAAAAAAAAAGGGGTTAGTAAGAGATCGCTTAATTTAGTACATAATTCTGCACCGAGTCATTATTTTCTTAAAAGTTGAATTAGCTGAAAGCAGCTCACCGCTGGTCCATTAGTTGTGTCAGGCAGGGAAGAGTGTCGTCAGGGAGAGGTTCGTCGCCCCGGGAGGTAAGGGCTGGCCAGGGGAAGGGGAAGGGGAAGGGGAAGGGGAAGGGGAAGGGGAAGGGGAAGGGGAAGGGGAAGGGGAAGGGGAAGGGGAAGGGGAAGGGGAGAGAGCGGGGTGCAAAGATCGCAGCAAACGTGCTCACTGCAATCAGGAAATCAAATCTCTTAACGAAAGAAAACCGCGCGGGCAGCAGGCGGGCGCTGCCTGGAGAGGGTTGTGAGGGGCAGGAACCAACCGGCCGCTGCTGTAAATAAGGGATGAGGCGAGATTTTTAAAAAGTCATGAAGGACAAATACCAGCTGAAGAATTGCAAATGTGAGCAGAGCGAGAAGCATTTACCGAGGCTGCCGAGAGGGGCCAGCGGCATCGTGCTGCCCGGCACGGCCGGCTGGCACCCCAACGGAGCTGGGCTGGGGGGCCCTGGCACCCCGATGCCAGGAGCATCTCCCCCGGCTCAGCCCTGCCCCGGCACGTCCCTCCTCGCCGAGCGCGGGCGCTTCCCGGGCACCAAACCCACGGTGCCCCAGGGCTCGAGCCCAGCGCTGCCGCCCCACTCCACGTGCAGGGAGGCTGAGGACGGGCCGTTCGACGGGAGGGGCCGGTTATTAAGCACATGATTAATTTTGGCACCGGCCCCGGCTGCCTGACAGCTCCTTCTCTAGGGCTGGGGAGAGCGAGCGCGAGAGGTGCTGCTGCTGATGCAGCGGTTGGTGGGATGAAAAATCCTGCAATGCAGCACTGCTTCTTAATGAGCCATTTGTCTTTGAGTCTTCTTGACTCATTACCATGCCGGGAGAGGGATGGGAGTTGCCCCAAGTCCCCATCTGAGCAATTACTCCTGGAGCAGAGCGAGGAAATACGGCCGCGACGCGCCCCAGCTGCCAGGGATCCCGGCACGACCGCCGGCACCGGGACTCCCCGCCACAACACAGGTGCCTCCGGCTGCCACCGCCGCGGGGGGAGTGGGACCCCCGCCCCGCACAGCACGTGCAGCCCAGCACCGCCCACCCAGACACCCCGGTCGCCGGAGCCGATTCCCCCGGGGCAGGAGCCACGCTCCTGTGCCGGGGCGTGCGAGGGAGCTGGAGCATCCCAGGGCTGCCGGGGCAAAGCCAGCGGAGAAGGGAGCCTGGTGCTCCATCCTTGCAAAGCCCAAACCTGGATCTGGGTGGAAGAGCCACTTCTTCAAAAGCCCTGCGCAAGCGGGGAGCGGATGGGGCCGGCAGCCAGAGCCCGCAAAGGAGTTGGCTGAGAAGGAAAGAGGTGGCACAGGGAAGGGGCCGCGCCAACATTCCCGGGTGGGCGCGGGCAGAGGCAGGGCTGGCAGGGGTGAGCTGCCCCAAGGCACAGGCACCTCCGGCCCCCTCGGCCCCACAGCGATGCTCATTCTGCCCACGGGAGCCAGGACATGGGACCCCACAGCCAGAGCGGCAGGAGCACAGCCAACTGAGTCGGGGGACCACCCTGGAGGGACCCCCAGGCCAGGCAGGGCCCTGGGGACCCAAGCCCATGGCAGCTGGCAGAGGGCTTATGGGTGCTGTGCCGCACGGATGACCACCCATCACCGGTTATGCCCAGGCACATCTTCCCTCCCATGGACGCACTTGACATCTGCCTGCGGTGCCTGGGGCCGGCAGCAGCCAGCACACTCCCCCGGTGCCCCGCCAGCGCTTGGTGGAAAGGGGGGACGTGCAGGTGACCCCGGGGAGCCCAGCGGGACGGAGAGCCGATGCGAGACCAACACGCCCGATGTTCCCCGGCAGCAGCCCGCTCCGTTGGCAGGACGGGCCATGCTGCCTGGGCTTAAAAAGCCACTTACCTCCCCGGCCACACGGTGTAATGACTTAAGCCAGGGATCACTCCAAAGCTGCTTTGGTGAGCTCGGGCGGGACAGCATTAGGGCCGAGCGCGGCAGCAGCAACAATCTCTGCCCGTCCCTGCCAAGCCCCCGGGCGGGCTGGCCCCTCCATCCCCGGCTCCGCTCCCACCGGGCGCTCAGCCATGCCAGGGCTCTCACTTGCCACTGACCTTTCTCCGCACCCCGCTTTCCCTGGCACGTGGCACCCTCCGCTCCGACCTCAAAACACACCCATCCCAACCAGTTCCCTTTGCAACACTGTCCCGTCCCACGGCTCTTCCCGCAGCAGGGCTGCAGGGGCCAGGGTTTCCAACCAGCAGGACCTGGGAATGGCAAGGAAGCAGAGCCCTTGGTCCCTGCGCTGGCAGGGATGCTCCAGGCCACCGTGCCCCATTCCCAGGCTGCATCCCATGCCCGGGGCCAGGGCTGGGACGGGCACAGCAAGCCCAGGGCACGGCGCAGCCCAGCTCACCAGCGGAGGACCCAAACTGCCACTTTAATGGATGGGCTTAATTTGCAAAGCTGATGAAAACCTAAATATTTAAATACATAATTCTGCACAATGCTCTTAGCGCGGGCCTGGTGCGGGGGCAGAGCGAGGGGGGGTACATGGCTGGCAAGCCGGCGGCATGGTGGGGATGGGGGCACTCTGGCAGGACCACGTCGGTCACCCGGGCGCTGGCATCCCCATCATGCACAGCGTGGGGATGGCGCACGTCCTCACAGTGGGCAGCGTGGGCAGGGCGGGTGCCGTGGGGTGCTCTGCCATGGGCACCGCGGTCCCGCTCCGCCACCAGCGTCCGAAGCGTCCCAAGGGGAGACATCGGGAAAGGGAAGCATGGTCCAAGCTGGGGAGCTGCGAAGGGCCCCCGTGGAGATTACACCACCCATATTCCTGCTACAAGAGCTTAGAGATAAAAGAGATTTACAGGATTTACCAGCAATACAAATTGAATATTTAATTTTAGCTGCAGGGGAAGGCGGGGGGCTCGGCCCCAGCGGCACGTGAAGGTGTGCGAGCGGTGGGCACGGGGGCCGCCCTGCCTCCCAGGCAGGCATTTCCAGCTCTCAGGGGAAAACCAATGCCAGGGCTGTCACTGGGGGCCGGGGGGGCCGGGCAGCCCCATGCCGGTGGGACCGGGCACCTTCTGCCCAACCTGCCCCTAATCCCACCAGCCACTCGCCGGCTGCCAACTGTGCAGCACAGCCTCTGCCGCCACGTGGGAGCTCCCACGGGATCGTCCCCAGATGAACCACATGCGTGGTCCCAGCGCCAGGGATGCTCCGGGGGGGCTCAGGAGGGGCCCTGGCCCCTGCATGCTGCCCATGGGCCAGCCCGGAGCCGGCACTTGGCTGCTGCCTGCTTCGCCACGCTCCCCCCCTGCCCCGACGGGGACGTCCCCAACAAGGCTGTCCCTGGACAAGGCTGTTTGCCAGCCAGGGCACGGACTGTGCCAGGGAACGGGGCTAGGGGCAGCGGGAAGGGATGACGGAGCTGCGCACCCGCCGGGATGGGGTGGAGAAACCCCAAAGGGGACCCGGCCACCCCCTGCAAGACCAGAGCAGGGAAAGGGGCCAGGCAGCAAGAGCCTCCCGCCAGCCATGGGGACGGGGCTGCCAGCTGGCCCCAAGCCCCAGCATGGGGGTCCCCATGGTGCCACAGAGCCGGGCGCCCGTCCTGCCTCGCCGCACCATGGCCAGGCGTGCAGCGCTGGTGCGGGTGCTGCCGCGGGGCGGGCTGGGGGAGGACGTCAGAAGATGAATGAGGGAGTCGGGAGGCTAATGGCATTGTCTGGAAAGTAGGTCGTGTGCTGAGCAAAAAGGTATTTATATCAAAGCTCATTCCCCCGCAGAAGCTCCCGAGCCAGGCGCAGGCAGCACCACGAGCCCATGGCCACGGCCACGGCACCCTGCGGCACCCCACACCTCCACAGGACCCCCTGCCCGGCCCCACACCCAGCTCTGCCATCCTGGATTACCTGCACGCCACCGGCCCCAGGGCTGCCCCGCTCACGGGGTGGCAATGCCAGAGGTGACGTTATCCCGATGGGGCAGGAGCCGGGGCAGCTCTTTGCCTTTTGCTGACCTGGCTGCAGGCACCGAGCGACAAATGGCACCGGGTTATTTCTATTTTAATGTAACCTTTGCCAAGGTGTAAATCCCCATGGATGCTCCCCAGACGGGCACAGACAGCCTGCACCAGGACGGTCATGGCGGGTCTTGCCCAGCCCAGCCCCGTGCCAGCTGTGGCACTGCGGCCCCTCTCCCCGCACCCAGCCCTGGCACCAGCCCCTGCCACGCAGCCTGCATCACCCCTGTCCTGAGCTTCAGCCAGGTCTCAGCCTTGTTGCAAACCTCAGCCACCTCCTTTTCTGCTGGGGGGAGTCCCGTGCTCCAGGTCCCCTCCCTCACACCTCCGACCTTCCCAGAAAAGCCAAGAAATTGTCCCAGCAAGCCCAGATGGAGCTGGTGTCTGACAAGAGGTTTTGCCCCCGCCAGCCATGCTGCCCCAATGGCTGCGGACACAACCCAGCCAGCCGCCGCGCGGCCATCCAGCCCCACGCTCCTGTCCCCATCCCTGTCCCCATCCCGGGCAGCCTTGGATCAAGCACAGGAGCAGGTTCATTTCCCGTCATAGCTGTGTCGGCTGAATTTACAGCCTCGCTCCGAGTTATTAATAATAATGGCCTCACTCTTAAGTAGGGCTTTTCATCTGCCTCCGAGCCCTTTCCAGAGGACGTCTGCGGCATTATCACCATTTTATTCTCATTTCAGCGGGCAGGAGAGTGAGATGGAGAAGGGACGGCCATGCCTGCTGCCGGGCGGCCAAGCTGGGGTGTGCGGCGCATGGCCCCGCAGGGAGCCCAGCCACGAAAAACCCCGGGGAGGCTGGAACACCCTGGCCCGGTGGGAGGCAGCCACCGCGCTCGAGCTCACGCTGGCCGCGCTGCGGTGATTTACACCGGTGGCAAGCCCGGGCCCTGCCGCACGGATAAATCCACTTCAGGCAGCAATAAACCAGCGTCACCGCATCGGTAATCCGCAGCGCTCCCACCACGGTGAAAAATCGAGGGGCAAGGTGCTACCGCTGCCGCTCACACGCTTGTGCCAATAAAGCCCAGACCTGTGTCAGTAGGGGCGCGGGGAGGTCTCCGGGGTGGAAATCCCTGGCAGAGCCGCAGCTGGAGAGGTGGGTGCCACCGGGCACCCATGGGAGATGCCAGCAAGGGAGACCCAGGCACAGGGCACCAGTCTGGGGATGGCCCTGGCACCTGGGACCCACAGCAGCCACGTGGGGCCAGGGACATTCCCGAACCGCCCCCCGCAATGCCCACCCACCCTGGGCAGCACCGACGTCGCGCCGCAGCGGGGCTCTATCGGCAGACTTATTTCCCTGTAAAAGCGCTTTGATCTGAAGTTATTTTTTGTTTACTAGCAACAAGGTATTGTAAATACATCTTTGCCGATAATTATAGAGTCTGGGTGCACACCTTAATCTCCATAAAATATCAGATGCTACAATTTGCCTGATTTAATGAGATTGGAGGCTGATAAGCCGCTGAGGTAAGCTGTAAACCTGGGGGGGAGGAGGGAAATGATTGCAAGTGTGCCAAAACACCTTCCTCCTCCTCCTCCTCCTGCCATGTACCCAGCCCAGGAGCGTGTGCCCAGCCCCGCAGCCCCCTGCCCAGCTCCCAGGGTGGGCCCGGGCTGCGCCGCAGCAGCTTCACGCAGGCATGGGCATTTAGGGCAAATGGAGCTTTTTATACAATTTACCTCATTAAAACTCCCACGAGCCGAGAGCAGCACCGAGGCCTCACCGAGCCGTCCGTGGGGCTGCGGCCGGGGGCTCTGCCTCGGCATGCTGGGCAGCCCGCGGGCCCCGTGCCGGGGAGGGCAGGCAGCATGGCACTGCAGCCCCGGTGCCAGGCTGGGCAGAGCTGCCAGGCTCTGTGCACACTCCCATGCCAGCAGCATGCACGGCCGCATGCCGGCGGAGGTGCGAGGACAGGGTCCCCAGGGGGTTTGGGGGCACAGCTGCGCTGCCCGGGGGGGTGTGCATGCTGGCACCCTGCGCTGTGCAGGGATGCATGCATGTGCTTGTGTGTCCATGCGTGTGCATGCGTCTGCAGCCCTACCTGGCACCACCGGCCATGACAAGGATAAGCTGGGGCTGGGGGGGTCTGTGCCGGAGGGGCAGGGAGGAGGCCCGGCCCACGGGGAGCTGCACACCCCACACCACCCGCCCGCGCGTGCACGGCCGTGCCCTCGCCATGTCCCTCCCTGGACACAGCGGTCCCAGGTGTCTGGGGTGGGGGTCCCCCTCCCGCAGTCATGGGGGCCCTGCCTGGAAAGCAAGAGGCTCCTCCCGGTAACGAGCACCACCGTTTCCACAGCAACCTTAAAGGCCTACAGCTGCCACCTCACTAACGAACCTGTGCTGGTAGCACTCCCAGGGGATGCCAAGCCCCGTCCCCCTGCCCATCACCCCAGCCTCAGACCACAGCACCCTCTCCCCCCACCCGCCAGCCCCCAACCTGACTCCCCCGGCTGGCACCTGGGCTCACCTGCAGCCCCAGTCCCTGCACCGAGACCCCCAAAAGACGCAGACCCCTTGCACCAAGCAGGACAGGCACCCCCGAACCACCCCTGCTCCCGCCCGGACGGGCGTGAGGAGCCAGCGGTGACCTGCAAACGTCAGGCTGATGGGTTAATTAATTTCCCTTTTCCTCAGGCCGTTATCAGATGGAATAAGACGTCACCTGAGACTGTTAATTGGGCTAATTATTCCAGTTTCAGATTTTAAATAATTAGTTACTGTTGTCTCCAGCCTTACTTCCACAATTTTCTAAAAAGGTCAGGTGGTTCCTGGCGCTCAAAACCCACGAGACGGGGCAGAGGGGCTGCGGCAGGGGCCCAAGCACACCAGCACCATGATGGGGACCCGCCTCGCGCTCGCACTGGGGCTGGCAGGACAGGGACGTCCTCTGCCTCAATGGCAATGAAAGAAGAGAGAGAGGGAGAGAGAAGGGGAGATGAAAGCGGAGGGTGAAGGATGGGGGGCCGGGAGGAGCCCTCCCCAGCCCCCTCCTCCTTCCCTACACCGAAACGGTGACGCCTGCTTCAGGCTGAGCTCCTCCTGCCAGGCTGAGCCACAGTAACCCCCCCAGCAGCACCCAGGTTCCCCCGAGTACCGAATTCCTCCTTGTTCGAGGTTAGACTCCCCAAGGGGAAAAGTCTCAGCCCGGCATTTTCAACGAATGCGATTTCCCCGCGGGGTTTCCCGACCGTTCGGCACAGAGACACACACCGTTCGCACAGGACGCCGGCCAGGAGTGCAGGCACATGGGCAGCACCCGCCCTGCAAAGGGTCATGGCAGCCAAAGCGATACCTGGTGTCCGTGGGCTCCCCGCAGGGACCACCCACCATCCCATCCGGGGCACCAGCAGAGAGGCGGGTGCCTGCCCGGGTGGCACGTGCAGAGCAGAGGGACAAGCAAAGCCAGCTCAGCCCCCAGCCTCATCCTCTCAAGGAACACCATGCTTTCTCACAGCCTCATCCCCTGCTATTAATAGCCTTCACTAGCCTCCTCAGGAGCCATTTGCATATTTGATTGCAACTCCGAGGCGGGGCAGGGCCCTTCAATCAGCCGCTCCCGCAGCCTCATTTGCATGGTTTGACATTTTGTTCTGGGAGCACCGACACCAGCACCGCGGTTGGGGACGTGGCTCCGGGACATGGAGGTGGGCGCAGTGTCCCCAGCCAGCAGTGCTGCCCCAGGCACGCCACATCGCCCACCCTGCGCCCACCTGGGTGCACTGAGCAGCGCCGGCAGCACCCCTCCGGCCTGCCCCAAACCCAGCAGGGCATGATGGAGCCTTGGTGGCCCATGTCCCCAGGTGCCCTGCTCTGCCCTGCCCCGCTCTCCAGCCCGACTCGCGGCGCCCGGTCCCGGTCCGACCTGCGCAGCGGGGCAATTAGCGGGGCCCGGCGGCGGGCAGGCCGTGCCCAGCCCGGCAGGCAGGGCGGGGGGTGGCGGGCACGGCCGTGGGGTGGCTGCCCGTCCCGCCAGCCCTGTCTGGAGCTGCCGCACATCAAAGGCCAGGGGCAGGCCGGGACGTCCCCGGGGGAGTGGGGGGACCCCGAGCCCCAGCGCGCCCATCGGCACCCCCGGGGGGGACCGAGGGGTCGGGACACGCTGCCGGTTCTCCCGTTCGGCCACGCGGGTGGGACCGGGCGGGCAGCGCCGGGGTGATCAGCACCGCGGACAGCGCCCGCCGCCGCCGCCGCCGTGGCCACTATGGCTACCACTGCCACAGCCACCGTGGCCACCACCGCCACCACCGCCACCACTGCCACCACCGCCACCACCGCCACCACCGCCACCGCGCCGCCCGGCAGCACGCGCCGCAGGCAGCCGCCCCGCGGCCCCGCCACCAGCCCCTCCGCAGCCCCAGGCCAGGGACGTGCCAGGCGGCGGCAGGCGGAGCCGGGCGGCTCCAGGGCCCGGGGCAGACACGGCCGGGAGCTGTGTCCCGGGACGCCCTTGCTTCCCCCCAGCTCTTGGCACCACTTGGCAGGAAAAAACAACCCAGGGTGAGGCGTGGGATCGAGCCTGAGGATGACGGGGATCGGGAGAGGGCTCTGCTACTTCCCTCCCTCCTGCCTCAGTTTCCCCTCCAAGAAAACACACCAGAAAATACAGGTTCGTCTCATGGAGAAGCAAGGTGGTGGGGGAAAACCATGGAGAGTTATGGAGGGACCCGACTGCCACCATGACTGTGCCAAGGAGTGAACCGAAGACAGGCAGGGCTCGAAGCACAGATGTCGGCACCGGCTGTGCGCTCCCTGGCAGCAGGGCCGTCTGGCAGGCAGGCAGACCCGGGGCTCCCCAGCTCCAGCCATGGGCCAACACACAGACACTGCAGAGGGCACCCCGTCCCTCGCGCACACAGAGGTGCAGCCCTGCCCCGCTCCCCACGCTGCCGGGGCACGCTTGGCCCGGCCACCCTGGACTCTGCTCCCTGCTCTGCTCTCTGGAAGGCAACAGGCAGGCAAGCGAACGCCCACCCTACGAGGGGCTCGGGCAAGGCCAGCACAACTCCCCAGCTCTGAGCATGCAGCAAAGCCTCCCCCGCACACAGCCCACTCCCTCCTCGCCCCCGCAGCCAGCCATGGACCCCAGTGCTGCACGGCTCGGGGACAGCCAGCGCAGCATGGCCCTGTGCAGAGCCGGGCCTGGAGCAACGGGGTCTCACCTCCCTCATCCTGAGCCAATGCCTGCACTGAGACCACCGTGTCCCCAGGGCTGAGCCCACCATGTCCCCAAGGGTGAGCTCAGCTCAGGCACAGCCCAGGCTGCCACTCGCAGCGTGCACAGCCCCAGCGCACACAGCTCCTGGCCCCCAGCCCCAACACAGCCCCCAGCGCAGCGCAGGGCTGCAGGGAAAGGGAGGAGAGACCTCTGGGCTGGGAGCTCCCCATCCCGGCCAGGCGAGCTTCAAGGCTGTGCCGAGGCTTGTCTGGGCGAGGACTGGCCAGGAGCCATACGCTGCACACCGAGCCGAGGAGGTGGCTGCCGGGGAGGAGGACTCAGCCAGGAAAGGGTTAGGAGCGGCTCAGTGGGGGTGCAGCCTGCCTGGGGGGCTCCTGCTCTGCCCTGGCTGGGGGGACTCGGCTCCCCCCCCGAGTGCATCTGCTGCACCGGTACTGCTGGGCACAAAGCAGGGCTCTCCCGGCAGAGGGGCTCTGCGAGGCACGGACCCCCTGCATGGAGCCAGGCCCGCTCCCCTCCCGCCCAGCAGCCCCTTCTCCCGCCCCCACCACCCCACTCACCCTGCCGCTGCCACTAAGCCATTAAGTTGCCCGTCTGGGCTCGGCAGGAGCCGGAGGACGGGAGCGGCACGGCGGCTGGATTCACTCTCTTCCTGCGAAATCCCTGCGGGCTGCCCATGCTGCGGCCAGGCCGCGCAGCAAGCAGCCACCGGCCCGGCCAGAGACGTCCCTCGGGTCACGGTCACCCACGGCAGCACGGCGGTGGCCACGCTCCCAGTGCCTGGGCTGACACCGGCACCTTCCAGCCGGCGAGAGGCGGTGGCAGAGCCGGCACCCCCCCGCACTTGGGACACACCCACGCGCGCTCCGCGGCGCGCTCCGGCCACACCCGCGCACAGCCACGCATCCCCCGGGAAGGGGCTGCCCACGCCAGCAGCACTCGCACGCCCACGCACCGCCTTGCATGCACCGCCCCGCTGCATTGCTGCACGCACGGACAGACGGACACGCAGCCCCACACACCCGGACGGACACACGGCCGCTGCATCCCTGTGCACCTGGACGGCCACGCAGCCACGCGCAACCAGCTGCTCCTGCACCGCTGCAGCGCCATGCACCCCGCACCCCCACTGCTCCACCCCACAGCGTCCCCACGCCCCCCCACCCACACGCTCCTCTGCACCCCGCAGGCACCTGCGCGCAGCCCTCGCCCCCGCCAGCCCCCCGCACGCCCACACCCCTGACACCCACCGCGGTTCCCCCGGCACGGGGCTGTCCCCAACTCCCTCTGACCCAGAGCGGGCCTGGGGGAGCCCGGAGCAGACGTGTGTCATGACATGAAACACCGAGACCGTCCCTCAGCTGGGCTGCACCGATGGCACCGACGGCACCAACCCGGGGTGCATCAACCAACACGGTCTCGCCCCGACCCTCCGGCTGGGGACACCCACCCGGCCGAGCTGCACCACCACGGCAGGGACAGCCACATCCAAGACAGGCAGCATTTCCCCAGTAAAAACCAGTTCACCATCCCCAAACCGAGGGGCCTGAGGCCCCCAGTCCCGCCACAGTCCCTCCAGCCCCTTGGGGAGACGGGGGGTGCCCCGGGCCGAGGCCGCAGCACCAGGGATGGGACACCAGCAGGTCCCCCGCTGGGCGTCACGCCGGGATTCGGTACCTTCAGCTTTCGCAGTCCTCTCGCTCCGAAGCGGCACCCCCACACGCCCACGGACAGGCTGTTCTCCCGCTCCACTCTGCCCACCAAAAACTTCAGCTAATTCCCAGCCCAAGCGGCTCCCGGCCCTGCTGGGGGAGAGGGCCAGGCAGGCAGCGAGGCTCCTACCACCGCCTGCCGCCCGAAGCTGCCGGTTTAAGGCCAAACAGACCCTCGGTGAAACGCTGAGCGCTGGCAACCACACCGCAAACATCTGCTCTTCCAACAGCATCATGATTCACAGGCTATTAATTGGGGCTTGGCAGCGCTGGGAAGTGTTTGCAACCCCTGGCTTTGCTCAGAGCCACAACTCGCTGCCGATGAGGTCCGGGTGCCGGGGAAGAAGCCAAACCCAGCAATGCACCGGCTGCAGTGGAGCTGTGCCAGGACGGGCACGCGGGGCACAATGCCCAGCTCCCGCACCAGCCGCCCGGCCCCCTGGGAGCAACGCAGAACGAGCCCCAGGAAAACAGCAGCATCGGCGCTCGGTGCTTGCCAGGAGCAGCCGACGCTGCCGGCGCAGCACCACCGCACCGCACGGCAGCCCCAGTGCCCGCCGGACCCGGGTTGCGGCGGGGAGGCCGCCTGCTTTGGCTCCCACCCAGCAGTGCGTGGCAGGGTCTGTGGGTGCCGGTGATGCTCTTGCAAGTTCCTGGCTCCGAACAGCACTGTGTTTCTGTAGGGTCTCCCAGCTGCCTCCGTGCACAGCGCTGTGCCGCTCGCTCCCCGGGGCACCGGCATCGCCTGCCGCCGCGGTGTCGAGGGGAACCGCAGAGCAGCACCCTGCCTGGGCAGCACCAGATAAAGGCTGGGAGAAGCCTCCTCCAACGACAGCCAAGAGGAACCTGAATTCAGAAGCTGATTAGAAACCATGTCATGGCTCCTTCCCGCTCCAGCATTTGGGGAGGAGTAAGCTGGGGGGGGACGTGGAAAATCTAATTAGGATTGAGGGCAGGTTGCAGAGGCGCTGACACGGGAGCTGCAGGAGCACAGCTGCTCGTGGGAGGGGGACACCGGGCACCCGCAGCACCCCCGGCCCCCCGGAAACGGGGAAAGTACAAATTAATTCTCGTTAATCTGATGGGCACTTGCTCTGCTGCCATGTGCCGCCACCGCAGCTGGCAGAGAGCAGCCCGGCCTGCCCACAGCTCAGCTCGTGTGCCCATGGTGGCCGTGCCCCTCTGTCCCCCCACGGCCGATGCCGTATGGCCCCAGGGCGCTGGGCAGAGCAGGGGGAGCAGAAGGAGCTTGATCCTGCCTGGTGGAGGGGAGGCAAGCACGGGGTGCTGCGCTCGGAGTCTGGCCCCCTCCTTCATCTTGGGGTGGCCCCCCCGTGCTGCTGCTCACTGCGGGACCAGGCGTCACGGGGCCATCAAAACAGCCACGATCCCAAGGCCACGGAGCACTTCGGCAGCGCACGCTTCACCCCCAGCTCTTGGGGACAGCAGAGCCCCGAGGCCACGCTGAAGGGCGCTACGCAGGGTCAGTGGCACCAGGCACTGCTCTGCACGTCCACGTCCCCTTGCCTTCCGCTGGCATCCGCTGTGCCCCATGCCACCCGCACCGCGGGGATGTCCTTCCCCCCGTGAGGAAGGCAGGCAGCCACCTCCATCCACCCCATCACCGGGATGTCCCCCAGGACACATCCAACCGCGTGCCCCTGGCCCCCGGCCCTCCCCGCGAGTCCCCGGCTGCCGGCACGTCTCGCCTGCTATTCTTAGCTCCCCGGCGCAGCGCTCTCCCGGCAATGGCACCGTATATTACTATTATTGCTGGCTGCCAACGTCTTGAAGCAGGCAGCCAGGATCATGGTGGTGCTTCCACACCCCTGGTGACCTGTCATTTGGTCCCTGCCGGGCTCTGGTCTTCAACAGGCTATTTCAGGAAATCCAATTTGATGGGCAGAAGGAACACAAGCCACACGTTCAGCTCCTGAGCCGGATCCAGGTTCCTCATGTCGCCGCTCAGATCCAGATTTTAGCTTTGCCCGTGATGGCAGTAAGGGCCAAGAGTCACCTTTGGCTCCAGATCCAAATTTCTGGCTGGGTGGGATCCAGGGTTTCAGATCCGCTTGTCGGAAAGACACAAGCGTCTGCAAAACCTGGATCTGGAGCCCCAGCCCAGCCACACCACCCAGGCACGAGACCCCAGCGTGGGGCTGGATCCTGCCCTTGCGGGTGGGCAGACCCGTGGAGACCTACGCACCAGTGCAGCCACCAGCCTCGTGCCTCCTGCACGGGCGCTGTGTCCCGGCACGGCTCTGCCCTGAGCTCACAATGGGGAGGCTGAATGAAGGGCCCCTCCAGGGACCCCCAGCCCGGGCTCCCCACTGCTTTCCGCTCCCTCCCCGTGCCTGCCCAGGCTGCTGGGGGCCAGGCCCGGCAGGAGGGCTGGGTGCTGCTGCTCCAGCCTGTGCTGCTGTCTCCAACCCACATGGCACAAGCCCTGCCACTCAGGAGGGAGATTTGGGCACTGAGGGCTCGGCAGCAACTCGCCCAGGCTGGATGGGGACGCCACGGTTGTGTCACCCCGCTCCCCGCAGCAGGGATGCCCAGAGCCGGTCCTGGTGCCTGGGCTCGGTAGGGTAAAAAAGTCCAAGGCAGCTCCAACCACGGCTCACGCCTGCGCCGCCCCGCACCGGTGCTCTTGCCACCCCCGCAGCCTCCAGCTCAGATGCTCCACGGTCACTTTGATGGCTATTTTTTCCCTTTCAGCCCTGCCGGTGCTTGAATAAATGCTTTGAAAGGGCTGATGTGCCTCCTTGCAGCCTCCCGAGCGTGGCCATGCCTGTCTCCCCGTGGCCGTCCCGCTGCTCCATCCGCCAGCAACCGGGGTCCTCGAGGGCTGGGAGCCGCGGACGCGTGTGGGAGGACACTGGGAGCACGGAGGTGAGGAACTGAGATAGACGGGAAATGACATCCATTTCCTAAAGGAGAATCTGCACTGCTGGCCAGATCCTGCACCGATTTATACCAAGGGAGGCCTTCTGCTCCCAGCCTGGACTCCCACGGGGGCAGCTGGCACCCAACAGCCCAGCTCTGTCCCCTCCTGCCTGCTCGGGGCTTCGTGCCTGGCCCAGGCAGCAGGCAGGGACCCACTGCCCTGTGCCCCACGAGGGAGGTGACGTGCAGGGCTGGATGTCACAGGACGGAGAGAGACGAGCGGTCCCAGCGCCAACTTGCTCTGCAGGTTTGGCACAGGCTGGAGGGACCAGACTGGCTCCTCCAACAAAACCCAACCGTCCGGGAGAAGGAAGGCGATGAGAGGAGAGAGACACCCAGACCCGGGCCCCTGGAAAGCTCTCCTTGCCTGCCAGGCTGGGTCGTACCACGGAGCCTGGATGCGCGGTGAGAGTCACCGCTCGGCGTCTGCTCTGTGCCAGCTCCCAGCACCCGCCGGCAGCCCCGGACCCGCACCAGCCTGGCTGGGACGCGGCTCCCGCACCCAGCGCCGACCCTCCCTGCCTCGCAGCCTTGCAGGCTGGCGAGAGGGGAGACCACCGGTTTGGGGAGGGGTCCTGGGCCTGCCCAACCCTGGCCCGAGCCCTCCGCAGCGGGAGAGCACCAGGATGGCTTCTGTTGCCTTCCGGGGGGAGGCTGGAGGGGCTGAGAGCCCCCTCCCCAACGCCTCACGCACCAGGAGATGGGGGATGCCCGCACCCCTTCTCCCGCACCCGCCGGCGGATCCCGACCAGCCGCGCTGGCTGAGCCGAGCACCGCGGTACCGGTGAGATGCCCCCAGCCATCTTGCCATCTCCCCCCGGCTCCCCCCCAGCACCCGTTCGGCGGCGATGGACGGGTCCCCGGGCGACACGACACGTCCCGTCCCCCCAGGGCCTGTCCCGCACGGCCGCGGTGCCCCGTTGGGGGGAACCCCCCCCGCGCTGGGCACCGCGGTTCTCCCGGGACCGGGGCCCCCGCTCCCCCGGCGATGCCCCGCGGCGGCACCAGCCCCGGGCGGCAGCACCGGGGCACCGGCCCCCCACGCCCACGGTCCCCCGCGCCCACAGCCCGCCGCCCCCGCCGCTCTTACCCCGCTCCCGCCGCCTACATCCTCCGGCCGCTGCCGGGCGGCTCCCCGACGGCCCGGCCCGGCTGCTCCCGGCCCGGCTGGTACCGGAGCGGCTCGGTTGGGCTCGGCTGGTCCCGGCGCGGCCCGGGCCGGCGCCCCGCGCGTGGGAGCGCGGCGGGCGGCAGCATGCGAGTGGCGGCGGCCCCGCAGTGCAGCGCGGATGGGCGCGGAGCGGAGCGGAGCGGGGCCGCCGCCGCGGCGCAGCCAAGACACGGCGGTGGATTTTCCCCGGGAGTCAGAGCGGGCGGCGGCGGCGCAAAATGGCTCCGGTGCGGCTCTGCCGCCGCCTCCCGGCGCCCCGGGACCCCCGGCCCCGTGCGCGGCGGGGCGCAGCCAGGACGGGGGGGGAGCGGGGGGCGCCGCGGGTGCCACGCGTGGGGCCGGGGAGCTGCCGCCGGCGGGGCACGCTACGTGGGCTCTGCCCTGCGGTTGCTGGCTGGCACCGGGGCAGGTGGTACCCACTCGTGGGCATCCCCCTGGGGCACCCCGGGGCGGCGGGGGCACTCTGGGACCCGTCACCCACCCCTGCCGGTGGCCACCCTGCCTGCCCAGGAAGTGCCGGGGTACCGGGACAGCCCCGGGCAGGGTGCAGCCCCCGGGGGCCCAGCCTCCCGCCAGCAGACCGGGAGCCGCCAGCTGCCGCCCACCTGCCGAGCCCCTCGCACCGTGCCGTGTAATTTGCTAATAATAATAATTGCGGCGCACACGGGTTGGAAGCGCAGCAGAACAATAACCTGGGTAACGCCTTGCTGTGCGTGGTGGCGGGAGCCACACTGCGGCACGTGCCTGGCCCTGGTGCCCTGCCGGCCCTGAAGCCGCCCGCCATGCCGCGTGGGAGCCCCTGCCCGAAGCGTGGGGGGACACGGCCCAGGTGAGTGCCTGGAGCAGGTTTTTAAGCAACCGTGTCCTGGTGGTTTGTGTCCCCGTCCCAGTGCTGTGGTCCTTAGCCAGGCTGGCTGTGTCACCAGGCAGGGCTGTCCCCAGCGGTCACACCATCAGTCACCTGGCGGGACAGCCGGGGCTGGAGGACACAAGTGTTTCCCGGGGGTGGCACGGGGCAGCAGGAGAGCAGCACGCTGTGGGGACAGCGGGGCCGGATCGAGGCCCTGCTCCCAGTGCTGCGGCTCTGCAGTGCCACCCCCATCTCGGGGCACTCTGCTCAGCAGCCCCGTGGCCCCCATCACCATCCCCTCCGCTGAACAGTCCCTTCCCCAGGACACCCTGCCAGAGCCAGAGCCAGAGCTGGGGCTGCCCCCACCGCTGGCATGCAAAGATCCCCCCAAAAGTCCTGCTGCCCCCGGGGAGGGGAGCCCAGCCCCAGCCCTCGCCAGGCCCTGCAGCACCGTGCATTGCCACCGGCATGGCTGCTCCTGCTGCATGCGGGGAGCGGAACTCTGCCCACCTCCCTGAGCAGTTATATAAAAGGATTAAAATTTAATATGAACTTCAAAAGGGGAACAACCGGGTGGTCGAGGACAGCTGGGCCAGGGCCGGCTGCGGAGCAGAGGCACCCTTGGCCATGTCTGGCTCTGCCGAGACGCAGCACATGGGGACCAGCTCCGTCCAGCCCAGCCCATTGGGAACAACTGCATGGAGCCAGAGCAAAGGGCCCGGGCACCAGGGCACCCTGGCGTCTTGCGCGCCCATGCCAGGTTAACTGTGCTGTGGGCTCCCTGAGTCACGATAGTGCACGATTCCCATGCACATGGAGACCCCGTCCCCCCGGGGCCTGACCTTGCTCCACACCTTCGCCTCCCCACAGGCAGCCGAGCAGCCTTTAATAACCCACCGCCGACAGGCACAGGCGGCACCCAGCTGTCCCGGTGCCCAGCTGCCACCCTGCCCGTGCTGTGCCAGCAGTCCCCCTGGCAGCCCATCTCCTCCTGCCCGATGCCTCTCTCTTCCTTCCCAGGCACTGGTGGGTTGGAGCGTGCTGGTGAGCAGCCCTGTGCTGGGGGGCAGGACCCCCGACTGGGGGGCAGCTGATGCACCCCGACCCCCTGGCCCCCACCACCATGCCCCTGCCCCTGCACGCCCCAGAGCCCACGTGGCTGCGCAGCACCCGCCGCTCCCGTCCGTGCAGCGCCGGGGAGCAGGGCTGCGGTGGCGGCAGGAACGAGCCAGGGCTGGGAAAACACCATCTTCCGCCCACGCAGCCGCCCACGGCCCTGCGCCGGCTCTGCCGCCCCCGCTGTGCACCGGGGCTCGCCGGGAAGGTGGGTGGCAGGCGTGAGGCTGGGGGCTGCGCTGCGCCCGCCATGGCCACCCACCCGTGGGCAGGGCAGGGGATGGGGCAGGGGGGAGCGGGGCCCAGCAGCCCCCGGTGCAGGAGCCACCCCGGCGCCGGCTCCTGCTGCAGGAGCAGGGCTGAGCCATGGCTGGGGATGGGGGCCAGGGATGGGGGGCCAGGGGCTCCCCCAGGCCCAGCCCTGCCCGGGGGTGCGGGAGCGGCTGGCGCTGCTCGGTGTGCGGCACAGGCACCCACCAGCAAAGAGACTGGGGAAGCCTTTGGCTCATTCATTTTTAATCCTGGCTGAGAGCGGGAGGGATGCGGGCGCAAGGCTCAGGCACGCTGCAGCACGGGACCGGCCGCTGGGCCCCAAACAGCCCCCCCTGGGCAGGCCGGCTCATGCCACGGGTGTCTTTGATCACGCGTGTCCCTGCGGGATGGAGAGCCCCAGGAGGGGACAGCAGCCTCTGGGCATCCCTCCCCGTCCTGTCTCACCACGTCCCATCACGGCCCAGCCTCCCCCCGCAGCAGCTCAGCCCCCCCTTCGCCGGGCGAGCCGCCCCCCCAGTGCCTGTGAATGCAGAGGGCAGGATCCGTGCGTGAACGAAACCGTGGGCCAGTGAGCACGTGGGGATGCGCAGAGAGCAGAGTGGGGGTGGGAGGAGGAGGAGGGGGGTGCATAAAGCCGGAGCTCCCCCCACGCTGCTCCCCATCCCTAGCCTGGTGCCAGGGACCCCGTCCCGCTGGGACTGTGGCACCAGGGCAGCTGGGGGCAGGACCCCGGTGCCCACCCCGCTACGAGGAGGCAAAGGAGGACGTGCGGGCGTTGGGCACGGGCCCGGCGGGGGCCGGAGGGGAGAGCGGGAGGCAGCGGCCGATCTTGCGCAGGGTCCGTCCCAGGTCAGCGCGGAAGCGCCGGATGGAGAAGCAGTAGACGAGGGGGTCGAGGCAACTGTTGAGGCTGAGCAGGGCCACACTCAGCGCGTGCAGCACGTCCAGGGCGGCGGGCGGCCCGCAGAGCGGCGTGGGGGGCCGGCTGCCCACCCAGGGGGCCAGCGTGAGGTGGTAGGGGGCCACGCAGACCACAAAGACCAGCAGCATCCCCAGCACCATGGCGCGTGCCTGCTGCCGGTGGGAGCCTGGCGAGGCGGCAGCGGGCACCGAGAGCGCCCGGGCGATGGAGGCGTAGGTGCCCAGCACCACCAGGAAGGCGGCGGCGAAGAAGCCCACCATGGCATAGGCGTACGCCCGCTGCCGCCCGTGCTGCTCGAAGCAGGCGGTGGCCCCGGCGCGGGCAGGGAAGGTCTGCCGGGCGGCCAAGGTGGGCACGGCACAGCCCAGCCCCAGCAGCCAGGCCAGGGTGCAGGCCAGCGCGGCCCCCCGGCGCCCCGTCAGCGGCAGCTCCCGCCGCGCCGCCCGCACCGCGCAGTACCGGTTGAAGCTGATGAGCGCCATGAAGGTGACGGCGCTGTAGGTCGCCAGGTAGTAGGCGGCCCCGGCCAGGCGGCAGGCGGCCTCCGAGAGCAGCCAGTCCCCCCCAGCCAGGTAGTAGGGGATCCAGAGGGGCAGGGTGAGGTTGAAGAGGATGTCGGCCAGCGTGAGGTTGATGAGGTAGATGCGGATGGCCTTCCTCACCTTGCCGCTCTGCAGGAAGACGAGCAAGGCCACCAGGTTGCCTGGCAGCCCCACGCACAGCACCAGGCAGTAGACGGCGGGCACCAGCACGAACTGCACCGGGTCGCTGGGCACGCACTCGCCGGGGTGCCCTGCCGGCAGCGGCCCTGGCGCCGAGCCGTTCATCTCCTGCAAAGACAGGGGGACAGTCAGTGGCACGGCCCTGAACACAGCCCTCGGGGCACAGAGAAGGGACATTGATCCGCACAGGACGACCTCTCTGGCTGGCACCTGCGGTAGCTGCTGGGGACCAGAGGCAGAGCCCCACCACGGGGGTGCCATCGTCTGCCAGAGGGGCTCAGCCTCCAACGGCTCCTCGCAGGAGACGAGGGGCTCCGGGATCCCCTCCCAGCCACATCCCCCCACGCCTGAGGGAGCCCAGGGGCCGCCGTCAGCCGCCCGGCCAGGGCTCCCCGGGGAGCGGCAGGCGCAGCTGCACCGCGGCCGAGGGGCAGAGCCGTGGCTGGCAGCACCCGGAGGTGCTGCGCCGGCTCCAGCTGGCAGCTGCGGGGCTTAACACCTCCCACGCAGCCGCGTGCTTGCTGGGGCCACCCAGCTCTGTCCAGCTCCCAGCACCCCAAATCCCCCCACGGAGCCCACCCACGGGGAATTTGGCCACCGGCTCAGCATGCATCAGAGTGGAGAGACCCTGGCGTGGGGAGCGGGTACGAGCATGGGGGCGGCAGCCCCCCGCGCGCCCCCCAGCCCTGCGTGAGGCAGGTTTGCCACCCCGCTGTTTGCCGGTCCTGGCCATGGAAAACCACATTGTGCCGCAATGACTGCCTCCCAGGGCTGCAGCTATTTCACCTCCCATCACCGCCTGCCCACACCTTGCCGACGGCACTGAGTCACCCAGCGGGTGTTTTCAAGCACGGCAGGGCCAGATTCAGCACATGCAGCACCCAACACCAGGCCAAGGCATGGAGGCACAAGCTGCCGAGCTGGGGGAAAGATTCAGGGTTCAGTTGTTCTGCAGAGCCGGCGCAGACCCCCGAGGAGCCCCCAGCTCCTTTGACAGTCCCCCTTTTCCTTTCCTTCCCTCGCCCCTGTTTGCACGGGGGATGCTCCATCTCACCCACGCCAAGCTGGTTACTTACCCCACCGGGTCGGGCTGGACCGGCTGCGTCCCCTGCGGCTGCTCCTCGCTGTCTGGTCCAGCTGGGCTGGGAGAGGCTTTAAGTGCTGGGGGGAGGCAGGGGCTGCCTGATCCCCCCCTCCCCGTCCCGTGGGGGTTAATGCCTGTGGGATGGCAGCTGGAATGGGGAAAGCACCTGTGTGTGTATGTAATGGGGGATTCCCCACTGGAGCCACGCTAAGACCCCCTGCGCCGGCTGACGGGGCTGGCCGCACATGGCGGGGGCCGACCACACCAGTACCAGTGCGGCCAGCCCCCCTCACGTGCCCCCAGCCCCATCTAGCACCATTTCTCAGGGCCCTTTTCCCACCCACGCCGGGATGAAAGCGGCAGAGGGTCAAGTTTCCACACCCAGCAGCTGGGGGAAAAGGGGGATGCCCCGAAAGGGATCAAAGCTGGAATCTGCCTCCTCCCATCTCTTAGTGCTTTTGTTGGCTTCAAAGTTGGATTTAGGGGGAGCAGCAGCCTGGGCCCCCCCAAGCTCTGTGAGCATTTGACTCACTGCTTTGCATGGCCCTGCAATTTGTGGATGCTCCTCTGGGACACCAAAGGTGCCACCCCAAGGTGGTTCAGGTCCCGCTAGGCGTTCAGGTCCCGCTGGGTGTTGCACCCCCCCTCTGCTCATCCCAAGACAGCTCATCCCCCCACAGCCATCCCAGCCGCATTCCTGGGAGATGCACTGGGTTCAAATGTGATCTTGGGGTTATCCTGAGTGGACTGCGTTGGCTGTGCCCACCCGGGGTGGCAGAGGGGTCCCTGTAGGTGCAGGGCCCCACTAGAGCAAGATCCCCAAAAAGCACGTGCCTGCCCGGGCACAGGGTTTGGGGGGTCACATTGCTGCTGTCGCCCCCCCCGATGTGCAGCAAGTGGCCTGGCACATTGCTGGGTGGCTCCGGGCGGCCGGGGGGCTCCCACCCCACGCAGGCTCTCCCCGCCGGCTGTCTGCCTCCGCACCAGCTGCTGCCGGCTCCTGCCTGTCCCCAGTCCTTGTCCCCAGGTGCTGCTCCGGGGGACCAGGGCCTCCAGCCCCAGGACGTCTCCTCAGCCCCCGCGGCTGGAGGGAGGCAGAAATAAACAGGGGAGGCAAAACATGAAAAACAAAAGGCTTTATTCCAAAATACAAAAGCCCTCAGCGGAGCAGAGCCAGCCCCAGCCCAGCGTGGCCGAATGCTGGGAAGAGCCGGACACCTTGTGCGAGTTTAGCAACGGAGCTGCCGGAGCGGTGGCGGTGGCACGGCCACCGTCCCAAAGCACCAGTCTGGGTCCCGCAGCATGGGGACAACCAGCACCAGGGTCCCCGGCAGTGGCAGGAGAGGACACACTGTGCCTCAGCGGCAAGTTACCCCAGGGGAAGCGATGCCGTCCCCAAAAATACCATAAGGGCATCGCTTCCCACCGGCTGAGCCGTCCGTCCTTCCTGCCTCCAGTCACTCGAACTTGGGCTTGGTGGGGGCCGCGTACCCGCGGATGTTGAGCAGCAGCAGGAGGCCGAGGCAGAGGGTGGCAGGGGCGCACATGGCCAGGGGCTCCCGCAGCACCAGCAGCGTGTAGATGGCACCTGGGCGAGGAGCAGAGCAGTGGGAACCGAGGTCCCTCCCTGAGCGTCCCCCAAGATCCCGCGCAGGGCGGCGGGCGCCTGCTCGCTCTCACCGATCATGATGACACTGAGGACGAAGTTGCTGATCTCCTGCAAGAGCTGGGGCCCGAACGCCAGCAGCAGCCCGGCCACCACCTCCACCCAGCCCACCGCCTCCAGGTACCGGCCCGGCTCCGGCACAAACCCAAACTCCTTCAGGGGAAAGACCTCGGCGAACCGCACGAACTGCGACTTCTGGGAAAAGCAGAAGGGGAGCAGAGCAGCCCTGAGCCCAGGGCTGGTGGGCACAGGGTCTGCTCCGCTCAGCCCTGCGCCCCAACGGGCTCAGCCCCTTCCCTGGAAAGGCTCAGCCCTGCACCCCAGCACCCCAAGGGGCTCAGGCTTGCTCACCCTGAAGGGCTCAGCCCTGCATCCCAGCACCCCAACCTGCTCACCCCCCCACCCAAGGGCTCAGCCCCTGCACCCCAAAGAGCTCAGGCTCGCTCACCCCAAAGTGCTCAGCCCAGCCCCCCAGCACCCCAACCTGTTCATCTCCCCCAAGGGCTCAGCCCTGCACCCCAGGGGCTCTGTCTTGCACCCCCCGAACCAGCCCAGCCCAGCCCCAGCCGCCCCACCCGCGCCCCGCAGCCGTGGCCGCGGCCGCGCTCACCATGTGCCGGTGCAGGTCGGCCGAGAGCTGGTCCGAGAGCTTCGCGGCTCCCGTCAGCAGGAAGAAGAGCCCGAGCAGGACGCGGAGGGCGGTGAAGGCCGCCGCCATGGCAGGGACGGGCGGGCGGGGACGGGGGCGGATCGGCGCGGCGCGGCTCAGCCCAGCTCGGCGCGGCTCAGCCCAGCTCGGCGCGGCTCGGCTCTGCTCCGGCCCCTGCACCTTGCCCGGCCCCTGGCCCGTGCCCCGGCCCCCGCAGCCCCGGCCTGGCGGGGGCAGGCGGGGCAGGGACCCCCCACCCCAGCCGTGGGGTGCTGCTGGGCCAGGGGGTGCTTAGATCTGCAGCTTCACCCCCCCGAGGCCGTGATCCCCCCCCAGCCAGCACCATCATCCCACCAAACCAGAGCTGGGTGAAAAAAATGTGAAAAAGTAGAAAAAACCCCAAAACCCTCAGCTGGGGCTTTGTGGGCGCCGTGAGCGTGTCGAGCTCCATGCCAGCACCCGCAAAGGGCCACTGGCTCTGGGTGGCTGGGGCCACGGTGCTGGGGGCTGCGGAGACTGCGGGGCAGGCAGCGGCGCAGGCAGGGACGCCAGCAGCCCTGCCCGCAGCTCTGCAGGGCCAGGCAGCGAGCTGGTTAATGAGGCAGCTGCAGCAAGGATTTTCTTCTGGCACCAGGGAGGCCCGGTTGGGGTGAAGGAGGCGGCTGCCGCCCTCCCTGCGCTCCCCAGGCCTGCGTCACCGCCTGCGCCAGCGCTGCTCACAGCGCGTCTCGGCCGCCGGCATGCGCTGAGGCTCCCGGAAAAGGCAGCCATGGGTTGGCAAGAGCCAGGGCCCCGGGGAGCCCCAGGGGCACTGACGTTATTGTAATTCAAGTGGATGTATTTTTTAATGCTAATAAATCATGAAAGAGCAGGAACTGTTTCCCGGGCACCGGGAAGCACCGCGTAGCATGGGGGGCACTACCAGCCTGGACCAGCACCGACCTTGCAGGGCTGCCGTGGCCGCCTGGCTTTACAGGGGTGCGGCGGCGGCAGCACTATTTTTACTCCCTAGCTCTGCTGGGAGAGCCCCAGCAAGCACAGCCGAGGAGCTGCTCGCGATGATTGGGAGCTTCTCCCTGTTGCGGCTCGCAAGCTGAGAGATGATAAACAGCAACAGGCCAGGGCAGACTCCAGCCCTTCTTGTCTTGGAAAGCCCTTTGGGGGAAAAAGGATAAAAAAAAAGACCAAACCCTGAACAATGGATTGCGGCAGCTCAGCGCTCTCGCATCCGCAGCGCAGGGTCGTGGCTTCAGTGCGCTGGCATTACCGCAGGAAGCATTTGTCACTGCTCCCAGGTTTGTTGTTCAAGCAACAGGGAGACACCCGCCCGCAGAAATCATCTTCCTTCGGCTTAAAAAGCGTCTCCTTTCTCCGACAGCGGGCTTTCGCCCCCACCACAGAGCAGAGCCCGCTCATGGCCAGGACAGAGGTTGGTTTTTTGTGCAAACATTGCAAAACCCTTTCAACGTGTGTTTGCGTTTCCCAGGCGGCCGGCGCCAAGCCCAGGGCTGCCCCAGCACCGCTGACCAGGCACCCGCTCGCTATCCTGCCCCGGGGGGTCACCCTCCCCACGCCATTCCCAAGCCCTGGCACAGCACCACTGGCTCGGAGAAGCCCCTCGTGGCAGGACATGATGGCAGATAAACGCTGCTGCCCGGCTGGGATGGGACTCCTAACACCATCCACGTGGTACCTCATACCTGCGCTCAGCCTCCAATTTTTTTTAAATTTTTTTTTTAATTACAGGAGCTACTTAATGAAACATGGTAGAACCAAGTGATCAGCTTCACCAGCCAGAGGACAATGATGCACCAGCACAGCACCCAGCCATTAGAGGAGAACTCTGTGCCAGTCATCTCCCAGGTGACGAGAGAACGGCCAACAGTGACGGAGCATTCAGGGGGCTTTTTGCCGTTCTCCAAAACACATCCCATTTCAATACAGAAAGCAAATCATGGTTTGCTTATAAAGGGAGTTGTAGGAGGTGAAGTTCAGCACGTTGAATGCTGGAATCGCATTCAGGCTGGAACAGTTTCTCAAAGGAAGCAGCCAATGCTGCAACAGTGGAAAAGAAATTAGGACAAGTTACTGGAAAATAACAGAATTTGAGGGGGAAAAAAGGCTGCATAAGCCTGCAGTAGCTGTGGAGACAAAGACACCGAAACCCGCGCCCTTGCAGTGTGGCTGTTGAAGAACCACAAAACCTCTTCTTGCTGAAGCCTTTTCAGGATCTGGACAACAACGTAAAGAAGTCAAATCAGAGAGCAAAGTACCTCAGATTACCCTGCACCCCATCGCTTGATTGCCTGAGAAAGTGAAAAGCAGCAGTCAGAAGCTTTTAATGCAGCACCAACCTTCTCTACCGTAAACCTGGCAGGCTGCTGGGAAGCACCGCTGCTCACCCTGCCGCTGCCAGGGTCCTTTCCCTCCACCCAAGCCCGAGACCCTCACGACTGGGGCACTGCCATGCCAGGCAGCGGAGGTGGGCACTGGGGCTGCTTATCTACGCTCACCACTAATAGAGTCAACATCAGAAATGTAGCTACTGCAGTTCTGACCAACCTTACTCCATTTTGTTAATGAAACTTCCCTGGAGGGAAGTAAACAAGCAGCATTTAAGCCAGAGCAAAACATATTCCTGGCCAGGATTTAAAGCACAGGTGAGCTGTGTTCCAGCCAGGCACTAATCCTGCACCACTGGACACTCAGACATGTCCGAAGTATTTCATATGACTCTGCCACATTAAATCCAATTTATTTTGATCCTTCTAGTCTGGCAAGGCAGTTGCCAGCCAAATGTTCGTGCCACTGTAGGGGAAAACCTTGCCACAATGCAGCTGTACAAACAGAGCCTACCGCTGGCGTATTTTAACACATTAAACTACTTGATATTTAAACAAAAGATTATATTTAATAAATGACAGCATGAACTACATATGTGGACAGTACAGCTGTCCAAAGAACAGCTTCACATGAAGCAATATGAACCATGGTAATTTGTGCCGCAAGAGCTAAACCCAGCACTTTTCTGGCTTCCAAAGAAGTCGAACTTTGGTATCTCAGGCTTAATTACAACAGTCATCACCAGAAAACTATTAAAAACCAACCAGGCACATGTAAACATTTAGAATTCTGTAATTTAAAAATACAGCAGTATACAGGACTCAATATGGGGGAAGGAACGGGTGAAACTTACAGAAATACTTAAGAAGTACCTTAGGTGCAAGTGCAATTTATAAAAAAATTAAGCTAGCCATTTTGCAAAAACATCTATGGCTGCACACTAGTCAAGAACACAGCCAGCCTGGAAACTGGAGCATTTTAACTGCAAGAGGAAGCCCATGGCACAATCCCAGAAGGAAAAAATACTGTATTACGTATTTGTCAGGTTTTTTTTAGTTATGAGCGGTTATCTTTCACATGCTTGTCACACTACAGAGCAGGATCCAACGACCCAAGCCCTTCTCACGCCAGTGCTCCAAGCACGATCTGTGTCCCCTGCTACAGCCTCGTTTGCAGCAGTGTTTGTCAAATTCATCCATACCACATTAAGCTGAACAGATTGCTTACTCATTGAATACACTCTGGAATAAAACAGAAGTCATTTATAAAAAAATAAATATTTTATTTTTAAAAATCGTATGTTCCTGGCTCCTCTTCTCTACATTCGGACTTCATCTTCTTCTGCAAGTGCAAAGCACATAGTTAGCAAGAACATTAAAAACGCCAGCAGAAATCACACATATGACATGGAAAGGGAACCTGCATCTGCAGGCCATGCACCTGTCAGATGTTCTCTAGGATCGTAAGTTCTCATGTCAGACTTGAGATTACATGAACAGCATTCACATTTTCCTCTACTTCGTAGATTTCAAAGATCTGAAATAGCTTTGTGTTTTACTACCAAGAAAAACAAGAGCAGCAGTGACAAAACACACACATTTCAATAGGAGTTCACCAACTGAATCTCACTGGCTTCATGACTTACAGGTTCAGCTGTATGGCTTATCTAAGCTGTTACTTACCCACCACTCGTGAGTTAAGGTACTTTGCACGTTGCTCCTCACACAACATTTTAAATATCTGAAGTTCCCCCTTGTAGTTTAAGTGGTAAATTAGAGGGAAAATGTCATTAATTCCAGCTCTGCAAGTTAGTTTATTTCCCTAAATCGCTATCTGCTTCTGCTCTTGTATGTGCTAATTCATCTTCCAGGTTATTTTGAAAGTTCAATGTTTATTAAAATATTTCAGAAAAGTGGCTTTCAACAACTTTTAGTTAGGTTAACAGTTGAGAAGCAGCTGCTCTATTGTTCCCCTTTTTCCTTACTGACAATCACCCACCCCATTCACATCCCTTTCACTGGAGCCTGAAGGTGGAAATGGTTATTTCATGTTTGACCCTCTATAGCATTCAGAAGACGGAGTTTATTTCATGCTGCAGGGCTGAAAAGCCTCAAACAATGGTTATATCTTGGCTCTACGAAAGAAAGATTCAGAAATTTTATATAAAATTGAGATTAATCGAAGGCAAATTTCAGGCAGGAGCTACATAATACATCACAGGGTGATGGGCTACCAAGCTCTTACAGCAATGTAAGGGCACCAACTACTTACTTGTTCACTTGTTATCTTGGTCCCTCCACATATCACTGGGCATCGTGCTGGATGTGCTCATGCTCGGCTCCTGAACTGGAAAAATATTCAGAAGTTATACCCACAGTGATTTTGAAATCTTTTGTACAAACCCAGATCTAGAAAAGTGTTTTTATCCACTACTGTCAAACTATCAAGCCCAGATGGAGTCTGGGTGCTCAACCCCACAGCCTGATAGCAGGTACTAAGTTCTACCCCACACATTCCATGTATTCACTCATACCGATTTCTCAATATTCACCAATTCAAAATTACTCAGTGACTGAACATCAAGTGTCCAGAAGCCTTTATTATTTCACCCATTTGGAACAAGACTAGAAGTTACACTTACTTCCCATGGATGAGCACTCCGGTTTCACTCAGCTTTCATCTTCACCTAAAGGATAACAACTGAAGTTATTATAGTAATAGACAGAAAATTCTGACCATTTCAAAACTAACTTAAAATAAGGTTTTAAGATACATGGACTGATTAGTTATGAGGGGGAATTTACAAATTATTCCAAAATATTAAGTGGAAGAATAAGGGGCAGAAATAGGCTAGCCTAAACACTTGTAAAGAGATGAAGGAATATGCAGGTAGTTGACTGAAGAACTGCACCTTGTCTGAGCACAAACCGTAAATCACCAGTCTGAGTACAATGAAGTTTGATTGCAGCCAGAGGTATACTATCCCTTATGTGAAGGCATTAACAATTTTGTCAAGCTACTTCAACTATTTTACCCTAGTTTGTCTCCTGTAGTAATGCCCTCTTTCTTCCCCTTCATGAAGGAGTGCAAAGCCCCTGACTCCTAGCAGCCCCCAGATTCAATAGTCCTAGAAGTGCTTCAAAAGCCAAAGGAAGACACTAGAGGTTAGCACTGTCAGTCTACTGCTTTTGTTCTCGGCAACAGATTCTTCCCTTCTGAAGACCCACCCTGTTGCTATATAGCTAAGTTGAGGGCAAACTGCAATGGTCAGCAGCGAGGGATGCAGTAGTACAAAGTTCTGTGCACACCTCTAGTTGGGAGGCAAATCACACCATGGTCACAATGGGATCTGACCAGGCAGGGCGAAGTTCAAGTTTAGTCTCAAACCCACCACCTGGGTTTTATCATGGCCCTCAGGAGCAGAAGTATAATATGCACGTTTTGTTTTCTATGCCATAGCAACAAACACCATGCATAAGGGATACTATATCTTTGTGCATCCTTTTAACACTCCAGATTCACTTATAGCCACACTCCTCCCAACCCTCCCCAGTTAGCTCTTCAGTACTGGTGTTCAGAAGCAACATTTATAGAGATGGGGTATTCACAGACCACTGCGGGATTGCACAGCCAAGTCCTAACGTGTCAATCATTACCTAGCAGCAATGACAGAGGTGGGAGAAGGCCAATCCTCCCTTTTTTCCTTTTCCAGTAAGCAGCTATTTAAGAGCCCCACTAGCTGGTATGGAGAGAAAAAAAATCTGAAGCTAATTAGCTGATTCCAAACTTGCTAGTAGTGGAAGAAGCCAAGTAATTACCCAGAACAGCATACTTTTTATGCATCCTTTCCAACATGCTTAGCCTCATTTAACATAATGGAACAAAACACTGGCCTTCCTGATCATGTCACTGCAGCTGGCAATGATTAACAGAGACATGCAACCCCATTACTGCTCGAGTCCTAAAACTACTCACAGGCCTCGGTGTTTAGCTATGGGGAAAACTGCAAGCAAATCAACACTTTGTATGCTTAATGTTACAGTAAAGCCCCCATACACGCTATGCTGTGCTCTCTCCTGACAGCACCAGTATCTGGATCTGAGGGCCTAGCAGGTACGCATACGTATTCTGACACCACACTTCTGAGCTTCAGATAAGCTTTTGAGAAAAAGTGTATTTCACACACAGATAAAACCAAGATGAAACACAATGCGAGCACTTTAATGTCATTTCTTGTACCCACTTGTTACAGACTGACTTAGAGCAGACATGACTATTTGCTTTTAAGTTAGCTACCACACCAAGTTTCATTACTGCAGTCAGAGCTGGTATGAGACCCATGGTTCAGTCACAAATTGCTTGCTCCAAGAATGTCAAAAACCTGCTAGTTCAAGTACATAGAACAAGGCAGATGTGCCAATAACCCCTCCACGACATTCCTGCAGGTCAAGTCAAGTATCCAGAGCACACTGGAAAAACTAGTCAGATCTGAGCACTGGTTTAAAGATTAATAATTCAGTTTTGCTACATGACAGTACGCGTACTGCCATCAGTTTTGCTACTTGATTCTAGTCACAGGTAAGAGTAAGCCATCACGAAAAGCCAAACTGACTTTGTGACAAGTGGTGTCACTGCTTGACTAGCTAGAGTTCGGCTACACTTGCTGTGGTGTAACCAAAGACCTGCTATTATGATCTTAAGGTGCAGCTGCCACTTCAAGCTTTCAATGGAACATGAAAAGATAGCTACAGCAGAGGGCAAGGTTGTCCAGCAGAGCCCCTGTTCACCAGCAAGAGTCTTGCCTGGAAGATAACACAGAAGGGTCCAAATGTGACAATAATACCAGAAACAAGTATGCAAAGCAGAACTTTGCAGAACAAGTGGGAAAACACATTACACCACCTCTGAAATAAACTGAACATCAGACAAGAGCTAGATCATGTGCTGAAACAAGGGACCTTGAAAGTCAGGTTCAAGAGCAAAAGAGCTGGAGATCAGCATGTCTGGATGTCTGGAAATGTAAGCATGTTAATCCTGAAACACTACATTCAGTATTTCTAGTAACGAAGAGTTTAGAATTACATCCCCAAGACTGATGAAAAATGAAATTGAGCATTACACTACCAAGATAACTCTACGAGGCAGAAATACAGAATCTCACACTGTCAATTAAAGGCAGAGGAATGTATTATGCTTGTCAGTCAAAGATTAAAATAAAGACAACTGAAATGTCCAATAAGCTCTATGAAACTACTCACGGGGATATCCATTCAAGCACTCATTTGTACGTCCTCAAAAATATTCCACATCAGTCTCACAGCTGACTGTATTAGCAAGCTTTAAGTGACTATCCCATCATGCACACAAGGCTAGAGTAGTGATTACTAACGCATTTCCTACTGAGCCAAGACTCTACACAAAGGGATGTGCTGCAGATGGGCCATTTTGTCACTACAAAAAGTTTAAACAGTCCTTTTCTAGGCACCGATAGCACCTAGTTGACTAGTTAAGTGAGCATAAGATCACATTCCCTCTTCCCCACAGAGCTCATTCTAAGAATATCTTTGTTACATCGGAACTAAGAAAAATCCACACAAGCCGAGTCATATGTACAAAGGAATCGGGTCTGAAAATACTTATCTAAGAATCACAGTAAGTTGCTTATTGACTCTGAACAAGACAAAGCTTAAAACCGAAAACCACGCAGCTTTGATGCGAGCTTAAACATACAGGTATGAAGAGTGCTGCACTGTAATTCCACAGTCAGAAGTGTGATGTCAGAATACCCACAGTATAAGATTACATAGAAAGTCACCAAGTTATATTATATTGCTTGTTACCTACCTGTACGCAGTCGGCAATGAGAATCTTGGAGCAAGCAGGAATACTACATCCGGGTCCTAATGTCCATTGCCATTTGTGGTACTACGTTCCTCACAGTTATGAACTGCAGAAATGCTGGCTAAGTGCAGTTATGTAGCAGGCCACTAGTTTTAAGTGTAAATTGCAGTCTCAAACTCCAGCAAAAACTTGCTGCCACAGTAAATGGTTGCCAAGGAGAAGCCAAGAATTTTTCTACCACAAAAATACCACAAAATCTCAAAAGCAGTTTCAGTTTCTCATCAGCTGTATAAATGATTAGTGTAATGTGTCTACACCAGAAGATAAGATTATTCTGTATTCATTTCGGAGAAAGCGTGAAGATATATGTATAACGATACCAGTTTCTACATGCTGCAGTTTTTAGAGATCTAAATGTCAAAATGGGCTCAATTTTGATAAAGCAAGCTAAATTGCAACAGCCAATATCCTCCAAGTCCAGTACAAAAATGTGTTATATGATCCAGACCATCCAAAAACAGGTCTGACCAATGAAGCACTTTTCTAAATGGTTTTAAAGATTCAATTATATAAATCTGATTTTATGAAAAAAGTCCAAAACCTCATAGGAACAGATCAAAGGAACAGAACTTTCTCGCCTCCCACATTTAGCAACTTTATCAGATTTTAAAGTTGACATGTTTGCTAGCTTTTAAGACACCACCTTTAATAGGTCTTGAAAAGAAGTTGGCTAGTTAATTGTATGCCTGTTTAATACATGCAACTCAAAGCAGAACTTGTTTTAGAAATTCTGCTTATGTAGCTACAACAAAGCTAGACTTAACCAAGCTTTCAGATGTTTTGAAAACTCCCAAATCTTTCAATGTATTTACTAATCATGGTTTTGCAACTCAGCTATTTTTAATACCTAGCAACAGTAGCTTACGTACAAAACAGGGGTACCAAAAGACAACCTCTGTAAGGTACAAGGACATCAGCATCCTTCACTCTTCCAAGTTACAGAACTACAAAAGAACATACTTTAGGATATGCACCAGCATCTCTTTAATAAAGAATGACATGTAATCTGAAAAATAAACTGAAAAAATTAATTTAATGTTTACGTTCAGAATTCCCCATCTCGGACACCTTCACCTTTTGCGGGTGTCCCATGAACACCCTCCAGAAAACATATGCATTATTTAATACTACTTCAATAAAGCAAATTGCATCGGTACTGCTGATTTTTACACTAAGTATCCAATACAAGTACTCCCAAATACTTGGTCCGCAGTTTAGGAACTTCCAATTCAGAATTTCCTCAATAGCAATACATTGTTGTAGCATGTTATCAACCCCCAAACTTTTCTGGGAAAATAAGAAGCGTTCATCAAAGAAGCTGAGTCGCTATTTAGTGCGCTTAATATTCCAAGTCAGTGTTACCTGGTATCAGCATTTCACAACATGCTATTTTTTCATTTAAGGAGTAACAGCACTTACAGTGAGTACTTCAAGAGGGATCATCTGCATTCTAAAATACTGCAATCTGACACTAAAGTTTTAACCACAGAGAAAATTTAGCATAGAATTTAGAATTAGCCAATGCTTAGCACAAGGAATGGAAAGATCTTTGGAAGATTAAAGCTACTCACAGAATGCTCGGTAGTTGGGGAATCGTGTGAAGGTACAGCCAAACTAAGTTTACCTACTTTGTGCCAAGCAGGTTGATGTATCCTGCATTAACACCAAGGTATTTTACACTGGGAAGTCACGTTCCCAGCTTATCTGGTACAATGTAATAATAAGCAAAGCAACTACCTTATCAATGAGTCCAGAATGCTTTGAAATTCTCTTCTGGGGCTTAATAAAATGAACAGCAAGCTAACGAATTCATCAAATCTTCTACAAAAGAACCTTAAAGGGAGTTTATTTGTACTGTGTAGTATTAACTATTGAACTCCAGATTCAGATACTACTTTTGATGCATTATCTCCAAACATCAATAATAAAAGAGCGATAACCATCATGCAAGCAAGCTAATGTCTGGATTTTACATACAGGTTTTTAGGATTTGCCCACCAGCTACACGATTTAAGAATAGTTCCTGCAGTCCCCATAATACAAATAATTGTATTCTGAACTATGCAAATTAGTCCACTCAATTAGCATGAGGACATAAGCCAGTTAACCTTAATCACTCAAATAACACTTCTGGTCTTTTTGCCAAGCAATTTCAGGTAAGTATACAATACGGAGCAAGGCCAGATCCTGTAATCTCAGACAGCTTAAAGAGCATATAAATATCACATTAACAATCCTTTAGTTAGGAAGTCAGCCAATACAAGTCATTCTAGGAATTGATTTTAAAATAACCATTGCTAGTCTTCTGCTTAAAGTCTTTAAAAGATTCCAAGCAGTAACTGCCAAGGTGGTAAGTGCTACCATCCCACCACCCATTATCCGTAGCTAAAATATGAAATTCATTACATACTGCACTGCTTGCAGTGTAGCTTTAATTATTGTATCTTACAGCACTTGCAAGATTTCCATTTGCTTCCTTATTGCAGCACAATTAATGCTCAAAAAATCTGCACCTACTGGAAAGTTAGGCTACTGTTTGCCCCAATCTTAAGCTAGAGGCATTACGGGAAGAGATCTCACTCTTCACTACAGTTCCACACCCTGGTCTAGTTTGATCTCTACTCAAGACTATTGGTTTACTGCGGAAGGTGTGGTATTTAGCCTCATATGTTTAACCACGACTGGCAAGAAGAGTTACTACATTTAGTTTTCTATTTATTTGAAGCACAGTAAAAAAAAGTTGGTACACTTCGGGAATTCAGTGGCACAAGGTACACTGCCATCAAGTTAGGGACGTTATACATCAAAAAAACAGCTAAATTTGTTTTGAAACACTGCATTACATAATTAAATTGTACTCGCCCAAACAGACCACTTACAAATATTAGGTCAGTAAGTTTCTAACATCCATAAAAACGTAGCTTTCTTACTAAAATGCAAGAATTAAAAAGTTGGTGTCTAAACAAGACAGACAAAAACAAACTGGAATGAAACTACAGGTCACATCTAAAATCGGGGCTTTTTGTTTGGGCCTTCATATTCTTCTCTCCCTCTACCATATCCTGTTGGTGTTCCAGGCCCCATTCCTCTAGGACCCTGGCCACCCACAGGCCCCGCACCTCCCTGCCCAAAGCGTTCAGGACGCTATTGGAACAGAATTAACAGTTCATTATATGTAGTTGATGTCCATGTGTGTTAAGTATATATTTTTAGAAGGTTCCGCAGTCAAGGTTCGTCGATACAATCACCATTGAGCCGATCCACAGGTACCGGGAACATAGAAAGGAAAAAAGGGTAATTTAAAAATTAGTTTATTGTAATACATGCCTTGAGGTATGTTCCCACTTGATGCATTCTCATACATCTGTTACAAAGAACAGATCCTCCCTGCAGTGCTAGAAATGTAAGCATTAGTGCAGATGTGAATTAACAACTTTTCCAAATGAGCTCTAGCAATTTTCAACCAAGTTAATGCAAATAGCTTGCAACTTCTCACCTTTAGCGCAGTAAAAGCTTAGATTACATCACTGTCATTTCCAAATAAGCCTAGCCAGAGAACGAATCTTCAGTTCACTGAAGTATGAGCTGACATTCATAAAATGTCATTGTAAACAGAATGCCTACTCACCAGTTAATGGCATGTGCTGCAATTGAGACCATGTGCTTTTCAAGATGGGGTTAAGACTACGGTCTGCTGACTAAACTGCAGAGGCCTTAGGCAGTAACCAAAACTGATTGTGAGCACTACTGGATTGCAAGAAGAAAAAAAATGTGAAAAAAGCTAATGACCAGTGATTTACCTAACCAACGCAATTGCTCGATCAAAAGACTTGCATTTGTTAAACCCCACGTACTCCGGAACTGCTGCTGTATAATAGGCAAAACGTGTTCAAAGAACTACAATTTATTCAGTGTTTCCAGTTAGAACTATGCACAAAGAGTTGTGTGCATCCAGTCAGTATCTCCCTTCCCACCCCACCTTCACCACAAGCTCTTGGAAAATTCACAACTTCACAGCATTGAAAGGTTTCACACCAAGATGTAAAAGCTAAATTACCCTGCAATAAAGCAGAGACTTCAGGTATTTTTACTAGTACCTCTAGTTGCATGTACTTCATTCAGTTACTGTACCAGTAGGTGTGATCAGCATTCAATCTACAGAACTGACAAATTATAAAGTCAAACATAGCTTTAAACTTTCATTTCAAGCAAGTTTTCCACTACCGAGTAACACAACAATGGTAGGTTGTTTGTTACAAAAGGTATCTGCAACTGAAAATTCACACTTCAAGTTCTTGAATTCTGAAAGTTAGTTTCAATCCTTCTAAGAAAGGAATTTCAGAAAGATTATCTAGGTTCTTTCTGCCTAATTCATGGCAGCTTAAGCTTATCTCCAATTCTGTTTAAAAGATATCAGCCCAGTAACTGTGACAGCACTGTGTGGCAGAGATCCCCATCCTAAGAAACTCAAGGCAGTTAAACCATCACACCTTTTGACCGTATCACGTTTTTAAGTATTACACAAGTTCAGCCTGCACCTGTACCATGATTTTCAGGAGAAAAATGTACACAGCATTCACCACAGACTGCCTAACTGTTCACGGGAAACTTAGGAACTGCTTAAATATCAGTAGATTATATAGATACATTAAGGCCACCAGCACTGTCTACTGAATCAATGATGCTCTGCAAAGTTATCATTCCAAAGATATGGTTCCCCAAAAAATGGAAGATACCTGACAAGCTACTATGGTAGCTCACCACGTTAAGCCAGAGGCCTAAACCCACCCAAAAATCATTTACTTCAGCTTGTGCTACAGAGTGTACACCCTTTGAGGAGGGTGAAAGCACACTAATATCACCACCTAAACCAACATAGATTTCCATCCTACCCATTAAGCATTTATTTAATCTACATCCGTATTGCTTCAGTGTGGTAACACCAAGCAGGCTCAAAGCCCAACACACATATGGTGTGCCAAAAATAGTACAGTTTGGAAACATACCTCAGAACATGAGATATGCCATAGTTTTAACAAACTCTACCTATATAGTCATGCCCAACATGGGAGAACAAGAACGGGCTATCATTCCTCTGTGAGATAGGAACCACAAAATGGCTATAGTCCAGGATCGCTGGAATATGCTCTAAAGCTAAAAAACAGCATTTCTGCTCTTCTATGGCAAACATTAGCATACAGAATAAGTGATATGCTGTTTACCATTGATTATTTAAGTTAATCTGCTGCTTAAATAGACATGAGGGCAGATCTTTGAGTTAACAGCATACCCATACCAACATGCATCAATGCTAACTAGGCTTGGAAGGATCAAAATAAATGCAACGTTACACATTAGAAAGGAGAACAAAAATCTCTCTTGTCCATAAATACAGAATGTCAAATTACTGAAAAACTACTACATACGTACTTTAATTATGAAATCTGTCAGATTCTCTAGAATTTATAAAAAATCCTTCCAAGCCTAACAGTGACGCAGAATTTCCAAAGTCCAATAAAGTCAGAGTTAATTGCAAATATGCTTAACAGCACATTTGAATTTACTTACAAACAACTTCCGACTGTGTAAGCTACCATAATGGTTAAGAACTAATCTAGTACTACATACTGCCACACTAGTCTTCACATTAAATACCTGACAAGAAAGTCAGCAGTTAACAGTGAAATTTACAAAAAACCATCCGAACACTGGTAGAGAACTCAATTCCCAACCACATTTCCCTCGTGCTAAACTCAAGCCACCACAGGATACATTACCATGTCACTTCCCATCATAGAACCACTCATGGCTGCTTGGCCAACTCCTGGATTAGCTTCATAACCTATGCCGCCACCACCCCCGAGAGGTGGAAATTTCTGGGCTGCAGAAGCATAAGGATCTAAGAAAGAGAAATACATAATCATATTCTGACAATTTCTAAGTTAACCACATAAAGTAATTATTTAAAAATTCTTTACCTCCCATGTTCATTGTGGTGGCACCACCCATTCTCATGTCTCTCTCCCTCTGCATAGAAGAAACAACTTTTAGCACGGATAACCAACTACTGAAATCCGTACCTTTCAGGAGATAAAGGACATGTACAGCCAACTACTACCATTTCACCTACACAAAGACATTGCATTATCTAACCTAAAGGAAGCAGAACGCATCAGTCTTCAAAATACATCAAAAAAATTCCTGAAAATGGTATTGTATCCAAAAAACATGATGATTTCACTTACTGGATCCATGTAACCCATTCTACTATAATTCTCTTCCCTCTGTCTTCTCATTTGTTCTTCCATCTCCCGCTGACGTATCATCATTTCCTCTTCCCGCCTGCGACGCTCCTCCTCCTGCCTGATCATCCCAAAACAGACTGTTAAACCCCAGGAGTGTAACGTGTTCAACACTTATCAACATCACTTGCATGAGCAATTTAAAAGGCACTGAATGATCACACTTAAGCAAAAAACAATACTCCATGATGCTCAAACACTCGAGGAAAAACTTACACTGGAGTTCAATTTCTCATACACAAACTGAAGCAGCAATGGTGTTTCTTGAAAGATAAAAACTTCGATATATAAGTCATTTTAAAAAAAAACAAATGTAACATTGAAAAAAATCCCATGAAAGCCAAGCCAACCTCAGCTGAATTTCCTTGCGTTTCTGCATTTCTTGATTATGGAGTTCTTCCATACGTCTCAGTTCTTCCTGACGCCTCATAAGGTCTGCAGAAATGAAGCCTGTCAGCAGCTATTTCACAAACTCATATCACATTTAAACTCAGATTTGAATTAGATCAACCTCATCTGCACTATGGCAGACAGCTATCTTCTCAGTATCATATTCTTAACAAGACTTCATTTAAATAAAACTTGAAAAACTACCAGTTGCTCTTTTTTAAGCCTGAAATTCTCAAGTCAGCAGTACGAAGCATGAATTTATTCCTTAAACCATTAAACAGCCATACATTTAAGGTAGCATTTAACGCAAAAAGATGATATAGAATTTAGAGCCAATTACCTTGACGCAAGAGGTTTGCCTGATGCTCGTGATAAGCATCTTCCATCTCACTTTCAAGTTTGTCCTTGGCATCTTTCATGTTTTTTGCCACTTGCTCTCTCTGCTGTTTTTCCATTTCATCTAAAGATTTCCACCTCTGGGAATATTCAAATTCAAAACTGCCAGGCTGAGCAAAACGGGGAGGAGTCTCTCTTTCCCTGCAGAAAGGAAGATGCTCATTCACACTGGGTAAATCTGGAAACTGAAGGTCAATAAAAGATCACAAGCAGAATAGCAGAATTATCAGGGAACATCAAAGGAGCCCTGAAAATACTACCTCACAACTATGTGATAGAAGACTTGCTGTGACAGAATGCTGATAACAGTGCAGCATTCTACACACATAAACAGCAGCATTTAATATAAATAAATTCTACAACTAGCGTAGCAAATATGGAGAGACTCCTGCACTATCACATCCAAGCAAATCCTCCCACTTACAGTTCTACTGCCTGTTTATCTTGTTCTTAACTTCTTCCTTAGCCACTCCACTGCTGGCAACTGCCAGGTGCAAAATCCTCAAACAAGACAGGCCTTTGCCCAAGTAGGTACAGCTGCTCAAAACAACAGCATATGGAGATGGATTTTTTCAGTGCCGACTTACCCAAAGCACTATGTGTCAAAGGCAAGTAATAATCTTCACTTTAACTTAAAACAGTTTTCAAAATGCCTGAGGACCAACAGTTTATTTTGTCATACAAAGAAACAGGAGTCTAAGATTCAGTAATTAATGGAACGAAACTAGGAAAGTTCAAAAGCTTTCCACACATTAGCAATGTAAAGTATTTCAACATTTTAGGAACACTATACTAATCTACACTGTTTTCAAAGACACTGCCTGTAAACTGTTCATAGTTTTTGATCAAAGCAAGTAATTTTGAACACTTTCTCATACAAACAAGACTGACGGGATCTCCCCCTTGCACCCCCTTTTGTGATCTGGGAAAATACAACATTTCTACAACGAACAGGTTAAGATACAGATCCTAACCTAAAACTGCTACCTAGGAAAAGACTCCTATAGACTCTTATCTACTATGCCCAGTGATCAGCTTCAAAAGGCAAATCCATAGGCAACTAGTTTTTATTAATCACGGAATGAGTTAAAATTTTACTTTCTCATTTCATACCATAAACATCAGTTTGTAAATTCCCTATGAGATCATCAACATGAGATACGCCTTAAGTGAGATGACAGTTCTCAACAATAGGATGAGCAAATAGTTGAAATCTGATTTTTCAAGAGTTTCCACATACATCAAAAAACATCTGCTATTGGGCTGCTATTTAGGCTTTACTGTTTCTTTGTCACACAATGTAGAAAACTGCTTGTGTAATGCTTAGTGAATATACTAAACAAATCACTACGTTACAATGTCTAAAACCAAACTACTACCAAAAAAAACCAAGAACTGAAAGCACTACTCAAATTTCAAAGTCTGTTTCTAAAAAATTACTCCCATCTCCTTCAGAGTCTGGGACAACACTATGTACATCGTCTATATACTCTTTATACCAAAAGATAGTGCCTACTTTTGATACATCGGATTCTTCTGAGCAAGCTTTTCTGGAAGACCATCTTCATCATCCAGTTGTTCCAATGGTTCCACAATAACTGGCCTAGGAGTGCTGAACAAAAAAATACTCATTTTACTTTTCCGTAAGAATCTCCATTCTGAAAAACAGAAGCCGACGATTTTGTTCAGCTTAAAACTAAAAATCCTAAACAGCAAAATACTTACGTTGTCAATAAAAACACTCCTTCAGTACACCGTTCAAATGCTTTTCTTGCAGCTGGCTTTGATGCAAATTCAACAATGCCTTTTCCTGTTGATCTACCTCGATCATCTACAATCACAACAGCTCTTTCCACTGGACCAAACTGGGAAAAAGCTTCCTCCAGCAACTCGTTGGACACATATGGTGAAAGATTACGCACCGAAAGAGCAGCAGCATGTGTGGCAAACCGAACACGAAGCTGTCGGCCCCTCATGGGGGTATCATCCAGTTCTGCCTTCGCAATTTCTGCAAGAGCTCTAGATTCCTGAGGAAAGTTTAAGATCCAGTTTTAGACAACCAAGTTGTAAATTACTATTTCGTGACAATTAAACGGATGGACGTACAGTACGAAAGCCTACCAATTTAATGAATCCAAAGCCTTTCCCCTTGTTGATAAAAACCTCTCCTGGCTCCCCATATTTGGCGAACAGTCTTTTAAAGTCCTCGTCTGTTATATCAGCAGGCAAATTCCCAACAAACAAGCGGCAACGCTGAGTATAGGTCTTCTCCCCGGGTCGCCTCAGAAGAGAAAGGTTTGCTTTAAATCCCTACAAAGAAGCAGACCAGTTCGAGCCATAACTGCGTGCAGCCCCGCCGCCTGCACCGCCAAGCGGCGGCCTTCTCCCGCCAGGAAGCCCTGAGCACCTCCAGGGCACCGCAAGCGAATACAAACCCACGCTGCCCCAGCCCCCTCAGGCTGCAGTCGGGAGCTGCCTAGGCACCTAGGGAACACGCACACCATCTCTAGGCGTCCCCGCAGGCCGGCTCCGCTCACCGCCGCCGCCCCTCTCCGCTCGCCCTCTCCCGGGCCCCCCGCCTCCGCGCTCCTCCCCTCAAGATGGCGGCGAGGGCGCGCGGAACCGCCGTGCCCGGCCGCAGCCGCCGCCATCTTGTGGCTCGGGGAGGGGGAGGGAGCCATGACTCACCTCGTCCGAGAGCTTCTCTCCGCCGCCGCCGCCGGCCGAGCCCTGCTGCGAGGAGAGGCTCTGCTGTCCCTGGTGCTGCTGCCCGCGGCCGCGCGGCTCTCCGCCCGGCCCGCCGCGGTGCCCCGGCCCGCCCTTATGCGGCCCGCCGGGCCCCTGCTGGGGGCCGCCCGGTCCCTTGGGCCCGCCGCCGGGCGACTGTCCTTGTCCTTTTTTAGGGCCGCCGGCTGGGGTGGGGCTGGGGCTCGGCTTGGGCTGCGGCTGCCCCCCCGGACCGGAGGGAGCCGAGGAGGGCGCCGACACCGGGGCCTGCTGCTGCGGCGGCTGCCCCGCGGGCAGCGCGGACGGCGGAGGCGCTCCCGGGCCGGCCTGGCTGCCGGCAGGCCCTGCCGTGGTGGCGGCGGCTGAAGAGGACGAAGAAGGCGGAGCAGAGGTCGACGCGGGCGGCTTCGGAGGCTCGGGCTTCGGACCTCCGCCCGGCGGGCCGCCCGGGCCCTGCGGGCCGCCCCCCATGGGGCCGCGGTTCTGGCCCATGCCCATGCCCGGCGGCGGAGAGCGGAAATCATGGTTGGGGCCGCCGCGGCCACCGCCGCCGCCGCGCCGGTGGAAGCCGCCTCCGCCGCCGCCACGGCTACGGAACCGATCCCGCGACATGGTGGTGGTGGAGGGAGGAGGAGGAGAGGTGCTCCGGCTGCGACTGCTGCTCCTCAGAGCCCGCTGCTCAAAATGGCGGCGAGCTGCACGGCCTCGCCGCCGCCTTTGTCCGCCCCTAATATAGTTTCCCCGCCCCCGGAAACCACCCCCTCCTCCCCATTAGCCAACCACTGCCCGCGGCAGCGATGACCGATAGATGGAATTACCAATGGCATGTCCCTATTCCGCTAACGCTTTGATCTCATTGGTAAAGAACCTGCCCTCTGTCGATTGGCTCAGTTGACCGCCGACGTTAGCACGGGATGATCCGTTAACCTCCTGTGTGCTGATTGGACAGTTTGATCGGCTGGAGGCGAAGTCAGGAAAGAAGCCCGGCTTGCGATTGGCTGTCTGGGGAGTCAGTCGGGCGGCAGCCCGCCGCCCCGGCAGAGGGGCCGCCGTTACACGGCAGCCGGGCCGGAGCAGCCGGGTATTGCGCAGGCTGCGGCCCCCGGCCCGGCCCGGCGGCTCCGATAGGCCGGTAGCTTCGGGAGGCCGCTCGCCCACAGAGGGAACAGAGCCGCGGGGCCTTACGACACCCCCGGCTGAGCAGCCACAGGCTTCAGCTGGAAAAACTTTACATAAATATATTTTCAAATAAATACAGTTGGCTACTTTTAACGCGGTCGGCAGCCTTCATTTGTAGTTTGAAAGCAAATTTGGTATTAAAAAAATCCTATTTATTCATTCAAGGGTGGTAGTGGAAACCCAGCTCCAACGTAGGAGGTCACTTTCACTCCATTTTATTTGAAAAGCCGGACAGAAAAGTACCAAAAATGAACTCTCTGAGAAGAGCAATCCACAAACAGGATGCAGCTCTCTGCTGTCTCCTTTGCTGACAAGAAAGTGGATGTCAATTCCCCAAAATTTAGAACAACGTACTCTCAGTAGAAAAATAAAGCCGCTGTAAAAATTCATAGCGGTTATGGTCACTGTATTCCATGTTCCAATACAGAAAATTGGCTGTTTCCATCTATTTAACGTCACTGGTTTCGGCAGTGTTGCACTGGAGACACGCTAACATTAGAACGTGACATTTTTGTACTTCCACTTCACACAGGTTTCACTCCACCGCGCTCCCAAGCTCCCAGTGATGTTTTACGTTCAGTGTCGGCTCTGGAGAACCAAGCCCCAGGTGAAACCCAAGTGAAAGCCACACGTTTGCTTTATTTGCACAGAAACTGTAACTGTTGCCTTGCTGTTATAAAATACTATCAATCAATCTCGTAACTATTTGTGAAGCCCTGGGCAGTCAAAGGCTGACTTCATTCTTAATGAAATGAATTTCCTTGTGGCTTTACATTTTTTGAATAAAAATCTGCTATAGCTCGATCTTTTCCCCAAATCAGTACTGTACTGGCTGTATGCCTTCGACCACTTCAAGCGCAGCAGAATGGAAGCCCCTAGTCGTTTTAAAATGGATTCTCTCCGAGATGCCAGCCCCTCTCCACGAGCAGTAAATGTTTCCACCACGAGGTGTCTCAGAGGTTAAAGCGCTGGAGGAAGAAATTTGGGACTGGCTCTTACCGCACACAAACAGCTGGCATCGCCTCGCTGTCACACCTGGTTATGTCTGTTCAGGAAGCAACAAAAAATAATGAGTGTAAAAGGGTTGTTTTCGCCTTTGTTGTGTCCTAAGTATAAGTGAACTGTATTTTAGGGAGCTATTAATTTTTAGCATCCTTTGAAAGAAATAAAGAGTATAATTCTGCTCCCAGTCCTGCAAAAATCTGTACAACTTATCTGAAGTCCACAAAGTAGCTTTGAATTTCCGTGTTACCTAGAAAAGGCCAGGATATGATTACATGTTTTGTAACTGCTATGAGTATTTATCCTAGGCTTGAAATCAAAGAAACATCAATGTCGCTATGAGGACTTGAAATAAAAATGACCTCTGGTAACAATCACCTATTTTGTAAATATTCACACTAGGCAGCTTGCTGTTTTCATACAAAAACAAACACCGAGGAAGAAAGCTTGAGATGTTCTCCCCAGTGTGTTCCACTGTAAGTAAACATTGTGTCTGAGACTGGAAACTCTTCATGACAACTGCGATAACATTTGAAGCAGCTCTGTAGTATTTCATAGCATCATAGAATGGTTTGGGTTGGAAGGGTCCTTAAAGATCATCTACTTCCAACCCCCCTGCCATGGACAGGGACACCTTCCACTAGACCACGTTGCTCAAAGCCCCGTCCAACACTTGAACACTTCCAGGGATGGGGCGTCCACAACTTCTCTGGGCAACCTGTTCCAGTGCCTCACCACCCTCATAGTGAAGAATTTCTTCCTTATATCTAATCTAAATCTACTCTCTTTCAGTTTAAAGCCATTACCCCTTGTCCTATCACTTGTAAAAAGTCCCTCTCCAGCTTTCTTGTAGGCACCCTTCACGTACTGAAAGGCTGCAATAAGGTCTCCCCAGAGCCTTCTCTTCTCCAGGCTGAACATCCCCAACTCTCTCAGCCTTTCTTCATAGGAGAGGTGCTCCAGCCCTCTGATCATCTTCGTGGCCCTCCTCTGGACCTGCTCCAACAGGTCCATGTCCTTCTAACGCTGGGGGCCCCACAGCTGGAGGCAGTACTCCAGGTGGGATCTCACGAGAGCAGAGTAGAGGGGGGAGAATCACCTCCCTCGATCTGCTGGTCACGCTTCTTTCGATGCAGCCCAGAATATGGTTGGCTTTCCGGGCTGCAAGCGCACATTGCTGGGTCATGTTGAGCTTCTCATCAACCAACACCCCCAAGTCCTTCTCCTCAGGGCTGCTCTCAATCCATTCTCCGCCCAGCCTGTATTTGTGCTTGGGATTGCCCTGACCCATGTGCAGGACCTTGCACTTGGCCTTGTCGAACTTCATGAGGTTTGCGTGGGCCCACCACTCAAGCCTGTCAAGGTCCTTCTGGATGGCATTCCTTCCCTCCAGCGTGCTGTCTGCAAGACACAGCTTGGTGTCATTGGCAAACTTGTGAGGGTGCACTCAATCCCACTGTCCAAGTCACTGACAAAGATGTTAAACAGCGCCCGTCCCAATTTCCCATACTTCATATTGATCTGGTTATTGGGATGTTTAGTGCATACATACGTTAGTTTCATTTAATAGGGGCTGTTGGGAGAAGCAAAAAAGGAGGGAGAACACAAGACCCTTCCCTTCCCCAAAATATTGATATCTACTTAAAAGATAACACCAGTGCTACTACTTCTGAAGATTTTTCATACTGTACAACTGATCTACAAAAGTGAATTAAGTCATGGTAAGAGGCGGTCCATGACCAAAGAGAGAAAAAGACCTGTAGCAGGCCTTAGAGGAATATATGAAAGAGGGAACCAGGCTGACACTGAGGTGTCTGAAGTTACGAATGTCTAAGCTGCCATCGAGCACAGGGTAATCTTCAGGTAAGAAAGGCATGGATCTCAGCAGGTGGTTGATTTAGATAATTTTTCCCTAAACCGTTTCCTCCTCCTCTAAACATAAACAAAAGACTGACAAGAAGAAATCTGCATTATCTCTATATTATTAATTGCAGATTGCAGGAGGAAAGAGCAGCATGTGTCCAACCTGCTAATTAAGAATAATTACCCCATGAAGTTTTCTAAGTGCCCCGCGTACAAACAATAAAATTGCATGAATCACAGTAACGTGTACCACCACTAAAGAAGCGATTAAATATTGTGAGGAGATGCTGTGTCTGCATTCCCTGGGCAGTCCCTGGGCATTTTTGACCAAGAAGGAAACAGTTTAATGGCTGTTGGCACAAATTCAAGTATGTCACAGAACTAGAGATGCTCAGGAATTTTAAAAATCAGGAAGCAAAAGAAGGAGTGGACAGGGAGATCAGAGCAGTGAGGCACCCAGAAGGTGCAGGCTAGTGTCCTTACCCTGCTGCAGGCTCTGCCAGTCAAGCCTGTGGTGCACTCGGATAAATCTATCTGGAACAACAGGGATTTCTGCAGAACATTTTCATTATTCTAGGGCTCAAAACAGTCTCATGAGTAACAGCGTCACCTTTTATAGGATAAAGGAGGAAGTAAAATGCCTACAGCAACATCTGGTACACAAAGCTGAGAGGCAGGATGAAAGGAGTGGCTAATAGCTGCTATAACGGCTATTCAGCTGCACAGCAGAGCTCTCAGCAACTTTCCTGTGGCACCTGATGATGAGAATTCTCCTCTCCCTCCTGCACTGTTTTCACTCCCTCCTTGAGCATGGATTAAATCTGCTCTCCAAGAGGTTTTTCCTGTATACCATGACAAATATGCCTGTAGGCCATTTTTTAAGCCAGATGAGTGAAAGTAATGCAGGGACAGATAAGAGATTACAGTGATAGTCAAGCAAATTTAGAAACTGAAAGAAGAGAAGGAGGGGTTGATTGTCTTTGCACAGTAACATCATTGATTTCAGTGGATATAATCTTGATTCCTAATGGAACAAAAGAGTGCCAAATCAGGCTCAAGAGTCTACAAAAATGGTAGGGTCTGCAGGGAAGTCTGCTATCTGAACACTACCACAAATTCACAGTTCTGCTGGAGACCACGTTCTCTCAACCTGTAAAGGTTAAAGTTCAGGATTTTCCATTTCTAATTTCTCTGAACTAAATTAAGTTACTGAAACGTCTTAAGTAGCAGTAGTTTTGAGTCCTCTGTCAAAATCCAAATTAGCATCAAAGTCACAAAAGAGATTTCTTTCTGTGAAAGAAACATTCAGCAGACCAGTGAGGAAGTGCAACAGGAAACTTCCCTGGTCATGTCCCCTCTTTTCCCTTTCCCTTTCCCTCTTCTCCCAACCCTTCCCATGATGGGCAATGCAGCTGGTGTGGAAGGTCACAGGGGGAATCTCTAGCCTGTTTATAATTACTTTGCACTACTTAGCAGATCCAAGAACATCGCTTGACTCCTCAGTGGTTTTTCTGACACTGCTCTGTGTTCTAGTCTTCATGAGGGAGGGCTTGGTTGGTGAGGCTGGACGGGTAAGACAAGCACTGGGCCTGAAAAAAGAATCAATGAAATCATTGAACCCAAGAAGGAAATGTTATACACTGCTATTATAACCCACGAAGTGTTATACACTGCTATTATAACCTGAGAAGTGCAACAACTTATCATTCATACTCATGCAGTTCCCACTGCCATTGTATCTGACCATCTCATTACCTTTAACATGTTTAACTTCATATCCTGGCTTAAAAATAGAGAGCTCCGAGATTCGGAAGTCCTGTGACTTACCCAAGATCACACAATCCATAGAAAGGCGAGAAGAGGAATCTGGTGTCTTGAGCACTGGAACAACTGGTCTTTCCATTCTCTGGCTGCCTGTTTCCTCCTCTCCCAGCAGTAGCTGTGTTCTGCCAGTGGGCAGCGTGATGCTTGTACACACTGTGCATGTCTGCTGAAGGCACACTTGAGCATGCCAAGCCTGGCTTCCAAGAGGCTCCAAGAGCCCTCTGTTTCCAATGGAGTCAATTGGAGTTAAGGATGCTTACTGGCTTGCAGAAGCACTCAGCACAGTTGTACGACAAAGCCATCAATCTATACATTTCCTTGAGCTGTGGAGAGAAACAAGATATGCATAACTAAAATTTATCCTGCTGCCCTACAGTTAACAGCTTCCATTTCTTCTGTAAAGAGAATTTAAAATTTTGTCACTGACAATAAATATGTGACAAGAATGGGAGATAGCTGTTAAAGAGAATCCTGTTCTTCATTCTTACAGACAAGACAAGGGCTCAACAGAAAACAGATACATCAGCTCTGCAAAAATACCAGCAGTTCTGAACTGCAGTTCTGGTTAATGTTTGGCTATGCAAAGAATGTAAGTGGGGCAGAAAAAGGGAGTAGACTCACAATGCTGTATTTCATCAGACTGCCATGACTTTCTTAAAAATTTAAAGACTGGCAATGTCTTCTCTGTGTATTTTTTTAATCCACTGTTTTTCCAAAACATAAATTCACACAAGAGGGGGAACACTGGAAACACACAGGAGATAACCATAAGAAAATTAGAAAACCTTTTTTTCATAACATGAAAATGGTCGAAGTATTCAAATAAACAGTTTTATTCTGCATTTGGAAAAAGTGGTGTAGTCACAGCACAAAATTCAGGATGATGTTAAAAAGCAGCAACCAGAGTTTGTAAGTGGGCACTCCTGTGTAACTTACAATAAAGAATCAAGAGGAGGTCTCCAAACAACAGAAATGGCCAAACAACTCCGTAGATTTATTCATCTCATTTTTCAGTAACTCTCAGAAGACAAACATAAAATTAATACTGCTGTAGCATCAGGCAGTTGAATAGACTTCCCAGAGGATTATAGGTGTGACAACCTGACACCTATCCCAGGCAAAATTTGTGACCTTGAGCACACTCAGATTGCAAAAGTCTAACAGGTCACTTTGTTGTTTTTTTTTTAATTAGCTTTGGCCTCTTATTATGGCAAATAATACCCTCTAAACATCATCGTATCGCAATGCCTAGAAGAGCCTGCAAGCAGCCTGAAACAATGTCTCATTGAGGTCTTACTAATCTCACCCTATGTCGCTCTGGGTGCTCAGACAGCTTGTTGCCAAGACTAACTCTTCCACTGCTGATCAAAGAAGCACAGGACTACGCCACAGGAAGGAAGTTCACATGGGGTGGGATTAGATTTGCAGCAAGGGGAGAAGAGCAGATGAAAAAACAAAAGCAAAGACACAAAAGCAAAGAGAAAATTCGTATTTCCTCTCTTGTGCCTTGACGCAAGAATCTGCTCTGGGCCTGGTACAAAACTTTTGTTACTATAAACTGGATCTCCATTAGAAAAACTTGCCAATAAATCTACACTGGTAACACAAGCAAGGCATGAATATAGCTGGAAAATAGTTAATGACCATGTACTACTGCAACAAAGATAAGTTTTCTGCTTGCTCTCTATGCTAACCTCCATCTGCAATCTGCTATGGACTAGATGCATCCATGTCTCGAGGATGTATCTAGCTGATGGTCTATAGTTAAATAAGAAACCCAGTTCGCTTCTCCTCAGTTTTGTGCTTCTGCCATAGACTTTTTCACAATCAATCACCCAGTACAAAAAATAAGCTTCAAAAGTACTGCAAGAAACAGTGACTTGCGGATGGCGTACTGACAATTTTTAAGACTTCAGAGCAAAAAGGATTCAGAGTCACTGGCGCAGAGCAGCATCAGCTGTTTATAGTACAGAATTAGGTGTAGAAGTCTAGATAGATACCACATTTGCACATGTTGGTCACTACCTGTTTAAATATTTCATGATGTATGCATTAAATTCCTTCATCCCTGTTGACACTGTTATTTTAGAAATCCAGTGTACTTATCATTATCTATGTTCCGGGCTTATTTTCGCACTTCCACAGGGTTGCACAGTGACAATGAATGAAAACAATTTCCTTTGTATTTATAACCAAATTCGATTTGGGGATCTGAGAACTGCCATATTTGGTGCGCAAAAACTGATGTCTGGCATGTTTGGAAACAAAAGCCTGTGTTATTTAGACTTAAAAAGAAGATACAGAATAGATTTATAATTATTGTGATTAGGATAAAAGCATGATTGCAGTGAACTTAAATCTTGGTCCAAATTTCATATACACCCACAAATCCATCCAAATAGAAATTAACTTCATAATTAATACTGGATCATTCTCATTATAAAAAGACACTATTAATTATTGATGACGCTTGTATTTCTTCCTAGCTGTTTACATCTTTTCACTCTCCAGTTCATGGAGTGCTTTGGATAATGCAGCGTGTACAAATCAAATCCCTCAGAGATGTGTAAATGACTACTCCACTCTCGTCCTGCCTGCACACAGGAAGACTTGCTCCTGGATGTTCTTATCAAGCAAAATACAGAGGGGCATTTGTTTGCACGAGCAGAGCTAGAATATTCTCTTTAGAGTTCAGCTTCCTCCTTTCATCCCACCCACCATCAGACAATTCCTGACATTTCTCCTGCAGGCAGAGCAAGGCAACTGCTTTTTTTTTTTTCCTTTTGCAACGGCTGCTCCCTCAGTAATCTGTGGGTGGTGGGGGAAGGGGATGTTATCTCAACAGCAAACACAGCCCAGCAAGTCTGGGACGTGAGGGGGAGTTTCAGGATGAAAATAGGCCTCTGCCAGCCCTCCTGCGTCTGTGTATCTATGACTAAGCACGCTGAATGCGTCGCTTTTCAAAACTTGGCTTCTCTCTTTCCTTGATCTTTGTTGTTTCCAAGCCTCCTGCTCCCCTTTGTCCTCGCAGCCCCAGGGGACCTCGCAGAGGCAGGCCCCTGACATCACCAGTGCCAGGGAAATGCAAATCCCGCCTGGCCAGCTGCGCTGCCGGCCACCCCATGCGCCTGGTGCTGGGGGACAAAGCCAGAGCAGCTCCGGAGCTGGGAGACAAACCCACCTTGCTGCTGACCCTGGGACTGCCTGTCCTCCCAGTCTGCTCAGGCACCAAGAGGAGACTCCACTAGCCATTGTTTTCCCACTGAAATATTCACTGGTTTTGCTTACGTCATTACAGCCCTGCCTTGGAAGTGTCTGCAGTATGGCGTCACCTAAAACTAAGATGTTTCAGCAGTTCTGCACACCTCTGGGACAGAAAAGGCTGCTGGCTCCTCATCTCCTCCAGAGTTGCCTCTACTGCTCCGCTGCGGAGCTGCCTCTAGGTTCAAGGAACCAGTAGGGAGAGTAGGAAATAAAGCTGCCAGGCTCCAGTTTGTCTCGCCTAGACCAGACTCAACCTCGTTCCCCAATAGAGCCTCCTCTGAGCTTTAAACGCAGTCTTCTCTGTGCACCCAGGCCAGATGTGCCGAGGACTGGGATTTAGGGAGGCTGTAGCTCCCGCTCCCATTAGCACTGCCTAGTGCATCTCTCCACACTTGATGTAGAATTGGCCTCTCATCACATCCAGTCTCAGTCCCCCACAAAGACGGGGACAAAGAAGTGCCCAAAGCACCACATTTCAACTCCAAGCCTTCCCTCCCTTCATCTCTCACGTTCCCTCAATTCTCCAAGTTCTGTTTCCTCAGTTTTCTCATCACTCTGTCCCTGTTCTCAGGCCATCTTATCCCACCACCACACGATGCTGTGCTGGTTCCATCCTTGGTGTCACGTGCCAAGCCAACGGGCATGCTGCTCTTAACAAGTCTCGTGCCTGTTGTCTGCGCTAGATGCTCGTCCTTGTGTCATGGTGTCCACTGGAGGCCAAACGCCGTCCTGGCAAAAGGCGGAATTTGCAGAGAGGTTGAGGACAACCTGAAAGAATCTCTGGATTTTGCCCAGGCAAATAGCACATTGTTACTAGCACAAAGCATGTTTGTACAGGGGTGACTCGCCAGTATAGCTACACTGGTCTAGTCCACACTGGTTCAACCTTTTCTAATGCAGTATCTTGGAAGTCAGGAGAGAGAACGCTTTGCTAACCCCAAAGTCCCATATTTTTATACAGTACATCCTATGTTGTTCTTCTGAGGCTCTCCTTGGGTGCCGGATGTGGGTACAATGTATGCAACAGCCATGTTTCTCAGTCCACCTTACAAAGCCTGTCCTATTTGGATGCTCACTGAGCTCACCGGAAAGGAAACAAGATAATTCGTTGTTATTAATTTGTGTTTGGCCCAAAACATGCAGCAGTACTGTAAGCACCTGCAACTGCAATTCTCTGAAGAGAACCTGAGCTGGAACAGAAAAGGAGTGCCTAGATCTCGATATGTACGGCTGGCAGGTTTTCTGGGTGATCTATATTCAGCTGTGCATGCCCCTGGGTATGTGGAAAGATCATTCATCCAGTTCATTGAACTGCAGCCTGCATGTGAAAGGAGTTTCATGGTTTCTTTTTTAAATGTCACTGTTTTAAAGACAAACAGTCTCACGCAGAATTGTGCAGCAGATTATAATATGGGCACTCCAGGGGTAAATTAAAAAGCAATTCAAAAACAATACTTTGGAACAATATTATCTTTTCCCTGCCTTATCCATGCATTTATCTAGGTCTGTTCTGCACTAGTCATCACCACATTATCTACATATTATACAGTGTCTTTTTTAGCCACATTAGTACATATACAGTTCCTTTAGAGTCAAAAGTAAGTCAGGTCTGAACAAGCTGGAAAACATCCTGCACTAGTTTAAACGCCCTATTCAGAGAACGGGCTGAGATACATCTACAGAACACACCAGGATTGATCTAGTTTTAAATGGTCCACGCTTACTGTCATCCTCTCATCTGTCCATAGTATCAGCTTAAGCAAACCTTCCATCAGGCATAGATTTCAACAGCATATGGTTGTATTATGATCTATGTTAATGACAGGATCTATTTCTTACAAAAAATTTTATTTAGTGGTCTGAAAGCATTTTCAGTTGCATGTTGAAAGTTCAAATATTTCCATCAACTCCCTAATTTACTCAGGAGAACCATGCAATGAAATAAAGATGTTTGTTCCCGTTAGCATGCTTGAACAAGTTATATAAAGTTTTCATTTTATAAAATACTATGGAAATTTAGAAGGTAGCCCCAAGAAGTTATAACAGTTTTGTCGATTCTTATGACGTTACTGGAAGTCTCCTAGTATTTGAGGTCATTCTGAATGCCTGAGCATTTGGAGTTGTGATTACATGAAAATATAGGTTTAATTAAACCAACCAAACAAACAACTCCCCCCACACATACACTTTCTAAACTTAAACCTAAAAATGTGAAGGCAGTGCACTACAATGCCTCAGAAACCAGAGGTCAAAAAGAAAAAGCAAGTTTGTTATCCTTAAGATCTTAATTCATAAACCAACCTCATCTTTTAAGGTCTTCCTCCTGACTTCTGAATACTTGGATTTCTCACCATTGTTACTAATTGTTTAGGTAATTTATAAATATTTATATTCCAAGAGGGCTATTGCCTCTTTTTTCTCTCGCTCTGTATTTTCTGCCCTCCTGGAAAGTCCCATTCAGAAATATGTGCGTTTTCAGTGTTCAGATGATCTGCACATGTACAGCACATCTGTGCTGTTACGCACATGCTTTTGGGAAATCTGTGCGTGCACAGTGGCCATTTATGCACAACATCCACATGTCCTACCGTCTGCTCAGGGCACTAGTGGACTTGTCCGAGGAAACCTTGACATGTGGTAGCCCTATATTTAGACTATATTAGAATTTCTAGCTTTTCAAAAAACAATACCAATATAAATATTAAGTCATATTAAAATCTTTAATTATTACTATATTTTGTGCCCATTAAAAAGACTAAAATATTAATTCTTTTCATCTGTAGCTACCTAAGGATAAAAGTACTTTTTGAATAATTATTAAATTTCACATCAAGCTCACAGTTTACATATAACACCTTTTGTCATAAAAAAATCCCAAATTCTTTAAGAAATTTCACAAAATGACTCATTAACTAGAATTATTTTATACTTGAGGATGAGGGTTATTGTATAAGTGAAAAGCATTATTCATAATTTATTAAATTATTACATTAATTATTTCACTGTCATTGGAATGCAGTCATTTCTAAAGACAGACTTGACAGGGTTTCCTCAATGAATCCCAATATTATGTATCCAGCATTTAAGGCCAGATGAAGGACAGTGTTTATATAAGGATCACTTCATCCACCATTGAAATGCAGCTGCTGCTTAATACCACCCTTTAATTGTGCAAATCAGATAAAGCTAGGAAGTGGAGATTTCTCTTTAAGACAAACTTTTAATTAGCAGTTTGATTATTTAAGTAGTAAGGAGAAGGGAACACATTGTTCTTATCAACTGCTTGTGGGCGCTGGTAATTTTTGACATTGTTCACAATAAAAAAGGCAACAATCTGTATCGTACACATAGTTTCAATTTTTTTCTTAATAGGCCTATGTCTTGCTAATGTTTTGAGTGACTTAATTATTGGAAAGCGTGAAAATGACAGGCAACATTACAAAGCCTTAAATATTTAGGTTTTAACCTTGAAAGGTTACACTGACTTTTGCAACTGAAATGTGACCTCTCAGGTATTTCAGGTTAAACAGATATGCAAATCTTCACAGGATTAAGTCCTCAGAGTCTGTAGAAACAACCCTTATATGAACTTTTGATCAACACCAGATGAGGAAAAATGTGGTCAAATATAAACCATCCATTCCATTCCAACATTAAAAACTTGGCTGTTTTACAGTTGTACCAACAAACGTTAAATTAACTAAAAAATTACATAATGGTTCATTCATGAGTGATACAGCAGAGACGCAACAAACAAAAACCAGATCGGTCTATATTCTCAGGCTGATTCCAATAAAGCGAACAAACCGAGTGTCCTGCAAATACTTCATGCAGTCTTCAAAACCACTGTGCAGTAGATTCAGCACAGGAAGGAAGCGCTTCTAGACTCCACGGCAGTACAAAATTAAAAGTGAACAGACTTGGCCCGAAAGGTACGTTAAAACCTCTCATTACTTTGGGTTTGGAACGCAATTACTTCATTAAATTATGGTTTGTACTGTGTTGAGCATCCTGTCGAATAAACAAATACATACCCTCTCCAACAGGAAGGCCACGAGTCCAACGTGTCAACCTCTGGCGCGTTCCTGAGGGGAAGTCGCAACAATCCTGGCCTACCCCGCACCACTGGATCCATCCCCCAGGGCAGCCTCACCACTGCTGCTGGGTACGAGGCGGGGTGTCCCGGGGCGAGCGGGATGCTGAGGAGCACGGGGTGAGCATCGTGCCATGGAGGCGTCATGCCGTGAGGCGGGTGCAGCGGCCTGGCAGCGCCGCGCGGGAGCACCATGTCACGGCCAGACGCGCCAGAGAGCCTCGGCCTGGTGAAGTGTGAGGCGCGGCGAGGTGTGGCCGGCCCACGGTGCCACAGCGGGTCTCTGCCACCACGGACTGGGCCTGGCGGCCATGCCACGAGGTCATAGGCCCTGTGGCCACCATGGGGCCAGTCGAGGCCCGCCAGGGCCTGACACGTCCCAGGACGAGCCTCGCGCCTCCTGCCCCGAGCCCGCCCGGGGGTGCCCGTGCTGGGCCGCCCCCGGCCCCGGCCCCCCCCGGCCTCTGGCGCTCTGGGGGAGCCACCCAGCCTGGCCCTGAGGAAGCCCCAGCGCGCCTGCGCGGGGGGGCCCGGGAGGCGGGGACGCGCGGCCGTGCGCAGGCGCGCGGCGCATGCGCGCTGGGGCCCCGCGCTGGGCTTGTCGTTGCAGCTTTAAGAGGGCTCGCGGCCTGGCGGGTCCGACCCCCCCCCGCCGCCCTGAGGGAGCCGCCGGGCCCCCGCGCCAGCCCCCTCCCCCGCAGCACGGCGCGGGGCCGGCCCCGGCACCCCGCGGACCCTCCCTCCGGCGCCCCCCGAAGCGAGGGGGAAGGCTGAGAGGGAGTGACCCCCGGCCCCTCGCCCCGGGCTGGGACAGCTGAGGGGGGGCGCAACATGGCGGAGGCCAAGGAGGAGGGGCCCGGCCCCCGCGCCCGGGTGAGTGGGGGGTGCGAGGGGAGGTCAAAGGGGAGGGGTCAGGGCGGGAGGGGGCCGGGGCCGGGGCGGCCACGCATCGCCGAGCGGCGCCGGCCGCGGGGATGCAGCGTGCGAGGCGCCGCGGCTCCCGCCGCTGTCCAGGGCCCTGACAGGAGGTCCCGCCGGGCCGGGGGGCGAGCAGCCTCCCCAGGCGCCGAGCAGCCGGACCCGGCGTGCGGGACCCCCTCCAGCCCGGGGACAAGCGGCCCCCGGCCGGTGCGTGGCAGCTGCCTGCTCGCACCAGGCCGGCCAGCAGTGCTGTCCCCGCTGGCCTTTGAGCCACGCTGCCCCTCAAGGTTTCTTTAGTTTTCTCTTAGTTTTCCTTAAGGAGAGTTTCCAGGCATCATTTTCATAAGAGTCTTGGCATCACTTAAATAATAAACTTATAGCTAACTAGGATCCATCATCACCGTCTGTCTCCTTGTTTAAAACACAATGTTCTTGCTGCTCTTTTAAAATTTATTTCAGTTGTCCGTGTCAAACCATAGTGAGTCAAGATGGCAGTTCCATCCAGTTCTTAGGTACTCAGGCTGTAACCATTGTGTGAGTACCATTCGCCATGTTAATCCTGAGACTTGGTCTGTACGTACAGTGGGCATACTCATCTACTTGAAGAAATACTTTGTCTTTTAAACAAATGGAAGGTTCTTTGTGGCCCACGCCTTGTAGCCTGTGAAGTAACTGAGGGAGAATAACTTTTTAAGCGGTGCTCAGAATAATCTTGCAACGAGTCACCTCCTCTTTCCTGCATGCATGTAACTTTTGATTGAAAACTTTCTGATAGAAATGAGGTTAAGTCACATTTGAAGTTGTGTGGAAGGGTCCGTAGTCCACTACAAGACTCTGAGCTGTCCAGTTCCCTTTTCCCAAAGATGAAGAAGTTTTCCCATTCTCCAGCCTTGAGAAAGAGAAGAACACTAGCTCAAGTTTTCCATTCCTATATGTGAGAGAAGTTTAATTTGCTGAATTTATTTCAGAGAACATGAAACTTGGGCTTGCGGTGAAACTAATTGTTGCTAAACAGAACAGTTGACCTTCAGGGTCTAATTGGAGGAGTTGCACAGATGTTGTTTGGCTGCTCTGCGGTTATGGAAATGAACATCATCACTGAATTGTGTCAGACCCTTGTCTTTCAGACACTTGCACTTATTTAACGAGCAAACTCAAGGAATTTTGTGGAATTGCTCACAAGTATTACATAAACATGTAAGTGTGTGGGGGATCGAGATTCTGGCTGTCTGCAGGAAGTTTAAAGGGAAGTAGCTGCATGTAACACAATAACTTAAGAAATCTTAAATTAAAATTCATTCCCAGTAATTGGAATGTTAGTGGACATAAGGAAATACTTTTACACCGTGAGGACAGTCAAGCATTGGAACAGATTGCTCAGAAAGGTTGTGCAGTCTCTAGCCTAGTGTCTAGTGGTCTCTTCATGCTCATTGCCTTCATATGCTCAATTTATCTGTCAAGTTACCTGGTATTACCAAAAAAAAAAAAAAGATGATAATTGCCTTTTTTCTTCTTAAGCTTGCCAATTATCTGCTAAGGAATAACAAAAAAGTATCGTCAAGTTAGTATCATCTTCATTGGTCTCAGGAGAAAACATTTCTCTATTGGTTGGCTAATCATCCACTAGGTGGTAAGTCCAGAAGTCTCCATCACTTATTGCTCCACATGTCCCTGTACCTTATGGAAAGCCTCTTGTGCTGTTGGCATTGACAACATTCTCTGTTCCTGCAGAAGCAGAGAACTTGTTTGGTAAAATTTAGGGATGATCCAGGAAAGTGGAAGTTGCCACAGGCGACTTAGTAAGGAAAGAGGAAACACAGCTTGCCAATCTAGCTTGAAGGAAAATACCTTCCTGGTCCCAAGTCTGACAGTGAGGTTAATCTTAACTGTACCAGAAAGACTTCTGTAAGATTTAAAAATAAATAGTAGCACCAGTGTACTGCACTGTATCAGTCTGTAATCTTCAAAGTCTGAGAGGTGAATTTCCTCATCTCTCCTCCCCATCCCAAAACCAGTTTATGCACCAACATGTTCTTGAGGAACGTGGGGAGAAGTGAATTCTTCCTGGCTGCTTGAATGACTGATGGAACCTGTGAAGAGTGAGATTAGCATACCGTAAATAAGGCACATTTGTATATCTTCCATTAAAGCCAGAAATAATGAGGTCTTGAAAAACCTGCATATCCCATTTCTCTTCCCCATAGTGGTCCAGTTCCCATTCTACAGGAAGTTAAAATGATGGACTCTTCCAAATCCTGTGCCTAAGGAATAATGAGCGTTTCTTATAAAACATTCTGTTCCTTTGTATGGAAAAAATAAAGGCTGATTTAATAATTTCTTCAGAGAGGAACTTAGCAAGTGCTGGTGCATTCAGAATTGCTCTTTTCAATATTAAAATCTTTTGCAAATATTATTCCAAAAGTGCATACACGGAAACTGGCATTTTGCAAAACCCATTGATAAGCAGTTGCCATCTTTTAGCTCAATCCACGATAACGAGGAACAAACTAAAAAAGGAAGTTTTTGCCAGTGTAAGACTGACATGGAAGTTTTTGCCAGTGTAAGACTGACTAGAAGTTTGTCTAATTTTGATTTTTAATAGTATATGGAAAGTTTTTATGGCTAAATTGTTATTTTACAGAAGGTTAATTTCTGCCCAAAATCAAACCAGTTGTATTTTCTGAGGAAAGTATATCAACATATTTAACTTTTCATACTTTTTCATAATGTCAAGATTAACTTGAAAGATGTCTGCTTCAACTTTAATTTGTATATAATGTCATTGTCTTGAGCAGTTTATATTTTGAATAGAATGATCATTTATTTACGACAATACTCTGTCAACCCATTGAACTAGACAGGACAATTTGGGCTATACAGTGCTAACTACTGAAATTTGACACTTGGACTCTTGGAAGTTAATTTGGTGTGAATAGGTGAACACCTGGGTGTCTACATCAATAAAAGAGCTGTTTGCAGATTTTTAATTTTGCATGGTTTTAATTAAAAATTGAAGGAGATCATCTCATTTAGAAAGTTTTGTTACTGAACTACTCTTGAATGGTACAAAGAGGATGAAAACATTTCTCTGCAAAGGCTTGTGCACTCTCAAAGGATGCTTTGATGTCATAATCTTTGAATTCACTTTCTAAAAATAAGCATAGTGGATCTCAGTCTTTTACATTAGGGCTTTTCACGTTGTATAAAATACAGAAAAGTTAAGTAAGCTCTTTATGCCCACTTCAGGGCCCCTTGCATGATTAGGGTAGTGGAAATTAATTCTGAAATCACTCCCAATGTTCTTGAAGTGGTTATCTCAACTTTTCTCTCATTTAATGACTGTTGTATCCCTTCATTCCTTCTAGACATTCCAATTCATGTTGGCCTTTCCCTAAACAAGTGTTGTAGCAAGTTTTATCTAGAGAACTTTCTTCAGGGTTTTCTGTCAATGACTGACTCTGTTCAGATGATTTCCACCATCCATTTTCTAAGTGTCATAACAGCATAAAAGCAGCACTTTTGTACCTCACTCCTGCTTTTTCTCATAACGCTTATTCTCTAAGATCATCTAAACTCTTCAAAATAAGTCTTCTCCAGCAGAGAATATTTCATCAAGGGCATGTTAGCAGAATCGTGTGTGCTCTCAGTGTCTTATCATCTTAGCCTGTGTTTTGCCTTACGTTCTTTAATAGAAAAAACTGTGTTTCCACAGGGGCAAAAGAGGGAGATGGGTAGCGTATACCCGCAAGGTTAGGTTTTTTAGTTGTCCAGTGGAAACATAAAAAAGAGAGTGAGCAAGAGTCAATCTGGGAAAATAACTTGAGGATAAAATGAACTCTGTTATTGGAAAGGTCCAGCAGAGTGTTTCATGAATGCTGTAGGTGTGAGGCCATGCTAAACTAATCCTTGCATGTTGCTGATCCCAGGAGCGGTTTCTTTATTTCTAGAAGCTCATACCAGGCTGAAGCAAAAGCCACATGACAGCTGAGTTTGAAAGAGGTGGAAATCTGCTATCACGAGCTGCTCTTGAACCATATCAGGAAAAGGGAGACCGATTTAAGTGTCGAGCAGGCTGCAGCTTGGTGCTAACCTTAGGACCTAGAGTACATGACCTGTGTTGCCATACTCTTTTCCTTTAACTCTGACTCTCTGGAAGTGCTACTCAGAAATTTCAAGGGAAATAAAAAGTCTAAAAGACTCTAACTTTGCTTTACCGAGCTGGTACTGATCCAAAAATTGCATGATATATTCTGTCCTTTCTGTAAATACTGATTGAAGAATGATGGTAATGTATTTAGTTTTGGGTACCATATTTGCTATCTGCTTTAGATACATCTGTTTAATTTTAAAAGTAGCTTGAAGTATTATAGGGCTTACGTATACGTTAGATAGTTTTAAAGTGTGTTGTGTCTATACATTTGAAGTTTTTAGTAAAAAATGTACGGTAATCAATTATCATTATAACCAAAGTTTATTACATCAGTTTTTTGGTAACAAAACCAAAACTTAAATTTTACATTTGGTCCTTTTCCCTTTTAATAGCTGGTCCAGATTCAGAAAAATATTTGAAGTCTTCTAAGAGCTTGGAGAAGTTTAGTATCAAAAATCTGAGTCTTGGCCCTGAGTTAACTAAGTACTTGGATCTGAGAGCCACCAGGATTAGCAGTTACTTAAGACCCAATCTTTATGCTGTCCATGATGGTGGTCAGAAAGCACAAACTCCCCCTGGGAGAGTGGCACAGGAGAGCACAAGCAAGGTGCAAGAATCCTGGACTCTTCTGAACTGACAAACACTGCGAAGTTGCCCTTGTGTGTGTCTGCTGTGTCTGCTGTGCTGAAATGGTCTTTGCAGACTGTGTCAAATTGTAGGTGAGAAATACAGGACAAATAGTTGTGATAGGAGATTCTTGTTTTTACTTTCTTAGCCGTGTAAAGGAGAGTGTAGAAATAAACGTTTTCCATTTGCAATCTTTACGCTGTAAGCTGTACCCACAAAATAGTTATCTGTCTAGTCTTGCCCAGGTTCTCTGGACTCTTTCTGCCTTCAGTGTAAGAGATGGGAATCTCTGAAAGATCATCTGCCCAGTCCCAGGGCAGGATGAATTGCTGCTGGAGGAACCTCTTCATTTCCATTGGAAAGAGAGGAAACCTGAATCACTAGCCTAATAAACTAATGTTTAGTTGTCTAAATTTAGGTAAGAAGAACCTGAGACAGAATTAGCACAACTGTACAGTTATTCCTACAGGAGAAATTTTGGAGTACTTGCTTTCTCTTATTATTTTTTTAATAACTGATTTGTGTAGTTTTTTGAATCTTGATATTTGTTAAAACAGTCTAAAAAGTAAGTTGAAAGATTTAATCTTTATTAAATGGTGCTATTTGCTCAAGAAAGCTTTTATGAGATACAGTTTAGTTAATGCAGACTATTAACAGGTCTTTATTATGTTTAATATTGCCTGGTAGGAGTTGTTATAATGCTCTCTGAAAAAATTACACTCTTTTGTGGTTTTTGGCAAAATTTCTGCTATCTAGAAACTTACCAAATTGATTGGTTAAATATGTTTAAAGAAAGTTTCGTTGGGGGGAGGATGCCTATATAAGGCAAGCTTCACCTCCATCACTTATTTGCAGGCAGAAGAATCAAACAGACGTGGGTCATTATTTTTTACTGTCTCGCTGTGATAGTTGTTCATGTTCTTGCAGGCGTTTTGTGCAGACAGGTTTGTTTGTTCATGTAACAGGGCAGTTCTCGAGCGCTTCATGAAGCAATCGCAGGAGCTTTGCTGAGAGCTCTGATCACACAGTACGAGTGTTTTTTCTGCCTGTTTTTACAGGTGTTCAGGCATTTCATTCTGAAGAGCCTTGGATACTTGTAATAATATCTGCAAAGACGGTTGAACGTCCAACGAAGCTGCCTATTGTAAGAACGACTTCTTCATAGGAAAAGAAAAAGTAGAAGCCAACCAGGGCAACAACTACAAATGGGACTGGAATTGTAGCCACCTGAAAGAGAGAAATACCAGTTTTTATAAGAACAGGAGAGGAGAAAGTCGTAGAACTGTACAGGAGTGTGGAAGAGCAGTGGAACAGGCAAAAAGGAATCCTGAGTTAGGAAGGTACTTTGAAGACTAAAGTAGATCACATGATTGCTTTTCTCTCTTTAAGGACAGAAATACTGAAATAGAACTAAATATGCAGGCTCTCCAGTTTTCACCATCAATTGTTGTTGTTGGCACCGAACTCTTACGAGAAGGGAAAAGACTTGCAGTACCTAATGGTAGATAAGATGATTCACCAGTGTGGGCCTATTAACATATAAACCATTCTGTGAAGGAGGGCTGATAATCCCTGCTGTGTTTATCAACAAGCAGAAGGTGCTACATTTGTAAATTTTCCTGATTTGCATGCAAAGCCATCTTGTAGGCTTCTTATTTGAGGACAAATTATAATGAAGAGCAGACGACTTAGGTTTTATGCATGTTTCACTTTCTTTAAAGCGTACTTTACAAAGGGTTTTTTTTTCCCTATTAGTAACATAACTAGTAGCAAGCAATTACTAACATGGTTAATTATCCTCTTGGGGGAGACATTGAGTACCGGGATCTTTCCGAGGTTATAGTACTGGTCCTTCACCCCAGACTGTTACCCTCATTGCTTCTTAGTTGTATTATATGGACTGGCTTTCCCTTAAAAGACCTTAAAAAATGGTGATGGCTCTCTCTTAATGAGCTGCTCAGCTTCTGAGTTAAGTGGAATTAAGGGGATTGCGTGCTTTGCAGAACATAATCTCTAAATAGCTGTACTTTCGAAAGCTTTGGCCAAAAGTATACATTTGTAACCTGGAAATTGCTATCTGTCTTGTGGGATGCTAAAATATGTAACTGAACTGAAGTATTTGGTTTGGAGTAATGGCTTGCTGAGTATCACAGCAGAAACATACATCGTTGTGATATGGACCCTGCTCTGATTTTGGTGATCTTTACATCCATGTAACTTCAGTTTAGTTTTTCTGACTTAAGCGATGAGAAATAGGAATTTTCCTAATTTCAGCTCACTTACAGATTTAGTGTAACCAAAATCCCAGCATCAACAGTTGTTTGTAGTGTCTTAACCAGCAATAGGAAAGTTCAGTGCGTAGCCAGGGGTGAGGTTTTGAGGGGAGAAGTTCTCTGTTTTTAAAAGAAAGTCTTTATTGTGGATGTCTTGGTTTGTTTGCTTGATGTGTGGTTTGTGTCTGTGTGTGTTTCTCAATTTGCAAAGCCCACACGTCTAGCAGACTTCAGATCAGCACATCAAACTCTGGTGTCTGCAAAAACCGTCGCAAGGTGAAGCCTTCCCGTGAGGAGCTGCTTCCTTCTCAAATCCATGTTTTTCGTGGGTGGGTGGGAGAAGGGCTTGGATTCCCCTCTGGTTTTTGTAGTTATAGATTAAAACCACTGATCATTCAGAAAGAGTAAGGCATGCCGTAACTTTCTGTGTGCCTGACAGACTCATCTACTTTGCCCCATGTAGGTTGGTAACAGTGTGCAGCTTGTGTGTGCGTGTTTGGTGGATATGGAACCCATAAGGTCGACAGGGGCTTTGTTTGGAATTGGCCTGTGAATATTCAGAAAACTCAGGAATGTCAGAAAATCCTGGGGATAGAAAGGGGTGAAACACTTACATGCTGAACTGCTCCCCATAATTTCTGGTGAATCATTCAGAATTCTAAAAAATACACAAATGGAATGGCAGCAGCACGTGCCTAAATCTTCTTTCCAGAAACCTAAAAATCGAAGATGCCTAAGCAAGTGAGATGCAAGGTAAAACTGTTTCTTGAACAGAAAGATAGGAAGCCACAAGAAACTGAAAAATGCCTGCCTTTGTCTTTTTACATGTATAGGCGATTGTTTGGGATTTGCCTTTAAAAATACTCATTGTAGCATCCATTTAATTACCCTTAGACTAGATTAAAAATAATCTTTGAAGTCTTGGGCATGGCTCAGATGCCCAGGGAAGCCTCAAGGACGCACCTCAGCCAAGCTCAGGCTCTCCCTCTCTCCACACACAGCTCTGAACCCGTTCTTGCCTACGAAGAGCAACGTGCGGCCCCCCACCAGCAAACCGCAGGGGTTCCCGGGGCACCGGGCCACGCGTTGGCCAGGCGGGTGACTGTCCGGTGCGGAGGTCCGGCGCGGCGGTCCGGCGCGGAGCCGGGGCGGCTAGGGGGCTCTGCAGGCCCCGCACCGCGCGCCGAGCTCTATGGCTCGCCTGACCCCGCCGGGTTCTCTTCCTGCCGCAGCGGTTCTTTTCCTGTAGCAGGTATCTGCAGTAGGCTGGCTCTTTGTTACCCTCTGCTCTTCCCTCCCTAGGTGCTCGGAAGGTATGAATCGACAGGTCTGTCTGTGTTTCAGTAGAAAGCAGCTCTGGGAGAGACTCGCTGCTTAATTCTGCTCGTGCTGCGGAGTTTTCCCGTAGCAGAAGTGCAGCGCGGCTGGCTGGCTGCCTGGCATCCCTTCCAGGGATGTCATGTGTAAAAGGTCAGGGGATGCTTCCTGAGCTCACTGCACCTGGTTCAAGAATAGCAATTACAATTTAAATGACTCTTTTTTTAAAATAGTGTCTTCCTTGTCAGTTCAATGAATTCTGAAGTGGGGGGTTATGCCGCATATATAGGGACAAGAAAATTGTACAGACAAGAAATTGAGAATCATCTCTGACTATTTTTAATTGCAGTTTTCTTAACATCTGCTTCCTTTCCACAGTTTGCTTATGGATGCAGTAAAACCTAGGATCAAACTTCAAAAGGCTTGCTAGAAAGATATGTGTCTGTGTATGTAAAGTTGTTACATTGTTTTCTTTATTTTTTTAAAGAAATTCTCTATTTTGCATATAAAACAAGGTTGTAGCCATAGGCAGCTTTTCTCTTTATATTGCACAGAAATAATCTATTAATTGTTTGATTTATGGATGCTATGGTAACTTTGAACAGGTTTCTAGTTATTTCAAATTAGCACATTGTATTAAAGTGTAAACAGTGTCCTTCTGTCACCCGCTCCAAGCAAAGGCGTGTTAGTGCTGAGGATGTTACACTGTTCCCCTGGAGCCTAATATACAATTATAAAAAAACCCCCGACATACCTAGTGGAATTTTTTTTTTTATAAAAGCAGTACTGTCTTTATGCAAAGAGTAGTTAAGTTAAAGCAAAACGCATTGCTTCCGGGAATAACTAATTGTTTTGTCACCATTTCTGTTTCTTGTTTCATTTATTTATTACAACCTGAGTAGGCAGAGCATTGGTTTGTGTACGATGCTAGCTAATGAGACAGAGTCACTAAGAAAGGTATATCCTACAACATTTAATTTTGCTAATATCAAAATTAAACTGTTCTGTCTTAAACTCTTAGGGAATGCTCACTACCTAAAAGCATCAAGTATCATTAAGTTATTCTCTGGCAAAATATTAGCCAAAGTGATTGAATGAAGGTGTTTTAAAATATGATATTTTTTGAGTTTTGTTTTAGAACAGCAAGGGCGTTTTGAGGACTGTGTTGAGAAGTTGAAGCCTAGAGTATTTTAACAGAAAACTTTCTGATACTTTCCATTCTGTAATTATCTAGGACTTAATCTGGGATATTGAGGTACCTCTTCTTAGATCTGTCAAAAATGACCCATAGGAAATGCCATCTGATGAATTAGTTTCATGTTTGCCTCTAGAGTACTTTTGTTCCACTAATCACCAAATTTTTAAAAATCTGAGCAGAAGAAATAAAGGGAATTAAGAGTGATGGCAGCTAATCAAAGGAGGAGGTATGAGGACTGGTGAGAGAGGGAATTGCCTTGCAGAAATGTAATAGAATAATACAGAAATAGTAAGCTGGGCATTATTACTTACACTTCTGTGTAATACAAAACCATAATCCAGTGAAAGCCAACTTATATAACTGATTAAAGTGATACATTTTTATGTAACTATTGGTATACAAAATTTCCTCCTGAGATGGCATTAAACAAGTTTGTAATAGGATTCAGGAAGGGAATAGAAGTATATATAATTGAGAGAACACCCAACACTTTTTTTTTCAGAAAAAGAGTACATGAGCCCTCATTTCAGGGCATAGTCCAGTTATAGACTGTTATGGAATGAGTAATTTATTTGGGAGATATATATATATTTATGTGTATGTAGATACATATGTATCCACAAACACTTCCCCTGGTTTTCTCTCTTTGGATTTACACCTTGTGGGAATTCTGATGCCGTTCACCATCAGAAACTAGATGGTGGCTTAGATAAGACTGCTAGTATTATCAGATGCTGAAGTTCCTGTGTTATAAATATTTCCAATGGATGCTTTTACCACAGACACAGATCTTCCTCTGTACCCTAAAACCTTTTAAAGGAAGAAAAAAAAGGAAGAAGGAGAAAAGAAACAAAATAGGTTTTTTTTTTTCCTAGGATGACCTTGTGGTTGGGAAGCATCTTGGATTCCTTCCAGGTAGATTGTAAATGTTTTCCAACTTGACCAAAATATTTATGGTAATCCCTAATGCGCTCTTGCAGGTGGCCCCTTGTGCTGACTTGCATGTTGTCATTTCTTTGAATGAAACAGTTAGAGAGGTCCAGACTGCAAAATGTATTCTTTTCCTAATAACAGCATTTCTGGTTTTGTCACTTATTATTAAAAGATTTGTTATCACCGGAGGAGGGAAATACCTAGGGTTTAGATGTATAAGGTAACCAGGATTGTGGTAGAACCTAGAATACTTTCCCACAGGTACTGTGGATCTCACAAGAGTTAAAGAACTACTTTGATCAAAACCTACTTCGAGAAAAGGACGATCTAATGCTTCATCTCAGCTGAAAACTTCTCTTGCCCTACCAGCAAATTGTCTGAGACTTTTTTGGAGAAGAAAGAGCATTACTGACAAGAAGCAAGAAAAGGATCAAGGAAGGTCAGCATAGAGAAGAGCACCTAGGCTGTCGTTTTTGCCTCCCAAGGCTTCATACTCTGATATTATTATCAAATGGCAACAAGTTCCTTTTTCTGTTCTTCTATAAAAACAGTAAACCACCGCTATCCTTGTCCTCAGCATCTGGTATTAGCACTAAGTATATCCAATATTTATGGGGATTAATTCTACACTAGTGTAAACTTAGTTGACTTAGTTGACTGTAAACAAGTGGACTTCTAGATCAACATTAAACTTGCATCTCTGGAGACACTCCTAGGATCATTACAGCAGTAACAGAACTCAGGCCTTGCAAACCTTCCTGGAAGGTGTTTCCTTACTCTTTTTTCCTCTAGATAATTACAATGAATAGACTTGCATCAGCCTTGTGGAAAAGTGTAAGTTTTTTCTTTTTTTTTTTCTTTTGGTTCTGTATTTCACTTTTCCAGCCTCAACTATCTGCTCAGAGAAGCTGGAAAGTTTTGGTGCAGTATCAAATTGTCTTGATAGTCACAATGCTGGACAGGTCCTCACTATTCCATGTGTGTCAAATTAAGCTGAAGGAGCTAACTTGTCTTTGTAGACCTGCAGGTGATATTGGAAAGAGACTGATGGACTTTTTGCCATCAGGTGAACCCTGGGACAATGTGTTGTCATCCTTTCCCGGAGCTGGCTGCTACTAACCTGATAGTTCCCATCACAGTCCTGTGGAATATCGGATTTATCAATTGAATGACTTGAGTTAAATGAAATTAGAGATCATCCCTTTGCTATCAAATCCCATTACTTTCCTTAAGATGGCTTAAGAATTGAAGTGTGAGCAGGATCTACCAGAAAACAAAGCATAGAGCTGGAGACAGAGAGAAAGGAGAAATGACTTAAATGAATTGCTGTTATCTTTTGGGCAGAAAGGAAGGATGCTAATGAGTTGGACATTCTAAAGGAAACTTTACTTATGCTGAGCGCGCATACTTCTTCAGACAGCATGCAAGCATGCCGCCAACTTTAATGTCTGACGGAGAATGTTTAACGTAAATGGATGTTTTGTACAGCCCTCAGAGTCATCACCTGGTTCTTCTTTGGTTACGCTCATACTGACACTCATTGTCTCATTACTGCTAGGAAGTTAAGCATTACATTTCAGTGTTCCTGGAAAGGGGACATTCCCTGTTAGAGAGATGAAACCTTTGGATCTGTGCAGCCCGTGTCACAGGAAGCTGCATATGCTGCTATTTTTCCATTTATAACGTTCAGAGGAAATGAAGGCTCGTAGAGCGTCAAAGGGGGGAGAATCTATGGTCTTGACCTGGTACAAGTATCTCATGCAGAAGTGAAAATTTTGACATTCCCTTCCCTCTCCTTTCTCCTTCACCTTCTCTGGGAAGCAACACCGATTCTAAATTTTCATTGTTTGCTTTTTCTATGTACTTCTGAGCTTGTTAGGGTAAATGTGACTTCTCAGTAATGTAACAGTCTTAATTCGTAGAACTTTGCTTGGGGCAAGAAAGGAAGGAGGAGGAATTGTGATCCTTCTTGTTTGATTTGTTTTTGATCGGATACTTTTTAGCAAAGTACATGGCAGCTGACCAAGATAATGATATAGTGCTTTCCTTTTTACAGTTTGAAGATAAATCTGATGCGGTATTTGATATTACAGAAAAATGTAAGTATTTTTATTTATTTATATAAGTCCATAGTTTCACAAAACATTTCTTATAAGTATCATTGCTGCTGAAAAAGACTATCTTGCCCTTCTCCTAGCCCTTGCTACTCATTCCATCCCTGCATTGTTGTCCTGGTTTAGCTGGAATAGAGTTAATTTTCTTCCTAGTAGCTGGTATAATGCTGTGTTTTGGATTTAATATGAGAATAGTGTTGATAACACACTGATGTTTTAGTTGTTGCTAAGTAGTGCTTACAGTAAGTCAAGGCCTTTTCAGCTGCTTATGCTCTACCAACTGAGAAGGCTGGGGATGCACAAGAAGCTGGGAGGGGGCACAGCCAGGACAGCTGACCCAAACTGGCCAAAGGGATATTCCATACCATATGACATCATGCTTAGCATATAAACTAGGGGAAAGCTGGCCGGAGGGCCACTGCTTGGCCATAGGCTGGGCATCGGTCGGCGGGTGGTGAGCTATTGCATTGTGCATCACTTTTTTGTATTTGTTGTTGTTGTTATTATTATTATTAATATTATTATTAGTACTATACTACTACTATTATTATTATTATTTTCCCTTCCTTTTCTGTCCTATTAAACTGTCTTTATCTCAACCCACGAATCTTACTTTCCCCCTCGATTCTCTCCCCCATCCCACTGCGGGGGGGGAGTGAGCAAATGGCTGTGTGGTGTTTAGCTGCCTGCCGGGTTAAACCATGACAATTGCCTTCTTCACAAGTGTTACAAATGAGATGAATGTTTTTTCTTTCTTTGGTTAGTTTTACGCAGCTCAGCTTCTGCTTCACTGTGTGGTGAGTGGGACAGAACTGTTTGTTATGTCAGCAATATTTTATCAGTAATGTTGGCCCAAGAAGGCTTATTCAAGGAATTACAGCATCAGACAGATTAGCAAAGGACACTTACACTCTTCTTTTGTTACACATAAAGTTGGTGAATTTTCTGACTGTTTATGGGGTTTTTTTCGCCCTAGGTGGTGAAATTCTGGATGCAGAAATGTCTGAGGACACTGACCACAACTTAACACCTGCCCTCGACAGCATATCTTATGGAATACAGAATAGAACAGGATCTGAAAACTCACTGCTGGATGATGATGATGATGATTATTTTCTGAACTCTGGGGATCTTGCAGGCATACCTGTTGTTGGGAGTGACAACGAAGATGATCAAAATTTCACTCCAAAAGACACTCTTTCTTCAGCGATTCATGATGAAGACCATCTGGAAGAGGGCAAGAGAGTTTCAGAACATGAATTGGACAGTGAAAAAGAAATTCAGATACAGAATGCAATCCAAAAGGATCTCACTTCCCCATTTGAGCAGGGCCCTGTATTTAAATCAATTCGAAAAGATTTTAGCATAACAAGAGATAATGGCAAAGAGACTTTTTCAGCAAAGGACAAGAATAGAGAAGGACATTTTCAAGAACGTGAAAAACGGTTGGAAAAAATTCCTAAAGATATGGATTCTAGATTGAAAAGCAGTTTTCTTGACAAAGCAGGTAACTGTTGACATCGTAGACCTGGCTACCCAGCAAAGAGGCAGAAAGAACTAGACAGAAATTAGCAATAGGGCTGGTTATTAAAAACATCGTCTTGTTGAAGAGGATATGCATAGTTGTATGTAGGGAAGCATTTTATAAAGAACCCTGAAATACAATGAACTCTGTATTAGGACTAGGATTTGCAAAAGGGCCTGGCAGCATTAGGGGGGGGGTCTCATTCTCCACAGCTTGTTTCAAAGCCTCAACATATCCTTTGTTGTTGTGGTTTACTAAAGCAAGCTGGGTGACAATTCAAGCTTCCTTTTGTTTTTTCTCACTGTTTTTTATAGACCTTGGAATTCCTCAAAAGAAAAGATGATGAAGTTTAGGTTAAGTTGGTGGCCAGGAAAGATTTTTTTTGAGCAAAGTACCAATTCTTCATTAATGTATATGTATTTAAAGCAATATGCATTTCATAGTAGCATGATGGAAGGGCTTGCTAGAAACGTATTAGTGTCTGCAGGAAGTCAGCCAGGGAGTAACTTGAGATCTGCTTGTCCTGGGAGACTGCTCTCCTTCCTCAGATACTTGCGTCTTGGACTTTGTCCAGCCAGCATGGAGAGAACCAGAGATGCCTGTAATCCATTTCTCATTTGAGGGAGCCTGACAGTCACCAGTAGTCTTGCTGCCCACACACCTGGTTTTGACTTCCCAGGCTCTGAAAGTTACAGCAGGACAGTGAATGAAGGAGTTAAGAATAACCAGGCTGGAATGTGTGATTTAATTTTATTCAGAAGACTGTATGGAGAGAGGGTAGGCCAACGAGTGAGAGCCTCCTGGCTACTTGTTCAGATTCACAGCTTACAATTCTGGTATTTAGACTTTGTATGTTTAGTAACAGCACCTTAAAATCAGTGCTTCCAGGTTCCACAAATGATAGAGAAACAATATGGTTGTTTTTAAAATAAAGAAGAGTTAAAGATGTCTCTTTACTTTTACCTTCAGGTAGAAAGCAAGAATATTTCTGTGCAAAAGACATATTTCAGAAAATTGTAAATACCTACAGTTATAAGATTGTGGCTGAAAGCTGTGCAGCCTCAGGTAGAGTAGTCAGTAATTGAAACAGCAATAGTAAATGCTCATAGGCAGCATCCAGTATCCAGGCAAATCCAGTATTTTTAAAAAGATACCTGCTAAAAAAGCATAAGTTACTGTTTCTGAGAAGGGGGGAAGAGGCAAAAGACCAGAACAGCAAAGAAAAGGATGAAAGGTGTTGCTCTGAAAAATATTTCTGATTTAAATGGCGAAACATGGCAGAGTTCAGAACTCACTGGGGTGGAGAAAATTCTGAATGAACAATTCGCCTCAGAATTTTACAACCATTTTGCTGGAATGGGAAAAGAATGACCCAATAGAATAATAAAAAATATCAATTCTCTCTAAGGATTACTGTCTTATTTGCAGGGAGGAGAAAGGGAGTAGTTTAATACTTCTGAGGTGCTGTCAGACTATGGGGTTGGGGATCAGTATGAGACTCTAGATAGTTTTAAAGGAAATGCATTGGAATCTGTATTCATTTATATTTAATGTATATGTTTTCCTCAGTTCATAATCAAGTAGAAGAAACATTACGGACGCAGTTAGCGCCACAAACTCCAGAAACTAACTTCAGGGTAAGCTATAGATCTTTCAAACACTTTTGCAAGTGCAGCGATATACTGGAATAATTCAAAATACGTATTTTGTATTTGAGTGTAAATTTGAATATCAAGAAAACTGATCTTCTGACTCTTAGACATCTTTGCTACTTAAACAGTGCATATAATTTTGTAAAATTTTGCTGACCTCTCTTTGGATTGAGGATTCTTTTGATAGCCACTTTCATGTTGAGCATGGTTTGACTGACTGGTGAACCGAATCTAGAGCTGGATGCATCCGTCTGACTTGCTGCCTTTGTTCAAGATGAGACAGGGAACAGCTATATCAACAGGAGACACTGCCCAAACAGCCGAATGCCCTTACTGACAACCAACTTAGACAGCTGGGTGGCTTCTGCTTTGTCCAGAGGAGTGAAAAGGATTGGGGGTGGGATGACAGAGGGTGCTGCAGGGAGGTAGAGGCAGCAGCTGCTGCCCATCATTTCTCCCACCTTCCAGTGGCAGGACCCATTTCTCTTGGTCTGCAACAGAAACTCCCCTTGGCAGCAGCCCAACTCCTAATGGCAGATGCAGGAGGGTGAATTCTTTTTCATATTATTGTTTCAGGAGTCTAGCTACCTATTTTCTAGTAAGGAATCTATTGGACAAGAGCTGGGGAATTCCTTTGCACCAAATATTAGAATTAAGGAGGAGCCTTTGGATGACGAATATGATAAAGCTATGGCCCCACAGCAGGGACTATTAGACAAAATTAAAGATGAACCTGATAATTCCGAGGTAAGTTTCCCATTGCATTTCTCATTTTGGTCTGACAGCTGACCGCATAAGCTGGACGTAAATTCAGCAATTTATTTGGTTTGTTGACCGAAATTTAACTTGAAGAACATAGTTTAGTAGAAGGATTTTTCCCTTTTATACTACAATGAAACCCAACCCCCCAACTTTTTGATGTCATGTTACCATGTCGGTGAAAATGTTTTGTTTTTCAGTTAGAGACAAAGCAAAGTGCTCTAAAACTTTCGTTATTAAATCTGTGGCAATGTAGATACTTTATCTCAACTCGGTCTCACTAGGAAATAAAATGTAAATCATGTTTTACTGAATATTTTGTGAGTTGTCACAGTTAGAGATGTGTAGTTGAAACAGCGTTATTCCTGCTACTTCTCTCTTAAAGGTTACCTTTGCGAGCACAGTGGTTCGTTGTTTGTTCTTGTTTTAAATTAACACCTAGAGGTCTTACCTTTGCAAAATATTTAAATACGTACACATCAGTGAAGTCAATTTAAGCATGTGTCGAAGTGACTTTCTCATTTGAGACTGACATTTTTTATGACGATACAGGTAAAAGTTCTATACTTGCAAAATGGAGAAAGTCTGACCTATGGATTGAGTAGTGCTGGGGCAAGGATTGCTGAGCTGTAACCGATCTCCTTGCCCCTGGTTTGCCGTGTGACACCAGGGAAATGATCTGTCTTGCAATTGCTGTCCCCTCACTGCTATTATTTGGGTTACATGCCAAATTTTACAGTTAAAGGTGTGCAAAACTTCCCAAGGCGATTCATCCCACTTCCATCGACACTAGAGTGCTGGTATTCTTGGGCAGGCATTAGTTTTTCTAGTGTCATGCTGTGTACTTCTGCTATACCTCCTCTTCTTTCTGGGCCTGTCTTCCCAACATTTTTTCTTCTTTTCCCATAATGCTCTTGGCTTAATAAAATAAAGAAGTAAACTAAGTATTTAGAACTATTCAGATTTCACCGCCCTTCGGTGAAATCTTGTTCAGTGTCCATGAGATTGTTTGGTTTTATTTTTCCTTAAGCGTCAAATGTCAAACCATGTGTAGGTTAGTTAAATCTTCTATTATTTTGTCCTCCCAAGATGGCATCTGGCTGTGTGGATTTGTGGGGAATGCAATGCAGGGTGTCTGTGGTTATCAAAGATCATATTAATAAGTGAAAGTGAAGACTTAAAGAATTTAAATATCAAATATCATATTCTTCAAAATATTAATTCCTGGAGTAAAATCCTGTAATTATCAACTCTGCCTGATACTGGAAAAGTATGAAAACTGATGAAGGTTCATTTTGTTTTGCTTTAGATTGGAATTAATGTGGGGTTTTTTTGTTTTTTCATGCATCCTGAAAGATAAGAGCATTTCTTGATGTAACCGATAGTTGGAGCTGAAGGTTCTTGGCTTTCAACACTGTTACACTGCTGTGAAACTATATGCTTGATCATGCATAGTTGATGTCAGGATTTGCCTCTGTTTCTCTTATTCTCTGTATTGGCTAAGGATAACACTGCAGATAAAATGCTTAAAAAACTGTATTTCTGCAAATAACTAGTTTTTAAATTGTAATATTAAAAAAAACCGTGGTGCTTTAAAACTTGTCATCATGGCATGCCCAGACACAGCTTAAAAGCTTCTCTTACTTGAGACTTGAGTGTTTCCATCTGATGGTTCACATGATGAACGACTACCATTGCCTGTTCTCCTGGGAAACCTGTTGAGAAATAGTTTGATTGGCCTAGTATAGAAACTTGTAATTTTCCCACAGGAGTAAGAGAAGTGTTAAGTTTTAGCATATATTGTGTGGATGTTAGTGTGTGATTTTAGGAGATGGCTTAAGATGAGGGAGCAGTCCACTGCCACTGAAAAGGGAGAGCTTAATTTTGCTTAGTGATTTTGGATTAGCTTACCTTGCAGCCAGACAGCAACCATGAATTTAGCTCGATCATAACATGACATCATGCCCTCACTACTCTCAAATGACTGTAAGTAGGTTAAATCTTATCATCTCTGTAGTTCCAAGAGATTATGCTTTTCAGCCTATTAAGATTTACATGTAGAGTGTTACAAGCTGCTTTACGGTTCAGATTTCCAGGGAGAGCACTGGCAAGAAGCATGGTGTCAAAGTAGGAGTAGCTGCTGTGGAGTAAGCTAGCAATTTATAGTATGTCGGCTATTCCACAAGTGACTGTCTGGAGGGATTCTCTCATCCTGTAGAAAATGTGAGGTTATTCCCCTCTCACTGAAGCCAGTCTAAGTCAGGGCTGTGATGGTCTGGCTCTAGTAGTGCCAGCTTTGATCTGCTGCAAAGCTTCACCTTAGGCTCCTCCAAGGTACTTAACTCATGGTTAAGTACAGAATGCTTCTCGCCATCTAGGTCCCAGTCTCTATTTCATTATTATCGTCTATGAATGTGAAGATAAGTCTTGTTTCACAGAGTAGGGGCAAGGACTGCAAAGCACTTCTAGATGGAAAGTTTGTGTGACTGGAAAGCAGAGATTTCTCTTAAGCTTTGTCTGGCTGAATTCTGGGGTGTCTTGGAGTACAGCTGGAAAGAGGAATGTGCCAGGCGGCCACGCTTTTCCATTTCTACACGACACCCTTGGTTGTAGTTTGCTGTGAACCTCTGAGCAGGTTCTCTGTGTGGTGCTCATACAGTTTTACATCTGTAAACCTGGCCTTTGGAGCAGGCTTAGGAGACTCACTCTTGCCTTCCTGGACCTTAAGATTCAATACAGCGTTATGAAAGAATGGAAATCATGTAACCTGTTATTACATGTGTGTTTGTTCTCCTTTTCCTTTCCCTTTGTTTTAGGAGTACGGCCAACAGCCAAAAACTCAGGAAGGGGAGCTGAAAATCAGTGCTGTATTTTCAGTCAGTGGCAGTCCTCTTGGTAAGGAATAGGCAAGACTAACTGTATTTAAATCTGTAAAATATATCACCTTTGCAAATAGTCTTGCAGGTTGTTCTGCATTTTGTTTGCTATGTCTGACCCAGTAGAAAAAAAGAACTAGTTTATTTTAGAGATAATGAAATTCAGAGATTGAAAAATAATTGTATTTTTGAGGCAAAGGAAAATTGAACGTGAAAGGGGTGTTAAAAGTGCTTTCTCGGTCTTAAGAGTGGTTGAAACAATCTACTATGCAGAAAACCAGCACAGGGCATGTATTTATGGAGAGTTCATCTGCTATTTAATTCTCCCTTAGACCCTGACAACCCAAATGAAGTCATAAGCTTTGTGCTTGCCCCCTGAACACAAGTGAATTATGTGCAATACATATATCACAGTTACTCTATGTTTTCTCTGTGTTTTTTTTAGCTCCACAGCTGTCATCAGGTTTCCAGCCTGCTGTGGCATCCTCTGGCATGAGTAAAATGCTTCCTTCAGTTCCAACCACAGCTGTTCGGGTTTCCTGTTCTGGCTGCAAAAAAATCCTGCAGAAGGGGCAAACTGCATACCAGAGGAAAGGCTCTACCCAGCTCTTCTGCTCCACACTGTGCCTCACTGGATACACTGTTCCAGCTTCTCGCCCACCAGCTTCTACCAAGAAAACCTGCTCAAGCTGCTCAAAGTAGGACAGTGTTTTAATTTGTTCTAGCAATAATTGATATTCAAGCAGATAATGAAAGGCTTCAATTCTCTTTTTACGCAACGTGCTGTTTCTGTAATGCCCACTTCTGTTACGCTTCTCTTCAAAAAATCGTGGTCAATACTGTTCCTTGTTAATTGGTCTGTCCGCTTTCAGTTCCATTTTGTTAATTGGATTTTACGTACACATAGATTTAAAAGCCTCTGTTGTGAAGTGTGCATCTTGTCTTTTTTAATTTAAATGAGCCAAATATTAAGAACTGTATTTCAAAAGGTACTACACTTTCCTGCCGTTTTAAAATGTTATTGCGCTCTCAAAACCACTAACAAGACTACGTTTTCAAAAAATATTTTCTTTATTATTTCTTCCAGATGAAAATAGAGTTACTGAATCCCCTAAAATGAAATAAAACATGGGTAAATTAACATATTTGAGGCAGGATATTTCCTTATATTCTAAAAAAAATTCAACTATCCAGTCTGGCTTCATTCTGTGAGCTTAGATGTCTGTAGGTTTTAGTGACATTTTTCAAAATATGTCACTGCTGCTGTTATTTGATGGTGGCTAAACTTTTGTAAGATGTAGAGAGATTAAATTTATGAAGAATTGAGTTTTTCAAGTAGTTGGGGTTTCAGCACCTACGTCAGTTACTTTCTACCTAGGCCTAGAGTGGAAAGGCGAGGTTTGCTTTTGTGAGCCTACTTGGAAAAAGTTCGTTAGAATTTCCACACTCCTGTTGGAAACATAGGCCTGAATCTTCAGCTCTAAAAACATTTTAATTATTGAAATTTTTTTTCATTTGTATTATTGTGTCCAAATTAGCAAAAGGAGACCTTTGTGACTAGCTCTTTAAGATGTCATATTACTATACCATAACTTGAGGCAAATAAATAACTTTGCAGACTGATTTTGCTACGATCTGTTTATAGAGGAGAATTATTCATATGCATTATTTTTAGTTATGAAAGTTACTTTGCAAAAGGAATGCTGCTTTGTTCATCATTTCTTCAACAAATTTATTACTCTCAGTTTTACAAGGTCAGCTGAACTTAAACTTGAGACTTCATTAATTATTCTTTTCGCTTGCTGTCTCAGTGTGAAAAAGCCTTGTAATAAAGTTTAGCAGTCTTGGCTGTAATTTGTATTTATTCTGTTGAAAAATGGTTTACCTCTGACATGACAAGTGAGAAGGAGGCATCCTTCCAACCAAGAAAATTATATAAATATTTCCTCCTAGTTTTTTTGACTTAAGGGCTTTGAAACTTTTTTGTGACTGACAAATGTTTCAAAAGAGAGAAGAAATAAGGAGAAAGTTCAGTTTGTTAAATCCAGCAACAAATAAACAAAACCATAGATGGGAGATCAGAGGTGGAAAGTTATGATACTAGTCAGACCATTTTGAACTGAACTAGGCGGTGATTAGAAATTGTGACCTTTCATTTTTCCCTTTTTTTTCCCTACCCCATTATGATTGGTATTTTCATTGTTAAAGGGAATTATTCCACATATCCTGCTTTCCAAATTTTTTTTTACTAAAGACTGCAAAACAGCTATCTTTTCCCAGTTCCTTTTGAAAAGATTTAATGACACAGCTTAGTGTATTTATAAGCCACTCCTCAGTCCAGGTACAAAATGTTTCACAAAATATCTACTTGAGAATTGTACTTCTTAACTATTTTCCTAATAGGAAAAGAAAAATGAAGTTAGATACTTAGATCAGCAAAAAGAAAAGCTTTAAGTTAAAAAATCCGCCCTCTTCTAGGAACGTTTAGTCTGCAGAAAAAGAAACGACAGCAAGTTGATGTGAAACCAACAGTAATTCTTTATCTATTTGTTTGTTTTTCTTTTTTCCGTAGAGACATTCTAAATCCAAAGGATGTAATCACTGCCCAGTTTGACAATACGAACTCCAGTAAGGATTTCTGCAGCCAGTCATGTCTTTCTACATATGAACTGAAAAGGAAACCTGTTGTTACTATTCATACTAACAGCATTTCAACCAAGTGCAGCATGTGCCAGAAGAATGCGGTGGTAATTGCAAACTTCTTTTTCATTTGAATTTCCTTTAGATCAGGACAACTTGCTATCTCAGAGGTGAACACAGATATTCTTTTTATTCTTTTCTTCCAGATTAGACACGAAGTGAATTACCAGAACGTTGTACACAAGCTCTGTAGCGATGCCTGCTTCTCGAAGTTCCGCTCAGCTAACAACTTGACCATGAACTGCTGTGAGAATTGTGGAGGATACTGCTACAGTGGCTCTGGCCAATGTCACATGCTTCAAATAGAGGGACAGTCAAAAAAGTTCTGCAGTTCAACATGTGTGACAGCATACAAGCAGGTATATTTTGACAGAATATTAAAAATAATGTCTTTGATTAGATTTTGGGTGTTTTAAGAAACACCCAATTTATTAGTTGATTATTTCAGTTACTGTCTTGGTCTAAGATAACTCCTTTTGCTATTTGCTGCTTAATCTTTGCCCAAACATGTTGCTCTGTTTCCCTTACCACTGAACCGGCTATCAGAGTATTCCAGTGTGAGAGAAGACACGATGGGACCACTCAGCAGCAGTCCACTGTGACTTTTTTCAGCCTTTGAGATGCTCCCTGTTTGAGTATTCTCTATTAAATTGTGGCATTTGAATTAAGTAGAGAGGAAAAGTAATAATTAGTTGATAATTTTTAATTTTTAAACTTTTACTATTTTAATTTTTATTATAATGGAGCCTCTTAAAGAGCTGAGCAGTTGAGAGAACCTTAATTTATTATAATAGCTCAATTATTTTTGACTGGCTTATTTTAATGCAATTACTTTAGGGAAAATTGCCCTCTGATAAGATAGTTTAACTTCATTTTGTGACTTGACTCTGCTGCCCCATTATTCAGACCACTTAGGCCAAGAAACGCCTAATGAATTAAAAAAAAATCTGGTAAAAGTATTTCATCCAGAAAATTACCTACATTAGTTGTCCTCTGAAACAAATCTGGAAATTAAATTAAATAAGCTGGAAAGGAGAGGGATTTCACGCTACTTTTGCATTTCACATCAAAACCTCATATATGTTAGTCTTCCTGAAAATACAGTATGTTCAAAGCTTGTCTTACCTATTTTTAATTGATTTTTAAACAGCATTCAACTCAATTGTCAGCTACATTCTGATAGTTTCTGGGGTTTTGTGGGTGAGAGAGGAACCTCCTCTCTGTTTCTTTTCTCATCTGTTAGATGGGAATATTGCTTACATACATAGCTGATGTATTAAAAATCATAAGCAAAATGTTGCTTCTCAGCAAAAGTGTTGAAGTCGTCTGATACAAGGTGCTTGGTACGTGCTATTACAACATGTAGTGTGGTTTGCACTTGGAGGCCTTCGCCCTGACAGCCTCGGTACTGTTTAAACTGGCCTGCAAAGGTAGCGCTTACCCTGAATGAGAGACAGCCCAAGTCTCAGGTGGTCAAACTGTGAATACAGCAAGCATACTGGAGAAAGCAAATAAGTATATCTGCATCATAAATAATACAGCTGTAAAATAAGTGCTGTTTCAACTGCACTGGCAGTCACTTTTATATATGTTTTATATGTTAGTGATTAATTTCCAGGTTAATAAAAATACTGTTCCAAATGAATGACAGATTTCCATGTTTCCACAGAAGTCAGCTAAAATTACACCTTGCACACTGTGTAAATCTTTGAGATCTTCAGCCGAGATGATAGAGAGCACAAATAACTTGGGAAAAACTGAACTGTTTTGCTCTGTTAACTGCTTGTCAGCATATAGAGTGAAAATGGTTACTTCTGCAGGTAACTTTATCCTTTTCCTTCTTCTTTAGAAGCATAATTTCGTATAGCTCATATCCAAACTTGATTTGTCTTGAAAGTTAAGGTGGATATTCTTTTGGGGGGGGATGGAAAGCAGCTTTTTTTTTTTAAAGGGAGGTGCTGAGATGGGAACATAAAGACTTTCTACCATAGATAAACCTAACAGTGACAGTACAGCCCTTTTCAGCTCTGTTTTTAGAGAGCATGATAATAGACATTAATCTATTTTCTGCCCTTGCAAGTGCAGCTGGTGGGTTTCCCAGCTAGACAAAGACACTTCTGTGGACATATATCATATCACTGCTGTGACTACTCTGCCCCTTGTTCTCCAGGGTGATTAGCTTAGTTACCTCTGCCTAATGTTGCATTGAGCTAGGCAAACATATTCTCAGCTATTTTTCTTGTAAAACAGAAAAATGCTTACTGACATCCTAGGGATACTGGGAGATTAATTAAAGGATCTGGCAAGCAACAGGCACCGCAGCTGCAGTGTCTGCTTCTGAATCTCTAGAAACTTCGTCTTGGGCTTCTGCGTGTACCTTGGCTTGTCATTCAGATTTTTTGATTTTGTATGCACAGTGCAAAATTATCTGCAATACAACTTGATGTTGTATAAATCACTTTTTCTTCTCTGTTTCACCCTCAGGTGTTCAAGTTCAGTGCAACAGCTGTAAAACTTCAGCAAACCCTCAGTATCACTTGGCTATGTCAGATGGGAGCATACGCAATTTTTGCAGCTACAGTTGTGTAGTAGCTTTTCAGGTGTGACATCTAGGATTTTTTCTTAGCTGAATTAACAGAAAAATAAATTGATGGTGTAAATGTCTGGGATGTCGGGTAAAATACCTAATATTGTAAAATAAAGTCTATTTCTCAATTTGCTTTCCTGCAGAATTTGTTCAACAAGCCTGCAGGAATGAACTCCTCAGTGGTACCTCTCTCGCAAGGTCAAGTCATTGTAAGCATTCCCTCGGGGGCAACGGTATCGGCAGGTGGCACCACCTCGACTGTGTCCCCCAGCTCCATGAGCAGTTCAGCTGCAGCTGGTCTACAGAGGCTGGCTGCCCAATCCCAGCAAGTCACTTTTGCCCGCCCTGTTGTAAAACTCAGGTGTCAGCACTGTAACAGATTGTTTGCAACCAAACCAGAACTGCTTGACTACAAGGTAATAAAGATTAAGGCTTTTCTAGCTCATATTTCTCAACAGAAACCCAAGAAATTGTAGCTTATATGCAATGGTCTGTCAGTACTGCTCTGTTGCTTACTATGACCTGCTCTGGAGGAATTTGGAATTGATTTTGGTATCATTTAACCATTTTCAAAATTAATACTGATACTAGCTCTTTGATCTTAAAAACAGAAAAAAAAACTCCAAAAAACCAAACCCTATGATTGCCTGGCTAGGTAAGCACATTCCTGATTCTTGGTCCCAGAGATGATCCTTTTAATTCCAGGCCAAAGCATATTGGTGAGGGCTTTCTGCTGAAAATTGTGCTGTCTTTGTTATAAAGCTAAATGCGGAGACTTATTCGCTAGTGCTGTCTGTTGCTGATTTCCAAGGGCATAAATCAACTGCTTCTGCATTTTTATTAACAATTAAAATGTATTATCTGGGATGTCAAACATTGAAACCAAAACATTCTGGCTGTGTTGCAGGGTAAAATGTTCCAGTTTTGTGGGAAGACCTGCTGTGATGAATATAAGAAGAGGAGCAGTGTAATGGCGATGTGTGAATACTGCAAAATTGAGAAAATTATCAAGGAGACAGTGCGATTCTCAGGCATAGATAAGCCATTCTGTAGTGAAGGTAAGAAAGGGCAAGACTGTGTCTCGGACAAATCAAGTCAGAAGTGTTTTGCCTTAAAATTGGTGATACTAAGACAAATGTAATCGGTTTAGGTTAGAAAACCATTTTTTAGGTTTAGAAACACGGAACTTCATTCACACTTTACATTTTAGTGGTATGTTTCAACAAATTATTACAGACATAATGAAATATAAGAACTAGAAGTGCTGAGCAAATGTCATCTTGATATTGAAGGATGCTTTTGTTTTCTTGATATTTTCTCTTCTTTTAGGTTGTAAACTGCTCTATAAACATGACTTGGCTAAGCGCTGGGGAAACCACTGTAAAATGTGCAGTTACTGTTTACAGGCTTCCCCCAAACTGGTCCAGAATCACTTTGGGGGGAAAATGGAGGAATTTTGCTCAGAGGAGTGCATGTCTAAATTCACAGTTTTGTTTTACCAGGTAAGCCATATTCTCACGTAGCATGCTCTAAAATATAAACGTGTTAGCAAAAGAACCTTTGTACATTAGGAGCTATGTGAACTACCTGTGGTTGACTTCTGTGTCCATGGGATATATTACATATATGTGAGAGATGAGTAAATCCTTCTTAACTTTTGAGTACCAGTTTTCTATATAGAGAAAACCTAATACGGGTTGTGGGAAGACAGGCACTGAATGTTCTGCTGCTTTGTGTTACGCTGCAAAAATGATGCACTCTTACAGATTTCTTTACACTCTATTTGCTGAGCAGGTGCAAAGAGGTTTTTATACACATACTCTTTGTTGCTGTTTACAAGTGTGTTTAATTTCTCCCTCACTCTGTTTTCCTAGATGGCAAAGTGTGATGGTTGTAAGAGACAAGGTAAACTCAGTGAGTCCATGAAATGGCAAGGGGAGATCAAGCATTTTTGCAATCTGCTTTGTATTCTGTTGTTCTGTAATCAGCAAAGTGTTTCTGACCCTCCACCTCCAAACAACACAGGTAAAACAGGCTGGGAATAGTATTGCCTTTTGGTGTGCATGATAGCGATAAGAACATTTATTTGGAAACTTGATTCAGTGAACTTTTTGAGATATATCCTCTACTGGGGGGCTTGCCCATTGAATGGGCTCAGTTTTAGAGCTCTCTCTTACTTCAGACAATTTCAAACCTCTGCAGGTATGAAATGAGATTGCTTCATATACCAAACCTCTAGATTGTGATTTTAAAGAAGATGAAAGAAAAGCACTTACTTTTCAATTACTTTCATGAAACAAAGGCCCATTTTATTAGGGTAAAATGTACTGATATCTATTGAAGACGTTAAATACCTAGCTTGTCTCCTGGACTTGATAAGACATAGTTAGATACAGTAGAATGTTAATGTTCATTTAACAAAAAAAATCAAGTGGTGAAATTGGTAGACTTACTGGTTGTAAATACAGACTTCCATGTATGAACTTAAAATAGCCAGTTCTGTGTAGTCTGTAGGCATATGAAGAGTTACCGTTTCTGTGTCATTAGGTGTTGATGCTTAAAGTATCAATGCCAAGATTGATGTGTGCTGTAGCTGTTTCCTTGCTCATTATTTTAGCAGATGGAATGGGAAGGAGGGTGGGAATGAAGCCCACAATAGGAACTGTGAGTTTCTGTAGGGAATGAAATGCAAAGGGAAGAAAGGAAGAAAGGCCCACAAAGACAGGAAGAGGAAGCGAAACAAAGGGCAGAAATAGCACTGATCCTAAAGAGGGGCATAATCTCCCACTGAGTGATGGTGACTGCAACAGTAAGGTACCCAACAAGCAATAAAGAATATTAACTGAGAGTTTATAGTAGGCACCAGGCCATATTCAACTCCTCAACTTTGTGTGCATCTGCTGCTTACATTGGTGGGAGCTGTTTTTCCTGATTAAGAGTCATATATAAGTAACTTTATACTTTCAGGCCATAACTATACCATGTGACATTCCTGATCTTGTCAGTACATTTGGCTGTTAGTAAGGATGGCAAAATGTATGGTGGGCCTGCTTCTCCAGAAGTGTGCCTGCAACTTCAGCTGAGGCAAGCGTGCAATGCCTTTGCAAAACTGGTCTCCAGGCATCTCTCTGAGCTGGGGGCAGCCAGGATAATGGAGTGCCTCAGAACAGTATTTTTTGATGACTTGTGGTAATTCATGGTAATGCGGTAACGAATGGTGCTTTCGAATGGAAAGAACCTAAGAATTGCTCTAACTGTGAGAGCCTCATAAAATTCACCTCATTCATTATTTGTCAGGATGTCAACTGTCTCCTATACTACGTATGTTCAGTACTGAGCACAGTAAGGTATCCAGTCCTCTTGTCTCCTGAGTGCTGCTGTAATACACACAGTATTACAAAGAGAAAGCTGCTTTTATACTATGGTGAACTTCTGAAATGTTTCAGTAACTGGAAAACAGCTTAAGTTTGCTTGTGAAACCAGCTGCTATTTAAACTGAAACACTGCAGTTTGACACCTACATTCTCTCCTCATACAGCAGGCTTTTTCATTTGGAGCTAAATCTGGAGGGTGGGTGTTGTTTCAGAAATGCTGTTTTATAAATTACCTTATTGCTTATTTTAGTTTTCTTCTGTTCACTCTGTCCAGCAAACCTTTCTATGGCACCAGCTTCCTCATCAGGCCCTCCTTCTTTGAGAAAGGACTCAACCCCTGTCATAGCAAATGTGGTGTCCCTTGCAAGCACCCCAGCTGCCCAGCCTACAGTTAACTCCAACAATGTTTTACAGGGTAAGACTGCTGAATATAATGCCTGTATTTTTAAATCTCTATTCCTGAACACTTATATTTATTCAGGGATCTTTTCTGCTGAGGGCAACAGCCACTTCTTCATTATGCTTAACATCAGTGCAGATGGTTACAGTTTTGTCCTTCCTTTACCTAGGTATAAATATGACTTAAATTTATGTACATACACCAGGGAATGAGGTTTAATGGGAGTTCTTTTTCTTGACCTTGGCAGAGTATGGGTTATGGTCCTTGATGATAAATACATAGGCTATTGTATGTTTTTTCTTCACAGGTGCAGTCCCTACTGTGACAGCAAAAATAATAGGAGATGTAAGTTTTACGAGAGACTCTTTTTCTCACTTACGCCCAGATTGTGTCAATAACAAGTAAAGTATCCAAGAATTTTGCACCGTCATTTTGTCACTGCTTTTCCTGGTTGTGATTGGGATTTAAAATTCATCCAGCTTGCAGATGCTTTTTTAAAAATGGATTGAACTTGTATGGTATAAAAGTCTTTTTCTGTCCACGGACAGATTGATTAGATGTTTTAAGACAAAGCTTGTCAAATTGTAGCTTTTGAGATGGCTGTAGTTCTCAAGCAGTTCATGTGTGGCTTCTGTACTTGAGGCTATCTTTTGTGGCCAGAAGTGGGATGTAATGTCAAAAGGACTAGCATGGGAGGAAGGGGACCAGCGTGGGCTGCTGGGGCTGACATGACCAAGCTCTTGCAGCTTAGCTTTCCTTCCCAACTCCCTAGTAGTGTGGTAACAGAGCTGTGGGGAACAATTGTCACCGCTTATCTGTGAGTAACTACTAGAGTTCCTATTCTTGAGGTCTGTGAGGTATGTGGTAAATATCTTGCAACTCTCTTAAAATATGAAGATTTTATTTTGTAGCTTTTATGTTCTGGAAGACTGACACCCTTGCTTTTAGCTGAAATGTCATTTATGGATTAGAGTATGAATTTTCCCCATGAAACAGATCCTGTTATTTGAATGCATGACTGAAAATTACAGTTAGCAGGACATGAAATTAGTACAAGCACGAATAGTCAGTTTGTGTGTAATCAGGAAGTGATACTGATACTGCCAGTATTTGTGTTCATTTTTTACTTTTATTTCTTTCCAGTGGTTTCACATCAGTTTACTAAGTTTTTTGGGTATCTGTATCAGCCAGACTTTTAGTCGTCAAAAGTATCTTAACATAACTCCTCTTTACATCTTTGCCATCAGTAAGATTCCAAGGCCAAAAGTTTATAGAGGCTATTTGACTACAGAAACAAAACATTCTTACAGGTTTGTTCGCTGCACTGTTAACCACAACAACAAAAAAGCCTATTGTTTGATTAAAGTAAATTGAGGTGAAGACCAGAAAGCACCAAATACATTAGCAAGCTGTTTTTGTGGTAGTTTTTAAATGATCATTTTTATCAGCAAGGAGAGTTTTAAGTTGTTCAACCTCCCATAATAGAGAACAAATACTAATCTTATGATATCCTTCAAACCAATACTGACTCTGCCCTCATTTTTATTTTTCCAAACAGGCTAGTACTCAGACAGATGCCCTAAAGCTACCATCATCACAGCCACCTAGGCTTCTAAAAAACAAAGCATTATTGTGCAAGCCAATCACACAGACTAAGGCCACCTCATGCAAACCTCACACACAAAACAAAGAATGCCAGACAGGTATGTATCTAATCTCCTACGCATTTTATAAAAGACTGTGTTGCAGTTGAGAGCGTAATGCATGATTTATGTAACAGCGAATATTTTTTACTATGTCTTAAAACTTTAAATAGTTTACAGATTGTTATATGGTATTTTCCACGTAGCAGTTTGTCTTACAGATGTAAAACATCTGCTATTCTTTGAAATCCTTAAAGCTTCATGTGTGATGAATCTTGAGATTTGCTTTAACTGATCTTTAGCATTCTGCGATCATCTTAACTGTGGAAAATGAAGTGCAATAGTTAAGTGACATGCAAAAGGCTGCAGAGGGAACTTGTTTTCCTCAGAACAGAATATGTGAGTTCTTAGCTCTCACAGCACAAGCCACAAGAGCAGACTCATTTTAATAAAGTGCATGATTTCTCAAAGATTGTTTCAGCTCTCGCTTTCCTTTAATTATTAGATACTAAGAACCTCTGAAAATTAAGTCCCTATTTCTAAGATCATTTCGTTAGATTCACATTTGCTCTAAGCTCCCTCTGTGGGCAGGAGGAAATAGAAGCACCTTCAAAGGCTATTACATAGTCCAGACTGTCATTGAGAAATGGTTTTTTCATCATTGTTGCTATAGAAGGAGGGTATCTAGTGTTGATGTAAACCTCTCAATGAGGAAGATGAGGTTAAGTGGGAAGATTGTAGTTAGGTTTTTAATGGTACCTTCTTAAGGTCTTGTAGTTACTTATGAGATAATTGCAATAACACACCATTTACCTGGATGTATTTAATACTTATTTCCACTCTTCCCTTCCAGCATTCATGTATTCACAGTGCTGTTTATTTCCAAACTGTAGTATTAATACTTGTTACAACAATGCTAAAGTGAAAGATGACTATGAACCAAGATGCAGTACCGTGCACACTGAGTTACAAGCAGAAGTCCAAACAATTATCATGGACACTCTGGAGTGTGCTGGATAATCATATGGCTAAACAATTTTTGTTTTGTTCTATTTTTGATATAACAGAAGAAGAAGAAGTTCAACCCCAGATCATTGTGGTACCTGTTCCTGTACCAGTGTTTGTGCCAGTGCCCCTTCACCTCTACACTCAGTACACACCAGTTCCACTTGGGATGCCAGTACCTGTAAGTTATATTTCAGTTCATTGGAGAACTGGTTTACAGTCTTGGTTCTGAAGAGGACACAGAGCAGTGTCATTGGGTTTTGTGACTAGTCATGCAAGTGGTATTTGGAGTCCTTGAAGCCATTTCTTTCGTTATTGCATCATGTTTGGTTCAGCATCATCACACAAAACTACCAATTTGTAGGGTTATTGCAGAAATGAAACAAGTTGTCCAGTCTGGAGTTATTTTAAAATAAAATTTAGTAGTCCTAAAACATATGTAAGATTAAATGAGAGGAATCTCCCTTGTGTATTTACTGTTTCCCTTCACCCCCAAACATGCGCGAATGTTTTCCATGTGTTCCATAGGTACCAGTTCCCATGCTCTTCCCAACTACCCTGGATAATGCTGATAAGATCATTGAAACTATTCAGGATATCAAGGAAAAGATTCCCACAAATCCATTTGAAGCTGATCTCCTTCAGATGGCAGAAATGATTGCAGAAGATGAGGAGAAAGAAAAAACACACTCTCATGGTGGTATGTGGTGTTTTTAAAAAGGAAACTAAATGCAGTGAGGTGAAGGCCCTCTCATCATGGAAAATAGATAGAGAAATAGATGTAGGGCCTATATTGGCTGCTTCCCAAGTATGCATGTCAAATTGAATGGTCCTGTTGTCTTACCAACATTTATTTTCCACAATGAAAATTGTCTCTGTGTACAATATTCTGTTCTTTGTTTTGAAAACACGTTTTCTTTCAAGATTAATTTACTCTTCCTCCATAGTTCCCATCTCAGGTGCTGGTTATACTTGCACCTTTCTGATGCTTTTGTAATTTCACAGAGGTTTATCAGTCAATATTCAATTGAGCTATGCTTAGCATAGAACCCACATTAGATACTGAGCACTGACAGTGGTTTAAATGTCTTTGCATTCCCTTTCCGTCATCCTAGGGGCTGATTTGACTTTTGTTGACAGTAACAAATTGGTAGAGGTAGTAATCTGCAGATCAGTACATCATGCATTAGCAGAAGCAGTCAAAATCAAGAATACAGAGCAGCTGCTTTACGAGAATATTTTCCTATCAGGCTTTTTATGGTGGATTTTTGGAGGGTGATGCAGGTTAGAATGTGTTGGATAGTGATCACCGCATGTAATAAAAGCGGAACAAGCTGAAAAGAAATGAACAAAACATCTAACTTATCTACAGATGACTCAAATAACAAACATGGAGGGATGGAAACGTTTGGAAAGGCAAACATGGGTTAGTTCTGCATTTCTGTTTCTCCCATAACAGCATGACTAAGGTAGAAAGCTGTTAGGAGAAGTCTAGTGGAGGAGAAGATGCATCATGTGTGTTAGTATTGTGACCTAATACATAGTTTTTTTTGGTGTTCAAAGTATTTTGTATTAGTTACGTAAGCTGTCAGTCATTTGTAGATACAGATTTCCTTCTTTTTCTAAAGGATCTCAAACATCTGAGCATGAACTCTTCCTGGACCCCAAGATATTTGAGAAAGGTCAGTTGGATCTTTTTTTTGCAAATGGATTTTGATCCTGCTGTATCTTTTCTTGCAAATTCCTCTTTTTGTCTGCCCTTTCCTATAGCATATGGTATATCTGGTCACTCTCATTACAGATCAAGGTAGCACTTATAGTGGAGATCTAGAATCCGAAGCAGTGTCCACTCCACACAGCTGGGAGGATGAGTTAAATCACTATGCCTTACGATCAAATGCCCTGCCAGAACCAGATCCAGAACTGAAGCAGTTCTCCAAAGGTGATGTGGAACAGGACCTGGAGGCAGATTTTCCATCAGGTCTGTATAATGTGAAGAAAAATGCATTGTTGTATAAAAGTACGCACAATTTTCTGAGTAAGCATTGTACCAGCAGTCTGCTTATGAAGGGTATGTGTTTTCATTTAGTAAAACTGGATATTTAAAGCTGCAGTAATATATCAGCTCTACTAAAAATTATTATTTATTATTGCTATCTTTAAAGACAGCATTCTACAGAACCCCTGACAGGAGTAGCAGGTAGTCTTGCTTGACTGCTTTGAATTTATCACTTCTGTGTCCCTAGGTATAATCCATGTGAGTGGTGCAGAAGAATATAAGTTTGCCTGAATAAGTACACCCACTGTTGGGGGAAGGGGGGGAGCTTTTTTCCTTTTCTGAGAATTTACTTTCTTTATAGAGAAGGTACATATATTGCCTAATTATTCAAAGGTGAAGCATTATTTGAATATACAGGTGTGATTGCCAACTGTAAGGTATTCCGTAGTATCTAAGTGACACTTCTACCTGGGCTGTTAAATCATATAATTAAACTCTTAATGGTGTTGATTTGACTTCAGACTCATTTGACCCTCTCAGTAAAGGACTGGGTTTGCATTCACGTTCACGAGCAAGACGGAGACATAGAGATGGCTTCCCACAGCCAAAAAGACGGGTAAGAAAGTGCCTCTGGAACACAAGTTCCTTGCATTTGAAGTAATAACATTATGCACATGCTTATTCTGAGAAATAAAAAAATACTGCTCCAGGGTGAAAATGAGAATTCGATTTAACTATACTGTATGTTTTTTCCTGTTCTGCTATATGAGATAAGATTTTCTTTCCTCCCCCTCTGCAACTAGGTAGACTAAATGCTTTTTTTAGTGCACAACATTTTTTATATGTGTATCATTTCAAAAAACTCCAAAAAATATGTCTTTTAAGTAATGTCATAATGTACAGGAAAGAATAAATTTTTCTTGTGTAGCTAGAGAGGAATATATTTCTGTGCATATATATCACAGTGAGAATTATTGTATTTTATTGCACCTTTTCTGTAAAATGTGGTTAATACTTGTCCACATATTAAAAATACATATATATCCACTCAGATTCTGTCATGAGAGTAGGATTTTGTTAGCATGTCATCATAATGGCCTTTTTATGTGAGATCAAGTTAAGCATCCATAGATGAAGAGCTTATTAAATGTTTGTTTGGTTTGGTTTGTTCGTTTGCCTGTAGGGACGGAAGAAGTCTGTAGTTTCTGTAGAGCCCCGGAATCTGATGCAGGGCTCCTACCCAGGATGCTCTGTTTCTGGGATGACCCTAAAGTATATGTATGGGGTAAACGCCTGGAAAAACTGGGTCCAATGGAAAAATGCACAGGAGGAACAAGGGGACCTGAAGTTTTCAGGTAAATTTTTCTCTCTCAGTGGAAACAGAAATACTTAGTTGAAAAGCACTTGGCACGATATGTTGTTCAAATAAAAAATAGGATTAGATATTACTGAGTTTTAAAATATCCATGAGTGGAGAAAAGATTTTATGGAATACTGTCTTATGTCTTGTCATGCATTTAAAAATCGTAGCTATTACATTCTTAATTGATCTGTTACCTATTAAAACAGGCTCTAAAACACCAGATTTCTTTCCAACATTGGAAATGTTAGTCTTTTAGCTTCCACTTCGCATTCATTTATATGTAGTAATTCCTCATTTGTAGAAGAGGTGCTTTATGCAGCTGCAGAGCTTTACTGAGCTATTATCAGGCCATAATTCTAAGTTGACAACACCAACTTGGCCCCATCTTCTTCATCTGTAGCTAACGCATTCACAAAGTATTTGTTTATCAGCATAACTGTTTGCTGTAAAAAAAAATTGTGTACCACAACATTAAGATCTTAACACCTTATTCCTAGGCTTCACAGCTGGAAAAAAACTTTCCAAAAGTCTACCCATTCTGTGCTGCCTGAAACTAACTTTAAAAGGCATGAATTGTTCCTTGTGTCTCACTAGGGCGATAGATAATAATGGCAATATAAATGTCACTTTTGTTTATTTTTCTAATTATGGATTTTTTTTTTTTTTTTTACAAAAGCACAGCAATCCTGGGATTTGGCAGTGTCTAACTCCCCTTTTCTCAGGTCTCAAATCTGTCTTACATGCTTGCACTGAGAGTTTTGTGGGCAAATTTTCAGAATCAAGCAGAGAATTTAAGTTAGGAATATAATTGAGCTTTTTGGGGATGGTAGGGAAGAGAGCAAAACATATTAAATACTTCTGCAATGTAAAGAACTAAGTGTGGCAGGGCTTATATGTAAGAAAGATCCCAAAGGGAAAAATTCTATTTAGAACGAGCTCTGCTTTTCCTCTCTTATTTGGAATTTTTGTTGTCATTATATGAGAACAGCTGGTTTTTGTTTCCCAGAAGAAGAGCAATCACATGAGTTACTGTGTTTTCTTCTTGTGGCTAAGGAAGCAAATATTAGAGTCAGTTCCAGAAAACTGTGTCCACCCCCATCCCCTCCCAAAAAGGTTCCCTGCTTAGTCCCAAGCAGGCACTTTTGTAAGGTGTGGAGCAGCCAAGCCTGGTAATTTCACTGCAGGTCCTCTGACTGATCGATTCCCTGGTTGCTCTGCTTCCCTTTCCAAATCCCATGCACGTCCCGTTCAACTCTTCATTCCTTCTCCCTTTAAGGAGTTGAATATGCTGCTCTCAACTCGTGTCCAGAACTATTGGGAAATACTCAAGATCTTGCTCTCACTCAGAATTCCCCTGAGTCCAGCTATAGAGGTGAAACCTATTTATCAACCCTACGCTGCCAGCCTCGAGTACGTGCAGCCATTGCCTTGCCACATCTTTGAATTCAGCAGACTCCCTTTAGATGTCTCAGCTTTAAATACCTGCAGCCTTATTACTCAGTTGCAGCATTTGTACTGGTTGCACATGCAGGTGGTTTGTTTTTTATTGGCCAAATCCTCATTTAATTGTTAGCCAACAGATAGGAAATAGTTCACAAGTTTAGTCATACAAAGTGCTTCAGGTATGAGATAGAAGATTTAATAGTTCTGCCTACATGAAATAATAAGGAATGTGTGAAGCCTTAATCTGTTGAATTAAGTTAATTTTTCTAATAATTTTCTTGGCCACAGTTCGTCCTGTGAAACTCAAGGAGGACATTCTCTCATGCACTTTTGCTGAGCTGAGTTTTGGCTTGTGCCAGTTTATTCAAGAGGTGCGGAGACCAAATGGAGAAAAATATGATCCTGACAGCATCTTATACTTGTGCCTTGGAATTCAGCAGGTAACTTGGAGAACTAGGGTATTGCTGAGAACATACAATACTTGCTCTGGTTATTTATGCTTTGTATCCATAGTCCCATGTAGCTGCTTGGTTTTTGTAGAGGAGACAAGAATGTATCTTTTTGGTGCTTTATTCTTAGTGTTAATCCCATATTTGACTAGTTTGTCTGGACCTTTTTATGATCAGAGTGAACAGGCTGCTTCTGTACTTGGGAGGAGTGTGGGGTGGAGGGCTAGGTGTTTCTATCTAGACACAAATCTTCGGGTTTGGTACCTTTTTGATCCTTTTTCATGTATAGGAAAGATTTACTCCTCAGAAATATTTGCTTTATGATGGAATGTTTTAGATCTAAAGTAGTTGCGCAATGCTCTTCTAATATACAAGTTTACATGGAAGAGGTTACCCAGCAAAGACTGAGTGCCTTCAGTGGCTAGGCAGATACCTGTTGTGTTGGCAATATTTACAGAAGAAATACAATGGGAATAATAGCATTGTAATTAATGAATACTAAGAGTAATGTAATCAGTCCTTGCTACCTGCCTTGAAACAGTTGCAGTACAAACCTAGTATAATGTTAACTTCTGTTTAAAACTCAGTGTTCAGTATATTTCTGTTAGGGGCTTTTTTTTAGAATAGCCTGCTTGTTCCTTTCCTTAAACAGTCATTTGGAGATAAGGAATCAAAAGCTACTTCTAATGTAAAACCTATCATTTGACTAGGCATGGAATTATCTGATTTTTTTCCCTGGCTATTCTTGAAATAAATGTAGAAAGACTTAAAATTCAAAGTGCCATTGTTAGGGTCTAGGAGTATCATCAATTTTTGTGTGTTCCAGTTTTGACTTATTTATTGATGCACACTCCTGACTTGTAGAAAACTTTTTTTAACTGCTGCTTGACAAGAGTTTAAGGGACTTTTACCTTGATGCTGTAAGTCGAGCTATTTCAGCAGCGTAGCACTGGGCCTGTATCTATTATCAGGAGGTATTAGCATGTGAAGTTCTTTTCAACAGAAAAATACTCAATAACTCTTCTGGTTTTTATAGGCAGACTTTTTTCAAGAATATTTAACACTTAGAGGATGATGATTTTTCAGAAAACAGCTCTAGAGCTTGGAATATTAACAATAATTCTTGCCTAGATCTCTCATTTCATACTGGGGAGGTCCCAGTCCCTGCAGAAAATTTGATTTGATATCTTAACTGAAGATTTCAACAAAGTGTTTTGGACCATATGACACTGGGACATAAGAAAGGAAAAGAATCTGATGTCCTGTGTCTTCTCTGAAATGTTATATAATCACAAACTGTATGTCTTCCTTTTTTTCTCTTGTAGTACCTGTTTGAGAATGGTAGAATAGATAACATTTTTACCGAGCCCTATTCCAGGTTTATGATTGAACTTACAAAACTTTTGAAAATCTGGGAACCTACAATTCTTCCAAATGGTAGGACAATTGTTTTGTTTTGTGTAGCTGCATGACAAAGCCGTATTATAAATTAATATTTTCTCAATGCCATGAAGAAGAATGTGATCTGAGGCATTCACGTTAGTCTTCTCTTTCTCCACCACGTAATTGTTTGTGGTAGACTAGCATCATGGATTTTATGTCTGTCTCTCCCAGTTATGGATTACACTTAAATATACCTTTGTCTCTGATCAATCTCTCAACTCCTTTGAAAGACAGGCTTCCCATTTCTGTAGTCAACATGCTACTTCTTCTCTTCCCTCAAGTTTTAGTTAATCTTTTTTGAATACAGTTAGCTAGAATTGTAGATAGTATTGGAGATGAGTTACTGCAAATACCATGTACAGTTGCACTGGCATTTCCCTGTTACTACTGGAAATACTCCTCCTGATAAATCCGAGGATCACATTAGCAAATCATTGTAATCGTGTCTCGACTCCTCAATTCCAAGTTCATCTCACCTCAGTCACTTCCAAATTAAGAGTTCCCAAATTCTGCAGATATTTTTAATTCGTTTTCAGGTATGATCATGCAGTTTATAAAGCTAGACACCAGCCATATTAGTACATAAGATCTTTTTCAGAGTATCGGCGAAACTTGAGTGATGTTGGCAACTCCATATGTGGATCCACGACTGGCTTTTCATTTAGAAAACAAACTTTTTATTTAATACAGAAATGATCCAGTTACTTATAGAACTGCTGCATACAGCGATGGCTTTTTTTTCACCACAAATCTTTTATAAGCCCCCATTATCTCCTTTTCCTAACTGACTTATGATAATCACAATGGGCTATTTGTATATAAAGATGGTACATTTTAGACTCATGCTCCATGTCTTAGGAATTACACATTTTTGCAGTTGGCTGACTGTGGTTTAATACAGTGAAATTAGAGCTTAGTGAGATTCTGCTGGTGTCTGCAATCTTCCTTCATATCCTTCTCTCCAATCTTCAGGTATTGGAAGATCATGCTGTTCCACAGCTTGATTCTCCATGCTCCCTCTTACGTTCATGCATGCAGTGTTCTTGGTTTTATTGGAATTACAGTTGCTTGTGATAGGTCTGAATTTGATCTGATATGCACTTCATTAATATAGAAGGTTACCTGAAAGAAGACTTACATGAATCTCTGGCAAAATCTGCCTACTTAATTTAAGTCATTTCTGCCTTCCCACCCTGCTCATGTATGATGCTTTTATTGCTTTGGGAAAATTCTGAAAATCTGCTAGATTAGACACAGCCTGTAAAAGCTGTTCCTTTGTAAGTGAATATGGGGACAGCCCTAAAATTGCATAAATAACCCCCTTCGTTTTTCTTTGCCCATTGTTCCTAGGTTATATGTTCTCAAGAATTGAAGAGGAACACTTGTGGGAATGTAAACAGCTGGGTGCATATTCCCCTATTGTTTTATTGAACACACTTCTATTCTTCAACACCAAATACTTCCAACTAAAGAATGTCAGTGAGCACCTGAAACTATCCTTTGCCCATGTTATGAGACGCACCCGAACTCTGAAGTATAATACTAAGATGACATATTTACGTTTTTTCCCACCCTTTCAAAAACAAGAGGTAGAATCAGGTAAGTGAGTGCTTTCTGATCATCTGAATTTTAGCAATCATATTTGTATTGTCTGCTCCTTTTTTTAAAAAGGGCTGGGGAGAAAAATATGTTATGCAGTAAGCAGAGCTGTGAATATGCTGTAATCCTGTACATTTTCAAAACTTTTTCACTCTAGTAAGGTTTAGAGAGAAATTCTTCATGAGCCAAGGCATCCAGTAAAAACTTACAAAAGAGGTGCCACACATTTGGCTGCAAATTTGTTTAATAGTCTTTTATAACATCCTAGGCTTGCATAAAGCTTTATTAACACTGCATGAGTTAAAGGCCTTTTCTGAAGACCTTTTCTCGGGACTTCATATTCTTGAGGTCCAGACTCTTATCTGGGTCTTTTTTAATTCCCAGATTTATCCTAGGTCTGTGCGGTGAACAATCAAGGCAGCCCAAATGGAGAACAGCAGTTCAGATGAAGCCAGGGGCTTGCAGATGAGTAGGGACTATCGTTTTGACCTCAGAGGCAAAGAAAGACAGATTTTTGTTCGCAGTTATTTTTTGGTATTTGGAAAAGAAAAGTCTTTGATCCTATTGGCTTCTTCAGTTAATAGTGCCAGTGTGTTACATGAATTCTACTTTATGAAGAAAAATCATATCTTCCATATTTTTCTGCTAGATACTAGTTCTTGTTGATTTTCTAGAAGAGGAATGGGCTGTGGACAGCCTGTAGCATATGCAATCTTTTGCCCATCCAGCAGATCAAACCAGTTGACTTGCATGTGACAGATAATCAGTTCAAGTAGTGTGTCTCTGTGTGATGCAAAGTCCTATCACTAGGTGCTAGGCTGAGTGACTAGGGCTTATTCTTGAAGGCGCTGTGTTTCACTGAACTTCTTGTGTATCCAGATAAATTATCTGTAGGCAAAAGGAAACGCAGTGAAGATGAGGAGATTCCAACAGCAGTGGAAATGGCTGAAAATACAGATAATCCCCTGCGATGTCCAGTCCGACTTTATGAATTTTACTTATCAAAATGGTAAGTGACAGAACTTGATTTTTGATCTGTATGTAGACTAGAACAGGCGTTTGGGCAGGGATCCCACTCGGACTTTTTGTGCCTGTGCTGTGGGCTCCTCTCTCCAGTTCCTGGTCCCTCAGTGTGAATGGAACCATGCTGATAGGACTTCCAGCGTCAGCACTCCTGTTAGACTCAGCAAATAGGTAGTATTTGTTACTGGCGTTGAGTCAAGAGTAGAGTTACAGAGAGAGATGTATTCTTTAAATGCCTGTTTACACATCTACTGGGTGTAAATGTAAACAGGGGACATGACCACAGTGACTATGACATTCTCATCTCCCTTAATTCCCATACAGGATCCTTCTTTTGAGAAGATTATAACTAATACCCTGACATCATGTTCCTTGTGAAAGAGGGTAGAAAAAGTGTGAATTAGGTAAAACTGCTGATAGCTTTTGCCTGCTGAAATGTGAGGTTAACTTGTATTTAGGAGTTAGAAAGGAGACTATATAGCAAGGACATAGATATAAATCATTTTGTCTCTCCTGTTTCTATATAAACTTTAGTTAGATCTTTGAGCAGGTGGAATATGATGTTCTCTCTTCAAAGAAAATACACATGCAAAATGAAACAGCATCTCATTAGTGTCAGCTAAAACTCAAATAAATCACTCTCAAAAATGCACCTACTGAGCTTACTACAAATAGTTCCATTACTTAGGGAAAGGCATGCCTAGCACGTGTCCGGACTCTTTGTCTCCCTCGTCTTACCTTCCTTGTATTCACTTGCATATGATTAGAAGCTTTTAGCTGGCTTTGGGCTGGGAAAACATTTTCATGCACCTCATCATATATCATAACTGAGCCCCTGCAGCGGTGCAAGCAGCAGTAAAAATTCACTTTACTGTTTTAATGTGAATATTCCAAAGTGCAGGCAGGAGGGATCCTTGCTTTAGAGGACTTTGTGTCTTCCTACCAGAGCCTGGAAGCTGCCTCAGAGTCAGACAGTCAGTCTTTCAAGCAGATGGGCCCACTATTCTGCACCATGAGCAGGCAAGCTAGGATTTAGTTTTGCTAGCTCTTGAACATTCCTTGTGCCAAAGTACACAGCAATTCTGGAATACTAGAAACAGTTTCATTCAGAGATTGGATGTCAAATGCATCTATCAATCATATCAAGATGCTAGTACCATTAATTGGATGATACTATGATTGAAGAACCACATCTGTAAAGAAGTCACTCTAATTTTTCTTTAAAAGCAACTAATGCTAAGTGACCTGGAAATAACTTAACTGTTCCCTAAAATGAAGGGAGGAAACCAAGCCACTAACAAAAAGATTTGAATTATGCTGTTTAACTTACAGTGTTGTCGTCTCAATGTAACTTTCATTTTCTTTGCTGTTTCTCCTTAACGTTTTTGTGAGTAGGGCTGTTAATGCTGCCTTCCGATAATGTGCTCTTCCTTTCTTTACGTTGACAGTTCTGAAAGCGTGAAGCAGAGAAGTGATGTATTTTACCTTCAACCTGAGCGCTCCTGTGTACCCAATAGCCCCATGTGGTATTCCACATTGCCAATAGACCCAGGAACCTTGGACATCATGTTAACACGTATTCTTATGGTGAGGGAGGTACACGAAGAACTTGCCAAAGTCAAATCAGAGGACTCTGATATTGAGTTATCAGACTAACTGAAGCGGGGTATTTTCCTTTGAATACACATCAGAAGCACCAAACTGTGAATACGTCCAGCCTTTGGAAAATGTGTATCAAATAAGCCACGATAATGTCACCTACAGGCATATTTTGAACCACAGTGGATGTACAAACTGGAACTGGAAGGAAGCAAGCTGTGTAAGCTGCAAGAAACAACGTCCTGTGGCACTGATAAATCCTCTGAACAAATTCAAGATGAACTAACCTATCTGAGTGGTGCATAAATCCTTTATCTGTTTAGGATTTTTAAAAGTTGCGAGATATTTTTAAGGAAAATGGTTGTGTAAAATCTACCATAGCAATGTTGGGCATGGAGAGCTAGACTGTGGCTCACGTGACTTCTCAGCCTGATGGCTGGCAGTCCTTGCTGCCAAAGAACACGTGGAGATCCTAGAGCTCTTCACGAGGACAGGAGAGAAAGTGGTGATATTTAGGCAGACAGACACCTTCCGTTATAAGTACACGTACACATATGCTCTTACAATTTTTTTGAAACTGGGATCAAATGTTAGGAAGGCAGAAGCCGCTGGCATGTCTGCCAGGGAAGCTATCTAAATGGACAACTGTCTGGCTGCTGTTAAATGGTCACACGATGCCAGAATCTAGCTCTCGGTCCAGGCTAATACCAACTCTAGCTCTGTTCAGTCTTCGACGTGGAAGAGGTGCTGTAGGTCAAACTTCAGAGCGATCATGTTACGGGACGAACATTTCTGGGGTATGTACAGGAGAGTGACTGTCCTGGGGTATGTGCAGAAAATCCCTTACCTAGCCCAGTAGCTCTGCAGTCTGTCGATATAATCTAGAAAATACTGTGGTGCGCGGAAATTTTTTTTCCCTTAAGGCAGCTTTCCTTTCTCCTCTTTCCCTACTCCTATGTTTTTGGTTATTTTATAAGGCAAATCTGGAGGGCCTTGTCATTTCAAATGCAAGATACATGCACTCTTTCTCTTTCCACCTTTGCAACGCGTGCAGTGTTGTACAAAGGATGCAGTATTACTTTTGACAGCAGAACTGTGGTAGAAAATTACCATGTGTGTTTTTTTCCCACCCCACCCAAAGAGATTTAGTCATAGTGTTGGAAATCGAAAGAGATTTTTTTAAGGCTTGGCTGTTACTGCGTCTTTTTGAAGAGAAAAGCTCCCACATTGTGTTTAGAGAACAGGACATTGTCAGATACTGTCTGTATCTCCATTTTCTCAAGCTATAGATGTGTGTTTCTGATGACCAGTGGTCACAAATTCATTGGAAACCCAAACTATTTTTAAAGAAGAGAATTGTATGGTTTTTATCTAGCTCTGGTCAGTTATCCATCTTCTGTAACAGGGGTCTGATATTTGATCTTGTCACTAAAATTTCAAGAGATGAAAATCAACAGCCTTGAATTATATTTCCTTTTTTTTTGTTTTGTTTGGTTTTGTTTTTTCATTATTTTTTTAGCAGTAACAAAAGTAATTTAACAAAAATAAAATCAGAAAGTAGTCTATTGACGTTGTGTACTCGGTAGTCCTGTCCCTGCCTGTAACAGATTTCACTGATGTATTTTTTAATACAGAAAACTATGTGAAAAGTAAACCTGCCCCTGATTCTGTCTGATCAAAGCCCATCTGTGTCTGTCATTTCTGATCAAAGATAGTGCTTTCTCCACGTCCTGGCCTAGCACTCCCGGGGGAGATGTTTCGGCCATAATACGTACCCTGCCAGTAAACCACCAGGCACTTGGAGGCTCAGGGATGCTCCCGTAGCTGATTTCTTGTTCTGTGAACACTGACCTGTCCCTCCCCATAGTTATATTAAATAGTGAAATAGCAGGCAGGGTATTTTGTATTGGGATGGTTGATAGAACATTTCAGGGAAAATAAAATCATTCTGGAAAGATTAGTGTATAGGTCTGTAGGGGATAAAAGTCCGAGCTGTGCCTGTTGCACACAGGTGTGCCCAGAACCTCGATGTCGGCAGGAGAGGGGAAGGATCCAGGAATTTCTGTATTTCCTGGGCACCCCCTGCAAGAGCGCAGCTGTTCTTGGCTGCGGCAGGATGCCTTTGCCCGCTCTCTCCTTCCCTGCCCACCCCCAGGGATTAAGCAAGGGAGCAGTTAGGACAAGCTGTTGGGAGGGCAGGCTTTCCTTGGGGGGGGATTGTCTAAGAAATACCACATCTGAGTTTTTCCTTAATAGACATTGACAGAAATATTCCCATAGAATAAAGTAGTATATTTGTATCTTAAGAGAAACGTACTCATTTTTCTTTCTCTGAAGACCCTCACTCTTCTCTGTGAACGCTTTCACGGACGTTAATTTTTCCCAGGTACTTGGAATGAAAGATGTTTGCCTTTCATATTTTCTCAGCAAGGAAAGTTAAATCACTTCAAGCTTGACTGGCTGAAAGCAAAGTTGTTAAACATTGTGCTAACTCCTTTTACTTAGTGGCTCTGAGAGAGAAAGGTTTCAGTGCAGTTCGATGATATAATTAACAGAACAAGTAGTTTTAATTTCGATTTCTCTGGTCAGTTACCTTCTGCTTGGAGGCCCTTTGGCAACGGTGCGTGTTGTCCAGAGTGTGCCTGGGCTATCTTTGCCTCTTGAGGAATTTCTAGTCAGCCCGGCTAGAGTTCATGCTGACTTACAGGATGGATTACCTTGAAAGATTAAAATATATTTATAGATTATACATACAGGATCAAAGTTCTGAACACTTAGACAAAGTTGTTTATAATAAACATACCTGAATCATTTGCTGACTGTGCAACAATGTTTATTACTTGAAATATTCTTTTAAAGAGAAAAATCACGCTGTAGTCTCAGTGTAGACAGAGAAACGACAAAGATGAGTGTGAGAAACAAAAATGGAAGATGATGCTTCCTGCTAACAGGGTTTCTGTCGCTATGCCTTCCCACGGCTCGACACGCTTGTTTAACTCCCCTTAATTTTCAGCCTGCAGGGACGACGGCATAGCTGCGCAGACCAGTTTGAGAGCGTGGAAGTGAGCGTGTCGTGTCACTCGTTACCGAGTGTATTCACAGTTCTGGCTGCTAACGCAAGTCTTTGGATTTTGCAGAGATTTTTGTTTAAAATGCTTCTGGGGTGTGGCTAGTAGCTCCACGGCGCCGGCAGTTTCCTGGCAGTTCTCACTGCGGGAGGTGCTCGGTGCAAACCTGCTGCTCTCTCCTGGCTTCGGTTGACTAAAGAATGAAACTGGGGGCACACTGAATGCCACAGAATTAGGTGCAAAAACAAGGTAAATTATCCTATGAATTATTCTGCCAACTACTGATCTAAAAGAAGCCCCTGGATTTCTGTGGCAGTAGTCTCCAGACGAGTGATGGCTCCTCAGAGACTTGAAATAAATCAGCGGCAAAGTCACTCAATTCTCGTTTCCCCAGAGTGTGTTCCCACAACGGCGCAGCTCCACCAGTGCTGTTTTAGTGCCAGGGTCATAGAAGTGACTCTGAATGTGCAATAAAGTCTTTGTTTTTTGGTAACAATCTCAGTAACTCTTCCCAGTCCCTCGAGCAATAGTTTCACTGTTGCCTTAAATAAAAATTAAAAAAAAAAACCAGAACAAATGCTCATGTATAAAATCCTTACGGTGCTCTTCTCAAACCACTGTCACCGTTCTCGCCGTCTAGGCTGGAGTTTTGCTCCCATCAGCACAATAGGTGTCCCCTCTTTTTCTTTCATGTGTCATCCATTTTAAACATTCCTAACAGAACAGAGGCAAAATTAAGATGTGCTGTCTTTTATTAAATAGCTGCTCGTCCGCAGTATGTCCCCAGTAGCATAGTCAGCCTTACAAGCCTTAAAGAAATAACAAGTTTTGAGCAGTTTAGTTACTGAGCAGTTATTGTTCCTTTCTTTTGCAAGAGAAACTAGCCAGTTTTGAGGACAGTGTTTTGTAACCGAGTGTGAGCACCAAAAATCTGTAAAAATCATGGACCATTGCTAAGGAGAAAGTCTAGAAGGAGTTTTAGGAGCAATGAAGCTGGATGGGAGTGTAGGCTGCCTCTTGGAGTTGCAGCTCTTGCCTCGCTGATGGCTGGTATGAGTGGAGCAGGCATGAGCCAGCGCTTTTCATCTCCTCATCCTCGGCAGAGGAAATGGCAAGACTAGTCCCTACACGATCACCTCCCTTCTCGTCTTACTGTGGTCAGCTGCTTGAGAGAAATCTCTTTCTCCAGCGTGATGGCTGCAGATGTGTCAGGCAGGTAGGACTAACTCTGCTTTTGTGTCTTCCCCGGGAGGAAACGGTTGGCTTGAAAAGGGGGGATAGAGTGGTTTTGCACAACGCTATTGCATTTGTTAAAAAGTTGACTCCAGCCTTTTCTTAGAAGTTGAATTTTTTAACCTAAGGAGAAAATTACTCATTTAGTCTGACCACTGGCATGAACAGATCCCCTCTAACTTCATCCCATGGCACCTATGTCAAGCCCATAGCACCTGGCTGGGCTGTAAGATCTTGCATTTTTATCTTCAGTTTCCTCCCCCTGCCATTTCCAAGAAGCATTCGATAATTTTTGTGTGGTGCTTTATGAGGAAACTATTTTGGACGCACCAGAAAGGGAGTAATAACGGAGCGAGCGGTGGCAGAGGAGCCGTTGCAGGGTGCTGGGAAGGGTCTGGGCGGTGGGATGCTCTTACTGTGTCTGGGCTGGTTTGGGCAGGTGGGCAACTGTACACGGCAAGAAACTAATATGAATATTTAAGTGTCTGGGTTTCATCATTTTATATTCAAATTGGACGCTATTAAGAAAAATTAGTGAATGTGGGCACGGGTCATAGATAGGACAAACTTAGAGACAACCTGGATTTAAAAGCGTTTCAGTTAAAAGTATGCTTGCTCTTCTGCTGTTTTGTGGCAAACTGCAGAATCCACAACAGCTTTTTTATTTTTCAATTTTCATCAATAGATGCTGCTGCCATGGAGGTCATTAGCGCGCAGTCGATGGCACCAGTGCTAGGTCTGGTCCAGGGAGTGGACTGGTTTTAAGAGTCATAAAGGCTCGAAGGAGCCCAGGCATCTTGGATTCTTCTAGCCACGCTACTTCAGTGTCCTTTGGACAGTAACATTCACTAAGCTGATGGTTTTTCAGCAGAGATACGGTTTTTATTAAAGAAACAAAACCTGAAATATCTTAGATTATCACCTGCTTGGAGGGAAAGGGAATTTGTTACAATTAAACAGTCAAGCTAAACAAGGCGTCAAACACCAAATCTCAAAATGTGTCCCAAGTGCACAATTTTAATTAACACAATCCTGGTGTTCAGACTTGCCAATGCAGGCTAAAATAGCCCCGTGAGCTACAGCTTGGTGAATTTTGTGGTTCATAGTCAGCTATTAGATATGCCAATGGACGGCATACCTAGGGTCTTAGGTCTACAAGTCTTGGACTTTTTATTCTCTCTTCTACATATTTGTAACACAAGAAGCCAGAACAATTTGAAAAGCTCTTTTTTCGACCTGCTGGGAACCAGGCTGCTTCTTTTAAGAGAAGGGTATGGGTGACAACTTGACTTTCTCCCCAGTTAAGCCACTGACTCCTCTTATAGCCCAGGAGCCAGCATACATGTGATGTCACTACTGTTGTATCGATGAAGCCTCATGTTTCGTCCCTTGCCAATGTGTACCTCGGTTGTACCCACCTGTAAATTGGCCAGATTTTCCTACCTCGTTTGGGCATTATGAGGCTAAATTCTGTAGGATGCTTTGCAGCCCCGTGATGAAAGGTGCTATATAACTGCAAAGTGTTACTTCAAAAGATTTAAATAGGTCACCAGTGCATCATAACCTATATTAAAAGACTTTTTCTTATATGAGAATTTATAGAGTTCAATGTATGGTATTAATAAGTGAATTATTGAGACCCCAAAAATAGTTTTTGTTTGAATCGTATCTGTATTCTGGAAAAGTGATTAAAAACCTTTAACCTTAATAAAAGAGTACATCCTCATTTCCTGTATGATGTTGGAATCTAAGTTTAAAAGCAGAATCTCCCAGATTTTAAGGGGCGGGGGGGTTAGTTGTTTCTAAGCCAGCATTTAAATAGCAGTTTAATATCTTCACAGCAAGGCTTGGTTTTTCCCGCATAGCCATACAGCAGCTCACACTGAGTTTTGCTCCTCTGTGAAGCCTCTGGGATTGGCTGTAATTAGATCAATCCCCAGCAGAGTTTATTATACGCACCCCTGCCCCCAAACCAAATGCAGGAGAAGTGGCTGTTTGAGCGGTGCCTGACGCCATCAGCGAGCAGGAGAGTCCTCGGGACTGAACATCGCCTTTGCTCCGTCGCCCTGAAATGCCAGAATCGCCCAAGAGCCACAGTAACACAGAAACACCATCGCTGAGAACCTGAGACCCCCTTCCTACGGCGCGTGGTGTGGCTTCCAGCAAAGGCAGGGAAAGTCTCACGGGTTTCCGAGCGAGGTCCCCAAGCCTCCTCTGTGTTAGGAGCCACCAGCGCTTTACTCAGTGCAGTTTCTAAGGCCCCGATCGGGCAGCTGGTTTACACCTATTTTGAACTGTGCTGGTGCAGCCACAGCCGGCTGAGTGCGCGTGCAGCCAGCATAGCCTCACTGGGGGAAATAAGGGAAGATTGGCGAGGAGGATTGTAAACATGCTCAAGCGACTTGCAGCTGGGGTGTCGGAAAACACGTATATCACACTAATTGTTGTTCCGCCTTGTGTGTTGGACAAGTAGACCATCTGTGTTTTAGATAAAATCCCCAGGCACTTGGTGGGTACGTGGGCCCCGACCCCACACCAACCACCACAACACCCCCACGTGCAAACCACCTTTATTGGTTTCAATGCACTCATTGCTCAAGAGGATCCGCAGCTCTTAAAAGGGCGGCCAAGTTGCTTGGGGGGTCTGCGGGGGCTTCCCAGTGCCTGCCACATTGCCTGGCAGAAACCCTGGGCTCAGGCACCTTCTTGGCTTCACTTGGGTTCATCATCTGGAGTTGTTTTCCCTTTGAACAGCTTGACACCGGCTGCTGCACCGAGCAGTCCTAGCGTAGACGTCAGCCCAATTTTGGTACCAGGGGAGAAACCTGCAGCTCCTGCAAGGACAGAAAGAGGTGGAGTGCCCCGGGAGCACCGATGCTGCGTGCTGAGGGACCAAGCACTGGGCAGAGATAGCCAAGGACTTCTCCTGGGCAGAGATAGCCAAGGACCTCTCCAGACTGTGCCGGGGAGCTGGCCTGGAATGGGCTCTGCTCCCTGAATACAGCCAGCCCCTTTCTGGCTCTGGCTAGTGCTGCCGACGAACGCAGGCATTGTTCTTGGCAGAAGAGCAGACGCCTCCTGCACAGCCCCCGATGTCCTCAGCCGTGGGTGCCCTATCCCAGCAAGTCCTGACTCTTCCTACCCCATCATAGATTTATCCCTTCCCCACAGTCTTGGGTGATTCAGACCAACGCTGGTTTGGCCCTACAACAAGCTGAGTGTATAACCCCGTGCAGCCCTCGGGGATGAACCCAGCGCAGCTCAGCTCCCCTGCCCTCCCCACTCACCGATCGACTGCAGCACGGCCACAGTGCTGCCGGCAGCCACTCCTCCGTTGTTGTCTATGGCAGCTGCCGACATCATCTTGGCAGCCACGGACCCAGGGGCGATGCCGGTTGCTGTAAACCCCAGTGCACCGATGCCCGCCGGGATGCCAGCGAGTGCCAATCCTGCAGGCAGGACATCGTGGTGTCAGTGTGGTCTCTGTGACCCACATCTCCCTCGACACCAGCATGCAAGATTCAGCCTCCCAGAAAGGACAGAGGCATCAGAGCGAGGAGCGAGGGCTGCGGGGTGCAGGGATGGGGACACCCCACCCTCGGGGAGGAGAGGAGAGGCGTGCAGGGCTGCAGCAGCGGGTGCAGACAGATTTCCAGGCACAGGCCAGCGCTGTCCCCTCCCTCGCAGCTGCGCCCAGAGTCTCCCCGGCGCTCGCAGCCCCCCAGCCTGCTCAGGTCCCCCACTGCCAGCCCGGGGACAGGGCCGGACAGCGAACCCAAGCGCTGCTGATCCAACGCCAGACCCTCACCTACTCCGACAGCGGCTCCAGTGATGGCTCTTTTGAAGATATCTTCCATGGCTAAGAAGGGAAAAGGCAGGCAAGAGGGCGGGCAGGCAGCAAAGCTTCGCTCGGACGGGGCCGAGCGCGCTGTGCCGGGCAGGGCAGGGGCGGCGGTGCCGGTAGCGGCCCCCTCAGCCCGGCCTCCCCTGGCTTCGGCCGCCCCCGGTCCCTGCAGACCCCTCGGGAAGCGGCCGGCGACGGGAGCGACCCCGCTGCTCCGGGGTCGGGAGGAGACGGGAGAAGGGGCGCACCCCGCGGTGCCCACCGCCCAACCGCCCGCCCTCCTGCCCTCCTGCCCGCCTGCCTGCCTGCTCACCTGCCTGCCTACCTGCCCTCCTGCCCGCCTGCCTGCCAGCCCGCCTGCCTGCCTGCCTACCTGCCCTCCTGCCTGCCTGCCTGCCTGCCTGCCCGCCCGCCGTACCTGCCTGCCTCCTTGCCCGCCCGCCCGCCCGCCTGCCCGCCGTACCTGCCTGCCCTCCTGCCTGCCTACCTGCCCTCCTGCCCGCCTGCCTGCCTGCCTGCCTGCCCACCTGCCTGCCTACCTGCCCTCTTGCCCGCCTGCCCGCCTGCCTGCCCTCCTGCCTGCCTGCCTACCTGCCCTCCTGCCTGCCTGCCTGCCCGCTCGCCGTACCTGCCTGCCTCCCTGCCCGCCCGCCCGCCTGCCCGCTCGCCTGCCTGCCCTCCTGCCGGCCCTCCTGCCTGCCTGCCCGCCGTACCTGCCTGCCTCCCTGCCTACCTGCCTGACTGCCTGACTGCCTGTCCGCCTGCCTGCCCTGCCCGCCGTACCTGCCTGCCTGCCCTGCCCGTCGCGCCCCGCCCGTCCCCGCCCCGGGGCCGCCCCCGCTCGGCGCATCAGGACCCGGGGGAGAAGGCGGAGGTCTGTGTTGGGACGTCTTTATTTGGAGGGATCAGATACAGCGGGGGGGGGGGGGGAACGGGAGAGATGCAGGGGGTCCCAGAGGGGGTTCGGGGCGGTCGCAGCGGGGGTCCGGGGTGGGGGGTCACGGCAGACATCTGTGAGGGTCCCGGTCGGGATCCGGGGGATCACCGCAGGACGGACGCGATGGCAGCCCCGGTGGCTGTCACGGCAGCCTTCGCAGCTGTGGAGAGTCCTGTTACGCCTGAGGAAGAGGAGGAGAAATAAGCCCGAGCCCCCCAGCCCAGCCCCAGCCCCGGCATGGGGCCCCCACTGCGCCCCATTTCCCGGGGGAGCACCCCGAGAAGGGGGAGCACCTCCCAGACCTCACCTCCCCGCTGCCAGGCCAGGGCAGCCAGCGGGGCTGCACCGGGCACCCCAGAGCGGGTGGGACCCCAGGGATCCCCACTCCCGTGGCCACCCCCGGCCCTCGCCACACTGCTGGTACCTCCCGGGGAGGCCAAAACACGGGGTGCACTGCGGTGACCCCATGGGCGTCCCGCGGCACTGTGCCGGGAGCACTCACCGAGCGACTGCGCTGTGGCCACCAGGCTCCCGGCAGCTATGCCTCCGCCATTGGCTATGGCCGATAGAGACATCATTTTGGCGGCCACGGATCCGGCTGCAATTCCTGCGCTGGTGAAGCCCAGAGTGCACAGGACTGCCGGCACTATGACTGTAGCGAATCCTGCACCAGAGAGCAGCAGCGGTGACACTCCCGCAGGCACACGCGTGTCCCCAGACTGCGAAACCCTCAGCCCCGGGTTGCCCCTCTGCCACACGCGTCCCCTGACCCCGAAACAGGGGGTGCATGGAGGCAGAGCTCCAGCTTGTCCGGGACAGCCCGGAGCAGAGCGGGTGGTGCAGGGTCCCAGGGCCAAACCTCCCTAGCCGGGGCAATCAATGGGGTCCTGCGCACGGGCTTCCTGGGACAGGAGGAGGCAGTGTTTTGGGGAAGGGGCAGCACCCCCGAGAGGGTCTGTGCGTGCAGAGCAGCAGCATGAAACCCTGGGAAAGTGAATTATTTCCGCATGGTGTCAGCCATCCCCGTGCCCACCAGCACCTTACCGATCCCTGCGATTGCCCCGATGGCAGGACTAACAAAATCTGTAACAAAGGAGAGATGGAGGGCGGTCAGTCGGCAGGGCTGAAAGCCAAGGCAGCACTGCAAGGGGGTCCTCCATCCCCTGCCCGCACCCCCAGGCCCCCTCCTGCCCGCTGGAGCAGCGTGTGCCGCTTCCCGGGAGCATCCCGGCGCCTCACACCACCGGGACAGTGGCTCACGCCTTTTCAAAATGCCAGGGAATGCCCTGATGCCCACAGCCAGCCCAGGCCCTGTCCCACGAGAGCCCCTCGCCCCTGAGCCCCCCCGTGCTTCACTCAAAAGCAGAGGGGGGTTTGCCGCACACCCAGGGGCCGGTGCCCCGTGTCCCCCGCGCTGTCCCGCTGCAGGGCCCATGCCCCTGACCCCGTGAGCTTACTCATGGTGGGCTGGCCGGAGGGGGCAGCCACTGCAGTGAGAGCTGTGTCGGATCCGGTCTGAGTCTGGTCCTTCAGGGAGCAAGAACAAGAGTTTCTTCCCAGGGCGGTGTGGGCGGCGAGCGGGGCCAGCGGAGCCTTGCTCTCCTGCCCGGGCGCCCACAGCCACCACCCTCCCACCCCGTCCTGCCCCCCAAGAGCCCCCAGCCACTCCACAAAAGCAGAGCCCCCCTCCCCAGCCTCTGTGTTTCTTCCCAGCCCAGGGCTCCCTGGTCACTCTGCCAGCCCAGCGGTGCGAGCAGCCCCCTGCTTTTGTCCCCCCGCTTGGAAAAGGGGTGCTGTCCCCAAACACCCCTTATGGGGTCCCAGCTCCCCATGCCACCAACCTGTCCGTTTGCCACCCAACGAATGTGCTGATCAGTGCTGGAGTGCGCCTGCCGCTGGTAGGAGGGGCCTCAGGTGACGTCAGGACAGCAAATTTCCGAGAAACCACTCTGCTGAGTTTCGTTTTCTGTGAATTCTTGGCCCGTGTCGGTGTTTACCCTTGTTGTGCCTGGCTCTGCCGGCGCAGGAGGCGGCCGGGCAGCGGGGCAGTGGCTCGCCTGTCCCTGGGGGTCAGACCCCGGGGCTGGTCCCTGCGGGGACCCCTCTCCCCCCTGACCCTCTCGTGGGGACATGGGGACAGGAGGTGCCGGGACTGCGGTGGGGAGGATACACCGATGGGATACACCGTGACGGCTGGGGCTTTACGGAGCATTTCCCAATGGTTCAGGACCAGTGAAGCTCCGCGGTTTTTGACGAGGACTACGAGCAGCACGGAGATTTCCACTGGCTGGCGGCAGAGGTGCAGCCCCTCTGGCTGCCTCCCCTCCACCAGGCATCCTCAAAAAACGGCCAAAGCGCCATTTTGCAAGCCCCCTTTCCCCGACTCCCTGCACCCACTTCTCACCCCGAGCCCTCTCAGGGCAGGACGCAGCCAGCCCACCCGGCGGCAGCCCCTCTGGGCCGGGGCGGCGAGGACGCAGCGGGTGCCGTAGCACATGCGCCGCTGCAGCTGGTTGAAGGGGACCAAATCCAGTTGCAAGTTGATCTGGTTCCTTTTTACCAGCCCCAGGGACGCACCATCTCTCCGGAGGCGCCGCCTGGGCTGGTGCTGGCGTGGGGGTCCCGGCACGGGGGTCCCAGCCCAAAAATACATACTTCTTAACATTCCATAACGCCGGCCGACTCCATATGGGCATATGAAGAAGTATGTAGGGTTGGGAGGGAGAGGCGGGCGGCATGGGGCTGGGCATGCAGGGCACAGGGCCACCCGCCGCTCCCGGCAGCGCCCGCTGGCTCTGGGCTGTGGGAGCCTGGAAGGAGCCGGAGGCTGCAGTGAAGCCCGCAGCCGGGCAGGGGCTGTGGGGAGCACCTCCTGCCCACCCCCCGATCCAGCCTCTGCCTGCGCCCGGCCCCAGGTGCATCCCCAGTGGTGGCACTGCCCGTAGGGTGCCGTAGTGCCCACGGCCATGCCAGAGCAAGGCAACCCGCGTGTTTGGAGAGCGAGACAGTGCCATGGCCAACACGTGTGCCTGGGACGCAGAGCCTCTGCACCGGCCGGACGGCGCTCAGGCTGGCGACGTGCCCGCTGCCTGGCATTCTGGCCGGTGGCTGCCCTTCGTGGGCAGTGGGACGCTCCAGGACACGGCCGAGGCTCAGAAGTTTGGGCCTTGGGGTACCATGGGGGGCTGCACCTGTGAGGAAATGGGGTCACGGCCAAGTGCCGAGTCCCGTGAGGCCGCACGGGCCAGCACGGATGGTGGCGGTGGGTGCCTGCACTGGGAGCCGCTTCTGGATTGGGGGTCCCCCATTGGTCCTGGCTCTTGGCAGGGGTCCCCACTGCTGCTGCGGCGCTGGGTCAGGATGCACCAGCTGCACCCCCCTGGCACCCTGCCCTGCCCCAGCACCCTGCAGCACCCCAGCACCCCCCTGGGCTCCCCCTGCACCCCACACCGCCCTGTCCCCCGCCCTGCTGCAGCCCATGTGCCAGAGCAGTAGTTGCAGCTTGGTGCAGCTGGGGCCAGCGCTGCGGGGGACCCACCTCCCACACCCCCACCCGCCCTGCCCAGCTCGTTTGCAAGGCCGGGAGAAGGACCCGGGGGTCCGGGCCCTCCCCACGCCGCAGCTTTGGGCAGGGGAGGCCGGCGATGCCTGTGCCCATGGGAGGGGGGTTCAGCTGAGATCTCAGGGGCTGGAGACCATAAGGGGGCGCGGGGGGACTCCCCAGCCCCGGCACAGCGTGGCCAGGGCAGGGCAACGGAGGGGGCAAGTGTCACCACAGCCCATCCGTGCCTTGACCCCAGTGACCTTCCTACCCCTAAATTCGTGGCTGGAGCGGTGCGACGGCGAGGCGCAGGGAGCCATGCCGGGGGTCCCAGCCCTGCCCCCTCCCAGGACGGGGGAGCGAGGGGTGCGTGGGGGGCCGGACTGCAGGGCTGGCCAGGCCCGGCGCGGCTGTGACTCAGCGCCGGGAGCCGTGGCCACACGCGCTGCAGCTCTCTGCAAGGAGCCGGTGGGTGCCAAGTACGCGCTCACCACGCCGGCCCGGCTCCGCAGGCAGTGGAGACACTGCCTGGTGGCCCCCGGAGCCGCCAGCCGTCGCCATGGGGTGCAGGGCTGCTGCCAGCATGGCCACGGTCCACCCGGGATGCTCTGCCAGCACCCCGGGGCCTCCCACATGGCCAGTCCCCAAGGAGCCAGCGCTGGGGACCCCAGAGACATGGCTCCCAGGACCCAAGTCCCCAGCCCGGCAGCAGTGGTGGGGCAGAATGTGTCCAGCTGGACCAGCACCCCTGTCCCCCCCAAAAAGCAGACTGAGCGGGCATCCTGAGGCCGGAGGCTGCGGAGGTGTGCCCTCTTAACCCTTCGGGCTCCGCCAGCCCTGCAGCGCAGCGGGATGCTGCCGCACAGTTTGGCTGTAGGGGTGCAGGGGATCCCAGGGGCTGGCGCGGCTGTTGGGGTGCAGCGGGAGCCGAAAGCCGGCAGTTGCCCCCACCCCAAACCCAGAGCCAGGGCGCAGGGTCAGGGCTCTCGCGTCCCAGCCCGGTTCAGCTCCGCCACCTCGGCCGACCTTGGGCAGCCTCCCAGGACTGCAGTGCTAGAGGCACCCGGGGGCCACACGGCCCCGTCCCATGGCTCTCCCGGTGACCTTGGGGGGCCGCACTCAGCACCGCGGGATGCCCACCGCATCGGGGGCGCCCCATCTCACCCGACCCCAGTCCGGGCCATCCCTGCCCATTCCCATCACCCCTCCTTGCCCCTGCCTTGCCCCACAGCCCATCTCTGCCCCATTGCCCTCTCTGTGCCCAGAGGGTCCCAGTCATCAGCGCAAGCCCCTCCGCAGCCCTGGGGGTGGCCCCACCGCTGCAGGCAGCCCCAAGCCCTCCTGCTGCCCTTGACGGCTGCAAACGCGTCCCTGAGCCAAAGCCTCTCCCTGCCTTCGGCGCAGGGAGCTCCGCGCCGGAGCAGCCCCTCTCCCACGGCTCCTCTGTGCCCCCACACCAGCCAGGAGCCCCTGACCTGGGCAGCCCCCGGGTCCCCCACCTGCCCCAAGAGCAGCTCCCTGCCCCTGGCAGGGCAGCTCGTGGGCACCTGGGGCAAATGGCCTGGCAGGGGGAGGCGGAGGAGCCGGGGCCCGCCGTGGTGGCACCCACGCTCTTGCATGGCACCCAACAGCCCCAGCCTGTCTATAAAAGGAAGCGATTTTTTTCCCCGCTCCCCCCAGCGCCGCGTGCCCGGCCGTGCTCTGCAGTCGCTGCCTCGCAGGGCCCTTTCCAAGTTTTACTATTCAGCGCTGCCCCCCCCGGCTCATCCATCCCCGGCAAACCCACTGCAGCAGCCACTCCAGCCGCTGAGCGGCTTAAAAAATAAAAAAGAGGCCCAGCGAGGAGGTGGGAGGTGGGTACAGGAGGAGCACTGGTGGGGGGTGCCTGGGGGAGCACCCCAGCCCCTATGCTGCTGCCCCTTTGCCTGCGGGCATTGGTTAGGTGCTGCGGGCGCATGGCCCATGGAGCCCTGGTGCACCCAGCTGCAGTGGTCAGTGCTTCCCCCCATGCATGTCCAAAATACGATGCTGAGGTGCCCAGGAGTTGGGCTTCCCTTCCCGCCCCATCCCACCGGCGTGGGGTGTCCCTGCTTTGCACGGCCGAGGGCACCCTGGCTCCCTGGGGAAGGGGCGACCGGCCCTGCTGCAGGGGGGCACCCGCAGGCAGATGGGCCGGGCTCTGCCCCGCTGCGCTGCCCGCCGACCCAAGCACCCACCACCCACGACCCCCCTGCAGCCGGGACCTGACAGGGGTGCCCCATTGCCCCCCTCAGCCCCACAGAGAGTTTGCTGCCGACCCCGCTCCTCCGCCTCCACCAGGGCCGGCCCGAAGCGGCGGGGGGCCACGGTGACCCCCAGCCCCGGGGCTCCCCCCTCCCTGCCCACGCCGAGCCGCTGCCCGGAGCTGAGCACGGGGCTGCGAGCAGCAGCAGCATCCCCAGCCCGAGCGGGGCTCGGCACCAGCCGGGCTCGCTGAAGGTTAAATGCCGGCGGCGGGGAAAGCCCCGCTGCCTCCCACAGACCCCGCACGGCCACTTACGGTCCTGGAGGTGACACCGGCCGGGCGCGGGCTCGGCTGGCAGCAGTGGGCTGCGGTGACATCCGGCACGAGCACGCCGCTTCCCCGCTCGCCTTGACTTTGCCACAGGACTCCTCCGGCTCGTCCGCAGGAGCTTGCAGCATCTTCCAGTTCAGCGGGAGAAGTTCCTCGCCAGGGAGGGAGGGAGGGAGGGATTTAAGGCAGACCCTGCCTGGGATGCGGACGCCTCCGGGTGCAGGTGAAGACCCTCCGCACGCTGGGCACCCCGCAGCCCCCTCCTTGCGCACCCCGTCCCAGGCTCCGTGCCCCGGCACACAGCTCGTGGCATGCCCCGCTCTGGGGATGCTGCACAGGTGATGTCTGCCGAGAAGTCCTCTCCCTCCTGGACGAGGCTGCCAGGGCTGCCAGCAGCACGCAGCCACCTCTGCCCCCCACCGCTTGCCCTGCGTCCCCCGGGTGCCCAGTGGGGGTCCCAGAGCACTGCCGTGGGGAGAGCCAGCGCGCATTGCTGGGCCCAGCAGCAGCCTGGGGCAGCTCGGAGGGGAAGCGGAGCCCGTGAGTCGCTCAGGAGGGCGAAACCTGTCGCCACTGCAGCCGCAGGGGCTCCCCTGGGCCGGGGAGACCCCACGGGGCTGGGCATCCCCGGGCTGCCCTGGACCACCCACTCTGGGCGTCCCCAACATTCACAGGGTGGCTCTTCTAGCATCCAGAGCAGCAAAGCCCGGGGGTACAGGGCTGCTCCGCCGACCCCAGGACCCTGCCGTCCCTGGGCTCCCGCCAGTCCTACCTCTGCCTGCGGAGGGCTGGCGGGGCGAGGGGGACCCCCCGCTCGGGGCTGTGGCAGGGGCAGGACTCCGGGAGACACCTTATTGTGGTTCCCAAAGGGAAAAGCCAGAAAAAGCAGCACGGCGTCCCTCCCGCGGCGGTCCCGGCGGCTCCCTGCCTGCCACGACGCCCTCCCCACCCCGGGTGCGCTCTGTTTGCCTGCTATTTTTGGCAGCCTCCTAAGAGCTCCTCTCAGGCTATTAATAATGAGAGTGCGAAATTCGTTTGGCCTCTCCTATATAAGGAAAGGTAGAGGCTTAGAGGCAGCTAAATATACTGGCGCGTGCGGGAGCAAGCGGGGAGGCTTTGGCACCGAGTGTGGAAAAGAGATTGTTTGAACAATGGAAAGACGGACTCACTCGGTGCACGGGGCCCCACATGGATGGACGGACAGACAGTCAGAGGGGTGGATGGAGGGTGACGGTGCCCGTGGGCCTGCACCGCAGCACCCGCATCGCACCCCGATGCCCCTCGGGGCCCTGCTTCGGCAGGATGAGCAGCGGGAGAGGGGAGGAGATGCTGTGCAAAGCCCCTGTCCCCAGCCAGCCGTGCTCTCCCCAAAATGCCTACAACTAACCCACCGGGCCAGCAGCGACCAGGGACAAACACTGGGTCTGCGCCCGGCCAGGAGGGATGGGCGGGTGTCGGTGGTGGGGAGCAGGGCGGGCTGCGGCAGGGACACCGCCAACATGGGGCTGGGGTTGCTCCTCCAGCCGAGCCTCCCGCAAATCCCGGCCTCTCCTGGGGCAGTGACCAAACGCTCCTGCCCCGGCGCTGCCACCCTGACACGGCCCCAGTGGCAGCTCCCGCAGTCGGGGACCATGCCAGGGTGCCATGGTGTCCCCAGCTCCCCGGGAACCGCCAGCATCTTTGCAGTGCCCTTTGCTGGCAGGGGCTGCCCACACCCATCGTCCCAGCGACGCTGCCGCAGAGTTATTCCCCGCTTAATGAGCAGGTCGTTACCGTTACCATAAGGTGTCACCTCCGCTGCTGCAGGGGCCCCAGGCGAGGTGTGGGAGCTCCTGCCAGTGCGGCCGCCGAGGCCGGGGAGAGCCCGGCTGGAAGAGGTAAAGCAGCAGCAATTCAGGGAATCCTAATGGCAGGAAGGCGCTGGGGAGCAGCGCCAAATCCACATGGTCGGAGCAGGGACAGCACAGGCAGAGGGGTGAGAACAGTGCGCAGAGAAAAAAAACCACGCTCTTCCCCCAGGCTCCAGAAAGAGCCTTTTTCTTTTTTAACTCCTCCTAGCCACAGGCACTGCTTAGGGAGGGACAAGGGAGCCAGGGAGCTCGGGGTTGTATTTGCGGCTACACTGAGCTCCCCCGCTCCGTCACCCTGGTCTCAGCCTCGGCCGGCTGCAGCACCGCAGCGCCAGTGGCCGCATCCATGCGCCCCCTTCCCCAAGAGGCCCCAGGGCTTCCCTGGGCGGCTGAACCACCAACCTGCGAGGACGGCCACAGCAGCGGTGGGCAGAGTCCCTGAGCTGCTGCCTTGGCCATGGTCACCGCTGCCTCGGTTTCCTGAGCTGTGAAACTTCTGCAACAAAACCTGTTTTTCTGAGATTTCTCTCAAATGATGAGCCTGGGGTTGCTCTGAGGCTCCAGACCAGACCCAGACCCCCCCGGGGAGGTGATGCAGCTGCGGGCAGGAGCAGCAGTTTGCCCTTGGGGCAGCGAGAAATCCTGGCTCTCTCCCGGCGCTGCCCTGGGGCTGGTGCAAGCTCCCCCCCCAGAAGCCAAGCCCCGAGAGCCCGCAGTGGGGGACGTGGGGCTCCCTCGCCTGTGGCCACCAACCCCTGTCCCAGCACTCGCTGGGTTTCCTCCCGCTCCTCTGCAAGGAGCCAGCAAATGCTAAGTGATGCAAAGGGAGCTGGCTGGGAGCAGCAGGGAAAGGGCAGCCCTTTGGAGAGCTTCCCACAGGGACAGCGAGTGAGCAGAAGGGAAAAAATAGAGCTGGGTGACACAAAGCAGAGAGCACGAACACAACTGGAAGGGACCCAGCTGAGCACCGACGGCAGAGGGGCGGCAGGCAGGAGCCTTCGCTGCTTTGGATTTCCAGAGACAGGGGCTGCTCCCAGGCAGGTTCCTGCTGGGGGACAGTGGGGCTACACCTGCGCTGATGCCAGGCAGAGCTGGGCTACAGCATCGGGAGCTGTTTGATGCCCAGAGAGGGTTGGGGTGGCTTTATTTTGAAGGCAGCTGCTGCCGCACTTCTGGGCAGAGGAGCCCAGCAGATTTGGCTTCTCACGTCCTTAGGTGACATTGAGCAGTGTGAACTCCCCCACCACCCATGGACCACGTGAGATGCTCACGGACAGAAGGGCAGCTCTGAAGGCGAGTCTCCTCCCCCCTCTGAAAAATCCGTGTCCCGTGGTGCCATCAGGTCCCTGGTGCTAAAGTGCGTTCCCTCCAGCAGCCAGCCACAGGGACAGCTGGGCAGCCGCCTTAACCTCCTTCAAGGACTCCACTGATGAATAAATGTTCCTCTCCTCCATTAGGAGGAACGGTTATCCCAGGTGTGGGTGCAGCTTGAGCCCCGACACTGCTGCTATTTTGCTTTCGAGTGAAATCAACAGCCAGGCCCTGCCTCGGCTGTCAGGGAACAGGTCCAGGGGACTCCGTACCTGGTCAGCAGGAGACCAGGGGCAAGAGCCGTTGGGGGCTTAGGCCGAAAGTCAGCTTCAAGAAGCAGAAGTGAATTTTGGTTGTGCTAAAGCAGGGGCAGATAAACAAACCAAGGGTCAAAACACAAGCGCAGGGCCTGTAGCGTGAGGCTCAGCATCTCCTGCTCCCCATGCAAAGCACAGCGAGCAACACGTAAAGGTTGCTGCGCTGGTCGCCGAGCAAGGCGCGGACTTGGCTGGCTGTCAAGCAAGCTCTTGGCAGCCCCGTTAGCTGCGCTGGCAACAGAGCCCCAACCGCTCCAGCGGCTGGAGCAAAGGCAGCCCCTCGTCCAGCAGCACCCGCCGAGGCCCCGCTGCCGGGCACTGGGCGAGAGGAGCGAGGGAAGACTTCCAACTCTTACACAAAGAGCACAGTGGTGGTGTTAGGAACTGTCCCACAGCTGAAACTGGAGAAAGAAGCAAGTTGAGCAGCAGCAAAACATCTTCCCTGTTTATTTGCAAGAAACATTTTGTTTAAAAAAATTACTTTTAGTCTTGATCCAAGTAACACTGCAATCAACAAACATTGTTAAATCAAAGTTCAGACAGGTTGGGCAGCCCCTGCTACACAGAAGAATGAAGAAAAGATTTAAGAGCAAACTATTTTAAAACTAGATTGTAACATTTGCCTCAAACATCTTAACTAGTGTTTGAATACGTTAAAGAAGAAAACAAAATCAAGTGAAGCTGGTGGTTCATCTAACAGATGTCTCAGCTTTTAACTTCCACACACGGGTAACTTGTAGCCAGCGTCTCTAATTGTGAAATCATAATGCATAGCAATGCAGACACCTTCCCGAGCAAGGTCAGCCCCGCTCGTGGTGCTCGGGTAACAAAACAGCAGCGATATTAGTGATGCCACGGGGGAGGAGGGGAGCGTGGCAAGGGATTTCAAAATAACGCGTTTGGTCTTTGTGCACGCCCCTTGGCAGAGGCCTGCGCTACGGTGCACTAAAGCAGACAGTCCGCCCCGTCCCTGCGTCAGGGGGTTCCTACGCCGGGCCAAAAGTTACTGCCTTCAGCCTGGGAGGGTCTCCTCGTCTCCGTCAGCCTCCCAGGCCCTCGTGCTCCCACGAGGCCGGGGGGCGGTTGCTGCGTGTCCCTGTTTCTTGCAGCCCCGCGAAGGCGAGGGCTCAGCAGCACCGAGGGTTAACGTGTGGAGCGAGGAAGACGGCTGCACAGCCCGGGAATGCTAATGGGAGCCAGAAGTCTAACGGGAGCTTGCGCTATGCTCTGTCACAAACCTGCACTCAGCGATGACAAATGACTAACGAGCCAGGAAGCCGTCCTAACCGAACCGCTCGGCGCGGAGGGAACACCACAGCCCACCGCAAAATCCAGCCCTCGCGGGCGGTGCTGCCAGCTGACGAAAGCACCCCAACCCAAACGTTTGTTACCCCAGTGAAATGTAAGGACAAAGAAAATAACCTCAGCTAAACAGAGGTGCTGGCGATAACAGCTGCACAGATTTTAATTCTTCCCTCTTCCGTAACAAGAAGCCAGGCTTGCTTGAAAGCACGCTCTGCGTCTCCTGTGAGCGGTACCGATCTCCGCAGCAACGAACGCCCGATGGCCAAACCACTGCACCCAGCCCCCACCTACGGCAGGGGGGACTTCCCTGGGGACTTCCCTGGGACCGGCAGGAGCAAGAGGCTCAAAAAGCACAAGCCCCAAGGATCAGAATCCGCGAGAGTCCAACAGCTCTCCTCTAACAGCCCAGAACACTTTCAGGCACAGTCCCAGGACCACATCCGATCGATCCCTGCAGCTTCAGAACCTCATTTTCTCGCAGTTTGTTCATCTTACATCCAAATGAAGGTGACACCACGCATCAGAGGGTGGTGTCACCCAAGAGTTAAGTGCCCGGCCATCCTACAGCTCGCAACAGCGGCCGCAGCCAGCGCTGGGCCGTGCCCCTGAGGCACGCCGCAGGGAGCATCCCGTGTCAGCCATCCCCGTGTGTGGTCCCAGGCGGGCTCGGAGGGAAGGAGCCATTGGGAGAGCGGGTGCAGGAGCAGCCCGGGAAGGGGAAGCCTGGCGCGGAGCACCAGCTGTGCGCCAGACAGACAAGCCGGAGGGTGGCCCGCACCGTGACGCAGGCAAGCGAGAGGCAAGCCCTGTGCCTGGCGGAGTTGGGAGGGCACGAGGCTACTGCCTCTGTACTCGGGAGAGCAGCAGGCTCCAGCGCTGGTGCCTGAGGAAGACAGCTGATTGCCCAGAAAAATAAACTTAGCAGCAGCCATGACTACATTCAGCAAGGAAACATTCCCTCGCATTCAATAGTGTTTAATCTTCATCTAGCTCAACACAAATCAGTAGTGCAGCAATATAAATACAACCGAGGAAGTTAAAGCCTTTCGGCTTTCATAGCTCAAAAAAAAAAGTCAAGGAAACAAGTTTCCAGTTTTTAAATTAAACACAAAGAAAGGCAATAAACTGCCCACCCATCCACAGAGGAGCAGTGGCATCCTTCGTGCCAGCAAGAGGCTGACTTCTGCCCGAGGACAGGGGTGCAACTCATGAAAGCAGCACAGTGAGACAAAGGAGCGGAAAGGACCGCCACGCACCCGCCTCCCAGAGCCCAGGCAGCAGAGACACACGGCCACTTGCTGCTGGCACTCACCATGCGATGCCCTCGGGTACCGAGAATTCCCTTTTCCACTGACTAAAGGACACCAAGTGTGTACCTTGCGCTGCACTAGGAGCAGGCAGGGCTCTTCAGCCGTAACAACGTGAGGCCACTAAGCTGCCAGCCAGAGGGACCTGCCAGCTCCTGGGGACTGAAGATACCAACCCCTGTTTACTTGGGTTGTGCAAATTTTAAGGAAAAAAACAAACCACAGTATATAGTGTTTCATAACTGAGATATGGTTAATGACCAGACTCACGGACGGCTTGGCAACCAACAGAAGGTGCTGGGGCCACTGAACAACATCTCACAGCTTTGAAATTTAAGCCAGACGTTAGACAGAGGTACCAAAGGTGTGTGTCCCCTCCCGGTTCTGGTACCCAGCAGGAGAGCTTGCTGCAGGAGGGGGTCTCGCAGCCCAGCCAATTACCGCAGACAGGTCAGCTCTTCACATCTGAACAGGCACCATATCATCAACGCTCCCAGTGAGAAGACCCTGACAGTAATTTCGAACAGCTACAAAACCCTCTCCTACCTGCAAGCTGATGGAGTGTGACCATAGTGTTTAGATTCCCCCTCCTCTACACTCCAAAAGCAGCCGAGTGCATATGAAAGGACAAGTCTGAATTAAAATAGTGCTTAAACCATTAGGGAAGGTGGGAGTAAAAGAGAAGAAAGCTGTTCGACAGCAAAAGTAGCCCCGGTAGGCTACTGGAGCCTGAAGGGAGCTCAGAGCACAGCTCAAAGCACAGCCTTGACCTTCCTTCACCGATGAGCTCCCAAGGCAAGTGAGCTGGAAGTCCATGGGTGTTTCCTCCACTGCAGTCTGAGGTGGGGCAGGAGGGTCCTGTACATTCACAGTTGCTCCAAGTGGTTCTGTCCTGCCGCTCTCCAGATGCCAGCTCTGTCCTTTTCTGATGCTTCGCCTGGGGTTCACAGTTGCCTTCTCCTCCCCTTGATTTCCCTTGAAGTTCAAATTCAAGTACAACCAGTTTTAACTGAATGAAAAGAAACCCACAAAAACAAAGTTATTTTCTGTGAAACGAGTTAGCAGCGTTGTCCTAATCAAACTGGCCTCCAAAGGCCCTTGTAGGATAGGGACAGGAGTGGCCTTTCCCACCGAGCTCCAGCAAAAGGCCACCTGAGGGAAGCTATAGGATTTCCTCCCTCTGGTTCTTGGGTTTCAGCATCACTTGTCCATTGCGCAAGGAGCCATTCTGGCTACGGAGCAGTTTCCCTTTTTCACGGTCAGGCCATGTGAAGATGGCTTCATCGCTGTCCAGTTCAGACTCCGAGTGCATCAGGCTAGTGTTGAGGACCTGGGCTTTCTGTCTGCCGCCTTAGAAGGAGAGAGATTCTCAGGTTAAAAATACTTTTAAAACTGGTAACAGTTTTAAACAACTTCACCCTACTCCATTCCCCCTTTAAGTCTCCTCTCCTGTCATGTCAAAGGGGCAGCCTAATCAGACTTTCCTGTGTCTGTCATTTATTCCCTCAAATGCTGAAGCCAAAGCAATCCTGTTTCAGATACTCTGGCATGACGGAGGTCACAAAGACACTTCGAGACAGTGCAAAGCACAACAAACAGGTAGGAAAGCAAATTACGTTACCAGAAGGGGCTGTGAGTATGCGTGGGAGCTTTGTCTTCCTGACCTTGCTCGGGGCATTGCCTAGAAAGCTCTCTGAGGGCTAACAGCTGTAGTAAAGAGAATATGCAGGTGTGCAAGGGAAGTTCACTGCCTTCTTACTACCCTCCCTACTCTCATCTCTGCTTCTCTTGCCTGCAAGGGAAGAGAGATAAATTAGCGGGCTGAATTTAGATTAATGCGAAAGGACAGGAGAGAGACATTTACCGATATTGTCAGCAGAGGAAATATTTAAATTTAGCTTTTCCTTAATGGAGAAATGCAACATCTCTGTTAGCAGAATGCTCCCTGGATATACCTAGCAGGGAAAAAGGCTTTAGTCAGCAGCCAGCCTCGGAAGAAGCAAGATGAGTTTAGTTACCAGAGAGCAAACGGTTGAGGCACATTTGCTACAGACTGCAGCACAATGAGCCCTTTATTTAACAGTGGGGCTCTTCTGTGCGAGGTGACAGATGGTCAGATTAAAGCAGAGTTGGGTGCTGAGGGAGGAAAACACACACGGTTTTTCTTCAAGGGTATCCACATTTGTGCAGTTGGGACAGCCCGGTTCTCAGAGGAATTGTCTGATCAGCTCTGTCGCTGCAATGCCCTCCGATGCTGCTGTTAGGCACTGTTCGCTTTGCTGGAACACCATTAAATGGGATAATACTAGGATGAGCAGTTATTTTCCACTAGCAAACAAGTATCAGGGACCATTTCCCACGCACAGTCAAAACAACCCCTCCTCTTAACAAAAACAGGACAAACACTTGTATTTGAAACACGTATTTCAGCAGCTGAAGTGCTTTGGTGGGGCTGTGCTTTGCACATACTCTTCCACGTCTCCCTCCGTTCTGGTCAGTCAGCAGGTGACCACGGCTCGGTTCAGGTATCAGATACAATCACAGCAAAAACGCTCCAGCCTGAAATAACTCAATGATCTTTGCAAAGCACCTGACAGGCATTCTCAAGGACAGCAATGCAGACAGGAAAATGCTGGCTAAGAACACTGAAGACAAATGACTGCCTTTCCGGAATGGGCCAACAGGCCTGTAGCCACATGGAGCACCAAGGACTTCATGGGTCTCCCCCCTAAGATAAGCATCTGCTTCCTGGAAAAATGAGAGGGTGAGCTAAAATGTGAAATTTTCAGAGCCTGATGCTCACAGGACAAGAATGAATAAATTTATGAACAAGTCATTTGGGGTGGGAGAATATGGGGGCAGAAATAAACACCGCTTTCTCCAGTCCATGAGTATTTTCAGATTGCTTTCAGGTGTCCCTTTGCTTACTAGGGAGAGTCGATCAGTTTAGTGAAATGCTTAGTGACACTGAATTCATGCTTTGCTGTATAACAAGTCCAAGGAATTGCATATTGGCAAGAAGGAAACTACGAGAATCCAGTGGAAAACTTTAGAGCAGGAGAAGTTACAGTCAAGACCCAGTTTTGGGCTTCCTGGATCAGGCTGGTCTCTGCACAGCTTACACGTATCCACTTGCTACTTCTGTGATACGAAGTGGAGGCATCAGGACCAGGCCAGTTTCAGCCCCAATTTCTAAATCAGAGAGTTAGATAACTTGACTAAATACCCTGTATACAGATCTGAAACAAGCCCTTAGGTCTTCTGAGACTCGTCTGTCAGTGCCTAACATCACATTTGTTTCACTCTGTGATTTTTAGTCCCCTGAGGAAGAGTGTTCTTAGTCAGCGTTCTGGAAACACTGAGCTCTTCCCTCTCATGTTTTACCTGCTTTGGGATTTGGTTTTAACTCCAGGCTTTCTTGATCTGTTGCATCCAAAATCTTGTATTTGCTTTTTCTTTTGGATTTTCCTTTTCGTCTAAAGGGGAAGAAAAGGAATTAAGAGGCAGGCCATTTCTGAAAAAGCCAGAAGAAAAAAACAACTCTGATCTTCAAAGCTAGAGTACTTGCTTATTTCAGATTATGTTCATATCAGAAAGCAAAACCTTAAAAACATTGGTTTAGTTGCACATTTATAGGCTAATCCAATTCTCGCTTAACTGAACCCAAGGTTCTAGGACTTCCACGTTTCACTTGAAACACTAAGTGACAAAAACTAGTATCCCAGGGCTAAGCAGATGACCTGCTGGGATGATGGGTTTGAATCTTTCACCTCCTAATGAAGCTACTTGGCTCTGAAGCACTGATACAGTGCAGGTTATGGCCTCAGTCTCACCTCTTGCAACAGCAGATCACCATCCAGGATAAGATTCCAAAGGCAACCACAATGACGAAAGATGCAATGATCACATACAGCACACTCCACTCTGAAAGCAAAACACCCCAGAGATAAAGACGTTTTGGCACCTCATACAGTTGACAGTGTGCACTTTAGATGACTATTCTTGAGAAAGAAAAAGAAAGGCCCGACGCTTTGCAGAATTAGAGGCTAGCATCCACCACTGACAGGACTACTGACTCACCTACGGAAGCCAGAGGCTTGATATCCAATATGCGGGCTTGCTGCACAAGGGCATTTTTCTAAGTGTATTGATCTATAAAATTTGCTTTCCTATGGCAGGAAAGCCTCTGTAGGGGCACAACAGAAAAGAGCTGTCATTTATACACCTCTTGAATGGACTCAACTCTTTCTGAGTGTTCACCAAGAGGGTCTGAAGAGAAGTCGCTTCCCTATCAAATATCGCCTACTTAGAAGCTACGCGTAGCGAGACTAGGGCAGGGACTATCTCCTTGCGTGAGCGTCGTGTCAGAGATGCTGGGAGAAAGCAGGTACCTGCTCCTCTGCCTACCCTGGGTTTCAAACACTGTCTGCTTTCCAAAGGTGAACAATCCCAGGGAGGTTGCACGTACCACAGTTGCTTTCGCCGTCCCCCATCTGCACCCTGACGAAGTTCTCCATCCAGAAGGGGTCACAGACGCAACGCTTGGTGAAGGAGTCACAGCGTCCGTGCTCAGAGCAGTTCAGCTGACACGCTAGGGACCAAAACCAGCAAGGTGAACTAAATGACTCGCACGTGAGGCAAAAATGGGACAGTACGGTTCAATACAGCCAACCCCCGTAGGCTCTAACTTGAACCTTGTCGCTCTGTACTTCATCCTCTTAGCTTAGCTGTAATCGCAAGCAGTGAGAAGTGCAGACATAAGCACCTAGGCCTCATGCCAAACTAAAAAGTCCCACTTCACTAACAACGTAACACGGTGGCTCTTACTTACTGACTGTGTTAATTTCTAATGCCCGGAAGATGAGGAAGTCTGACTGTTGTTTCCGTAGTTCGTTTTTTAGCGTCCAGGCTACCTCTCGTCCTTTGAATATTTGATGAGGTGGCTGGTTCTGTACAAAAAACACCATCTTCGTGCTGGAAGTCAGACAAAAATGATTATCTGCTGCTTTTCCAAACATCAGGCAGAGAGCCATTCTCCCCAGTCTGTCATCAGAGGGACTTATTCAGAATCCCAAATTTATCTGAAGACCAGACTTCTGTCTCCATCTTGGAAGCAGTAACATTAGACCTGGTCATACAGTAGAAAACCCTTTGGGGCATCTGATCCATCCATATTTTCAAAGCTAGGGCTGGACTGTTCTTGAGTTTGCTAATGGTTTTGTCAAGTCTAGTTTCAAACACCATCAAGCACATCTTTGCATATTCACACTAAGTATGCAAATCCCCAAACTTTAAGGTCCTGCCATTTTCATAATCTCCTCCCTCGCTGTGGGATCCTTGGACCTTACTACACATGGAACTTGGGGGCTCATTTAACTGCTCAGCACAGAGCTCCAGCAACAGAGAAGACAGTGAAGGTTTACAATCTTTTGCAAAGCTTAGTTTGAATGCGCAAAGTGTTATAGCCAGAAAAAAAGGACAGGTGTAGAGGATACTGTATTCTGCACCTTTTAATGCATTAACTTTATGATAGAAGACCTCGCTCCCCTAGGCTTGCTAGCCTTGCAGAGCCCTGTGTATCCTTCAGATTCACAAAAGGATGCATGGATGTTTCAGGTTTATTATTACCAGTGAGCCTATGAGTCAACAGGATATTAGTCAAGCCCACAGAGTATGTGAAAAAACAGCAGCTGGGGAAAAAAGGTATTTTTTAAATAGTACGAGTTACTTAGATAGTTGAGGCAAAAACGGGATCTTAAAGACATCTGTCAGAAAATAATCTCTGCTCTTTTGTAACACTTCCCACTCTTTTGTCTACTTACTAGACATATAAACAGATGAAGCATTAATTACGAGAATCCCTTACTTGCCTTACTTGGTGAAGAACAGTGGCAACTGGTCTGGTCATGGCAGAGACAGAAAGGTAATATTACAACAGAAAGTGCTGGCTCTTCCGTTCTGAGCTCTTTAGGTTTGCATGGACAATGAACTCTGATTTTACTGCTACAGCAGGCAACATGGACATAAAGAAATCGATACATTACTGAACTCAGGAAAGTCTAAAGTATAACTGCAAATTTATTGCTGACTTGCTGCATGACTTTAAGCACGTCCCTTAAGTCTTTTCCAGTGATTTATCTACCTTAAAGCTACTTCACTTTCAGTAAAAATTAAGTGCAATATTGCACTTATTTCCATAGATTACCACTCTGCCCTTGATAAGCTTGTTGCCAGGCCACTCACATGCATGTTCAGGCATCCTCAAACACACCTACAGTAACGACAGGCTGCTGTTAGTACAGATACGTGCAGCTGTTGCTGTGACAACGCTGAAGTTTTCTGCAGAACAGTGAATTTCCCAGAGCAGCCATTTGTGCAGAGGTAAGAAAGCTAAACTCGATCAGGTACTTTCATGCCAAAGCAGCACGGCTGGGATCCGGCTGGGCCAAACCATCCCTTGTCTGACTTGCTGGTTGCTGTACTTGGAGCTGAGCAACACTGTCCAGGCGGGTAACATGACCTTGGCCTACAGCCCCGCCTATAAGCAAACCTCCACTTGTTTAGAAGAGACCAGCAGTAGTTTACTGTAAGCTAAATAGCAATCAAAACCAAGTTTTCCTTATCTCTTCAAACAAAAATTACACTGGTTTTCAACATTTTATTTTACGTTAAATTTAAGCAGATATTAGTTTTATATTAGCTCTACTGCCTGCACAAAGCTGGCATGCAGGGCTACTGCTAAGGGGATTGCTACACCACCACCTCTGGTGCGGCGTCAGTCTTTCACCAAACTGCTCCTGTTCCAAGCCCCATTATTTGTCCAGTTATAAGTCACAGCTGTAGAACATCCTTCAGATAGCCTTCACAATTTTCAAAACCAGATCAGATTAGTTCTTAGTTTACAGATTTGGGGGGCAAAGACATTAGCAGCTGAAAACAGCTTTTGAGGACAATGCAGCATCTCCAAAGGGGAAAGACACCTGCTTGGCAACCCACCTTCTCTGACCCAAGCAAGTAGGAATATCAATTTTAAGCAACATCTCCGCATGTTCCGATTGTCCAGTCTGCTTCCCAAGAGAAAACAGCCCTTGGTTTACTTAACCCTCAAGCAATCCCCCTCCATGTACACTCACAGACGAACCCTACCTTTGTTCGGTGTATGGCTGGATCTTCTGCACAGTAATGTCCGAGTCGAGGACCCCCAGCAGAACACCTATTTGTCGGATGAACATGCCCTTCTGCCTCTCAGTCAGCTGGCTGACATTAACATCCAGAATTATCTCCACGAGGTTATTTTTCCTAGGATCTAGTGAGAACGTAAATAATACAGATCTTTAGAACTTCTATTTAACAGTCTGGATACAAGTCAGGTTTCTAGTGTCTTTCCAGATGGATACTTTCTGTTTTGAACAGAAGAGTAGAGAATCTCAGTGTAGGAAAGGCTGTAAGTCTATGACTTTCACAGGTAATGGCAAGCAATAAGAATCAGCCCCCAAGAACCACATGAAAATACAATCACATCCCTCAAAACTTTTGACCTTTTACAGTTCTGAGCTGGACTAGACTACACACTTCATCTCAGCACACTGTATCCAGAAAAACAGAGGGCTTGCTAGTGCGCTGTAGGCAAATGTGGTACAGCACGAAACCCAGACTGACCAGGTTTGACTTCCACTGTGCTCCTTTCCACATCACTTTCTCCTTTGGCATCTGTTACTCTGAGGTGGAATGTGTAGGTCCCTTCTACCAGATTGGACAGGAGAAGAACAGGATGATGGTCTGAATTATTTAAGACTTCCTGGAAAGCAGAGCAAAATAAGTATCAGGAAACAAAGGATCAGACTAGCATGATACAACATCATACTTAAGGATATCACTAGAAGGTAACAGGTGCAACAATCAGCTTTACATTTCCTCAGGAGCTGCCAACACTACCTCTCACTGACTTTTGTGATGCTGCAGACTACCATTTAAAAAAGAAACCTCACCCCAGCTGCAGGGCTCCCCTCGTCCCGGGTCCACAAGTAGCTGACGATTCCCTTATCATCAGAAGACTTTGATCCATCCAACTCAGCCGTATTTGTGGGCAAGGTGATGACAACATTCCCAGCAATCTTTGCAACTGGTGGCTTGTTTATCTCTAAGTAAACAGAAAGAAAGCATTTGGAGAAAAATCTGGTAATGCCCAATCAAAAACTACTGCATTAGCTCTCCCCTGTAACCCAGAAATCCATATCTAGCCCTGGGGGAAGTGAAGGAAAATTACGTACTGCAGGATTCAGCTGCAGATACTGTTCCTCCAGAAAAGTGTAAACCCCTGACTTGGAGAAGGCCGTTTCAGTGCTCTCCACATTATTTTTCACCCATTCCTTACTCTTATTTTGCCTCTGAACACAGGTTTTGCTGAACTGCTCAGAGATAACCCGTGTCTCAGGCTGGACATACCTTCTTTGACAATGACGTTGACGGAGCTTTGGCTCTGCAAGTTCCTCTCATCTTTAACTGTCAGAGTAAACTCGTATGTTCCAACTTGAAGGCCTGTTACAGTGGCAATGCTGCTGTTGGCATTCTCCAGCTTGACACCATCTGGGCCCCTAACCAAAGCACAAGAAGATCAGTTTAAACTTTGCATAGACCATGGGAGCTAAACAGGAGGCTCAAGCTCAAGCAGAGTTTATCAGGATGCAAACAGACAGTTGCCTGGAAATACAGAGTCTATGACAAAAAGCAAAATTCTTTTCTCCAGTTACAGCAAGATAATCAAAAGAGTAAGTGCAGCATTCAGAACAAAAAACATAATTTCTGTGGTTTAGTGTTTTGGTTATTTTTAAACCAGGGGAGCACCGATACCAGCATTTAAGTAGGGTTTACAAAAAGTGGTACTTTCAGCAAAATTGGCTCACGTGAACTGCACAATAAGCCAATTTTTTAAGAAAATGTATAGAGCAAAAATAGTTCCTTCATTTATAAGAGCTTTGCACAGACTTTGCATTAGCAAACAGAAAAAGCTACTGCAAGTTGCTCATAGGCTTTTTCCTGCATTCCCTAAGCACTTCAGGGAATTGAGTCTGAAGGGAAGCATGACAACGAGAAGAGAAGAGCACTGCCTCATTCAAACATACTGTAAAGGATCAAGTTGGAAGGCCTTGCTGTTATTTGATTACAAGAGTCAGTCTCTTCATACGGCCAAGACCACATTACACTGCCGTGATTCGAACAGCCGGTCTCCTTTACATGCCACAACCACGCTGAGAATGGGAATCAGGCCTAGAGATGAAGGCAAAGGTATTTCTAATGCTCAAACAAAACTCCACCTCTCTCCAATTACACATAAATCCTTGTCTCATTCTAGTCACTGCTAAAGCTTGTCAGGCCTGATGTGACCAGGGTTTAACACAAGGGAGGTATGTGGGGGCATGTCTTGTTCTAAATGAAAGACCAAGATACTTCCATAAGAACAATCTGGAAGATGATACGCACCGTGTTTTTTCCCAAAGAAAGGAGACTATCTTCTGGTCATCTGAGCTCTTGCTGCCATCTAGAGTGGTGCTGTCCACAGGAAGAGTTAATTCTTTATCTGGACCAGCATCCGCCTTCGGGGGCTTATTGTTCTCTGAAAAAGGATTGCACGATTTTTCATACACATGCCATAAAAGGTGGAGCTTAAAACCCCAGCATTAAAAAGTTTCTCCATGATCCATAGTGTACTTGTTACCCGTTATCTCAACCTTGTACTCAGAGGAAGTGAGGTTAAAAGCAGTTAAGAGTTCAGATCAGTGTTTCATGCACACATCTGCAATAAAATGAGAACGAAATCTAGGAGTTCTGATTTTTGCTCTCATTCTCTAAGCATTACTCCACTTTTCCTGCTCCTGTACCAGGACCAAGCACTGTGGGCAGAGACAGCTGCTTGGAAATACAATCCTGCCATTATGGTGGGATAACGTCAATTAGACTACATTGTGTAAAATAAAAGAACAGCCTAGAAAGGCAATATTCCTAGAAACTTTCTTCTGTTGGTTTATCAGCAATATACCGGTCCAGAATGGTCCTAAATTAGAGCAGCTTTTCTGAAAGCAACACAAAGCTACCATAAGATCTAGAGTATGTTGACAGATTGATGCTCGCCTCTAACCCCTGGAATGGAAGTGGCAAAATCACCTAAGGGCAGCTTACCTGGCTGGACTATCACAGTGACCTCTGCAGTGGACTGGTGCCCAGCAGAATCAGTCACTATTAGCTGGTAAGTGTAATCACCTTCTTGCATTGCAGACAGCTGTAAGACTGGTGTCCTCACCCCCTTTGAGAAAACATATTCATGTATTAAGAAGAATCTTTACACAGATGATGATAGACCAGAAGGCTCTGCTTTTAAAACAACTATTATCGGCAGATTCTAGGGGCTTATTATTAACTCCTGTTATGGGCCCAGAAGCCTGTGCCACTTAAGCATGCAAGGCACTTACAGCTAAATTTATGCACAGCAACAAGGACACTGTTGCGGAACATAACAAGAGTAATGCCATATAGGTGTTCAGAGCTTTTCAAGAGTTAGCAACCCAAGCAAAACCTCTGGGGAGTCCTGTGCAAATTATACACATTGTGAACCTGATTCATAGACTTTCTTATTCCATAAATTTGACAGTAGTAATAATCTTTAAAAAAAAAAATGATGACACAGAAATAAGTTCCAGCTTTTACTGTTTAGGACTGAGGAGTGTCTGGCCAGTATCAGCAAAGTTTAGACTCCAAGGTTCAACTCAAAAGATCCGGTCCATTGTGTCTGCCCAGCTTAGGAAATGCACGACCTGGCACAACGGGTTATCCTGTGCACCTAAATGCCATCCTGATGGATAGTTACCTAAAAGATCACAGAGTCTGGCTTCCACACCTGCTGATCACACTTAAGCACCCCTATTATACCATTATTGATTTAGCTATTACTGATATTCTGAGAATTCAGCAACTGAACAGAGAAGGAACACACTTCCCTAGCAGCCACATAGGTTAAAGTGAGATACATGGGTGTGATACAACAGGTGCTGAGACCTGTTGTACGGGACATCAGAATCCAAAGCCATAAAGTTCCTGTCTCTCTCAATCCTCCATTCTTGAGCAGTATTTAAAAGTGCATTGCTCAAGAAAGGAAACAGGATGCCATTGAAAACCTGTGGTTAGACTGGTGCACGAGCTCAGCCACTAAGCCAATACCAGCTTCGTGTGGATTTAGTTTTAAGTATATATTTAATCATCACATGCTTGCTCTGTAAGATTATACAAAACATTTGCTAACAGTCAATTAAAAATGGTTTGATTATAGAAAAAAAAGCCAGCTAGTGAGTAATCCAGGATGAGTACGGGAGACCTGCACTGACCTGCATCTCCATCACTTTCCCTTTGCTGTTCGGGCTGAGCAGCCACTCATAGCTGACAATGCTGTGATCATCGGTGCTCTGATTCCCGTAGAGGGTGATGGAGTTCTGAGGCAGGGTGATCACTTGATTTGGGCCCGCATTTGCCACTGGAGGATAATCCACTGCTTTGTTCACAGTCAAGTTTGCAGTGGTGGAGTTGCTGGCACCGTCCGAGTCCACTACTGTTAGACTGAAGAGGGGAGGAAAAAAGAAAAAAGTGAAAGCAGCGAAGAGTCATGATTATCAGAGCTGAATACAAAACACTGGCTGGAGTTAACTGAAATGCAAAAGAAGAGTTAGAAACTTAAGACACTTTCAAGGACAGGATAGTGGGGGTTTTTTCAGGAGTGAAAAAAACCTATGGTTTGAGGCAACTGTGCTTTTTCTGAATAGAAACTTCCCCCACATGCCCAATTATCAGCCTCAAATCGATGCAAGAAATTCAAGAGTCATGTCCATCTCTCACTTGAAATCTACCAACTAGTTCCAAGATAAAACTGTGCTAGTGAAAGATCACCAGCTTTCACATACACAGTTGTGATGGAAAAGACCTCCCTGAGTATGACACTGCCTCCCAACAGAAGACGTTCATTAACATGGACACACAAGTTCACACAAGTGGCCTGAACACAGTACGCCTCTTCAGGTAGGCTAGTACCATAAAATAGAACTGCTTTTTGCTAAATCTAGATTTGAACATCGATCTGATTAGTTCATATACCAACTGCTTAAGAGGAAAACAGTGTTCAGTTATAGGTCTCAGGTTTATTTTATTTTAAATAGATCTGCTGATGCAGTGCATGGACATCACACCAAAATGCAGACCAAAGGAAAAACACAGAACAAACATTAAAGTAAAATCAGCCACTATCTATTACTCAGAAAACCATTAGGTCTCATTCACTTATCTGGGACAAACACATTGCACTTAAAAACTGGATTTAAAGACCGCATTTCTTCCTAAGCCTTTACCCAAACAGCTTAGATGTGACATTTCAAGAGACATTTTGTAGTGCTGGCAGACCATACATTCCCTTCTGCCATCATCTTAAACCAGTGCTACAACTTAAGAATAAGAAGTAGCTGGATAGTTTATCTCTTCTGAAGTGAAAAGCCATGCAACTACCTGAAAGTGTACGAGTGGAGAGAGTACATCACAAAATAGAGTTCTCTCCCTGTTGTTTTGTTGGTTTGGTTTTTTTGTGTGTGTGTTTGTTTGGTTTTGTTTTTGTTTGTTTGTTTTTTAAACCAGACTAACACTTCAGGAATCTTGTACATGACAGCTGATCAACTTTTCCAGATATAACCTACCTGAATGTGTAATTCCCGGGTACCAAGTTGGTCAGCGTCAATATGGCAGTATCGCTAGAAACTTTCTCCTCCCGCAATGGACCCTTCAGTTCTTCCCAGTGATAGCTGACAATTTTATCATCATCGGTGCTTTCTGTTTCAATTATGGGAGAAAATGCACGTACAAGGAGTTAGAAAATGCTGCTTCACAAAGCCCAGATGTTCAGTCCCCCACTTCAGCATTGGGTTTAGTGGGCAAAGGCATTTTGGTCCAAGCCCAGAGCTCTCTATTATGTGCAGATACCCAAACTGTATGCTCTCCTCTGTTTCACAGGTATACTCGAACACCCTTAATCCCAGGTTTGCATATATGCTGAGGGAAGATAAAAAAAACCCAAAACAAAACGCTAACAAAATAATACTAGTTGGGGGTAAGACAACCTGAACATATTTAAAGAAATTCCTGAAAAACTCTAGTGTGGGCCAGGATCAGTAAAGGTGGTGTGTTAGCTAACTAATACATTTGAAGCTTAACTCAAGAGGCTAGTAATTTTGACTGAAGGTAATTTTTTTAATTCTAAGCAGCAGCCTCTAGAGCTTTTCCTTTTTTAGGAGATTGGCTCAGGCAGTGCCCTTCAAAGGGGAAACATGGAGAGGTGCTGTCGTGTGCGTATTCCCCTCTCCTGGCAAGAGAGGGTGATTCTTTTCACTAAAGTGTGTTTGATAGTATCACAGCCAGTTCCTCTTAAACTTTATCCAAAGGGCCAGCGCAGAAGCAAACACACAGAAACCAGGCTTGCTAGACTACTGCATTTAAAACAGCAGGTACTCACGGCTGCCATCAATAACAGTTGAAATGGTTGGCAGTGAAATCTCCTGGAACTGTGGGGACACGATGGCAACAGGAGGCTGATTCACCCGAGGCTCTGCAACAACACCCGAGCTGTTACAATAACGTCTACAAGCAGATCACGATAAAAAGCCCTGGCCAAGGAACTCTGCAAAACTACTCTGCCGTTGTGCACCAGGAGTAGCAAGCAGAATACATATGGCACATCCTCTTCCCCCTCCCCAGCCCCATCTACCCCCTCAGTCCTGCAGTCAGCGAGTCCAGAAGAGGAGTCCAAAGAGTGGAATTGCTGTGCCACACAGCTCTGAGACAGCCACTGATCAGACTGACTGCGGAGAACTGCACAATCAACGACAGTGATTCGTGCTTTCAGCAAGTTGTACACCAATGCGGGGAAACAGTGCTAACAAAAGTGATTTAAAAAAGCAAGGAGGTGAACTGCCGCCACACCAGTACTTTGGAAATGGCTGCACTCAATCAGTTCTCCCATACTGGGTCAAGCGTGCAAGCACAGACCATTCTAACAGAGCAGCACCTAGCGCTTCTTGCCAAAGTTTGGCTGCTGCTCTGAAAAATGAATGATTTTGATGCATGCTGCCAGCTGCAGATTCACTGCTTATAAGGAAATGATCAGCAACAGCATCCAGAAGGCCAGCCACACACTCTTGCTAATTTAGGGCGTGCAAGAGCACTTCTTTGCCCACAAAGGTTGTAGAACAAGTCTCACTGAAGCGTGCAAATTAAAGGGGTTTTTTGCATAAAAGGAGATGCAGAACCTGTGGTTGCCTCTTTACACAGGCCATCTAAAAAGTAAGACCTGGTGAGACAGTCAGGACGAGCTACTGTATCCACAGCAGCTCATCTGCAAACCATGCTTACAGTAAGGAATGACATTTGACTTCACCTGCCTGTGGCTGGGAATGATATTCTTTACCAGACAGGGAAGAAAAGAACCTCCAAAGGAGCTTCAAAGCTCTGGCTTCCCCTCATTTTTTGCTCCTGCTGCTATAAGCTTTTTGCCCGGTTACAGCTAGTTTTTACTGAAGCAGTGGCTTTCCAGGGTGAGGCATTTGCTAAGCACTTTTGTGTCAGTATTCCAGCTCTTTTACTGAGTGGTTGGCCTGTATGCAGTATCGCAGAAATAGCTACGTCTATTAGCAATAGTTTCGCATCTCAGGAAATGACTTGATACACATACATATATACCGAGTTCACAGCACAAAAAAAACAGGGTCCAGTCAAATAAGCAAAACACTGTGAAACAGGTATCATGGTTTGTCAGAGACAGATGAAGTTAAGAAAAGATACAATTCTACCAACTCACTTGGATTCACTGTTACATTCACGTAACCCTCTCCACGTGCGTTTTCACCATCAACAACGACTTTGAATTCGTACAGACCAACAGTAAGCTGGAAGTAAACACGAAAGATTATTTACCTTCAGGATGGTAGCACCTTGTCAGGAGCTGTTAGAAGGTCAAGCTACCATGCTTTGGCACAGCAGCACATTAGCAGCATAACACACAGGCAATTATGCTTCAACCTCTGCATACACAGCAAAGGATGGTTTCCATGCCAAAATGGTATTACGCATCTTTTAGTTTACAATGGCTATGCAGAAACCAAAGACCAATATTCCTTTCTACCACAGGTGCCATAGGATTGTCAGTCAAGCTTTATTTTCTAGCAACAATAGGCAAACAAAAGAGAGAGAACAGAGATTAGTTCAGGTTGTCTGGCCACAGGAATCTGTACTAGCAGATTGCATTTGAGATGAGAAAGGCTGCATGTAAGAGAAGAAAATCTCTTCTTGTGTGTTTTTAAAAAGGAAAGTATTTCTTCTCTTCCTTCTAGGTGACATGAGTCAGGCAGTCACCCCTTCATCGTTCACTGTTGAACCAAGATGAGAGGGCGAAGGACTAGATGCTGGACAACAATCATGGTATCCAAAAGGCTGAAACCCTAACAGAGATAGAAACGCTCCTTTCGAAGGGCTTCTCTCTGCATGATATTGTGACTAAAGCCTGTAGATTTTTTCCGAGTGCAGCAGAATCCAAGATGCTCAAAGGAATGTCTCATAAATACAGAACTGTATATTCACACAACATTTAAAGCCATTTCCTTGTTAAGAATCCCCACGTGCAGAAACCGTCAATCCTTTCACTGTTAGAGCTTTTCTAAAAGCAGCAGCCAGGGACATGCTACAAGGTACTCCACAGCACTCATTAATGGAATCAGCAAGTCCCTTTTTCAGAGGGTAGTACAAGGCTTCAGACCTAAACAGACCACCACACCGTTTCACTAGCAGAAATATTCACAAACCTTTGTTAATGTGAAATTGTGCCATTTGTACGGCTCGACACACTACTTGTAGGCAGCTTTTAAATCCTGAAATCAATTTCTTCTTTCCCTCATGCCAGATCAATCTCCTTTTTATAAGACTTAAAATAGGGCCTGCCTTAGAATGTTGGCTGCCTGCCCATCATGCAATTTCCTATTCATCCTGAAATCACATACAAGTCTTTCCTGGCTGCCAGGGTCCCCGTCTTCTCCATTTGGCATTTAACACAACACGATACGAAGCAGCAAAAGCTTTACCTTAGATAACTTAAGGGTCTGGGAGTGCTTCCCTTCCATTTCTCCACTGTAGTCTTTTGGATGAGTAATCAATTCCCACTCATAGGAATAAGTGGTTCCTTAAAAAAAAAAAGGTCCACACATTTGTTTTTAAAAGACTGCCTTTCTGCCATGCTAAAGAAAAGCAAAGGTATTAAACATTTACAAGGCACGTTCTGCTGCACTGTGGAGAAATGAGACAGCTTGGAGTTTGGGCTGCAGCTTTTTGGGAATATACCCAGGAAAAAGAGACAATCTGTGCTTCTACACGCATTTACTCTGGAGCCAAAACCCATCTTTCAGCCTCTAAGGCATTAAAGAGCTTTGGAACAATCACAGCTTCAGGATAATAAGAGAGAAAAGTCTTATTATGCCCTCAAATCCTGCAGACACAACATAACACCAGTTTTTGAACAGGAATGCATCTATCCCTGTTGCTGCACATGTAACATGCTTGCCTCTCCTCTGCAGTCTCCCACTGCCATTGTGGACAGAGCTATAGATATGAACTTTACAAATACCTGTGAACAATTTGCATGATGAAATGAGGAGTGTATAGAAATGTGTTCCTCAGCATGTCAAATCAGATATAAATCTGCCAAATGAGAGATCACTTGCTAAGACAGCTTATCACCTATCAGTAAATATCACAAACAGATGCTGAAGATCCACTGCTTCCTCACATACCACTTTAAGAATATGCAATCTCCCAAATCTAATGACTTTGTGGCACTTTCAATGCTTTTTGCGTCTTGCTATTTTCTGTGAGAGGTAGCATGAGGTAATAGCACAGAATGAAAAATTTCTACAGGAAAGCGTTCTCTGACAAAAGAGATTTTCAAGATTGTCCTTATTTAATGCTGTATATAACGCCTATTTGCCATTTCACCATCACAAGCCCTTAGCAGAATTCCCAGGGAAGCCTTACCAAGTGGTGGTTCAGGAAGCACAAACGCATTCAGCTGAACCTCATTCTTTGGCAGGGTCACTTCGACGCTGTCTCCAGCGGAAACTACCAGCTCCTTCATAACTGAGAGGGAGAAACACAGAATTGAAAGAGGAACAGGAAAAAAAATTAGATATGTACATAAAAACTGCCTTGGCTTCAGAGTCTGTGGACTAAAAACCAGCTACAAATGGCTGTATTTTGTAAACATCCCGTCACTTAATATAGCTCCCGTTTCAGGTTTCACTCTCATTGTTAATGCAAAAGCACTAATGGGGTTTTACCATTTTAAGGCAAGCCCAAAATCACTCAGTCATCTCTCTCTCTTCGCAGATACTGCGCAGCTCCTGCGCCTTTTCTAAAGAGCTGAAACGTGACCCTCGGCCCTGTACAGGGGAATCTATTCACCCAGGTCCAGCAGGATGGGAAGGGTTTTACCTGACAGGTTTTCGCAGAGAACCCAGCTGCAGTCTCATGGCAGAGCAAGACAAACACTGCTATTTACCAAACTGCAATTTCAGATCCTCACAAATATATGAAGAATCCACGGTATTTCTTTTTTGAAAAATTGCTGGGGGGCTAAGAGTTTTTTTTGAAATCTGCATAGCTACCACACTGAGTACGGGAACTGAACATACAAACCTGTTCCTTTTATTTGTATTTTCTTTTCATCCCTTTCTTAAGACTTTTCTTGCCATTCCATTTCAAATAAATTGACAGGTAGTTTGTTTTTAAAGACTATTGGGTAAAGACTTGAAAACTATGGCTGGTGACATTTTTTTTCCTGCTTGTTATTAGCATTAAGATGACCAGAAAGGTGACCACATTTCTTAAGAGTACCTCTTGGCCTCCTCATCCTACTCTTTCCTCCCCATTTGCTTTATTTTTGTCTTTTTATTATCGGGCCTGAGAATTATGCATAGAAAACAAGAATTAAAGTTGCTTTACCCTAGTTTGACCCTGTCAAAGACAATGTTTCAGAGATATGCACAAAAAATCCAAGTTAAAAAAGATGGAGAAAATGTCATTAAACATTTAGCCTTTCTTCCATCTGTTTATTAGCTACTGGAATTAACCAGTTAACTAAAAGAAAACAAATTCATCAAACTCTCATTTTCCCCTCTCAATTACTCCAGATCCTGGGATATTACAACTCCATCAGTCTTTCAGCTGCTAAGAGTTCCAAGGCAAAAAGAAATCTGAATTGAGCAGGAAAAAAACCCCAAAACACAACAAACAACAAAACCCCAAAATCCCGCTTGGAAAAACTACCCTTCACGTCATCTTTGTATTATTTAGCAAAACAAGGAGGCCCTCGCTACGTTACTTTTCCAACACAAGCCACTGAAGACATTTGAAATATATTTTCCAGTTTTAGCTGGGGTAAATACTAACTTGTTAGCACAAGCATCCAATGAGCTTCCTGCCAAAAATGTCTTTGGATGCAGCGTTTCCTTTACACTTTCCATTTTTTCCCTTGTAAGGGAAAGGAACCCTAAATTCGAAAGAAATTCAGCTGTGAATACTTCAGCAAACTGGATTAACTGAATTCTGAGATATCACATGACCAGTATACACCATTCAATGTACGTACACATCCTTAGAGGGTGAGCTAATGGCCTGGGTGAATTAACAGAGCTGTCCAAAGTGCGTTTTGGCTTTTATGCATTTTCAATAGTTTGTTTTAAGAAATACCAGTGCGAACAGAAACATCATTTTACTGCAAAGCAAAGCATGGGCTAATGGCCAAGTACACTGCTCTCCACAGCTGAACTGTGCATTGACATTTCAGGGACAGAAGATAAAAGAATCAGTTACACCCCATTTTGAGTAGACATTAAGATTTCTGCTCAACTTGATAGAGAGCAGTTTGTCAAGACTACTGAAAGAATGCTTCACAGGACTACGCCTTGCACCACGTCTCAACTTTCACTTTGGGAATTAAGATATCACCATTACTTTCAAGCTGTTCCTGGAAATAGACCCAATGGTCACGTGCAGATTTATGATGCCAAAGTCCCATTCTCAGACCTCATGAGGGAAACCCCGGGGTTCAACCGGCACGTGCGCTGAAGCATGTATCTCAGCACTTTTTCAAAGGTACCATAATTTCTGAAATTATCTCGTATTTTTCAATACTGCAATGGCTTGTCAGCAAAACCTGAACAGATGACATTTGCCGGAGCACTGCATGTTCTGACCTGGTGTGGTGGCAGTAGTACTTGGTGATGCAGCAGTGTTGGTCTGGATTGTAGAAACACTGCCATTTGTGGGAACACCACTTGGCACAGAAGTAGCTGTCTGCATCTTCGTTGTGCTTTTCCCCGGCATGGGGCTGACTGTGGGCAACACATCTGAGGAGTCAGGATGGACCGAAGCATCATCTGGCTGCCCAGGCTTCTCGGTCTTCCCTGTGGCCGTCAAGCCCTGTGCTACAGGACTGGAGAATGTAGCCAACACTGATGGTTCTGATGCAGATGTTCCCGTGTGGATCTGTAAAGAAAAAAGTTGTCTTAGTTTGACTTGAACACTGAATGTCAGTTTTGTTTTGCTGTGTTTAAGTTGTACTTCACCTCCTCCAGTTAGGGAGGCTGAAAAGTCCCTGGTTTGTTTTTCCCAGAAGCAGGATATTTTACTGCTTCCTCTTCTCTCTTCTGAATTGTTTCTCCATGTTCTTCGTCCACCACAGATAGGCCATTTCTAGCTCAGCTGAACACCGGTTAAGACCATAGATTTAACTACAGCATCTTAAGTACCATGGCTGTTGATGTGGCAAACGTGACAGAAGATCTAGGTTCAAAACTGCAGTGAGTGGAGCTAAAAGAACATAGAGGTGGGATAAGAAGAAACAAGAAACAGGGACCAGGAACTGGCGTTCATTTGGGCCATTTATTTTGGTCAAGCAGCCCTTTTTTCTAAAGCTGTGCAGCTGGCAAGCACAAAGCAGAAGGATTGCAATGGCATTTTTATGTAATAATCAAATCATTGCAGCAAGAGGAAATTTATTAAGAATCACTCTTCAAAGCAAGGTGACCTGATACAAACAGTTCCCTGCGTGCATGCCACAGGAGACGCTGCTGGGGCAGGGAGCTGAGCTTGCGGGCAGAAAGTTTGCTCACATCCATACAGGATGAGCCACTTTATTGAAAATAATCAAAGTGGCAGGAACAATTTCCCTTCTTTCATCAGAAAATTCCTTTTACAGTACCCAGCCCCATTCCAGTTCTTAGCCTGCCAGGCAATACTCTTGACAATTCACCTTCCACCATGAAGTACGTGTGTGTGTCACATTTTGTTGAGCTAACTCTATTTTGAGAACATCTGCTAAATATTTAAAATGGAGCAATTTACTGTCTTTGACTTGGGAAGTGTTTTGGAGCTGAATTGCCCACCACTACTCCCCACTAGAGGAGCTGATCAAAAGCTCATATTGGAGGAAATATTCTCAAGCTTTTATACCATGCTGTTGGCATTCAGTCCAGGAAACAGGTACTGGAAAAATGCTCTAGACCACGGTGGGCAACATCCTGGTCAGTAAATGGGCTGGGCTTCAGAAAACACTGAATGCCAGTTGTAAAAATAAAGCTGTGCTACACAGCTGTACTAAACAGCCAGCCAAGCCAAGGGTAGCAATGAAGGCATTGAAGGCTTCTCTGCAAGAAGGTTTTTTTGCAGTCTTGGGCAAATCATTTCCTCTCCCCATATCTCAGCTAACTTTCCCTCAGTCACAGAGTTTAAAACATCTCAATTCATTTGTACATTTGATTAACGTCTGAGCTTCATGGACCAAAGAATCAAACACTACTTGTTAGTGTTATGGACATAAGCTGTTTTTCTCTATTTGCTTACTTGTTGATGGGCTTCCTTTAACAAAACTATGGATTCTTTGGAACAAAGATGCAGGCAAAATCTGGCATACTGTTCTGTGCTGCTCTTCATTGGCTGTCCCAAGCAGTACCATCTTACACCCATCCGTAACTCTGGCCAACTCAGGATACTGACTCCCTTTTGCCAAGTAATCCAGTAAGATAAAGTTAGAAATATTGGCACAACAAGAGGGGAACAGCCAGGCAGGAACTCAGACACTTGAGACAGACTCTTTAGGAAAGGCACAGGCGCAGAAAGTCTCCGTGACTTCATACCGCTATGGGGAACCACTTTTTGCTTAGCAAGCATCAACCCAGACAGGTCACAAGAACAGCTGTCACAAACAGCACGCAGGAGACCAGCATCCGCCCGCTGGGCACAGCAGCCGAGTCTCCACTTTACTTGGCAATATTTTCAGTGAGCTGGATGCTTCCTTGACTCACTTTTTAATGACTAAAAAAACCCAAAAACTTTACAGTTAAGAGAGATCCTCTTCCTCCCAGAAGTCTTCAGGATGAATTGACAGCCAAATGTCTGCGGAGAACTTGAATTAGATAAGCTTTGCCTGGGGCAACATAACAGTCAAAAATGCCTCTAATGCTTGCAAGCTGAGACATTTCTTACCTTTACTCCATAACCAGGAATTCTTTAAAGCAAAGAACAGAAGATTTCATTCTTGGGAATAAACAAGGAAGAGACTAGAAGTTTGCCAGCTGTCCTACCTTATTAGCTCAGAAAATAGAGAGAAGCGGCATATTGGCCTGAGTGAATGTAGGAGTGTCAGACACTTCTGATTCCGATCCTTAACTGCCTTTGGCCTGGGACAAGTGACCTGGTCTCCCTGTCTGAGAGTTCTATGCCTCTAAGATGGAACTAGAACAGCTATGTGCATCAGAACCTGCACTGAACCTAAGTTACTTGAAAGAAAAATACCTGTGTTCTGGAATTTTCTTTTATTTTTTAATTTAAATGGGCCTTCCTTGGCTAAGCCTAATCTGAATTTACAAAATAGGCTCTTTTCAGCTTAGATTGTATCCTTGGTTGTTTGCACTAGGTGCTGTGTCTGTGAAGACCCTTAAGACACAAAAATGTGGGTAACGTCACAAACCATTACAGAATTAGTGCTAGCTGTGAAGAGAGACCTCTCCTCCTTCTTCATAGGGTAAAAAGCACCCAGTACTAGCAGGAAGCATAACAGAAGAGTCAAACACCAGTAGCCAGAATTGTGAGTGCTAGAATGAGCTCTCTGGCTCCGTTGTAACAACTCCACTTTAAAGGCTGCAGCTTTTTCCATAGTTTGCCTGCAGAGCTGCTGCAGTGCTGCTGCAGCCCTGGTCATCAGCAGTGCTGCGCTTAAATACTTCTCCTGACCGGCTATTAAATGCATTGCTATATCTTAAAATTGACAAGTATTTCTACAACGAGGCAGAAAAAAATTGGTGCCTGGAAAATGCCACTCACTTTCATGGAAAAGCACAAATTTCTCTTCCTTAGTTAAGGGCTGATGAGCAGGGTGCACTGCAGTTTATCCTGGTACACTCTCCTTCACCCATCTCTGGCTCTATAGCATGGATATAGTAAAACAACAAATTAATGCTAGTTGCACATTAGCAAAGAACATTGCAGATGGCTATGGAGCTATCAGAACCGCAAGAGGAAAATTAAAACTCAGTGAGGCAATGTTTTCCTAAAACAGTCACTTGACTTCTCCCTGAATCTCTAGGAGCAAAAGAAAAGATTTGCCTCGCCACACATTCAATGCTTGTCAACAAAAGGGGGGAATATCCACATTAACTTCCTTCTCCTCTTCTAGAGAGAAGTTAAGAGCCACTTTGACCTCAAATGTCCCTCCCCACTTCAGATGTTTGATGCTTTCAGGTATGAACTGCTTTGCATGCAGTAACAGTCCAGTATTCTCCCGACCTTCTAGCCCACCTGCCAAACCTTCTTTAAGAATACATAAGTATTTTTAAATGCACGGCATTCACCTGCTGAAGCCATGTGTTCCATGTACTGGACCAAATCTAGCCCAGGTGAAATTCTACTGATTTCAGCATGTGTATAACTTTACTTACTCTGGCCCATAACCAACCCAACTTGGAAAACTCCCTGCTTTAGCATCTCCCTCCTGCAAAGGCTGGCCACGTCCCAAGTACACAGCCTTGAATGTTATATCCTTGGCCTAAATTAAACTGCTCTCAGATCAGCAATGCAAGGACAGCTGCATAGCTTGCCTTATATTTTGCCAGTGAAAGCTGGATGGTTCAATAATCAAGGAATTAGCCCAGGGCTGGGTAGAACCAGCTTCAGCTCAATACTCCTGTTAAGGTGGATTTTTTAATTCTTTCTCCTCCTCAAAAACTCTATCCTAAACCTCAAAAATGTGACTGCCAGGAATTCCATCACAGCCAAATATATTTTAGTAAGAAGTTTTTATTTTGATGAACGTGCATTTTTTCAAGAGATACAGACTTTCCTACTATCAAAAACCAGTAAGGAGAAGAAAAACTTTTCCCCAGCATACATCCAACAGTGCACCTTAATGACAATGGAGAGCGCTTCCTAAAGATGGGACATCCTGGATACTCAGCAATATTCAGAAGCTGATTAATCCACATCATTTCGTATTTGCAACCAGTTTACTGACAGGCACTGAACAGTAATAATACAACTCAGAATGCAACACTTCAAACTGAACAAGCAGGGACATATAACAACTATTACCCAAGAGCAACAGAAGACATTTAAGACTGGCTGTGAAGAAGTCTCCCCAGACGTTGCATGCGTAACAACTGAGAGAATGGGGTCACTGTGTAAATCTCACTGTGTAAATTAGGAGGAAGAACGAACAGGCAGAGTGGAAATGCTGCAATACTGCAGGGGAGAGAGAAAACTGAGATCTTGAGTCAGCCCTAAATGCTGCGGGGTTCTGGAAAATCAAACATTTGTAAAGTTTTAGTGCATGATTTCACACACCACCCGGGTTGCCCTGGAGCTCTCAGCGGTGTCCCTTGGCTGCTCTCCACATCCTGCTCTGCAGGGTGGTGGCTCAGACCAGTCACAGCCCTACCTGGAACCAAGATTTGAATACAAGGGAAAGAAATAAATTCAGTCAAGTTTCCAGAACAAGAATCTAACTACAGGAAAAGGCATCAGGCTTCAACAGTGGCAAATCTTAGAAACGTGGCAAAAGGTATTTAAAGAACAGTTTCACAAAGTAGAATTCTTTCTATTTCACCATAACCATAAAGTGCATGGGCTTTTTTGTATGATAAGGCTCAAAAAAATATTTGCAGACTTAAAACGACAAACACCATTTAACAATTGAAATGTGCGAATTTCTCTTTAACATCTAGATTTACTAGATTAACATTGTACATGTTTGGAGTAGAGACTAAACTGGTTTCATTCAACCAATGCCAATGTAAGCTTTTGTGGATTTGAGAAACTGAAGCAGTCTTAAAAACAGAACAAAAAAGTTGGCATTAAGATGCCAGCTCAAGCAAGCAGGCTGACATGAAAGTACACTGGAAACTCTATGCATGAGTCTATAAAATAATGTATTTAACTGCCTCAATTCAGCACTCAAAGGAAAACAGCTTATTTTATTTTGTGGACCTAAAAAAGTACTTTTACAGGTAACAGTTTTCAACTCCCAGGTACTTCCCACTGACATCACATCTCACCTTTCCTTCTCATCTGGCAAGTATGCTGTGTGATTACACAAAGGATAAGCATTATCATGACCTCCACCTCCCCTCAACTTCCCACAGACGGTTTATCCCAGCTAGGAAGAGGGGGAAAAAAAAACCTTACCCCCCAAAAACCAAATAAAAAACCCAACCCTTGGCCTTGCCTTGTTGACAGGAGGCTGAAAACAGGCATCCAGAAAAGTACCCTATCACTTAAGCATTTTTAAGTCGAAGTCTACATAAAGCAAGACTGAGCAGGAGGGTGACAGCTGTCCAAGAAAACCCCATTCCACTCCCAGCAATCACACTTACCTGTGGCAAACCAACACTGTCTGCATCGCTTGATCTATTCACATTATTGCTTTTAGGAGAGAACAGGCTTTTGGTTTTCTGCTCTCCTGGATTCTGTCCATTTGTCAGCGAGTCTTTCTTTTGATTTGGATGGCCTTCAGGAACAGGCGTGTCTGCCACTAAGTGCTTCAGTACTTGATCCTTCAAGCGCTCTGCTTCACTTCGGCTGCTCCTAGATTTGCTGTCTGATGCTCTGGCTGCAGCCTCACTGCTGGGGCTCGCTGCTATATCCCTTTTCAGGAGTTCCACCCTGTTACCTGCCAAGCTCCACTTCTGGAATGACCTCTGCAGTCTTTTTTTCCCCTGGACAGGGATGCCCCAGTCCAACCACTTGTGAAACCAGGTCTTCACATCACCTTCTGTTTGAAACTTTAAGAAGTGCTCTGTGCTTTTTGATTTCTTTAAAAACACCAAAACAGAGTCAGAAAAGCCAGTCCTGTTTGCCTGACACATGCCAGGCATAGTGCAGTTCACCTGGATGCACATATTTTCCAAGAACCAAAAGGCATCACAGGTGGGGCTCTGGCAGCAAGCAGTCTGACAGGACCGTACAGTATGAAATCCTTCCAGAAGCTGTAAATGGTGATCTTCCCACGATCTCAAACGGCCACCAAACAGGATCTTCCCTGGCTCGCATTTAGATCTGTTCCAGTTTGCATCTGGGAAAGGAGAGGGAAGACAAAGACAATTCTCAATCCTTTAAAGCAGTGTACAATAGATCCTCATCACTATTGTCGAGATGAATTCAGGGCACACAAGCAATGTGGGAGAAAGGGTACAGGACAGTAAAACGGGGGCTTCTTGGAATCTATACCTGCCCTCAGTATCTAGTACTTGCACAAGATTTTAAGCAACAATCCACTATCTGCACCTCCTATCAACAGGGCCACCACGCTTCTTGATAGCAGTGCAGCTAAATCCATCTACAACAAGATTCGTGAAAACAGAAACATTCCTGTTCCAGAGAAGACTGTAAGGCACAGAGTGAACAGTGAGGGTGAGGTTACACAGCAAGTTAAGAGCCAGAAATTGAACCCAGGAATCCCGAGTGCAGTTTCGTACTATAATCAGTAAACAGCATTGCCTCTCTGCCCACGTTTGCCTCGAAGGAGAGCTCTGGAAACAGTGACACTGGCTTGGTTCATAGTATAAAGGCATGTTTTCCTCTTCCATGCTGATGTTTGAAGTCAGTCAACTTAACTGAAATTGCTCCATTTGAGAAGTCATTACATCTCCTAAAACAGAGGTCTGCAAGGCCTCTCCTTGCCACCTGCTCCACCGTAGTGCTTTCTGTAACAGAAATTATCTGTCAAACATGTTTTTTAAGAGTCAAGTGACTTCAGATCTCAGATCAGCGGTAAAGCAGCAACTGCTTTGCATATGGATTTTTTTTCTTTCTTAGCACAAAACATTAGAGTGCTTGCGGGGATCAATGGATTAAAGGCTTCCAAAATTCAGAGCTCTGAAGATTAAGGACTCCCTAAAAATAGACTAGCGACCTATGGGACTGTTACACTGTGCCGTGTTCAGCATCCAAGGGATAATAGGTCACTGGAAGATTACTTTAGAAACTATGTCGCTGGACTCTGAGTAGTGCAGCTGGAGAATATGCTCCAGACCTAGCTCCCTGCCTGTCAAGAATGGAGTTCTTGAACACAACACAAATGGGAAACCTTTTTCTCCATTAAAATAAAGAAGTCTGAATTTAAATTATAATACCCTGATCGCCATTTCTTGACAGCATACAAAGAAAAGTTCAGTAACATATTACTATTCCAGTAATTCTTAATGAATACAGACTTCATGCTGCATTATACCCACGTTCACTACAGTGGGAACTAAACAAATTAATAGGCATGGATATAGAGGCTACTGATCCATCTGTCTTCCCTGAGAAGAATTCTCACCCCACTTCTCTTGTCACTTCCAAGTTACAAACACGTTAAAGATGGAATATGTTGAGGCACAGGAGAAAGACCACACAGATCTCCATGTCTCATCCACCAAATAAAAGTAATTTGGTGATGGTGCTTTTTATGATGCTTTTTTTTGGTGCAGTGCTTTTTATGATTCTTGGAAGAAATCATGCAAGGTCCCCACTGCCCGGCACAACTCCGACAGCACTGCTGAGCCACAGCAGGCTCACAAAGCAGGAAGCTTTTCAAGTGCCAACCACAACACAGACAGAAGTGCAGAGGGGGAAGTATTTTTCTGATCAAGTCAGGAGCTCACAAGCAGTCGTCAACCTCAACGTCCTGAAGCACCAGTCCTGGAAAACTCTCTGTGAGACTAGAACAGCACAGATGGATGCAGGTGTCTTCCACTCTGGCTGTTTTAGGCTACTTGAAGCATTTGACTTCAGGACTTTAAACTCCAGCCACAAAGACACTTACCTCACACTGCTGAGATGGCAAGGAACTCTGACCCTCTGAATCATAGCTAATACCCAAAGTTAGTGATATAAAAGTGCTATGATTTTCCCCTTCCTCCCGCACCATCCCCCAGGTGCAGGAGGAAGGAGAAAATCATAACACTTTTATAACCTTGTATGACCTGGATAACCTCATATGACCAAAGAAAGCAAGTGGGGAAGACAGAGGACATACTTCATTGTAATTTAGTTATCCCAACCACCACAGTAGGTGTAACAGCTTTTGTACTCCTGATCATTAAAGGTATCCACGTACAATGATTTTCTCACCCAGAATGGATTAGACACTTGTTTAAAATAAAGGGTGATGGCCATATTCCTGTACCTTTCATGTGGAATCTCCTGCTACACCAAGAATTTCAACCCAAAAAGGGAACTCACACCATCACGAGGAAAAGTTTGTTTTTGAGACTTCAGAAAGCAGGAAGCAAAAGTGTTATTTATAGCTTATTATGAAGCCAGCTCAGCAAAGGCAGTTTGAAGACAAGGCTCCAGAAAGTTGGAATCATCTGCAACAGAATGCACTTGAGATCTGTGACCAAGCCACAGGGGACCAGAGCTCCCCGTGGGTGTCTGAACTCACAACTGCACAGAAGGAGGGGAAGCTCTTCACTTGAGAAATGTCCAACTGCAACGTGTAAATGAAACTTTGCCTGTGTTCAACAGACAGAGAAGTTGACAACAGCACCTTTAAAATCAGCACCATCCTTGTCACACTTCATCAACACAGCATTTCCTTCGAGAGCAAGCAGACGGGCAGCCTGTCTGCCCAGGGCAACAACCGACCTCATTACACGCCGAAGTGCTTGGACTGACTTGGACTGACAGTCACCCTGACACGACTGTGCACACAAGCAGGGACAAGCACCTGGCATTAACCTGATGGGCTTGGAATTAGGACAGAGTACAGCGTGGGAGAGGTGTACACACAAAAGGTATGTGTGTGTATATACAGGCCCCCAGACTTAGAGAAACAAGTAACAAATGGAAGGATAATACTATTGTTGTGAATTTCGAGAGGATCTTATCCATTCAGACTCAATTTAGCCTAAAAAAAGTTCACTTTCCGTTAAAGGTGAAGCACTGTCCCTAATATATCCTGTGCAAAAGGGAAATGCGCTGCTTCCCACATCCCTAAAATCCCTCCTCCTCCCTGACCACTGCTCATCCATCTCTCCTTAGATGTCAGCCCTGGCTCATACATACTACTCAAATTAAGGTTTGATACAGAACCCACTGATATTCAGCAGCAGCTTTCTAGTAACAGGCTTAAAACTAAGCACAGACAGAACAGGACATATTTAAAAAAAAGTCTTCCCAGGGAAGATATCCCTTGTGAAAAATCACTACATACACAAGTATTGTATTTATTCGTCTAAAATGTAAAACCTGAATCCCCATAAGCATCTCCTAGGTATGCCAGAGCCGTGACTTAGCCCAGACGACACACTACCATGCTGAGAGCATTCTGCTTCTCTTTTAACCCACTAAATCAAGATGCAGAGATTTGAATTATATTTTGGCCAGATTTCATTTCCAGAACCCTGCTAATGCCCACCTAGAACATGTTTATTTGAAATTAGCCAATATGACTTCTGAATTGCTGTACACGGATAGCTTAAAACTCAGTTAACTCTCAGGAACGATAGAAGTGAACAGGCAACTCGCAACACGCCAGCCCAACATTCTAGATGTACATTTTCCACAGAACCATACTGATTTTCATCTAAGCAAGTCCCATGGTCTTTGGTGGGCATCACACATTCAGACAAGTCTATTTAAGTGCCATGGCAGAAAGCAGAGCTCCTCAGTCTACACTTGCATTTCATCTCTGAAAAGATGAAATATTTTCTGCCAGGAAAATTCACCCAGCCTGTTCACAAAACACTTCCTCCCTGAGAGTCCTGCAGGAACACACTATGGGCCAAACGAATTGTTGTGACGAGAAGCCACACGTTGCTATTCGCAGTCTTGCAAATGGGGACCTCCACAGAATCTGGTGCAGCACCTGCACTAGGTGGACATGGACCTGCACCAAATGAGAGAAGGCAGCTGTGAGTACCGGCAGAGCTACTAACCCCTGCTTACTGACAGCGCAGCCTGTTCAGTCCCTTCCAGTTCCTTGTGCTGGACCCTAGGCCACCACAGGCGTGCAGGAACTCGTAGGGTGGGTCAGACCAGCAGGCCAGTAAATCCAGTCACTGACAGCAGCAATGCCAGCAGCTTCAGAGAAAAGCACGAGAAACCCGTCGGCAGGAATGTCCCCGAGGACGAGTTCCCTCCTAAGCCCCAGCAGCCTACCCAGCCTAGCACAACACAAATCACAAGACGCCTGCACAGTGGGCGTGCTTAGTCACTTCTTAATATTGTTTTTGTCTTTTTTCTTCCCTAGTACAAAAAACGCTGCTCTTCTCAGGAATTTGGGAGTTCCTGTCCCGGCGATGCAGCTCACAGTTTTGCTGAACAGCAGAGGAATGGAACAGACACAAACAGTTTCTATTAATAAGCTCAGGTTCACAGACTTGCTCAGGCAGTTAATCCCTCCTGATATCAGATTAATGATTAAAGACTTGACTCTATAGACTTTTTAAATCTGTCACATGTAACCAATTATGTCAACATAGTTCCTCTTACGCAACTCCACGTGACCACACTGATTTCTAGGCCGCCATAATTCCTCTTCAGTTTAACAAACTCTGCTGCCTAAGTGACACAAACAAGACCAAAAGAACAAAAACTCTACAATGGAAAAAGTGTCTACATCAGGATAACTATGTCACATATAATTATATTTATTTCCGCACACGCATCAGCCTCCATGGTTTTAACTCTCCCAAGCAGCCCAGCCCTCAAACACTGCAGCACAGTCCGGAACACCCTCTAAGAGTGACACAGGATTCACAGCTCTCGCTCTAGACTTCTAAGATATTACTAAAGACAGGAAACGCCACGCAGGAAGCCCAGTCTACAAGGAAACACGCGATCCACCTGACACACCATCCAAACACACGGCGCTGAGAACCCTTGGCTAGGACCAGGAATACAAATATGTCTTTCCAGGTTCTAAATTAGCAAATTAAGGTCACGCAGCTCATTAGCTTAATCAAATCTGTCACTCGGTAAGTGTCCAGGAAGGCCTGGTGAAACCACAGAGACACTGCAGCAGCCTAGAGAACATGTCCACATAACCAAGAAACAAAGCAAAACAACCCCCATTTCAAATTTTGCTACCATCAAGACATAGCAGCCTTCCAGCAAAAAGAAAGCAGCTGGCAGCTGTCACACAGGTTGACATATACTGAGGTCACCACTGCCTCAAACCTGTAATTCACTACAACTTGAACAAAGAAAAAGAAGAAAAGGCACAGGACAAACTTTCTTAACTAGGATCTGGTGAATGCTACATACACGCATGGGAAAAATACCACCTCTCGGTGAAGATGTGGCCTCAAAACACTCACAGGAACTTAACACGTCTCTCTGAAAAGTCAGAATCTGAACTTTTTAAATAAAAAAAACCCTACACAATCCATTATGTGAAAACTTCCATACAAGCCACTAACTTGGTTATTTACTTGAGCAGGAGGTTGGTTACTCAAGTTTGAACAGGAAATAAAAAAACAAACTCAATAATTGCCTGTAGGCAAATACAGATTATTGACATACTGCGTTTGCGGAGTCTTAAACATTTGAGGGCTAAAAGAACGTCCCTGCCTTCCCAGCTTGCTTCAAGTATTCCTTAGGTGAAATTATTTTGCAGAGTATAACTTGTTCATTTTGCAGAAGAAAGATTCTCAGCTCAGAGAAAGCTCTCTGAGATTACAGGCAAGTGCCTGAAAGCCAACACCACGTGTGAAGATGCACACCACTAGCTGCGTGGGACAGACAGACACCCTGCTGCTGACCTCTTGGTTACTCAGAATAGCAGTTGGTTATCGGAGCAATACAGTGTTATGAGACGTGACCCCCTCACGCTCCACATCTCTCCTACCCTTTTGACAGCTCATTCAGTAACTATTACGGGTGGGGTTTTGTTTGGTTTTTAAACCAGCTACAATGTCTAGCAGCAATATTTTCACCTTCCTCTTAGAACATTTTAAACAAGCGAGAGGGATAAATATCATAAAAAATATAGACACAGTCCCAGACAGAACAGAAGAATCACCTGCTGAGGAGCACAAGGCACACAGGCAAGCGCACAGGTAGAACAGCTGCAGAGTTCTCAGCTCCCTCGCAGGTTTTCCCAGGCAGTATCGTGACAGAAATCGGGCGCTAATGCTGAACTTGGCTTCCAACCTCTTCTCCATGGCCTTTGTGGGCAGCAGCGGGGTTCTAGAAACACACAAGATATGAAACACAAAACATCCCCTGGCAATTGATACGTTCTTGCACAGATTCAGTTGACACTATGGAGCATTTGCGGAGGAAAAGGAATGTCTTGTCTTATCTGCTGTGACTTAGTCCAGCTGCTGCTAAGTAACTATCAATACACGATACTAAAGTGAAATCCGTAGTAGCAAAGTTTCCAGGGTTGAACTGCAGCGGGCCACCATGATGGCCTTTCCCATTACCCTTGTGATTTCCTTCTCCAGACCACCACTTTCAGTGGCAAAACATCTAATATCCGAGTCTACTGGATTCCAAAGACGCATTTGGGAAATCTCAGTTTCAAATACACCACAAGGAATGGACACCCGGCCAGCACCCCGAGCATAACACTGGCGCTGATAAACCCAGCACATCTGCCTGGCGATGTCATCCCTTGCATGTTGGTGCTGGCCGGTACCAGCCAGAAACCCACAAACAGAAACAAGAAGACAGCAATGCTGAGAAACACAGAGCCGAAGACCTGTTTTGCCTCATATTTTGCTCCACAGGGCACAGATCACAAAAGCATTGATGCTCCTTCTCAGCCTTTCTAATGCCAAGGGCTCTTTTACAGCCTCGTATGTCACTGAAATCTACATTAGCTCTAGGTGATGTGATATGAAAACATTAATTATTTCACAAGTAATAAATATGATCTGTTTTCAAAGAGTAATGAAGCACCATCAAGCACAAGGAGTTAAATCTGCCATTTCTGAAGAATCAAAAGGGAACATTGTCAGAGATCTGCCACTGCATTGCATAAAGACTCATCGTCCGTTAAACCTCGAGGGAATTTCACTCAACCCTCCGTGAGCTGCAGGAGCACTGGCAGGGATGGGCACAGGAGGAGAACAGGGGGGCTCATCAACCCGCGGCTGTTCAGCCGACAGGTCGGTAAGGAAACTTTCCGCCCCCCGGGTCTCCGGTCCGCCAGCCCCTGCGGAGACCAAACCGCGCTCCCGCGGGGGCTGTCCAGGCGGGACGAGGTGACTCGGGGCCGGGGCGTAGGTGCCGACCAGCCGGGTTCCCCCCGCACCAGCCCGGCTGGCAGGACACGCCGAGGGCCGAGGCCCCCCCCGGCCCCTGTAGGGAGCCGCCCGCAGCCTGTCAGTGCCCCCGGGGCCGGGACAGGGCCCCGTCGGGACGGGCGGGAGGAGGGAGCGCACCGGGCCGCCGGCGGGTACGTACCAGGGGCGCATGGCGAAGCGAGCTCGGCGGCTCCTCGGCGGCCTCAGGCGGGCGGCGGGGCCGGGCGCCGGGCGGGGCCGGGCCTCCAGCGCGGCGGGCCGGGGGGCAGCGCGGCCTCCTGCCCCGCGGCCATGGCGGCGGCGGCGGCGCCTCGGCAGCGGCGGGCGCCCGCTCGCTCACCCTTCACCCGGAAGCTGAACCGCGGCCTCCCGGAACCGGGACCGCCTCTGCGGGCGCCGTCCAGGTGGGTGCCGGGGCTCCGGGGCCGGCTCTCCGGGCTCGGCTCGCGGGGCGGCGCGCGGCGGGGCGGGGCCGGGCCGCCCTCCCGCAGCCGGCGGGTGAGGAGGCCGCGCAGCCACAGGTGATTTGCCCACAGGCCGCGCGGAGGCGGTGGCTTCGGGGACTGCCCAACAAGGCGACAGGCGGTTGGCCAGCGGCGCGGTGGCGGCGTGCGGATTGGCTGGGAGGCGGCACGGGGACGCGGGCGGCCTGGCGGAACACGGGTGAGGGAACGGGCTGAGAGACCCCGGGTGCCAGAGGCGCCGGTTTCACTCCCTGTCCGTAAACCGACCTGCCTGGCCATGGCCTCGGGCTCCGGAGACAGAAACTCGACGCTGAAGAGGTGCCTCGGTGTGCTCAGAGACGCGAGGAACGACAGCGAGCAGTTCGCAGCCCTGCTCCTGGTAAGGGACCGCCGCGGGCGCCGTCGCCTCAGGAACGGGCAGGGGGAAGGTGAAACGTGAAACCCGCCGCTGGAAACGGGAGTGCTTCGGGGCAAGGCACTTCAACGCCTTGGTGTTCCCGTCAGCAAAGTGGAGGGAGCCTGGCCTTGGCTTGGGCGTGCTGAGGGTTAGTCAGCGTTGCCGCACTCTTGAAGCGCCCTGGGTTAGCACTTAGACCAAGGGCCCAGCTCAGTGGGTACTAATGAAAGTTGTTTAGGCTGCTTCTTTGCCTGTTCCATCCTGTAAATTTAGCAAAGCCTCTTGCTATGCTGCGCACTCACCCCTGGTTTGCCTTACAGGTGACCAAAGCGGTCAGAGCTGGAGAAGTAGACGCTAAGACCCGTCGCCAGATCTTTGACGCAATTGGATTCACGTTTCCGAATCGCCTGCTCACCTCCAGGCAGCCCCCGGCAGGCTGCCCCGAGCACACCTTCCGGGCACTGGGCCTTACTCTGTTGGCATGTTTCTGCACCGATCCAGAGTTAGCTGGTCACTCTCAGATCCTGAACAAAATCCCAACCTTCAATGACATCCTGGTTTCCCCCTGCAATCCGGACAGCACGTCCATGATCGATGACGTATACCAGTGCCTGAGTGCTGTCATGGCCACTGCCAGGGGCCCCAGAGAGTTGGTGACCAAAGGGACGGTGTCCGCCCTGTGCCAGGCCTACGTGAATTGCAGTTATGGCTCTGACCGTGCTTTGACGCTGCTCCTGGGGCTGTTGGCCATAGCAGAGGCAAAGTGCTGGCAGAGAGACGCTCCGCACCTCCTGGCCGTGCTGAGCAAGCTCTCCGATGATTTTCTCAAGGCTGAAGACATGACTAAATTTGAGTTGTGTGAGATTCTGCCACACTTTGTCCCCCTGTCACCACCCCTCACACAGGACTCGCAGGGCTGTGAGTGCCTCCATAGACTTTACAAAGGGCTGGCTAACATCTTGGGCAGTAAACTCAGCCAGTCGCAGCGGGACCCTGCTCTGAAGCTTGCTGCCTGCCTCGTGCAGGCCTGTGGATCAGAGTGGATTCCAGCAGGGAGTGCTGGAAGCAAGTTCCTGGCCTTGCTGGTGAACTTGGCTTGTGTGGAGGTCCGCCTGACCCTAGAGGAGCCAGATCCCTTGGAGGTGGAGGGGAAGAAAGAAGTGGTAACAGCCTGCTATGTCCTTATTGAGATGGGGATCCAGGAGTGCCTGAGAGAAGAGAAACCGCTGCTAGAAGAGGTGCAGAAAATGCAGCTCATGAGGATCATGGAGGAGGCATTTGGAGCTGTAATATTCTACTTGAGACAGGTAATGCAGGGCTTTCAAGCAAAGAGCATGTTTTTGTGGGTTTCTCTGGGAGGCTTCGATCGCTGTTCACTGGGACGCTTAACGGGCGCTCAGCAGCTCATGGCCACAGCTGTGTAGAGCAAAATGTGCATCTTGCCCCACGGTGGTTTTCATAACTGCGGTAGCTTGATAGGACAGCAGCCCTAATGTGTCATTTTCTGTCTGCTTTCTTCTTCATGCAGGTTAAACAGGAGGAACTACAAGATCCTTTCATATTTGCTTCTGTTCGAATCCTTGGAGCCTGGATGGCAGAAGAGACATCCTCCCTCAAGCAGGAAATCTGTGAGCTCTTGCCTTTCCTTGTTCATTATGCCAAGAAGCTTTTTAAAGAGGGCAGCCCAGCTGCGAGTCTTCCCCAGCCAGAGCTGGTGAGCGCCGAGGGCGCTGGCTTACCCCAGGATGCTCTGAGGTGTGTATTTTAAGCACAGAGTTGATGCATTTTAGCACAAACCTGCTCAAAGCTTTTTCTATTTTCCGTTCTCCCTGCAGTGCTGATTCCATGGCTCTCTTTTCCCCCAGTTGGATGTAAATGCAGGGCTTAGACCCATTCTACCTCACGTTCCCAATTTCTTTCCCCTTCCAGATTTCTGCTACCTGGCTTTTGCCATTTAACAGCAGAGGACAGGCCCCGGGACATCCTCATCTCAGAAGGGGCACCAGCACTGCTGTATGAGTACTTCCTCCATCAGTGGGAGGTGCTGACCTCCGAGCCCAGGCCCCTGACTCCACTGACAAGCACTGAAATGAGTCTACAGACTGCGTGTGGGATTTTCCTTAACCTGGTCGTGACTGCACCGGACCTCATCAGGTAACAGAGCCGCAGGAGCTTGCTTTAAGATTGTCAGTGGGAAGAAAGAGGGTGCGTTGTGAAATGAGCTTGCAGGATCTTTTAAGACACTATGCTGAAAAAGGGATGTGCCTTTTTCGACACCAATTACGTTACTTTTTTGGTGCTGCATTTAACCTCGATGTTTTCAGGTGCTTCTGGCTCTGCTAAGGAAATGTGTCTCAGGGTTTGCTTTCTCTCTAGGCAAGACAAAACCTTTTCCTCCTTGATGGACACGTTGCTGAAGTCTCTTCCGCTTCTGCTGCCCCAGAAAGATCACCTGGTTCTAGCAGCGAACATTGCCACTCTGGGCCTGTTGATGGCCAGGATCCTTGCAAGTTCAGCAGGTAAGAGGACTTCCCACTGACAAAGTTGCACGTTGCTCTGCGTGGGCAGAGACCAGGTCTGGGTGGTTGGGCTGGAGAAAGCAATACAAGGGAAACAGGTCCAGTTTCTGTCATTGGAAAAGCAACGAAACCAAAAACCTGGAGGAGCAAGGAATATGCAGAAAATTCAGTAGGCTGATGGGCTAGGATTAAGAGATTTCTAGGGCAGGAGGATGGTATTCTGCAGACAGACCCACCGAAGGGTCCCTCCTTTGGCCAAGCGAGCTCTGTATCCAGTCATTATTTCCTTTTTCTTCCAGTTCTCCAGGGGACCCAGTCTGCCAAGGAGTTTTTCGGAGCCGCCATTCGCTTCCTATCACAGGCCCACACCGCCCAGGCAGAGCCCGGTAGCGACGGCTTGGCTGCGGCCGTGTCGCCCGCCTACGCGAGTGCCTGGGCTGATGTCCGTGAGCTCTGGTTCCTGGGGATGCAGGCCTTGGCCGGCTGCGTGCCGCTTTTCCCCTGGCTGCCGCCAGCCGTCCTCCAGGCGCGGTGGCTGGAAGGCCTCTCGGAGTTACTGACCCGTGTCGCTCCAGCCTCGGTGGATTTTGAGCTCGTCGCTGCTTTCCAGGGCGTGTTGGTAGAGCTGGCCAGAGCCAGCAAGCCGTGCAGGGACGTCATCCTGTCACACCACGGCAGGGAGTGGGCCAACCTTTACGGTATGGCAGCTTTGGAACAGTGTCTGTCTGAGCAGTGAAGAGCCAGCAGCACCCTGCTGTGGGAGATGAAGCCAGACACCTGCACAAGATCTGTTCAACATTGCTCATGCACCCTTTGGTGCCGGATGGGGACAAAAAAACACATTTAAATGACCAAACTTTATGAAACTGGTGTGATGCAGCAGAGCTCAGCGGGATTTGCACTGTCCACAACCTGATGTGCAGAACTGTTGCTGCCTCAGAACATTTCAACATGCACCTGCTTGACCTTCTGTCAGTATTTCTTTTTGAAAAAAAGTACTTTTTATTATTAAAGATGTTTTCTGTTGCTTTGTTTTTCAAACTCCTGCAGTGTTGGGATTTATTTCTGCCCAGGGCCCCGAGAGGTTGCCTGCTTCTCCCTTTAACATGCTCTCCCAATTTTGTCACAGTAAGCCCTTCAGCATGTCACCTTATTTTCTGTCAGAGGCCTGCACATGTTAGTAAAGTAACTTGGCATTACACGTAGAAAGCTGCAAAAGGCAGGAACAGGAAGAGCTTTAAAATTTACCAATAGCAGTGAGAACAACTCTGTAACTTGGCACAGACCTGTCCCCTTCTGGGGTGAAGTTGCACCAAGGCCCTTTAACCGTGCTGTGGGACGACCCCCCTGCTCGTATCCGCGACTGGTACTATCATCCCAAATTCACGCCTAGAAAACCCTCACAGCACCACTTGCCGTTGCCTGTTTTGCCCTGTAAAACACCCGCGCACGGCACGGCCACGAGGATTTGTATTTGCTCAGGCTCCCTCTCGCTGCAGGGATGGGATGTACAGGGGGAGTTTTCCACTCTTGCGAGGCGAGGGGTTCAACCTGCAAAGGCCTTGGCTCCCTTTAGAGCCTTCGGGTAGGGATTGTGAAAGCAGAAATGCGTGAACTACACCTCGCTGGCTCCCTGCAGACCGAGGAGGGCTTTGCTTTACGGAAGAGAAAGGCCCCACGTACGATGGGGGAGTAAGTCACCTGTACCGCTGGCTTTGCAGCCTGGGCTGCCGGCGCCCGGGTACCCCGTGAGCCCGAGCGTAACAACTCCCAGAAGGAGCAGCCGGGACGGGGTGGTGTTTGGGAGCCTGGCTGACGGAGGGTGGCTCGGGCCGGAGCAGAGCTCCCTGCTCGGGCTCTTCCAGCAGGTGTCAGCCGAGGAGCTCTTCGGGAGCGGCAGCCTCGCCGGGACCGGCCCTCCTGGCAGACCGGGCAGAGCGAGGCACTGCTCCAGGCTGCCTTCAAAACTCGTGCTCGGGGGGCTGTGGAATCCTCTGATTGAGCGAAGATCGAGCGAGGAGCTGTCTCAAAAGGAGGGCTGAGCCTGGGTGCATTCCTGCTTTATATATACTTTTAGCTCACCGTTTTACAAAAGCAAATGTCTTACACAACCGGAGAGGACGCGCCTACTGTTGCTCAGGAAAAGTATCTTTCTGATCTTTCCAGCTCAGCCCTGAAAAGTTAATGCAAGTCGGAACAAAGGTAGGTGCTACCAGAAGAAAGCGAGGCAAGCCAAACAAGCAAATGAGCCTCCTGGCCTTGGAAAAGAGCATAACTCTGCTAGAGCGTGGGCTGGGAGAGTCTCCCCATCCTGCCAAGAACACCTCATCCCTGCACTGCGGGGAAACATCAATGCGTTGGAAGAGTCAGAAACACATTTCAGATTGTCAGAAAAAACATCCAAACCTTCAAATGCTTACCTTCGACTATTCCCAGTCCCGTACACTGTTCTGCCTCTGGTCAAATGGTGTGGGCTTCCCATTAATGAAAGGCTATCATTAGCACTAATGAGAGATACATGCCTGTATCAGCAGGAGGGTGCTCTCCTCTCTCCCAGCACTGCACTGGGCTCGCTGTGGTTAGCGGTGCTGGCTTGGCCACCGTTCATCCCCGCGGGCAGTGGTAGGAGCTTCCACAACACCTTGACCGGAGATCCAGTCTGGGCCTGCAGGACCCCATCCAAGACCAGAGCAGTCCTAGACCCAGAGGCCTTTGGCTGCTGGTCTTTAATTCCCAGGCAGGCTACCTGCTCACGGCATAGCCAGGCTCCCTGGGAGCAAACCAAGAGCCCAGGGAAGTCCCCCAGTTTATCCTTCACCACATCCCAGTGGGTTTTGGCCACCAGCAGGTGCCTGGAGAGGAGCACCTGTCCCTCGTTCTCACGCTCTTCAGTGGAAAGTCCCATCAGGTGCGGGAAGGAGCATCCATGCCTCGCCAGATCTGGACCCTCCCAGAGACCCTGATGGCTCATCATATACTTGTTCCTTTGCATAACATGAAACACACCCCTCCTGGCTGCCTGTGAGCTGAGAGAGGACGGGGTGAGACACCTTGCTCTGGGATGTTACTGAGCTGAACACCGGAGGAGATGCATTGTGTAGATGCTGGGGCTCCGTGAGCAGTATTATTGCTCTCTTGTCCCAGGACATCACTTTCCAAACACATTCTTGGACAGAGCACCCTTCAAAGGCTGGTTTCCCTCCTGGGACTCCTGGGCTCCGACAACAAGGAGTGCAGCATGTTCAGGAGGGGAGAGCACCAGAGCTGGTGGAGGCCTCCTGCCATGCGGGTATCTCCCTTGGCTCTGCTTGGGCTGGTCTGCAGGACCCGGCGTGCCCGGGGCAGCTCAGCCCAGTGCGAGGGAGATGGTGCCCCTGCAGCCTGGCCAAGGCTTCAAAGGCTGCGGGGTGACTCCTCGGCCACCTCGAGCTTTGCAAGCCCAACCCAGGTTCTGCCACTGGCAGCTGGCATCTGTGGGCATCGATCCTCTAGTGCCAGAAAGGTGGATGATGGTATCACCTAACGTCTCCTGTCTGCCCCAGCGCAGTGGAATCCCAGAGCAAACTGTGCTTTATCTCCCAGTGCATTTTCAACGCCAGGGCGAACTCTCCAGGAACGAGATGATCATTCACCATGGCTGGGACAAGATGGATAAGGCCCCAGAGGAGCAAATGCACATTCTGTCTCGCTTTGACAGCTTAAATGTCATAATGTCATTGCAAACCCGACCATGGCATACGTTATCTTACAGTGTTTATTCATATCACCCCAAAAGCACTGGCAATAAAATTAAATATTTCATAAGGTTGTTATTTGGCTGCTGTGCTGCAGGAACCAAGCACAGCCCCCTCCCACAAACCTCTTGCCATGAGATGTAACAGTGGTGCTGAGGGTGGGAGGCCTGAGCAGCGAGGGGGGCTCTCCCGTTCCCTGCCCACCCCTCGACGGGGTCCCTGTCCTTCTCCCCGAAGCCCTGCCTGGCTCTCCAGCCCCCTAGCAAGGAGCTTCTTTCCCCACCTGGATTCCCAGGGAGGGGATGTGGGAAATGTCCAAATTTCTCTGAGATGTCGGGAGCTGGGCTTCTGGAGAAGAACCAGTTCATCTTTGGCTGGGGCAGAGACCTGTGCTCACATACTTTTGTTCCCGTGCCCCTACCGCCCTGCTCGGCAGGTATTTTTGCTGCTGACCCCCGAAAGCAGAGGTTGCTGCCTCGAGCCACTCGCACGCTCCTGGAAGAGCCGACACACGCATTGATCTCCCTGGGAAGGAGCACTGGGATCTTTGTTACAAAACCAGTTTTTCAGAGATTTCTGGCTTTGGATGCAAATGCAACAAGTGGTCCCCGGGGTGGAGACACGGCCCACACTGAGAGCGAATGCTCCCCATAGCTGGGGGGCGAGGGGGCAGCTCTCGTGTTGAGGACCTCAGCATGATCATGTCATTCTGTTAGCAAACATGAAGGATGTTTGGCAGAGCAAAACACGAGCGCAGCTGGATGTGCACATGGTCCTTAAACTGGGAGGCTAAAGAGCAGGTAGTGGAGAGCTGCGTTGGAGCGCCCTGTGTTTAGATGACCCCCAGTAATTGCTCTGGCCAGTAACAGAACCAGGCAGCTGCTGGGACAGCATGTGTGCAGCACCCGGTGTGACAGTCCCTGGCCCTGTCTGGGACCTCGGGACAGCAGGTTAAAAAGAATAGTTGTTCGTCATCACCATAATGGCTTAACAGCTGCCTCCTGCCCATGGGAGGCCCATGGGTTTAGTTTGCTCTCGTCACCAGGTGGGTGAAAACGCTCTTAGCAAAGCTGTACAGAGGGGATGGGGTGGTGAGGGACTCGGGCAGGTCTCAGGCGTCTTGCACGGATTGTTCGGGTGCTTGCGGGGCTCTGAGTGGGTTGCTGGGCAGGACCAGAGGGCTGGGAAGGTGCTGCTTGTGCTCCCAACGGAAAGGGTGCCAGGGCGGAGGAGCTGCTGGGGGCTGCACAGAGCCCCGGGGGAGAGGAATGGTCAGAGGTCGCCTTTGGCATGGACACACACAGCCCCCAAGAGCAGTCACAGCCACTTGCTCTCGTCTGCTGCGAGGTCCCTTGTCCCCTTCCCGGGCACCGCTGGGCTGGGGAGGTGAGAAGCCCCAACCCGACCCCCTGGCAGCCCCACCAGGGTCGGGCTGCCCCGGCCCCCTGCCCAGCCCACCGCATTGCCACGAGCCCGGTTTGCCCGGCATGTTTGGTGGCAGCGGGGCAGCTTTGCCTTTTGTTTTTCCTTCCCTTTGTCTGTCAGTGCTGCAGGTTTCCTCTGTTCAGTCTTATTTTTGGGTGGAAACACGGCTTCCCTCCGAGCTGCCACCGGGCAGCATCCTCCCTCTCGCCCCACGGACCCATGCGCAGGCCGGCTCGCAGCCCTTCCCGCCCGGATTTTGCACAGTTTCACCTCTTTCTGATGAATAAAGACTCAGCATTATACGGACTAGACGAGCAAGGGACGTTAAGAATGAACTGGAACATAACTGCAAAATACAGCATGTCCAATCCAATTTTTTCTAGCAAATGAAACAGATCTGGTGGAAAATAAATACAGAACTTTCAGGAGCAGCATCCTTGAACAGCATTTGAGGGGGGATGAAGAGATTTGAATAGATCAGTCCTTTATACCTCTGCACATCCCTCCTCCCTCCCTTAAATGCCATCTTTAATAGAAATAAATTAGAATAAATGATCAGCCCTTGCCTCCTAAAGACAGGTGGCAGGGTAATATTAAAAGAAATGAATAAAAATTCATTTAATGAGCATTGTTAATTAAACCTGGAAATCAAAGAGGTCTGAGTTGTGGGAATTCAGAGGAAAAATGAAAATGAAGGGAGCTGTAGCTTGGGGCAGGAAGAGTGGAATTAAATTAAATGCAATGTGGGATTGTGTTTGTTAATGTCTATCACACATCACGGTGTATCACAGCTGGGGGTAAAGGGTTTGTTCTCTGCTCGCACACAAATTACACGCCGCCACCAATGGAAACTCCTGCACAGCAATGGGCAGCCGGCTCCCGGCGGGTGGCACGGTGAGACCGTGGGGACCCTGCGGGGACACGGCCACCCCGGAGCCCAGCCACGGCGCCCGTGGGCCGCGCGGGGCGTGTGCGAGTGCGCGTGTGTGTCCGTGGGTGCCCGGGTGCCGCGAGTGTGTGTCGGGGTGTGCGAGTGTGCGTGTGCTGGTGTGCATCCCCGTGCATCGCTGCGCGGGTGCATCACTGCACCGGCGTGGGCGTGGGCGTGTGCAGCCGCCTGCGTGTGCGTGTTACCGGTGGGGGGTCAATGGGGATCACTCTGTGCCGCTGGCAGGGCCGCCGCCGCCGTCCCCAAGCCCCCCGGGGCCGCCCCGTCCGCCCGGCTCGCCCCGCCGGTGCCCGGTGCCCGGTGCTGCGGGCCCGCCTCGCCCTGCCCCGGAGGGAGGGCCCAAATAGAGGGAGGGATGGAGAGGAGGAGGGAGGGATGGAGGAGGGAGGGATGGAGGAGGGAGGGCCGGGCCGGGGAGGCAGGCACGCTGCCTGTCGTTGCTCCCCGCTTTCCCCTGGCTCTGCCTCGCCCTCCCGCCCGTCCCCTCGGGCAGGGAGCCAGGCCCGGAGCACCCCCAGACACTTCTTTCTCTCCCCAGGCCCGGGCTGGGGCTCCCCGCTCCCCGTCGGGGAGAGGGGGAAGCGCCCCGGGGGGAGCCCCGGGCTCTCCCGGCAGGACCGGCCCCTGGCCCCGCTCCGGCCGCCGCCGGGGCCCTCGTTGTGCTCACGGCCGGGGCACCCGCCTCCCTGCTCGGGCTAATAAAGTCAAACTGTAGAGCATCGCCGCGGTCCAGCAGCCCGCCCGCACCCCCGGGCCCTCCCGGCCCTCGGAGCTCGGCCCCCGGTCCGGCCCGGGGCGCTCCCCGACAGGGCTCTCAGGCGGCGTGGCCCCGGGCGGGGGGAGCCGGGGGTGGCACCGGGGGAGGGGGGGGGTGCGGCACCGTGCGGCACGGGAGCGGCGCGGGGAGCCGCAGGAGCGGGGCCGCCCGACGGCGCGGGGAGCGGCACCGGCCGCGCTCCCGGGGGCGGCGGGTGCCCCTCGCCCCCCGCCCCGGCCGGCTCCCGCCGCCGTCCCGCTGCGCCCGCCGGCCGCCGTCGGGAGCCGTCGGAGCCGTCGGGGCCCCGCGGGAGCGGGCGGCGCGTCCCCGGCCCCGCGCTCTGACGCGCGCTCCCGGCACGGCGGGCGCGCCCCCGCCGCTATAACTGGCGTGCATGGAGTCGGGGCCGGCGCAGAGGAGCGGGCGGGCGATGGGAGACGCCGCTCCGGCGGGATAGAGGGGCGGAGACGGGGGCACCCCCGGGGCCCGGCCCGCCCGGGGCTCGCCGCGGGCCCGCACAGATGCTGGTGCACAGCTACCCGGGCATGGTGAGTGCGGGCCGGGGCGCGGGCGGGGCGGGCCGGGCCGGGCCGGGGCCGGACCGGGGGGTCGGGGCCGGGGGGTCCGCGCCCGCCTCACCGCCGCTGTCTCCGCCGCCGCAGGACCGTGCCGAGGGGCTGCCCGGGGCGCCGGCCGGGGCCCGCCTGCCGCAGCTGCCCGCGCTCAACCAGGCGCCCTACGGCTCGGCGCCGCCGCTCTGCCACACGCCCGCCGCCGACTTCCAGCCGCCCTACTTCCCCCCGCCGTACCCGCAGCCGCCGCTGCCCTACCCGCAGGGCCAGGAGCCCGGCTACCCGCACCTGGGGGACCCGTACGCGGCGCTCAGCCCGCTGCACCAGCACCAGCAGCCCGCCTGGCCCCCGCAGCGCGGCCGGCAGGACGACGCGGGGCTGCTCTCGCAGACCCACCGCGCCCTGGGGCTCGACCCCCGCCGCGAGTACCCCGCCGTGCCCCGCCTGCTCCACGGGCTGCCCGACGGCGGACACGGCCTCGCCGACGGCCCGCTGGGCCTCCACGGCCTCGGCCACCACGGCATCGAGGACATCCAGGTACCGGGGGACGGAGGGAGGCCGGGGGAGTGCCCGCGGGGCGGGGGCGGCACGGCGGGGACCGATCCCGCCGCCGCCCGTGCGCCCGGGGGGGTCCCGGCCGGGCCGGGCCCGGCCCCGCGGCGTCCGTACTCCCGGGCAAGGAGGGCCGCCAGGCCGGGAGCCCCGTTACCGGGGCGAGGCCGTGCCCGAAGGATCCCTCCTGGCCGGGGGCAGCGGGTGGACCGGGCCCCGGCCGCTCTGTCCCCACGCCTCGAGCGGCCGGTGCCCGGCCGCACCGGGAGCCGCCGGCTGACGGCTCTTGCTTCGGTGCTTTCAGGCCGTGGACGACGGCGGGATGAACCTGCTCGATCAGTCCGTGATCAAGAAAGGTAAGAGCGCGGCGGCACCGCGGGACGCGGCACCGGGCCGGGCTCCGCGCCCCGCTCCTGCCCTCGGAGCTCCCCCGCGTCGGGTTTCCCCCCGCGACAGCCGTCCCGCGGGGCCGCTCCCCTCCCGTCGGGAAGGGCTCGCTGCTGTCCCCGGCGAGACTGAAACGAAAGCGGCGTGTCCCGGCGGGCCAGCGCGTCCATCCGCCCCCGGCCCGCTGGGCTCCCTCGGGCGGTACCGAGGCCGCCGCTCCTTCCCGGTACCGGGGACCGAGGGGCCCGGACGGGCGGACCTGGCTATCGGGGAGCCCCGGGGGCCCGCCGCGTCGGCGGCCGCGGGCGGTTTGCGTGGGAAGCACCGGGGATGCCCCGGCGGGGCTCGGCGGCAGCTCCCGGCGCTCTCGGTGCCGCCGCCGCCCCGGGCCGGAGCCCTGCGCCCGGCGGCGGGGGAGGCAGCCCGGGCCACGCACCGCCCCGCACCGCCTCGGGCGGGGAAAGCGCTGGGCCATGGCGGAGCGGGCCCGTTCGTACCGGGGGGGAAGGACGCCTTTAACGGGGGCGAGGAGGTGGCGCGGCCGTAGGAATCGGTGCTGCCCGTCCCTGCGGACGAGGAGCATCCCGCAGACCCCCGGGCGGCCGCCCACGTCCCACCGCCGCGGCTCGTCCCCCGCCCCGGCAGCAACCCCGGGCCTGCGGGGACTCCCCGTCTGCGGCTGCAGAAACGGGGCTTTGCCCCGGGGACCGGCGGGGAGGCCAGCCGCTCCCTCCCGGGGCCGACGCGGGGAAGCGGGGCTGCGGGCAGGGGCCCCCGGTGTCTCCCGCCGCCTCTCCTAATTTACTGCCGATTCTCCCCGACCGGCTAAGCAGCCCCTCCGCTTCCAGACGAAGCCCCGTAGTTAAAACAGCTCAACTCCGTAAAAATATTTTTCTAATAAAATCTTCAGAGGGGCATTGCTGGGAGCAGGGGGGACGCAAGCGATTTATGCGGCTGCTCGGGGCGGTAGCTCGTCTGCAATGTTCAAACGCGGCTCTTGGCTTCTCCCCGCGATTTTTTGCAAAAATCTGTAGATGGAAAGGACGTGTTTAACTGCTGCTCCGTGGTACGGTCTCCAACACAGGCGGGCAAACGAAACCGTGCGGGCTCGGCGGAGGGTTAACGGGGCAGGCCCGGTGCCCGCAGCCCAGCGGGGTGCGGGCTTGCCGGGTGAAACGCCGAGCGCCCCGGGGGCAGGGGAGCTGGCTCCGGCCGGCCCGGGCCCGGGCAAAACGCCGCTGAAACCGGGAGGGTTTAGGTCATTAGCAGCGTCCGGGGCTGCAGCGAGCTCCGGTCCCGGTCCCGGTCCCGGTCCCATACCGGTCCGCCGCGGCCCGGGGGGACCTTTCCCACTGCCTGGCCGCAGCCGAACCGCCGGTAACGGCCCAGCCCCAGCAATCCAGGAAAAATATCCCGATCGTGCGGCTCTTCCCCCACCGATATCGTCGGTGGCGGTCGTTACACGGGGGAGCAGCGTTCACGGTGCGTTACAGCCCCCTTCCCATGAAAATTGTTGTTCTAAGAACACAGCTTCATTACACGCGGCATTTCTGTGGCGCATTAATGACCGTAATTATTTTAGCTTTAATTAGAACACATGAGAGGCATTTCATTAAATATCCTTGCATGAGAAATGGTTGCAACAAGCTGCGGGGTGCGGGTGCGCTCCGGTTAGGCGGGAGCGCTGGCCGTGCGTTCGCTATTCGGTGTGTGCCAGCGGCACTCGAGGTGCCTTCATAAAACACTCGGCAATGAGAATATTTGTCTGGAAGTTTGGTTGAAGTTTTTTGTTGGTTGTTTTTTTTCCCCCTCCTTTTTTCAAAACACGCCATTATTTAGAAATTTTCGTCTCTCATCGGGAGGATTTGTTGTTGTTTAGTGCCAGATTTGTGCCTGCAGATCCTCTCGTCTCTCTTTCAAAAAAAAAAAAAAAAAAGAAAAGAAAAGAACCAAATAACCCTGGCTGAAAAGCGGGGCCCGTGGGTGCAGGGCGCCTGCAGCCCCTCTGCCTGCGGACTCTTGCTCTGCCCACCCCGGTTCTCTTGGTTTTTCCCTGCTGTGTTTGGCATAAAGATGCAAACTCTGTTTTGGAGAATAATGGGATTCCGACGGCAGTGAGGGCGATGCTGCCGGGGTGTCCCCGTCGCTGCTCGGGAGCTCAAAGCCCCGAGTTTGCTGGAGCAGCCCGAGACATCGATAAATCTAAAGTGAAGTGTGTGTTTGGGGGGGGACGCGGCGCGGCCCCTCGAAGCAGCCAGCAGCGATCCCGGGAGCGGCGGCACGGCCGGGACGGAGACGCCGGGGGGGGGTTCTTGTAGAGGAGCCGGAGCGCGGGACCCCCGGCCCCGCTCCGGGCGGCGGCAGTACCGGGGGCCGCGCGGGGCCGCGGCTCCGTCCCGGGAACCGACGCGGCGGCTGCGCCGCGCGGCCGCATCCTGCACCGCTGCCCGGGGCTCGGACCGGGCTCCGGCGGCGTCCGGGTCCCCGTTCGCCCGTATTTCGATGGCCGCGCTCCCCGTTCTCTGCGGGGCGGCCCTGGAAGCGATGCCCCAAATCGAGCGATTTGAGCTCAAAAAAAAAGCTGGGGAATTATGGAAGCTGCAGCCGGGGGGGGTCCCCGGTCCCGCCGCAGCCCGGGTGGCCGGTGACCCCCGGGGACCGGGACGGGCCCCGGGCGGGAGCCGGGAGCGGCGGCTGATGGTGTGCGGATCTCCGAATCACCGGGCGGTTTGCTCTGCGTTGGGGGAAGCTGCCGGGCGGTAGCGGCAAACGCCGCTGCCCTCCGCTCAGACCGGGCGAATTAATTACTTTGCAGTCTGATTTATTTAAATTTTTTAATATATAATACGGGGTCGTTTCTACTTCGCTGGCTCTGTCTGCTTTGGGCTGGCTCCCGGGACTACAACGGGGGCGAGAGCTGAGCCCAAGGCGAAGCCCCGGACCCCGCGGCCGGAATGAATTACACCCTCGGAAAAAAAAATTTAAAATATCGAGACAAATCCCGAGCGGTTTCCAGTGAGGGCGAGGAGGTGTGCAGATGAACAGCGGGGATTCTCGGTGCGCCTGTCTCCGTGGGGAGTGAGGGTAAACGTTAAAAAGCACAGTTTTGTCATAAATCGCGCCGAGATCTCAAATACCGAACCGGGGGTGATTAATCCTTGAATTCCTGACGGTATGGCCCTCGGACAGAAACCTGATATAAATCTGTGCATGTGAAAACAGATAAATCTCTCCTTAATTAGTTGCCGAGATACTGTTGTCCTGGTTCAACAAAATATTAATCACCTGCCCCAAATCCCTAAAACCACCTTTTAATTCCTCTACTCGCAGGGGCTTTTCCTCCGAGCCAAGCGCAGGGACCCCCCCGTCAAAATTCGCACGAAACGGGGGGGAAGCGCTTGCAGCCCCCGGCGGTGCCCCCGCTGCCTCTCACCTCCCGCGTCCCCGGGGGCTGCGGGGCCCGTCCCTGTGGCGGGGGGGCCGTGATTGCAGATGTCCCCCCCGCACCAACCGGCGCGGGGGTTGCTCTGCCCGGCGCTGCGGGAAGGAACCGCCCGGAGCCCCGGAGCGCGATGCCAGAGGATCCCTGGCCGCGTGTTTGCTTTTTCCCCCTTTCCTTCCTAAATAAACTTCAACGGTTTTAGCAGTTAACATCATCGCAGGGGATTTTGTTGGAGATCTGAGGGATGCAGCGCCCTGAGACACCCCGGGTGTGTTTTGCCGAGCCCGCAGCGCTCCGGCCCCTTTTGCTGCAGGTGGCCTCGAATTTAGCAAGCGCGGAGGGAGAGGAGAAGGGGGATATGGCCTCGGCAAGGGCTCGGGGGGCGGCTCCGGGGTCCCCTTCCCGCAGCCCCGGCTGTGGCTGCGCGGCTCCCGCATCGCCGGGCGGGGGTAGCCGGGTCCCGCCGGCGGGGTCAGCGCCGGAGGCAGATCCGGGCTGAAAACAGGCGTTCAAAATTCAAATTTCCACGATCGCCCCCGGGACTGGCTCCGGTTCGTTGTCCCCGTGGACAGGCCGGAGGTGGGGGGCGCAGCCGCGGGTGATGCGGGGGTCCCGGGGGAAGCCCGGGGCGGGGGCTCCGGTTCGGCTGCGGGGACACTGCGTGCGACGGGGGTAGAGCTGGGATTCCACTTCGAGCGCGGAGAGCTGTGAATAGCACTGAAAAACGGAGGATGAGCTTCCCCCCGTACTGGCATGACAAATAGGGGATATATTTAGTTGGGAATTAAATGCATAACATCTTGGCTAGGGCAGCAGAGCTTTTATGAATATCTTTTGTATACACGTTTGTTTGTTCTCCCTCTTTTTCAAAAGTATTTCAGAAATGGTTTTCTGTGTCTTTTTTTTGTTGTTGCTGTATTTGTTTTTCTTTTGCCTCCCAAGCATTTCTATAAGACCAGGAAGATATTTGACTTGAAAACAGTAAAATTAACTCTGAAAAAGTTTAGTCCGATGCTCTGGCTGCTTTAAGCTACAGCAGCTACGGGCATTTTCTGCTCTGTTCACCTGCTGCCCCGGTGTTTCGATGCCTGGAACGGCTACTCACGTCCAGATGTGAAGCCCCCAGACAAATGGCTGGAGACCCAGTGAGCCCCGAGCAGCCGTTGCTCCTGGTGCGGGTCCTTCCCTCGGCTGGGCAAGGAGAGGATGATTTTCTGTTTATGAAATCAAGCATTTTGCCATTGCACTCGGTAGCAAAAAATTCTGCAGCTTGGTCATAAAATAAGGAGGGGTTTTATTGCTTTGACATGCTTTCAGGATCAGTGGAAAGCTTCTGATAGAATCTTTTTATTGCAGAGAAAAATACAAATCTCTCCCCTGGCACCTGGAGCCTGGGGGCACGCTGGGGTGCAGGAGCAGCCCGGGGTCCCGCCGGCCATGGGCCAGGGTGAGACAGGGCCCTGCGAGCAGCGGGAGCGGGGAGAGCCGCAGGGGCCTGCACACCCGCTCGCGGGCAAGCGTTTTGGCTGCAGCATTTTACAACCTGGAGTACAGACGGAGCAGGGTGTAGCCAGTGTGGGCTTGCGCTGGCACCCAGGCATGCACGGTGCACAGGCGCTGCATGGCTGCCGGGAACTGAGCTCCCCTGGCTTCGCGTTGGGGCAGCAGGATTCGGCCGCTGCACTCCCCTTCGTGTTTGTGACTTGTTTAAATTTCCATCCGAGGCTTTTCAGCTGCTCCGGAGTGGCAGCACTAGCGTTTCTGCTCAGGAATGTGGACCTGTTTGGCTGGATGCTGGACAGACGGACGGAAAGCTGTGCCTCAGAGTGCTCCGAGCCCACATTTAGAAATATTGCAAGAAGTAGCTGTCACTACTAAAGAATGCAGCAGAGGAGGGAGATTAAGACCGAGATCCTTAGATCCACTCGCCACTGCATGCGAGCTCCAGGTTTTGATGCAAAATCTCCCCATGAGCTTTGCGTGCGGGGCTGCTGGTGGGACCGGGGTGCCGGCGTGGCAGCAGCGGTGCCATTTCTCCTTCATTTCAGCACGAAGAGGGATTGAGCTGTAAAAAATGCTGCGTGAAGCCAGATGTGGCAGGAGAAAAAAAAGAATTCTGAAAGAATGGTAGATTAGATAAACATCATTTCCTGTGACGAGCCAGGTAATAAATGAGGTCATCCCGTAAAACACCCGGGGCTGCGAAGACACGTCTTTTATAAGACTGTCCACGGATGTGGGCGGAGGTGCTTGGACTGCAGTCAGATGCAGGGTGCTGAGCTCTGCTGGCAGAGCCCTCCCAGATTTCTGCAGCTTTATCTGCTGCGGGAGTTTGCCTGAGTGGGAAAAGGGGCTCACCTGGGACAAGCCGGGTCTTGACTGGAGGCTTTGCTGCCTTAGCGCTGCTCACAAAGGCTTTAAAGTTTAGACAAGCCCTCGCACACACCAGGAGATACAGCGTTCATCAAAACACAGTCACACCTCCCGATCCGGGCGCTGCTCCCTCGCGCACACATGCGTGCGCGGCAGGAACACCTACTAATCAAACAGAGAAACTTAAAAGAAAGTTTTTACTCTGAACTGCATCCAGATCACCATTCCTCCATTAAAATTATATTTTTAATGTCCTATAATTGCACCAGGATAAAACCAGGTGTGTGTTCATGTGAGATAACACACGCGGGTACTGGTGAAGGCGCTGGGCTTTGTCTCAACCTCCCCGGTGCCTCCCAGGCATGTGTTATCTCCAAGTTTCATGTACCTTGTCATGACTTACTGTTTAATTAGATGTTTTTAAATGAATTTTTCTCTTTGTTAGAAGTAAAGAGCAGTTCTTAAAGGGTAGGTTCAGAAAAGCCAGCTTGGGTTGCTTTTTGGCATGTGGCTTGTGAGTCAAACCAACAGCACTTCTCCTCCAGGAGCGGGACCCCAGGTGAGGCTTCTCCATGGGACAGCACCCAGCGAGGCACCGCGGACACACTGGGCTGGCTCTGGAGCCGCTCTTCCTTGATTTCTTGATTTCTATTTTTGCGGCTCGGTGGTTTGGCCGGCGTTCGGCTGCTGCAGACCCTGCTCGTTGGGGCAGGCAGGGTTGCAGCCACGCGTGCTCGTGGGCGAAGGGGTCACCAGGGGCTGGCTGTCCCTGGCCACCCATCACCCCACGTACTCCCTGTGTAATTTGAAGAACTGTGTAAAAGCGTGAAAGCTTTTGGGGAAGAGCACATGCTCCCACCCTCCTGGGCAGCAGGTCACTGCCACGCCACAGCCCCGGCTCTCACGGGGACTGCTTTGTCCACTGGTGGGTTGGCAGCAGGGCCAGCAGGAGTGGCCTCGGCGGGGTGACAAACACGCCATGGTGCTTGTCCCCACAGCAGCTCCACAAAGGAGGTGGTGCCAAGATCTTCATTTTGCAGACGATGCCACGCAGCAGGCACATATCTCGCAGGGCACCAGCCCACGGCGGTGTGGACACGGGCAGACCCATGGGAACCCATTCATGTGCCTCCAGCCCAGGGACGTGCCCAGGGTCACATCAAATCTGCAGTAGAGCAGAAGCAAATGTAGACCATTCCTCCCTGTTTAGTAATATTCCAAGATACGTGATCTCAGAAAAAAAATGTTTGCAATCTGTCTTAATTATTTGAAGAGCCTAAACAAGGTTCTCTGAAGTCCTAGACTAGCACCCTAACCACTAAACCATCCCACCCTTTCCTGTGTGATCCTAGGGAATTACTCATTCTTGCTGTCCTTCCATTTGTTTGTTTATTTTAATTCTTAATGGAGGAACTAATTAGCAAATGTGGATATTATGCTTGGAGCTGCTGCATGCTCAGCTCTCGTCTCTGTGCCCTAACCCACACCCAGGTGGGTATCACCTTTGGTTGGGAGAGAGGTTAAGTTTGTGGCTTGGCAGAGAAAGGAGCAAGAAAGAATTGCTAGAAATGAGCCCAAACTACCCATTGCAATGAAATATCCCAGAATACGTTGTGTCCACAGCTCAGGAGCGGGACGAGAGGAGCTGCGAGCAGGTTCACCTTTGCAGCATAAAAAGCTGTCGCAGCTTCTGCAGCGTCTGCGGCGCATGCTTGGGATTCCAGCCGGGCCGAGTCTCCCCACCCTCTATCTCAGGCATTTATCTGGCATCAGTCACCCAAGTGCCAAGGCGCCAGGGAGCGAGGGATCGGGTCAGGCCCTATTCCCTCTGGACTGGTCGGACAGGTCCCAGGGAGCACGCGGTGTCCCCAGCGAGGAGGTGGCTGTGTGGGGATGGCGCGTCCCCAGGGCTCCCTGGGAGCCCCGAGGTGGCCCCATGCGCCGGGGCTGCAGTCCTGGGCTTGGCGAGGCGTGAGCGGAGGATCTGACCAAGGGTGTTCAGGGTTGCTTCAAGCACAAGATCCAAGTTAGCAAGAGAAGGGGGCAGTCACTGAAGAAACGTCATGAGAGGGTTTGTAGACACCACAAGAGCTGCGCCGCAGTCACCTGTGTGCAGACGCGTCCCCTCCCGCGCAGCCGGCTGGATTCTCCCCGTGCTATTCCTGTGGCTGGGCAGAGTTGTTTTCCCCATAGAAAGACGTGGAGGTTGCTCCTTTCCCAGGGCTCCTCCCCGGCACCGTGCCGGGTCCCGGCCACTGCAGAGGGGTTTCCCGGTGTGCGCCCTGGCAGCCCTGGCCGGGGCATGGTGCTGACCGGGCTGCAACGCGTCAGGTTTGCCCGATGTCCCACCAATGCACAGACGTTAGAAACCCAGGGCATCTTCTGTGCAAGGAAAAGTAAAAGCGTTTTAGCTTGATAGTGGGCGAGCGGTGCCTCTCCCCAGAGCGATCCCCAGGCGAGCCGGCGACTCCAGAACTGCAGGTGAACCGACAGATTTACATTGCTGCGGTCTGAGGCTCAGATCGAAACCCTCCCGCATGCTCTGCGGATTGGCATAAGTTCTATATGAAGAAAAGTATTTCTCTATTATTATTCATGTCTAATCTTTGCTGAAGGGTCTTTTGCCCTTCAGTAATCTAAATACATTTTAACAAATTGATAGCAACATTACCATGGCTTACATAGGATCCGCCGCCGCTCGCAAAAGACACTGCATCTTTGTTCTCCTTTTAGATTATGTAGATCCAAGCCACACAAATTCAGGCGCTTCTATAGGGAATACAGGGAAAACCTCTCAAGCATGTTACTGTAAAATGGATTATACTCTTTAAACACATAAAGATCGCGTAGACTGGTTGCCAGAATGTAATGGGAGTTTGTGCTGCTAAATGAATAAACCTGTGATGGTTAATGCTACAGGGCAGAGCCGTGGAGCGTGTGCGAGTCCGGGAGCGCTCGCTGCCGCGCGGCACGGCTGAACCGGGCTGGGGGTGACATTGGATGAGAAACTTTCCTTGGCGTCAGCACGGAGCAGCGCAGGTTTCCCGTTCCTCTGGCTTAAATCCTCGGGCTCTCCAGCCTCCCGTTGCAGTTTCTTGCCTTCCCGACACCTGCGTGTTTTGTGCTGTGGAACACACGAATTCTATACAAGCAGAGGCAGAGCTACGTAGGTCCATCCAGAGCAGTCAGCAATTGAACTGAATTTTAAATAGTTGTTATTTTTCTAATGTAGGTATGAAAGGGATTACCTGCAGATTCAGAAAAAAAAAATTTTTTAATCGGGGGAATGAAATAATCTGAATTACCGCACTGACTTTTCAAATGAAGTCGCAAAGGTACGAGTGAGAATTGCAGCGGAGGGGGGACGGGGACACCGCTGTATCAGAGCAGCTCCTTCAACGGACAGAAAAACCATGTGCCGTAAATATCTGCAAATACACTTTGACATTCAAAAGCAGAATCCAAATCCTTTTTCATTCATTTCCTGCGAAGGTTCGAGCACTTGGGTTTCACTCGTTGGGAGGACATTTTAATCATTAATATTTGCTGCTTTCCAGTGGGATATTCCTGAGGTTACTGTTCAGGCTGCCACATCAGAGGCTCCCAGACAGCACGGCCCAATCCATAAAATGAAGTACGGCAGGGAAATGTGTGGGAACTCACAACAAATTGTTTGTGAGCAGTTTCCAAAAAATTCACAAAATATTCTGAACGAGCAGCACATTTGAGGCCGAGTCATTCCTAAATGGTAAAGCAGGGAAATGCGTTAGCTGAAATTATTAATTGCAAACCGCTTACTAATCCCCTTCCCAGTCCTGAAGGAGCACAGGGTGCTTTTGCAGAGGTCTGAGTAAATTTTGTTGTTATATTGACTGGCCATTCCTATCAAGACACAATGTACTAAACAGGTACCACCGTAACTCAGACGACGTATCCGCTGGTCTCGGGGGAACCTTCCTGCCCCATCGATCCAGCCCGAAGCTCCCCAGGAGCAGAGACCTGCAGTGACACACGGCGGGTACTTCGCTGGGTAAAACAGAGGCACAGAAAAGAAATGCAATTAATATCACATGGCACCTTAACATTTAGTTCGTAACTTAATGTATTGATTTGCATTGGAAACAAAATGTTAAGTATGGGAGCTTTGCATAGGCATGGGACCTCTCCTGATTAGCTTTCTCATGGGAATAGTTTGAGGCTGCCGAGTTGTATCCCTGCTCCCTCTCTTCTTCCGAGGGTCCGAGATCCATTTCCCTATCAGGACTCAGCAATCTGGAAAGCCCAGAGATAAAAACAAGATTCTTTCCATCCTTCCATTTGAAAAGGCCTTCGAGCCGATTGCGGCGTTTCCTAGAGAGGCTCTTTGACATGGGGACTTGGTTCAGGTTGTGCATTCAAGATAAAGAAAATACCTGTATAATCCCCTCTGGGAAGAAAGGATAATTACAGACTGCGGGTTTGAAATATAGCTGATGGCACTGACCTCCTTCCCTGGACCATCAATAAATACCTCTCTGCTGAAACACCAGGAAATTGAAGCAGCTGAACTCTGCAGCACCTCCGCAGTGAAAAAGGGCTTTTAAAGTGATGGTAGGAGCAGTTGCCTCTGGCTCACACCCACATGCAGATACTTCTTTATATATGTATCTCCGTCTTATAATTTACATCAGAGACATTCAAACGAAGGTTAGATTAGTTCACTGAAAGCTCTTCCTGAAAGACAGCAGTAATCCCTCACCTTTCTGGAGCACCTTTCATCAGGGGCTGTGCACAAACACCCGTCAGCCAGAGCTTCCCAGCGCTGCAGGAACCCCGTCTGCTGCAGGGAACGGCCCGGGGAGGCTGGGGGCTGTCCTCACTGGACCTGCAGTGTCACGGAAGCAAACCTCAGCAGCTGCAGAGCGGCCAAAATGGTTTGCACAGTGCAGGCGTCCCCTTTGCAGGGCAGCACGACACGGGCCTCCCGCAGCCTTTTTTTGGGTCTGCAGCGATGCCCGAGGTGGCCGAGCTGACCGATGCGTGGCCCCGGAGAGGGACCGGTGGGCTGAGATGCTTTTGGGGTGGCTGGAGACAGCACTGTGCCTGAAGATGAGAGATTGCTTTGTCCCAGGTAGTCTCCTAAAAGGATTAACTGATACCTCTTTGAAATGCCATCTGAGCTGTAGCACACTCCCACTTTTGAAAGAGATGTTGCAACAAAAGCTCCAATATCCAGGGATTCGGCGCTGCTGAGGAGGAGGATTTACCTGTAATGTATCTAAGGAGAGAAGAAAACAGACTTGTAAGCCGGGCAGCGATTTGCATGTTCCCTCCGGACTTGTTTTTCCCCTCGCAGCACCCCGAGCTCCAGCTGGAAATGGAACTGAACAAATAACACCACGACAAGCAGTTCAGTTTCCAAGCAGCACAAATTTTCTTGCTTACAAATCATTTTGCAAGCAGGTAGCACATTTCTCATATGGAAATGAGGCAGGACTTTGTCTTTTTCTTTTTGTAGGTAAAATCTCTTTTCCCTTAAAAAACCGAAAGTTGATGGTGTGCAGTCAGCCCCCGAGCACGGGCACCACGATCCCGCAACTCCCGGCAGCACCCACAGGCAGAGCCTGAGCCCGGGCTGCAGATGTGCCTTTGCGCTGAATATTTACATGTAAAAGTGGCCGTTTCCAGGAATCATAGTGGTAATTTCAGACACAAACGTTTGTGAATGCAGACGAGGAAGGAGAGGGAGTGCAGGAGCTCGGGGACAGAGCATCGTCACCCCGGACCACGCGGGAGCGGGATGATGAGGCAGCAGAGGGACAGGGCTGCGGATCGGCCCGTGCTGAAACTCGTCGGGGAAAAGCAGGAAATTCTCCGAGGCTTTCTAGCTCCCTGGGTAAAAGCCTTTGAAGAATGGGTTCCTTTTGCTCCTTCTTCTTTGTACCTGGAACTTAAAAGCCGAGGGACCCACCTCTGCAAACCAGAACAAAGGTGTCAGAAACTTTATGTTTTATCTTGGGACACCTTGAAGGCACAGGGCTCCTTACTCCTTCCACCAGATTCACAACCGAGCGATCCTCAGTTCAGTGTGTTTCTTCTCTTTCACCCTGCTGCCCGGTATCTCCTGAAAAGCCCTCACAGCAACAAGGCTGTGGCATCCCATCACACCTGCAGCATCGCCGGAGGCGTCAGGACTCGTGTTCACGGGGATTGCCTTTCCACGCCTGTCTGCCTCTCCAAGGAGCGCCATCGCGTCCCGCACTTAGGCGCTGGACCGACTCCTCCTGGCTACATTTACCACCCAGGGCCTTCTCACCTGGAGAATTCTTTCATCCAGGGATCACTTGGCAAGTTTTAATCAGGTATCACAGCATCCGTCCCAGGTAGATGTTATTATCTCCTTTTGCTGGAGACAGCCAAGCCCAGATTGGGGAGGTGACCTGCCCGGTGTCATAAAACCATTCCCCGGCAGAGCAGGGAGCGGCTGCAGCCGTCCCAGCCGCGGGCTCCCCGCTGCCTCCAGGCTGCTGGCTGCGCAGGACACGGGGAGACACCCGCACCCAGGCAGGGTGCTCTCCAGCTCAGGAGAGTCAAGGACGAAGCCTTTGGTGTTCTTGGAAACCAGGACCTGTTTTGAAATCGCTCGCTCTCTCTGAATCGGGGGTTTTCATGCCACGGCAACTGGCGCTGTGCGAGTTTCATCATCTGACAGTTACACCCCAGCTACGCTTCAAAGACAAACGAGATCCGACTCGGCACACAAAAGGCATCTCTGATGGGAGATCACAAGCCGCGCGGGTTCAAAGGGAAGACGAAGCCGTGTGTACCTGCTGCCCAGCACCGGGGCCCGCGACTGGCCTGGAGTTTGTGTCCCCGCACCGCCGCTCAACGCACACGTGAAATGTGTAACGTATTGCAAGTGGTACCTGCCTTGCGACTTAACTGCCTGTGAAAGGCAGCAGTGAGATGCTGAGCCTCACGGAAACGCTTTCTGTGACGTTATACAGAAGAAATGAGGATCGTTTCCCTTCCACATTCACCTGTTGCTGACCCACTGCCATTCTCAGCAGCTAACTTCAAAATACAAGAGCATCATGAGACAGATGATGCAGTGACAAACGCCTCTAGTTCACAGCATTAAAAAGAAAGTCTGGAGTTATAAAAACGGAGGCCATACTTAATCAGTTTTCTATACAGCACTTCTTAACACTTGGGAAACAGCTAAAGCCCAGATTGCTTAGAAAAGCATTCCCACAGAGCAGAAGTGGGTGCATTCAGATCATGCCCATATACCTGATCTTTGGTAAATCATTTAACTTGTTCTGTGCCTCAATTTTCCCCAGCTGCAATAATGAGCCAGCCCACACGGGCACTGGGAGCAAGTTAATGACTTAAGTGGCTGGTCCTGTACCAGCACTGGGCTGGGGATTAGCAACGTGTGAAGCTCTTTGAGGTCTGTCAGCATAACCTTAGTTCAAGATCAGTTTTCCCTTTCAAACCAGACCCCTCTGACCCGTGTGCTGTGCAGCCCCGCCGCTCCCTCGCCCAGCTGCAGCATCCCTGGAGCCTCAGCAGGTCAAAACGCTTCACCGGGGCTTTAGTTTGTGAAATCCACAGTCGAGCTCACCTCTACATGAGGAGCCGAGTACCAGCAACACCAGTCAAGGCCTTTTGGATTTGCTGAGTTAGAAGTAGCAGGATGAATCTGAACTCAGCAGCCCTCCCATGGGGAAAAAAAGCCCTCGGGAGAGCCTGGCAGCTAAAGGAAAGAGCAAACAAACTTCAAGGGGCCATAGCGTGGCAACCAAGCCTCAACGACCAAGGGGTTTCAGGGAGCAGACTAAGATTTTTTTTTCCTTTCCACTATGTAGACACATCTACATTCTCTCCAGTAACTCACCCTGCCAGGACCGTGCCCAGGGCTTCGGTCTCTCTGCCGCCACCCCCAGCTCCCCCGGCGACCCTAACCCGCTGGGCAGCTCATTTTCTCAAAAGCCCCCCACACTCACAGCACTTCTTGCTTGAGAACAAGCCTGCCGGTCGCCCAGCACGGGTGGCCACCCTCGCGCTCGCGTTCAGCTGCGTCTTTGCTATCGGGCTCCTGATCAGAGGCCACCAGCACGGCGGGTCTGGCTGCAGCGCCCGGCTTTTGGGAGCAGCCTTTCCCCAGCGCTGCTGCAGGCTCCCAGCTCACCCTCCATTGGCACAGCTTGCAGAGCTCACGTGGGGCCAATTAGGAAATAATAATAATAAGAGAGATAGCAAAGATGGACACAAGAAGAGAAAAAGACCCCATGCTCACCAAGAGGATTCTGAGCAGTCACTAAAAGCCCAACAGCCCCTTCCCTCAACTGAATCAATCCAAACACAGCCCTGCAGAGGAAGGGCAGCTTGTCTCCTGCCCTTTATAGCTTCCTGGGGTGGGCTGAGCCCAGCTGAGCCCTGTCCCGCTCGTCAGGCAGGGCCCGGAGGGAGGGGGCCAGGCACCTGGGCACCCGGCGGTTTGGGCACCCGGCGGTTTGGGCACCAGCACCTAACCCTTTCCTTGTCAGCCTGTGTAATGCGTCAGCCCATCACCGCATGAACGAGCATCTCTGGGGCGTGTTTCTGCTGAAAACCCTGTTCTCCACGGTCACGAGTGGGAGCGAAGCCTGCCTAAGCCCCTATCTGGGTTACTTGCCACGGGGATGAGCGGGGCTCGAGCCGGCTCGCCGAGGGAAAGGCGATGTCCTGCCCCCGGCCAAGGGCAGTGTCTCCTGTGGCCTAACCCAGGAAACCTCAGAAGGGGCAGCCAGTGCAGCGACGCCGACGTGACATTTCTGTTCCCAGCTGCAAAGCTCTGCCTGGGGCTCGGGTCCGTGCCTCGCCCGGCCGCTCCTCCGCTCGGGCACGATGGCACCGGGTGCCTCCCACTCGCGTTGTGGCTATTCGGCGCCTGGCGCCCAGAAACCTCCTCATGAAAACCCCGTCTCTGCTCCAGCGGTTTATTTCTCTGCCCTGTAGCTGGGATGAACCCTCGACACGAGGCTGCGGGAAGCAGCACGTAGCGCTTCCCAGCGGGGCCGGGCGCCTGCATGCACCCGTCTTGCTTTGGAAGGGTCCCGCGGCCCCTGCCCGCGGCCGCAGCGGACGCAGGGGGTCGGCGTGCTCGCGCGCCGGGGCGTTGGGCTGTCGGCTGCGCGCCGTGCCGACCCGCAACGGTCTCATGCTTCCTTCTTGTCTGCAGGCTGGCTCAGGTGCTCCGATCACCTGCTGCTTGCGGGAACAGGAAAGCAGCAACTGAAGATCGAGGGGGACTTTTGGTTTACTCAGATGACAAGAGACAATTTTGGTTCCCCAAAAGCCAAGGAAACAAAGCTGTCAGGCTTTAATGGTAGCTTGTCTCCCTCCTGCAGCATGTTTATGGGCAAACAAGCTGCAGATCAGACCAGGCAAACAGCAGCAGGTGAGGCCAAATAACAATAATTAATAATTAATGGCGAATGTGGCTATGTTTATTCTTGTTGTATTGAGGCAACGTTGTCTAATGGATGAAGCACTGTTACAGGACTCAAGAGACCGGCTCAGTTTCCAGCGCTGCCGCTAACCTCTGCCTGATGCCGGGCCAGCCACCCGTCCTGTTTCTCCCTTCGCATTCTGTGTGCCCCGCTGCTGAGGGTGCCAGCGCCCGGCGACCCGGGCGGCCCTGTCCCACGCCTGCATGTGCCGAACGCGACGGGGCTCTGGCCTCGGCTGAGGCCTCGAGGCAGAAGAGCAATGCCAATGTTCATGTGCTGTGACGGGTGCCCGGTGCCGGTGCCTGCACGGTTTGCTTGTGGCACGGAGCCGGGCTCACCTGGCTGCTCTGGGCATTGGCCTTCGCAGCGGCAGGCTCTGGGTCACAGCTCTCCAGGGGATTTGTTTCTGACAGCGGCATCATTCCTAAAAATGCCAGTACGTGTTTCAAAAGTGTCGTGGTGTCTCCATGTCATCGCCCTCCTGTGCAGCGGCGTCCATCCGTGCCTTCCCAGCGCCCTGCCCTGCCCCTCCCCGCACGCTGCCGCTGCGCGTGAGGCGACTCGCAAACACGCCGGAGCTGTATCGGACCGATCTCCAGCCTGGTTTTCCATAGGCGCCGGTGTTAACTCGCACTGGTGCCAGCTGGGTTTGCCTCCTCCCCAGGTGCCATGTCTCGTGGACATGCGTGGTGAGGCACGATTCCCCTCTCCCGCATGGTTGTTCAGTCCCTCCTGTGTATGCAGGTCCCCAGCCACGCATGCGGCTTGAATGCACGCCACCGCATGATTTCAGGCATGCGCAAATATGCGAGTATATAAATTATGCAGAGCTCTTCGTGGACAGACAAACTGTTTGATACTACAAGCAACACCAGCTCTCCAGGGGTGTCTGGTCTGGGGGTGGCCCTTGCTGCAGCAGAGCCCAGATCCGCTGGGTACCTGGACCTGAAGTGACACACGCCTTGGCAGTAATGCATGGATTTTTGTAAAACATGCTCTGACTTTTTATTTTAAGGGTGTCCCCTAGAGACAAATATAACCTGTTCTGGGACTGTGGAAGAAAGCTTTGAAGTTGCTACTTCCTGGAAATAGCTCTGGTTTCCTACATCGCATGGTGATGTTCCCATATTTGTTCTTCCCTGAACATCCCTCAACCAGCTACAGTCGTGGCAAACGCAGTGGCTGACTCCAGCAGGGCACCAGTGCATCTTGCCCTTCAGTCCCCTGACTTTGTCCAAGTTTCACGCTGAAAGGAAACTTAATGTACCTCAGCTCCTTTCCATTCATCTTTTAGTCTTAAAACGTTAGCCATTTTTATGTAACATGTGCTACTTTTTTATTGCCACACTAACAAGGTGTTGAGCTGTATTTACAATACGCTGATTGTAAGCGCCCCCCAATAGGTCCAGTCTACGTACCCTCCCCCATTAATTTTTGGGTTTTCTGTTTATTTTGGGCATGTGTATTTCCTGTATAAAACCTGCATCTCACCCTGGTATTCGTTGCTGCGTTACTTGCAGCAGCCATCTGAATGTGGATTGTGGAACAGTCATTACCGAGGAACCACAAAGAATGCCAGGGCTGAAATGATCTGGAGCGATGGCATTTGCAGTCCTCTTTGGATTCTTTCAAAACCTGCTTTTTTCCAGAGTTAAACTGATTATTAATTTCAGAACATAAAGCCAAAGAGATTTGGCACAGGTTTCAGCCACAGTTTTAACCTATAAACCTTTATTGCGTCTAAGAACGTTTCTTACTGGAATGACGTATGGGAAAACCGTGCCCATTTCACCCCGGCTGCGATGCCACGGGCCTGATGCGATGCGGCAGTCACCATTGCCTCTCTAACTTCTTGTGTTACTGACTGTTGCCCATTAAGTAAAAGGAAGTCTGTGCTGGACTAATTGGGTTTGAACTTCTCAAGCTTCCTTTAAGCCAGGGATGATGAAAGTTTAGGGCTGCGGCTTGTTGTGGGGCTAATCCCAAAGCTGAAGTCAAAGAAACTCTTTCCACTCGTTCCTGTGGGCACGTGCTGGCAAACACGGCTCTCGGCCACCTCAGCATCTCCCGGGTTTTACGCAGGGTACGAAGGTCACGGCTCAGCCCCGCTGGTCCTGTCCGGTGGGACGCAGCCGTGTGCCTGTGCAGAGCTGGGCTGCAGCCGCGATCCCGTCCCGAAGCCGGGAGAGGAACGGCACCCAGGGCAGCGACGAGCCAGCGCTTCGCCCTGCTGCCCCACCTCCGCGGAGCGCCCAGAGGAGCCAGGGAGGGGAAGCTGGTCACAGGTCCAGACAGCGATGCTGCGGACAGTCCTTCGCCTTCCAGGAGACCAGCCCAAAACCTTGGCTTTAATTAGAGTGGAGCTGGGAGGCGTGGGAAAACAGGCGAGAGCGGAGTCCAGGCTTCTTCCATTTTTTTTTCTTTTAGTTTAGTTTCATCACCCCACCTCTCTTTTATTGAGGAAAATATGAACTGAACCAAGCTATCCCAGCCGGCCGTGCTGACATCTGCGGATGGCCGGGCATGGGTGCTGGGGGCTAGAAAGCTGCCAGGAGAGTCACCCAGGGGCTTCCCTGGCTCTGGAGTCTCTCAGCCACGGTCTCCTCTTCTCTCTCCCTTCCTTGTCTCCCAGTGCCCATCCCCTCGAAGGCCAACGGCACCACCATTTCCACGCTGTCAATGAACAAAGATGGCCTGATCGGAGGGGTGACGAATCCCAACGAGGTCTTCTGCTCCGTGCCTGGCCGCCTCTCTCTTCTCAGCTCCACCTCCAAGTACAAGGTGACCGTCGGGGAGGTGCAGAGAAGGCTCTCGCCCCCCGAGTGTCTGAACGCCTCTCTCCTCGGCGGAGTCCTCCGCAGGTAAGCTGCTCCCGAGAGCCCCGGGGCAGCCCAAGGACGCAGGGCTGCGCCGCACGCCGAAATGCAGGGGGTAACGCCGAAGCAAGCTTTGTGTTCAGCACCGGCTCTTACCTCTTAGATTAACGGACATGAGAAATTACTGGTGTGTGCTATATTGGGGAATTGCATTTTTGTTGCTTTTTCTTCTTTCCTGTCAAACCTAAAAGCTTAAACTGGAATGACAGTTATTTTAACATCAATGACATTATAATTTTTTTCCTCTCCTTGTTTTCTCTTTTCAGAGCAAAATCAAAAAATGGGGGTCGGTGTTTAAGGGAAAGGTTAGAGAAAATCGGACTAAATCTACCTGCAGGAAGGCGCAAAGCTGCCAACGTCACCCTGCTGACATCCCTCGTGGAAGGTAAGAGTCGCTCTCCCCTCCCGCGGAGGATGGGAGTGCCGAAACTTCAATACCCTTCATTTGCAGCTTTCCACAAACGAGAGCACTTAAAACAAAGTATGCAGCGGTCACCACCGACCGAGACTGGAAATATCCCCGTGTAAGTCTCCATGCTGATTCAAGCACGTCTGTCTTCCGAAACTCAGACGTTTCTGTTGGACCAGTCATAGCCCTTTAGGAGAAGGCGTCCACAGCCTGAACGGGGCTGCGAGCCTCCTTTCGGCTACAGCTAAGCGTACCGTTCACTCCTGTGAACGAGTTCTAACAATGCTTAGTCAGGTTCACAGAAAACAAATACAAAAAAAGCTTGAATAAAGCTTGAATAAAGAATTTAGCAGCTGTTCTGTAGCACTGTGCACCCGCTTAGGACACAACTGAGGTGCTGCCGACCGTGCCGCCCTCGGACAGCATCGACCTGTTCTGCCGAGGCTCCACCACCGCGCCCAGGTCCGCGTCTTGTCTCCCGTAAGAAGGAGACGCCCCGTGTCCGAGTCCTGCCCTCCTCCCCGGGACAGCAGGGGACAAGTGAGACATCGCGGAGAAGCCGCACAGCTCTGAGGTCTTGCAGGTGGAGGTAAAGGAGTAGCAGTCCTCAGAGCGCGGCATTAAGGGCTAAGCTGCGGAGAACGTGCTGCGGGCAGCACAGCCCTGGCAGGCAGCGTGCGACCTGCCCTGACGTGCGAGGTGCCCCTGCTTAAAGCCGCTTGTTTATCTGCTCCCCTCCTACTTTTTGCGCTATGGAAATGATGATGTCGCCACTGCATCTTTGGAGAAAAGGACACGGGATGCAAACAAATGCAATGACAGCTCCGACTCCCTTCGAGCTTTGGAATCCATTGTGTTTGCGCCCAGCGTGTTGGAGGCAGCTGCCTGCAGTTTCTGAATAGAAAATCATCTCCATTGTTGCCAGCAAATTAAATGACCCGCTTCATTAGGCGGAGGTTGTTACTGAGGGCAGTTGGTTTGTGCTGAATGAAAGGCTGATTTCCATTAAAAGAAAAGAAAGAAAAGAATGAAAGAAAGAAAGGAAGGAAGAAATGTACATTTTGATTTCAGGTGGCTGCTAATGTTTTGGTTACTGCTCACCAGCTCATAGTAACTAAAAGAGCGGTGCCATGTGTGCTTGATGGATATAATTTCCTCCTGCACATAAGCATTATGGTACTGGGAGATGTTGCACCCAGAGGAAGGTGCTATCGCATTGTTATTACTCAGCACGCAGAAACTGGCTTGTGCCCCTATGCCCCAGGCACCCTCTTTCTTGGACATTTGCTGTCTTGGTTTAATTTGTTTTCTCCCCTCTGCCTTCCCAATGTCTGTTTGTTTAGAAAAAACACTGGGTGTTTTTTTGAGTGCTAATGATATACTTCTTACACTGACCCACAGCCATTCGTATAGATGGGGGAGAATGGGTACGGGGAACCCAGGGAGCGCTGCGGGGGCTGCAGGTAGCACAGCTTCCTTTGGGAGCCCTTGCACCGAGCACTGGCCCTCTCTTGGGCACCTGCTCCGTGGGAGTCGCGCCAGCATGGACCCAGGGGAGCAGGAGGGCTAGATTTCAACTTCAGAAACATCCTTACGCTCTCAGAAAGAGCTGTGCACTCAGATGGGCTCCTGCCCCACGGGCGCTCTCCTCCAGCCTCTCCTCCCCTGGGCTCTGACTTGGTGTGGCCTTAACACCACTTTGGAAAGCTGGGCCGCCTTGTCCCCTCCGCTGAAACCTCTCTAAGCCAGCATCCAAATTGCCTTTCAAACATTCAGCTGTGTAGCCACTCGCACACACTCGCGGAGGAAATAAATCCTGGCTCCAGCCTTGGCGCTCCCCGTGAGGCCACACAGCCCTTTCGTGTTGTCGCAATAACCGTTTTTCAGCAGCTATTACCTTCTGATTGGTTTTTAACATACAAACAACTGCAGTTCCGATTCTTTAGGTTTACCCTATTTGCTCCTTCTTTGGAGGAAGAGATAAAGTGGAAAGTATTATCATTATTCGGGAAGCACGGACACTTTCCCCATGACATGGCTTCACAGACTGAGCTCCAGGAGCTGGGGAGACTGTGATGAGATCTAGGTTAATGCTATTAGGATGGATGGTCTAATATGTATGAGCAGCAGGGGGGCAAGTCAAATTAGCCCTGTCTGCCCGACCAGGATTTCGGGTGTTGGGCATGATCAATTGCCATCAGCTCTGATTATTTCCACGGGGACGCCTGGGGATAGATCAATTCCATCAATGGGTGGGCATTTCCACGGGGTGATGGATACGCTGCCTGCGCGTCCAGCCCGAGGGCCCCTGCTCACCGCGGGAGGGTGCAAACCCCTTCCTTCTGCCCGTTTCTCACATCCCCGTTTCATCTAGCGGTCATGGGGCTAAGGTCACTTCTTCACCCTCCAGCCCCTGTTTAAGTCTCTGCTCAATTTGGAGAGGCCAAGCAGGAAATTTTGGAAGAAGGAGGGAGAGAAAGATGCAGCGAGGGAAGCGTCCAGGTGAGAAACACCTCTGTCACCCAGAGAGCTCTTGGGTGGCAATGGAGAAAGGAAAGCGCTCCAGCCCCGGCAGAAATAAGCCACATCAGTGAGATGGCTGAAGTCGCTACAGAAGGTGCTCCCCTTTGACACGGGTGTTGACACCGCTTGTTTATCTGTCCTGCTCGTAGGTGAAGCCGTTCACCTGGCTCGGGATTTTGGGTACGTGTGCGAAACGGAGTTCCCAGCCAAGGCAGCGGCAGACTACCTGTGCCGACAGCACTCCGACCCCACGGAGCTCCACACCAGGAAAAACATGCTGCTGGCTACCAAGTGAGTACAGATGGCTATGAGCCACCGCTGCGTGGGTACCCGCAGCCTGGAAGGGCAGCGTTAGCCCTGAAAGCTTACTCTTCTGCGGGAAAGAGATGGTCTCATGTGCTGCACGTAGATCTGAAAGATGTGCAGCAAGATGAATAATTTGCATGGATTTAAGGGCTCGCTCCTACACGGGAGAGGTCAACCTAACCCCAGGGAGCATCCCGGCACTGCCATGCGTGCCCCTTCGAAGCAGCAGCAGCTGCCCCTGCCCCAGCTCTGCTCGCCCGGGCTCTCCCCAGGCTGGGGCCGAAAACTCCTGGAGGGGAGGCAGCCGCTCGGGCAGGGAGCAGGAAAAGAGACCTCCAACACGCCTACATGCCTGCAGCTTTCCAGCAGCACGTATAGTAACACAACCTCTCTCTTTCAGGCAAATTTGTAAAGAGTTTGCAGACTTGATAGCCCAGGATCGTTCGCCGTTGGGGAACAGCCGCCCCTCCCTCATCTTAGAGCCCGGTGTCCAGAGCTGTTTGACTCATTTCAGCTTGATAACCCACGGCTTTGGGGGCCCAGCCATCTGCGCGGCGCTCACCGCCTTCCAGAACTACCTGGTGGAGTCCCTTAAGGGGCTGGATAAAATGTTCATGAACAGCACAGGGAACGGGCACACGGCCGGAGACTCCAAAGCGTCAGAAAAAGAAGTGAAGCATCGGAAATAACGTGCTGTCTCCCTCCCTCTCCCCGGCGGGAGCTTTCCCCGGTCGCATTAGATAGCGCTGGGGGGGAAAGATGATCCAGTGCACTGTTTTCTGAACTGCTACATTTGAACTTGGGATGAAACTCGTAAAGCAAAGACAAGACAGAAAAGAAGATTTAAAAAATTTAAGAAGAAAACAACTCTAATGGACATAGTGAGATTGGGAAAATAAGCCAGGTTAATGGCTTTTGGGTTTTGCCTTTTTTTTTTTTTAAAATCGTGGATGCAGGAAGCCAAGTCATGTGCAATTTTATTTTGTTTTGTTTTTTAAAAACCCATAGTGAAATCCTGACATGCTCCAGGAATTTGTTCCAACTGAAAAACTGAGAAGAAAGAGCAAAAGCCTCACCAATGCAAGAACCAGAGGCAGGAGCAGCAGAGGGCAGGGAGTTGGATCACTCCTGTACCTGGATTTATCAGCTGGTTTTGACAGGCAAACACACAGGAAACCTTCTTCTTTCCCCACCTACAGCCCAGTCCTAAAGCCAGGCCAAGAGAAAATTGCCAGCAGAACTGCTTTGGATTTAAAGCAGTTTCAGACTTCGTTTACAGTCTCCAAACTGAGACTCAGCGTGGATTTTCCCTGGGGCTGAGGATCCCTGAGCCGCACCACGAGGGGAGGAACAAACCGCACACCCGCTGGTTCCCAGGGCAGGAACCGATGGAGGAGAGCCTCCCCGACTGCTATGGTCACAGCTGGGGATAAAGCAGGTTAAGTTAAACCCAGGACGAATTAAAACTCCACAACCTACAGATAACAGCACACAAGTTTCTAAAATTAATAATAATTAATAAAGCACAAGGAGCAGAACTTGAACCAGGCCAAACTGAACTGTTCTAAATCTGTATATATTTATTTATGTGTAATTAAAATCTGAAAGTTTTAAAATGTCCAGTGCAAGTTATTTATATCAAATTGAGTTGGTTTTTTGTTTTGCCTTTTTTTTGTTTTTGTTTTTTGTTTTGGGTTTTCTTTTGTTTTTTGTTTTTTTTTTTGTTGTTTTTTTTTTGAAAGAGGACAGTCTTTGGATTTCCTGCCATTAGAAATGAGAATGAAGTTTTGGATACACAAAACTGTAGCATGGACAAGATAGGCTGTGATGATAATGACTATAGAAGTTCTGCAGGATTTTGTACTTGCTGTTGTTTCTCTTAATGCTGCAATAGATGTACAACACCCACACCACAATGTCATTCTCATTATCTTAATAAACCTCTTTTTATTTGAAGAAAGCACCTCCATCGTCTTTGTGAACAAGGATCTTTCCGTCTCTGTGGTTGTATCTTAAAATATTATATGGTTTTAAGAAACAATATCCTCCAGTTTCATGGCTGACGTTTGACTGATCTGTGCAGTCACAAATCGGGAGTTCAGAGAATGACAGGCGCTGGTGTTAATGCCCTGATCTCGCAAGCCGAGCCGGCCGGCGCCTCCGGTGATGCTGGGGATGAGTAGTGAAATGATGTGTTTGCAGATGTTTCAGGACTACTCAGGATAGTCAAATCTAAACCTGTCTGTGAAGAGCTGCAGAAGAACCTCACGGTATCAAGACAAGGAGTGATAAATTAGCAGATAAAATAATCCTACTAATCTGTATGCAGTGAAGCTCTCTAAATTAGCTGCTATGTTTGGGGCGTTATTAAGGATAGGACTCTGAAAACAGCCACCTCGTACTCACGGGAGGTTGGAAATACAAACAAAATTATGGGAACTGTTAAAAAAGGATTAACAAACCAGAAAGCAGATTATACTGCACGACGTACATGTGCTTACGTGGTATTCCTCTATCTTGAATGCCACTTGCAGATCTGGCCAGCCCAACTAGAGAAGCCATAGAGAAAAGCAGCCAGGGAGATCTCAGGTGGGAACTGACTTCTGTGCGAGGAAAGACCAAGGGATTAGAGCTGCTCCACCTGTAAAGGACACGAGCAGTATATGACAGAGGCGTGGAAAACAACGGTATAAAAGAATACAAACAGGGAACGATGACACTAAAACTAGAGGCAGGACGCCAAATGAAATAGTCAGGAAGCGGGTTTAAATAAACGAACAGAAGACAAGTAAGAAGCCGTGGCATTTCATGGAAGCAGGCATGTAAATGGCTTTTGACACAATGGGGGGGATGATTTTAGAGACCACGTCTGCAGCCTTCCCTACACATCCGTTGCTCATCGCAGCTAGAGAACAGGCAGAGGGACGCGGGTCTGAGTCATTACAGCACTCGTTATATTGGACCTTTCTCAGAGCTGTACTCATCAGATTTGTCTGGAGGTTGCAGAACAGGCTGATTATAATACAGAAAACCCCAAACTGTCCCAAAAGGGACCACAGGAGGTTAGAAATACAAACCCTTCTCCCTTTCAGAAAAGTGTGAAAGGAAACATTTTATGTACTAATATAATTTGTGGGCATGGCTCTGAGTCAGAAACTTGCATCTAAATACTCCTTTCAAAAGCTTAGGGATGCATTTAAATTAGGAATCAGATTGGAAACGTCCCTTGGTAGTTTATAAAAGCAAAGACCTAAATGACGGGCTCTGCAGGTCTGGTTTTGCTCTGGACCTTCCCAAAGGAAGAGCCAGGGAACAAGGAGGAGCCAGGGAGCAGAATAGAAATGCTAGAGACACATTAGAGGCTTGTTTACATTTACACTTCAAAGCTATTTTGGATAATGCAGGGTGTGAGCCAAAAGCACAAAAACTATTCCTATTTAAAATTATTCCAAAGTAGGAGTGCCCTGTTCTGCATCAGCATAATCCATGTTTAAAATGGATTATGATAAAGGAGAGTAAGGTGCTTTTGTGCTACAATACAGGTTTCCCTACATGGAGTTATTTAGGATAACTATCCTGAAATAATTGAATTTGTAGACATCCTCCGGTGCATGGTATCACAGAAGAGCAAACTACACTCCGATACATGATGAAAGTATATGTGTGCACGCTATAATATACAGGCGTGAAATATAATTTCGTAACGTAATCATGTTATGAAAACTTGACTGGGTTAGGGCACTCTTTGAATATCAAGGAATTCTTGGACATAGCAGCGATGAGCAATACAGACCAAGAATCAGGATATGCCTACAGTAATTACATGCCATGTCCATCGGGTGGAAAAATACCTCCCTCCTCATTTTCCTCTTTGGGTAACTGCAAGGCTTTTGAATGTTTTATGAGGAACAGTCTGGAGCCTGAAAGGCCAGGATGCCACCAATTACCTTTTAATTGGGAGGAAGTTTGATGATTTGGATTCACTTGTTGATTCTGCCACAGATGCTCAAGACTGACGATAGACGTGTCATGTGGGATCAACCTTCTAAAAGCATTGAGACTTCCACTTCCCAAAGTTTTGGACACCTTCATTTCTGCAGGCCCACAGAGATACCTGCAAAGAGCACAGCTTTCAGAGGTTGTACCAGGCCAATTATTGTTGGTAATGAGTTAGTACTGGAGTTCCCCTCCCGGCTCACTGTCAAACAAGGCCATCCCCTGATATGTTCTTTGCCTTTCCATCCTAAGAGGAAAAAAAGGCATTTTACACAATTCATGGCTCAACCCAGATATAAATTCCCACACTGATTACAAATATTATCGTGGGAAAATACGTGGGATTGTGTCAAAGAGTAAAAATAGATTTAGGCTCATGGTTTCTACGCTTGTTATAGAACACTCTGGAATTCCAATCCTAAAGCGGAATTGAAAAAAAATCTTTTTTGAATTAATTTTGAATGAATGACAAGTCCAGGGAAACCACATGACAATCCTTGACGAGTGAAAAAGAAAAAGAACATTAACAAAAACTCTTCATTCCCTAACAGTCAGCTATCCCAAGGGTAAACTGAGGTTAACATTGAACTGTGACTCTATACTGTATCATTAATGTAAACAAGCAGAGGTTGTGTTGGCCTTCTGCATGGCTTTGGATAGACTAAATAATTACCTTTAAGCAGGCTACCTTAAAAGCAACAGGGTAATAACAGCTCTCCGTGCTAAAATAACACAATAAACAGACTTTGCTGACCTGTAGTTAATGCATTCTTTCATATATGAGAGAGTCCATTAAATTCCAAACTTTACATACAGAATCCAAGCAGCCACACCATCACTGAGCAAAGGAAGTTTTTCCTGTTAGTGCAACTGAGTCAAAACACTAAAACCAAAAACATTGTCAAATCAGGCAGTAAAACAAATGCTATTTGCAAGGATGACAAAATGCTTGCTTCAGAGATTATTGATTTAGCAGCCTAGACAGATAGCACAGTGTCATGTGCAGCATATGACTATAGCCTTAATTATCCTAACAGACTTTGGGAGAAACAGTCTAAACCCAGTCATTACACCGCATCTGAACATGCTGAGCCAGAAGGTATCATTTTGGTCTTCCTGCCTGACCTCTTTTATATTGCACAGAATTCCCACTGTGGCCACCTGAACATCACTGCATTTTCAACAGGATACCATAAATAGCAATAATAATTCCAGACATTGAATATACACCCAAGCTTTGACCCCATAATCGCAGTGGTGAAGCATCTCAGTAACCTCTCCGAGGCAGGCAGGCAGGCAGCAAAAATTATGCCAGTGTTATTCTGGATGGCTTCTTTGTGTGTTTTTATCCTGATACCTTCAGATGCTTCTCATTTGATTCTTTTCGGCAGAGAATATTATAGCCTGAAATTCAGAAGTATTTCCCATAAGGATAGCTTCATTTTAGTAGCAAAGGTTATAGCCAAAGATGATTTGTTAAATGGAGACAACTCAGCTTTTTTTGGGGTGTGAAATGCGTTCAGAGAAAGATCAAGCTATTGCTCCAAGTCAAGAAGTTCTCCAGCATGTCAAGATGCATCTGGATGCTACAGTCTTCTCGCCTGATGATTGCTCTGTCCGTGCAGAGGAGCCTTGGGTTCCCCTTGAGTTTTTCCACTGTACAGAGCCTTAAACTGGCTAAAGAATCCCCAAGAGGCATTTTCTTGGTGTGACTGAATGACCTGCACTCAACAAAAAACGATAATCAGTCCCCCATCCTCCTCTGTCCACACCCAAAATTTCCTGTTCTATGTGGTTCTATTTATCTCACAGAACAAACGTTTCATCTAATTCTGCAATGGCATCTTTGAGTTATTTATCCTCAAGTGCATGCTATAAGAAGTAAATCACATTCTTTCCATTGGACACTCAAGGTCTTCCATAGTCAAACTTCTACTCTGTTACAGACCTGATCAAAGTGGATCCATGGAGTTTTTTACTGGATGAGCTTCAGAACATTAGTGGCTGAAAGACTCCATGCTTTTATTCTGGAGTTCATGAGAGTTTCATCGCACCTTGCAGACTTCACTCTGACAGCTACGTGGAACTGTAAACAGAGGACTTATCTGTATTCCCTGCGCAGATTGTATCATCCAGGGATGTTTCTTTTCCAACAGGTTTACTTCTCAGCATGCAGCAAATATTTTCAAAAGAGCAGCATTTCCTATGAAATCATTTCATCCAATCCAATACCATCAGCGTATCTGACTATTTGTTTCAGGAGGCTACATTTACATTCCAGTAGTACCTTGTGCCATCAGACATCAAATTCTCATTGTATTAGGCCCTGTGCAGAGAGATCTTACCCCAAAATTTCTATTTCAGTAGACAAGATTACAAAGGAAATAGTTACCTTCATCTTACAGAAAACAGATGCAACATACAGAGTTAAAGCGATTTGCAGAGGGAGACACAGGGAGTTTGGGAAAAAGCTAGGATCCAAACCCAGACAATTCAAGTTTTGAACCATAACTATAAAAAAAACCAAAATCAGTTTCAACAGTCTGTTTCAGACAAGGATATAGTCTAGAAGTTTATTATTTTATTTCCAATGATAAAAAGTTATCTCCTTTAAGAATCCCTGTTCTACTTTGCTGCCTGTTGGTTCATTGCAAAACCAAAGGCAGAAAAGCCTTCGAACTGGAAGGCAGCACATCAGATGTTTGTGCTGCAGGTGCTACAGGCACTGCTGAGGAGGAGACTAGTGGAAAGGCCAGTTTGCTCAGTTCGGACAATGAAAACAGCCTTTCTACACCCTCTTTGTAATGTGCTGCTGTTTTGACTCTTAAATGGACCCTGGCACCACAGGGAATTGCTCCAGCCAGGCCTCCCACTCCTGACCCATTTTCATTTCATTTCCTCTCCCCCAGCCTTGTCATATGTCAGGAGCATATTATACCTTTTACAGTTTCCTGCTAATTTGGTCATCATAGGGAGCCTCCTGAAGAACACAGTAATTACCATGCTAAATCAGACCAGTCTTTTAGCACGGATAACTCCGACTCTGCCCCATTCAGGATCTCTTTGCGAGGAAGTCAGGGTTTGGCGCAGTTCTCTGGGGCCAAAACGGGAGCAAGCGCATCCGCAGCCCCGCGTGGGACAGGGAGCCCACCGCCGCCCCGGCACGGCCACGCGTGCAGCCGGCGAAGAGGCAGGCTTCAGGCAACTGAGAAGCGCTCAGCTGTCCCCCGGAAAGTGAGCAAGGCAAAAGCCTGTCCACCCTCTGGAGCATCTTTCATAATATTTGGAAGAAAGATGGACAGTTTAGAGAATCTACGCTATAGGTCTTACCTGGTAAAGTCTGAAGACTTTGATGAAAAGGTACAAAAAATAAAGGAGCATTCCTGTTTTAAAGTGTTCTTAAAAAAAGGTGCCAGTGCTTTTGAATTTGCTGAGCTAAGAGTAATTCAGCCAAGTGCTCTGAGGAGAAATAGCTCTCTCAGTTCAGTTTGGGGCAAAAAATTTTTCTATTAATGCCATGTGTTAATAAGCTTTTTCACAGCTTTTGAACATAAAGAACCTCTTGGTATAGTTCTCCACAAATTTTGGAGCCAACATGGAAACCAAAACCAAAAACGTATGGCTTCACAGCTCCTAAAAACATCAGTAGAGGTTAACCTCAAATCTTTAACCAGCTTGTGTAAACATCTGAGATGAAGGCAAGCTGACCTCTGGCAGTGTTCACACAACCAGCCTTCCTGATGTTTCATCAAAGCACGGGCAATAAACACTAAAGTAAATACTAATACACAAGCCTAGGAATATCAGATGTACCAGACCAAAGCCCCAAGTGTGATGATTTGGACAGGTTTCTCATGTGCTTTGAGTGAATACTGTAAGACAAATGAAATTAGAACCCAGTTTTAATTGTTTTCTTCTTGAAGGTGCCCACTCGGAGATTTTAAGGATGATTATAAAAAATGAAAGGAGAAACAGGCTTGAACCTTATCACTTTAAATGAGAGAAAATAAGTAGTAAACCCTGGAGATCCTTTTATATCCTGTACTTGGCCTTGCCCACTAACAGAAGTTTCGAAGATTCAAGAAACTGCTGTTCAAAAAAAGAAAACGACAAAATGATCTGACAGCTTAGGAAATGTCTTCCCAGTTCCCAGATGTCAGTCTGGTTATGTACTTTAAAGTTTCTGAATCCCATATACTCCACCTGTGGACACTTTAATTATACAGACAAGTGCATTTTCTACTAAACCCCGGACCGTAACGACAGCCTTCAGCCATGACCTCAACACACTCCATGTTTGTTGGGTAAGAGCAAATGAATGTGTTATAATATTCCACATTCTAGAACAGCCATTTCAGACTTTTCCTGATTTTTTTTCTTAAGCAAATTTTGCTGTGGGATCACAGGAAGTTTTTTTGAAAAGAGTGTCACATGGTGCTGTAACTTTTCCTCCCCAGCATACTGCTGCTGATAAAATACTGTGAGCATCCTAACTTCAAGCACGTAGTAGTAAATGTCAAGAGCACTTTTGCAAGGGAGAATGGCATTATCTTAAAAAATTTAAAGAGGTACTTTAATTCTACGTCCCTGCTCGTTAATGCTTGGACTAACTAGTAGAGGATGGATTCCAGCTACTCCTTTTGGTCATTTTAGTAAGTCACTAGCTATCTTGGCCTTCTCTTGTGGAAACATGGATAAATATCTGTTTCACGGGACAACTGTCCAACACTTGTGAAAAATAAAATGTGCATCTTCCATGTGTACATCCTATCTGCCACTGCTGGACAAGGCATTAATCCGTTCTCCATAACGCTGAGCTTCTGTGACCATCGGATGATCTGCACAGAGATGAAGAGGCCAGACAAATTTGTAAGGAGGCGGCGATGTGCATGCAAGATCACTGCCCTCTGCTGAATGGAAGAGGCTTGCGAGGTGCAGAGGTTTTCTCCACAAACCAAAGAGCTCTGGTAGCAGGGTAATGGCATCTGTTGCATTTCAAGTGCAACATTTAGCAAGAGGAGATCAAGCATCGCTTAAGCCCACAGGCATTTTGGTTGTACTATAGTAGGATACTGTCAATGATCCTAAAAATACTGACACAAAATATGATGGAGCCTGCTTTGTCTTCTGTAAATTAACTGAAGAAGATGCACTATTTTCATGTTTGTGCATAAACACCAGAAATATTCGACGACATCAAGGAAGCCTCTACTAAGCAAAAGGTACTTTACCCAAATCAAAATACACTTAGCCAATTCACCATTTCAGACAATTAGATTATTTAGTTGGCTCCACCTTGTATGGTTGCCTTAGAGTTAATTTATAGATCCAAACTTATACTACACTTGCTGGTATTCAGATCTATCCACATTTTAATTTCTCTCCATAGATTTGATCAGCAGAATTCAATTTTTCACAAATCTTGCTAACCTTTAATGCTTTACTACATTACACGGGGAAGAAGAACATACTGGCAATTCTGAAAAAGATCCTTTTAAACGTCCTTTCCCCTCTCACCATTGCTCAACAGAAAAGGGTTTTCTCTATTCCTTCCACAGCTGTCTTGAGTTAGACTACATGAATAAGCTTATTGGATAACTACCTAATTGCACATTAGCACAGAAACAAAACACTTAAACTGTCACTTTACATTTTCAAGACAACTAACTTATTTTTAACATAGTCCTCAGCAAGTCAGGACTACACAGAAGTTCAAGTCAATGTAGTCAGGAACATGGAAAAAAGAAGTTGCATGCTTTAATTCCACCATTTCCATTTTGCTTTTAAAAATCTGTTAAAACAACTTACATCCATTTAGTTTGATCAGTGCTCACATGAAAATTTCCTGCATTTAATTACTGTTGATGGCAGACCGATAACAACACATGGGCACTCTGTATAAGGTTAAACTTTTAAAGAAAAAGAATTAAAATTGGCTTGAAGGATAAGCTTTTTATGAGTAGGATAAATTTATTTTTCCTTACAGACACAATATGTACAGTGCTTCACAGGTAGCAAAGTCAGACGTTTTTCCTTCCTTAGACACCAAGCTATTTTATACAAAACGAATATTCTGTCCCTGCTTCAGATTGGAACACGGAATCAACCAAATCCTAAGCACCATGAACATAATCCATGTCAGCCCTGGCATTGGCTAATACTTGTTGTAGGAACCTGGTGTCAAAACCAGAGACAAGAGCAAATGAAAACACATCCTTGGTTGAGTTTAGCCTGATCTCTCCCCTCTGCTCCTACATCTTCACTCTGAAAAGCAACAGCTCCATTTGTTGCAAACAAAGTTTCTGCGAGTGACCGTTTCATCACTTCACCGTGAGCAGAAGTCAAACTCCAAGACTGCTGAGAATACCGTACAGGATTGCTCCAGACATGCTTTTTCCCCTGTATCTTTGGTTATTCTATTGCTGTGTAGTCTCACATTGGCTCACTGATTTCTACAAGCACACCTGCTGAGGCCCTCAGGTTTACACAGAAAGGGCAGTCCCTGCCCAAGGCACTTCACCTACCCACGGCCGAAGCATCCCTTGGCTTGTTTAACTGAACGGGGTCACAGACTCCTTGGACTGGAAAAGCCTGGGGGAAACACGTAGGTGAGTCAACTTGGGGCGCTCTCCCCCACCACAAAAAGGCTGAATACAGCAATAGGGGGAGGTAGTTTTTACCCTTCAGCCATTTCAATTTGTAATTGCATGTCTGTGCTCGGCTGCCACTTCCCATCCCATGCGGGGAGAAGCTTCATCACTCAAAACAGCTTCTAGCCATCCAGTCACTTTTAGGACTGCAGAACTGTCCCGATGACATTACAAACTTGTGCTAAGAACAATTATGCCAGCCAGCTGCCTGAGTACTGATGACCTCCTCTGTGCCAATGTTTCTAGTATGCATGAAGTTCTACACAAAACGCAGCTTTTCTTCCGTGAAAAGGTATAATTAACACCAAGAAAAAGACCTATAAGCACTGCACCTACACTCATACTTCTTTCAGCAAAGCACTCCCAACGTAACGTGGCCTAAGGCACAGAGGTTCTGTTCCTTTGTAAACCGATCTTAGAGCAAACTCCAAGCTCTTGAAGAGATGAGCCGGTGCAATGATCTGTTACATGCACAGCGCTCAGGAAGAGACCATCTTTAAACAGGAAACCTAAAACGAGAAGAAGTGCCTTGTTAACTCTTTAAGCCTTGAGGCTTTGGTAGTAAAACATATGGTCAGAATTACCAGCCAAAGCAAAGCAGAACAGCTCACTGTGGCTACAATGCCCTAGGAATACGTTAGCTTGGTTTACAACATTAATTTTTTATAATATGAAGAACCAAAAACTTATTAGTGGAAAGCAGTACTTTCCTGCAGTGCTCAATTCTTTCAGAGATTTCTTATGAAAGAGAGGCCTGTCATGATTAATGCAGATGCTTTTCAAATGGAAAGGTGAATTCTTTCTAAAAGGTATTCCTGGATTCTAGGCAAAATATGGTTTCCAAAAGCTTTAGGGCTAAACTTGAAGCAGGTAAGAGGTTTTCTTCTCCTTAAGTAATGCAAATGGGAAACTTAAAACATTGATTTTTCAAGTAGATTCCATATATTACTGTTAAAAATGAAAGTTGAATGTTTCCAAATTTAAACATCAGCACTGTAGACCTTTAAAACAATCCAGCTACACAGCAAAAGTATTACATCTTTCCTTAAAAAGTGCAAATTTTTGGAAAGTCCTCAAAAGCATCCACTTCATTAGAGGCTAGAGTCCAATCTCATTGCGGGCCAGTTCTTTTGTTCTACTGCCTTGCAATAAAGCTCTATTTTTTCATTCCTAGAGGTTGCTGCTCTGTTGGCTTCTGATGCAACCCCTTCTATCTTTCACTCAATGGGGGATTCAGATCCCGGTCCCTGCCCTCAGGCAAAACATATGTTCCACTCCAACCTGAATCCAACAAGGGTGTTTGCAAGGGAATAATTGTTTTATGTTTATTAATCACCTGCATGCAAATAGGTGCCAATAAAAACTCCAGGCAGATTCTCTGCCAGACTCACATGATCTAATAGCACCACACCCCAGTTTTGGTGTCTGAAATAATGAATACCTCCAATAAGGAGGCATTACGGCTTTGATATGCGGTGACAAAAATATCACATCAGCTCAGCCACTCTGCAATGATGACTTTGAAAAGAGACGAGAAACCTGCAAAAACATTCAACATCAGTGGTAAAATAAATTAGAGATGCTGCATATTAAGCTAAACAAATACATTAACGCAACATGAAGGGGTGAGATTTCAATCACAGAACTAGAACACTCAGACTTTACTCATGTTAAATGTGACCTGCCAAGAGAAAACGATCAGGCTGGGGACTTCCTTTCTTAAAAGTTTGAAAAGGTTTTTAAAAGACAAAGTAAATTTTAGCAAAATGTTTCAGAGTTATATGCCATTGGCCTTAAATAAAAGCCATTGCAGCAATTACTACAACAAAAACCAGCTGATAATTAAACTAATTCTGGAAAGAATTAAACTACAAAGCCTGATGGGACTTCAGTTAAGAATTAGATTTAAGTAAGGGCAGTCTTAAGAGGCAGGATGAGTTAAGGCACTGGAGCTGCAAATTTTTTCTGTGACATGAAGCAAGTCTCAGTCTCTAATCGAGTTCTCACCTGTTCAGTGAGATGGGAATACTTGGTCTGGCAACTTTTTGGGGAAGAGACTAACATTCTCAAACACACTACTGAGGCAAGACCAAAAAAGCTTTGACAAATAAAGACAGTTAGGTCTGTCACTTACCTTTCCCAACTGAGAACTTAGGTGTTATGCCATGCCACACAAGTAATACAGTCTGCACTCAACCTTGTACACATCCGTCCTTCTATTTCCAAGCTTATTGAAACATAAAATAAGCACCCAAACAGTGCATTTTAAATGGTTAACTCATTCAATGCAAATTCAAGTAGGGAAGCAGTCTCAATGAAAATTTTTCTCAGAAGAATCACTTCTGGGCAGACTGCAAGTATCAGCCACATGATAATTACCTGAGGCTGTTCTGTGAATGGAGTTTTTATATGGAAGCATCACCTAGAGCCTAGACAGATCAGTGATTATTCTCATGGAAACAAAGCTCTAGCTGGCTGAGCGTAACTCAAGGATTTATGAAAACTGCTGCAGTTTTATTTGTCATTGAAGTGCTTTCATGTACTTCTAAACGTACAGACATCAATTAAGAAATCATGCAATTGATATATCAGTTTATATTTAAAATACTTAATGTAGTTATGAGCCTACTGTGCCAGCAGGTGAATATTCTTTCCCAGTAACAGAACCATGGCCAGGTGAGTTAAAAATGACACTAGCATTTTAAAATCCATTCTACTTGAAAATCTGTTCTTTCACCTTTCACTTGGATTAGATTGAAACAAAGTATAACAGAAGCAAATTAAGTCTTTGAAAACCTGATTATTATTGTTTTATAGAGCAAACAGTGGTAACATCTTCGGAAAAATAAAGTACATGTTGTATGTTTAGCATTAAACACTTGCCTGGTGTTTGTTGAGCTTTAATTATGAATGGATGACAGCACATTGTCATCTAGAAAATATAGTACCACTTCTCCCCACACAAGAAAACTTACAGGGAGGGGGAGTAAAAATCTCAGAAGAGGAAAGAAAGATAAGTAATCTGAATGTGCACACATTAACAGTAAATCAAGTTTTACCTTCACTGTGGAATGATTTACTTAAATACTCTCAGGAAGGATCAGTGGAATAAAAAGATAAAACTGGCTATATAAATGTCAATCTTTATTCGATCTCCCACTGCAGTACATGACTTGTGTGCTTCAAATGAATAGAAAAACCCAAAAGTGAACAAAAAAGAAGACTGCTGAAGAAAGATCTCAGGGATTAGGACATCACTTTTGGAAGGGGTATATTGTCCACTTCATGGATGCCATCTTTGTCAATGAACCGGGCATTGAAAGAAGTCAGATTTAGGATGAAGCGCTTCTGAAGCTGTTCAACAAAAGACAAAAAGACAAAAGAGATGAGATTCATTCAAAGCTTAGATAAAAGAGAAGAGCATAATTTAAGGGATATGCTGTTGCACATCAAAATTTCCATCCTGGTTCTAGTAACCTGAAATATTAGGAACTGGTTTTTTCACTGCTCAGGGATCAATTGGTATGAGTTTGTTCTCTGTTATAAGACTATCCACGTTAGACAAGCCTAGCCTAGAGATAAATAATACATCAGCCTGTTAACAAGGAAGACGTTTAAGCAGGAAGACGACTAGAGCGGGCTACAACTTAGGGCACAAAGTGTATGTATCAAAAAGATGCTTCAAACAGAACCTCTTCAGAGTACTTCTTCCTGAGGTTTCCCCAGATGTTTCTTCCCAATTACATTCAATTCAACCTCTTAAAGACAAGGATAAAGAATATTTTCCTACAATAAAAGCCTTGGAGTCTGAAAGGTTATGTTTACGCTAAAATTGATCATGAACTTTAAGGTCAAATCTTTACCTCAGTTAGATATCACTTCACAAGCTGGAAGAGAGGTACACTTAGAAGTATATACTAGTTAAGCGTAATACAAGTAACAGAAGGATGCTTGCATTATGTTCAGAAGAAACATAAAAGGAAAAAGTCAAAGACTGTATCAATATTATGCTAAGCATGGAAGAAGCAGAAGTAAAGAAAAGCAATTAAGCTTCAAGTTTACGTTCTGGAGGACATGAACCATGCTAAGACAATGCAAGTGCCCACAAATCCTTTTCCTCAGTAGCTATTCCACATCTGGTCAACGTGCGTTTATTACCCCTTCTGGCAAAGACAGCAAAAAATGCGACAAGAGGAACAGGAAAATATCAGCAAATGAATGCAAACAAATATTCCTTTCCCAAGATCATAAGGGCCTAAGTTTGGCAACTCACCTCCTCTAGACATTTTTTTAGGAGCTCCACAGCTTCCTCACGTGTGATACCTGAAAGAGAAAACATCCACAGATTGATTTAATTAGAGGCCATCTCTCTCAACAGAAAGTTTATTAAATTTAAACAACTTTTCAGCTGAGCACCAAAAACTCTCCCTCCCAGCTCACAGAAAACACTTTCCAGATGTACTGAGGACGCCCTGCACCGAAGCGCTCACGCTGCAACAAGCCATTGAGAATCGATTTGTTACACTGAATGGGAAGCATGACGGAATTTTGCCTCCCATGGCCAGGGACTGGGCTTCGGAGAAGTCCAGCCGTCTCTCTCTCCTCGAGTTTATTACAGTTTTAAATCAGCTCCATCTGTCCACAGCCGGCTGCAAGTCAGTGACAGTAGGCGGAGATTGGTTTTAGTGCTACGTTCCCTGCTGGGTATTAGTTTTAATAATGGGAAAGGCACGTGTGTGATGCCCCTGCTATTCTCACACATTAGGATAAAATCCAGCACTCTATAGGGATGGCAAGCCATGACAACGTATTGTAGCTCGCTATTTTTCTCTTTGCACAAGGAATGGCTGAAAATGGAGCAGTATAGTTTTCAAGGGACATGACTAGAAAACAACTAAGCTCTGTGGATCTCAAAACTTGTTTCTAGAGTTTGTTCCAGACCTGCATCCACTGTTCAGGCAGAGGTCCCATTAGAATAAAATTGTCCGTTTATAGCTACAATTCTTGCAGGAGATAGATGAAAGGATTACTAAGCAAACATATCTGCTCTGAGATTAAACTCAGCTTTGCACACAGGAGTAAAGTAGTTCTGTAGCTAAAGCCAAAGATGTCAGATTAACAGTATTCCAAGCTTTGTACATTTCCTCATCTGTAAAGTGGGGATGGGGCCATGTTTATTCCTTGGCAGTGTAAGAACTGGATTAGCATTCTAAAATTAAAACTTCAGACAGGTACAGACATGGACAAGAATTCTGATCAAGAGCTACCACGTGCATAAAACTGTAAACCAAACCAACCAATCTTCATCACCACCACTTCAGAGTACTGAAGATAATCTTGCTAGGAATATCTTTTCACTTGTATGTTTTTAATATATCACACACAAAGCCAATCGGAGCAATAGGATCTGGGACTGCCCTCTGAAGATTGATACTCTGGGAAAATGTACATGTCATAGTCAACAGACAAGTAAGGAGAAGATAAAGTTATCAAAATGTTATTTATTAAAAACAGACTACCAGCAGCTAATGGTCCAGGAAGGTCTAGTCATGTTTTAGAATAAATTGAAACTTCCTTCACTTACAGTCTGTTATGCTTCAAGCAGGAAAACACTTTAAGGAGTTGACTAGTTTCACATTACCATTTCAGCAAAAACAGAAGGCAATCTTTAAAGCTACGTTTATTGTAACAAAAAGTCAAATTCAAATCTGTAGCATCACAGCAATTGCGCTGGACCACCTGACTCAGCAAATGTCAGTCTCTCAGTTTAAGCCTTTAATTAATTAATCGGTAACAGGATAATTTTCTTCTCTATAGACTCCACTTACTTGGCTTGTAATAGCGGTCAAGGATGCTGAGGGTAAGGAATGCACCATATCCATGTGCTGCAAAAGGAGCTTTAGCCAGAGCCGCAAGGTAATCCATGTAATAAAGGGCAGGACCTTCGTGGTCATCATAGCCAGCCAGGAGAAGGTTGACATGGTAAGGGGTCTACAAACAGAAATAATGTTTTCATTAAAGCAGCCACACCCAAATCTTTGAATCTTAATTCCCCATGCCACCTACAGAATAGCAACATAGTTGGTTTCACAGTTCTTTGCCATAAAATGCTACTAGCAACTACATCAATACTGTCTGCAGATCATGGATCTCAATCTAAAAACGGTTAGGGGTCTTTTGGCAATATGGAATGCAGAAGCAAATAAAAACATAAAACTGATTCTCCTGAAAACTAGTGGTGTTTTTTTAAAAGCTTTCACGGCACAAACTTAAGAAAACTTTATGCTTTCAGACCAGATTCTTTCATCTCAACATAAAACTTGTGGATTTTTACTGTCAACATGTGAGCACAATGTGAACATTTTGCAGTTTGTAAGAACTTCTTTGTTAATTTCGCATGCTCTTTTCTCACTCACACTACTGCTAACCATAGACCATTTTAGCACGTATGAAAGCTTACATACAGTGCAAACAATTATATACAGTGTTACGCTGTCTTGTTAATTGATAGTTAGATTTTTATTGCACGTACCAAGTTTAAATCTTTAATATTAGGCTCACTTGACCAAGTGAATGAAGAAGATCTAAGGAATTGGTTTATTTCTATTCAAAACTGACTACTAAGATACTGCTAACATGATGTTAGCAGTAGTTTTTTTGTTTGGTGGGAAACAGTTCTCAAACTAGAAATTTAGTCTGCTTTAGCTGCTGTCTTCTCCGATTCTTGTTTACAACCTCAGTAAGAGCCTATCAAATAAGACTGAGAAATATCTACATCTTATCCAAAAAGACCATGCAACTGCATTAATGTAAACATGCCTTTTTATTGTGCTGTACTTGCAAGTTTAGCAATTCCTTAGCCGTTTCCTTCATGTTTTAGGTTTAGCGTGTTCCACCATAATGAATAAAGCAGATGTCCCTATACATCTTCTTCCAAGATGTGTACTTCATAAGACCATGAAACATGCATGCACTGTATTATTTTTAAATGAAGAAGAAAATTTTGGAAGTTTATATATTTTTGAAAACTGCTTTTATACACTTCCAGTATTTTCACATTTATATAACGTTTCTTATTAATCATACTAGCAGGATATCTCTTAAGATGCTGGAAAGTCTAGATCAACAAAGCAACAAAATGAGAAAAAAATGATGAATGCAACTAAAAATAGATTAGAACAAGCAAACACAATTTCACCCTAAAGCCAAAATATTAACTTTATCACAGGAAAAAGTTCATTTTGATAGTAAGCACAGTGAATTTGCACTCAAAAAATATTACAGGATACTGTATTTTGACTTTCACCAGATAGTAAGAAAGAATAAAGCAGGCTACAGTTATATATTAAACATCACTGTAAATTGTGTGATTTAATCTTCAAAGCATTCAAGAATATTTGGAACCAAGTTACCATGCAGCTGTATTCATTTAATTACTCTGTATTTCATCATTTATTTATTCTGAAACATCACACAAGTTGATATTTAAGAGCCATGACACAAGATCACTCAAATTATTGTGTGACTTTGAATTACCAACATTGGCATATGCGAGATACTTAACCATAAATAAATGGTGTTACACAGACTTAAACAAATCTGTAAGCTGTTTTTCAGTTTTAAGTTCTCCTGCAACTTCTTAAAAAAACATAAATAAAGCGTCCCCCATGCCTTCCCATTATTCAAGAAAGGTAGGATTTAAACATTAGAAAATATACATAATCTATTTAGTACCACTGTGATTACAAATGGAATTTGCAGACAGCACTTCTTGGTGCTGTCTTAGCAGGACTAATATCTCCATGCTGGGACTGGCATTCCTTGTACATCTCAACCCTTTTGTCCATTCCAAAGGCAGCCTTGGCTTTTGTAACCAAATCCACGCCAACAGCTCTAAACTCTTTAAAAGATTGGTGTGATTAAAGGGCTACCGATGAGTGGATGACTAACACTCCAGGACAGATTAAATTTTTATTTTTTTCCAAACTTAACCTTCCTATTAGAGGCAATATTTCTCACCCCAGTAGCTTTGCGCTTTATGCTGTTTGATTTAAAATAACTACAGCAATTAAGAGATGTGTGAAATCCTTCAGAATTTACAGCTGAAGAGAACAGTTGTGATAAATACACTAAAACAAGGGGATCAGCAGCGGGAGGCTGGGCGGTGACAAGCAGCGGCGTGACATCTGGCGGAAGCCAAAGTCACAGCAAGGGGGGAAAGGTGGGCGTGAGGAAGCATCCTGCCAAGCGTGGACAAGGAGAGAGGAACTGACAGTCTTCCTTTGGACTCAGGCCAGACCCTGTCACCTATAATTAAACATAGCATCACAACAAGAAACTGAACTTCATTGGGTTTGGAGGGGTTGGGGTTATTTTTCCTATTCCTCACCATCATGCAGCCTCAATAGTATGTTAAATGTACTAACCCTGGCACTTGATTCAGCAGGTGAATCAAGAGAGATGCCGGAGGAGGTAACAATGGAAGAGGAACCACAGCACCACTCACCTATGCGAAAGCCAGCTGGCTCCAAAGTAGTTTCTAGGTTTGCCTCAGTTGCAACATACAAACGGAATCAACAAAGATTCTTTTCAGACCCTACTCTGGAGCATAAACCCCATGTTTTAAAAAGAGAAATGTCATGAAAAACCACATGTTGACTATTCTGTAAAAGAGCACAGTAGTGTAATGGCCTTAAGTTACAAGCCCAGTGTCATTACACTTGATACTTTCCACCAAAAGAACAACTTCAAGGCACTGCCTTACAAAACAGCCATCCCCCAGATATCAGGGGCTTGGACTACATGAGCCACAGGGTTCATAAATGAAATCAAACTAGACATCATAGAGAGGAACCCAGATGGTGATTAACTATGCAGAACAAGCTCTGTTTTGGGCTGGGCCACAACAACAGTATAATGCCTGAAAACCTACTGTTTTGGTGTTAGCCACTCCCCTTCACGTACCTTCTAGCCTTCCATAACAGAAACAGCTTCACACGGTGAGTGGCAATACAGCAACAAACTACCTTTTTTCCCACCAAACTTTTTACTTCTAAACTATTTTCCCAATCCTAACAGGAGGCGGTGGCATGTTTTACCTTTTCAATGTTTATTTTTATCATCCACATAATTAAATTAGTAGCCTCCAGGAACCCTATATGCAATTTAAACAGATACAGAGAGCTAGTGTTAATCCTTCTGGTACCCCACAAATTATGATGAAAATGTAACAAAATTCACAGGAAAAAAACTCTGATGGCAAGGTTTTTATCATCAAATTCTAAATCCCACAAACAAATGATTAAGCGCTATGTTTAAAGAAAAAGAGTTCTCCCTACAGTATAGAGATCACTGTAGTGTGACAATAGTGTCAGAGTGCACCGCTTGCTCCAGGGCATTGCCATCTGCAACAGCACAACATTTTGTCTCCGGTAAATAAACACATCTGCCTTTGCCAGTGTCCTCCCCACTGTGCTGCCCATCTGGAGCAGGTGAGCTGGAAGACAGGCGTGGGCTCAGAAAGGAGGGGAGACACAGGGAGGATCAGGCCTCAAGGGACACGGCACAGAGGAAGATGACAGTGCCACATCAACGCCAGATCCTGCTGGCTACGTTTACCAAAAAGCCTGTTAAATTACTCCTGTTAGAGGTACTTTAAATCGTATGTAAGAAATAGCTGCCTCTGCTTAAGTGGGCAGGACATTCAGTGTCAGCCTCACCTAGACCGTCTGTGCAGGTCAGGTGCCCTTGAGACGAGCCACCAGCACCGGGCAACCGACAGCCAGCTGGGCCGGGCACCAAGCAGCATTACTCCTTCACATCAACCTCAAAAACTGCAGAGTTCCACAAAACACACACAGACCTTCCAAATCACACCTGAACAAAAGCTAAAGTAAGTAGCATTACTGACAACCATCATCTACCAACCACGTTTAACCCATGTAGTTGGCTGAAGTCATTTAAACCAGAGGAGTAGCGTTTCGTGTATGGGGCTGAGGCAGGACCCCGCACTCAGTTCTACTGACTCACTCCAACTTCAGTAACTTGAAAACTTGCTACCTTCAGCTGCCATCCATGTCAGAAATGAGCACAATGATCTCCGCTGGTTCCTGCGGATGAGCTCTTGAAGAAGGGTCTGGGCCTCGCTCCACACACGTATAATTCCCAACACAGCTCTGATGTTAATACTGGCCTTTATTTGCAGCACGCTGTCAGAACAGCAACGCGATTCATCCCATGCCCTATCCCTGACAGAGTTGTTCAGCTTCATTCTCAACATCCTGTTTCTTCTTGTTTTCTTTCATACAGCACGTTGAGAAGAATGCTAATGAAATGCTTCCTAACCTTGGACCTTCACAAGTCCGTTTGCCCCTTCATGACATCTTTTCATACTTCGAGAAAATTACCATGAAAAAAATCAGTAATTGCAGTTTAGTAACTTGAAAATACAGCTCCAACTTGGATTTGATATTTACTGAAAGCCCCATGTTGCTGTTTACAAAAGGGACTTGTTTTGCTAAGTACATCAAACAGCTTTGCTCTATTAAATCATTTTCCAAGAAGATTAAACGGATTCAGTGCATTTGCATGAAAACTGACAACCTTATCTCGATGTTAAAGAGGCTTAATTCACTTAGCTGTCTGCAGTGTTTGTGACAAAATGTTTATTAGGCCCAAGGCTGGAATTTTAAAACTACAGTTGTATCAGTTATTGATAAGTGATGTGATAAGTTTTTTTAAATAAGCAAATCAAGTTATATTTTAATAAAACATCCTTTCAGCAAAGTGAATTCATCACTAAAGACAGAAGCTGCCACCTTTTTCATCAGACTCTGTTACTTGAAAATGGAAGTTTTCCCCTGTAAGCCTTTGCCAAAATCTTTCAGCTATTACTCACTCGACTCCGAAGATAGTCAGCTAGGTTTCGTCGTGTAAAGTTTGCAGCTGCAGTAGGAGACAATTCATAACCTGGAGAAGAAATGTTTGTATTTGACAACAGTACAAATCCATATTCGTGTTTCACTTCCTGACTTTCCATTCTGAAATAACAAGATATTCTTTAGTGACAAAATGTTATGCCATTTGTCTAATTCCAGTTTATTCTGAAAGCTACAAGCATAAAAAGGGCCCTCAAAATCCAGGTAGCTCATATCTGTATAGACCATTAAAATACATAGCTTCAAAAAATTAAAATACTATGGGCATGTAGCCTGAATTTTTCAGTCCGGTGTATCAGGAAAACTTATAACAGTTGTCATGCAATGGATGTATTAAGAGAAATATCTTACTAACAAACCTATTATTGTGTCATTTATATTACAAATAGGTTAGCTGGGCTTTGGATAAACCTCATGGCTTAAACTATATAATCCAATCTCCATTTCTTCATCCTGCCTTCACTACCATCTTTGCTTGACACTAAAAATGCAGAAATCCTTAAAGCCAGAGAAACTTTGAGAACAGCACTCTCCACCAACATTCAACTGTAAACTACACCCATCATTAACTCACTGAGGGTTGGGAAGCAGAGTAACTGTTCTCCTTCACTCACCATTTCTCATTTTGTAGAGCTGAACGTTTTTCTGGATGTATTCTGCAAACTGTACAGTGTCTCCAGCCTCCCCAACACACAGGAGTAAGATCTTCTCACTCATCTTAAACATTTTGTCGTGGTCTAGGAAAAGAAAAATAACATTAAGAGCCATGGTCATGAGAAAGAATAAATTATTTTGCCAGTATGATAACACATCATGATTTCTTTCAGAAGCAATAAAGTGAGAGAGTTGGATAACTACATTATGACCTGGAGCACTACCAAAAAAGTCTTCCTGCGCAAACCCTAACATTCAGCTTCTCACAGTTGGTGGCACAGTACACAAGACTTGTTAAACATGTCACCAAGAGAAACAAAGCTGAAATGCACAAAGTGCTTCCTTCAGGACGGGGGGCATTTCAGAAATACATGGTCTTTCTTACATAGAAACAAAGACTAAAACTTCACACAGAATATCGTGTTCAGACAAAGTTTAACATTATACATGGTGCTTCCTGGGGTCAGGAATAAGAATTTTGCTCAGTGACCATTCTACTTTATCTAAATATACCGCATCAGAAGCAAACCCTTTAGTATAAAGCTGAAATATCAACACATTGAGCAAAAGCAATTCTAGGAAACCCAGAATCAAATTCCTTGTAAAATGATCCCCTTTTCCTGATATCCAGGACTGTCTCAAAAATTAGCAGTTTAGGAAAGTGAAACTTTCAGAAACAGGTTTTTGCTTGTCATTATTTTTAAAAAAAAAAAAAGAACATTTAAGTACCGATTATAAATTATAAAACAGCCGACTGATACACACGGACATTAAGGAAGCTACACTTCTATTCATAATCGCAGTTTTAAAAACTTGTCTGTGTGTATTTGAGGGAATCCAAGTTGTCATGATGACAACCCTGAAGACAATTCTGTGCTCACTGTAACACCGCAGTCTCATCTAATTAGAGCAGACTGGCATGCAGATACCCGAGACAGAAAAATTCAAGTAGCTGTTGGTGTGAAAGGAAGACCACTTCTCCACACTGAAAGGAGGTCTGCAGAACAACACTAAACCTCCAGCTCTGAACTTTCAGTTTACTAAATGCTGCTGAATAATCTCTGCTGCAAGACAGGTATGAGGTGCCACAATCCCCTCACATCATTTCAAGAGTTATTAAAGCACCCAGCAGCTGCACAGAAGCTGCACATCTTAAGAGTTCAGGAAAGGCCACTGACACTGATCAGCCCATGCAATCTATCTACAAATTAAAGCAAGTATTAGTAAATGCCAATGCTCTAAACAAATACCTGAAATTTGTTTGTTTTTTTTTTTTAATCCCCTGAAGACAAATAAATCCTATGTCCTAAGTACGTTTTCCTTAAAGTTTATCAATAAACCTACTTGGAACCAGCATTAACTTAAAAACATTGTTTAAAGTGATTATATTTGTATTTTGTATGTGCTGCCACCTTTCTAACGCTACTCCAATTGACTTTTACAGACCTGAAGTGAAATATTTTAGATAAAAGCACTGCTAGCTATACCATTCACGATTTTATGGTAAGTTCATCAATACTACAATCTACAACTTTTTGAAAAAAGAGCTTCTAAAACATTGTATTTAGATTAATTAGATCACCACGCCCTGTAAACAAGCCTCTAGCCCAGGTTATTGCAACAGTTATTTCATCAGGGAATTAGACACAACCTCACCCGCTGCTGTCCCTCACACATCTCTACTGCGGTAGAGAGCAAGGCTTGGGTTAACGAGTCAACGCTTACCTGCATCAGTAAGTTAACATGACAACCCAACACAGCGCAGTCCTACTGCCTCAGGCTTGGAAACTTTACTGTGAGCACCGGCCCTTGCAGACCGAGGCTCACTGAGGGACGGAGACCGGCCAGCAGCCCCTACAGCCAACAAAACCTGAACTGAGACATCCGGCACCTTCCCCGCCACCCACACCTGCCCCTCTGCACAGCCCCTCCTCAGCCGCAGGCAGCGCGCCCTAGCCGCGCACAGGGAGCTCGTCCCTGGTCGCTTGCTCGCGACTGCAGCCCAAGGGCAGCCTGCCCGCCCAGGGCCGGCCCGGCTCGGCCGGGGCTCCCCGCCGGGCCTGCCCCGGGGCGGGCAGAGCGCACGGCCGGCACAGGCTAACGGCCCCCCCGGCGCTACTGGCGCCGCGCGGGCCTCGCCTCTCACCGTGCTTCATCTGGACGATGCTGGAGGCCGCCACCGTGTCGGCGGCCACCAGGACGTAGTCGGGGCCCTGGATGCCGATGAGGTACTCCATGGCGGCCGCGCTCCGCCGTCCCCTCAGGCCGCGCCGTGACACAGCGAAGCGCCGCCGCCGCCGCCTCCCACCGGGTCGCACGCAAGCGCCGGCGCGCAGCGATGACGCCACCGCCGCCCGCCCGGGGGAGGGGTCACGTGGCGCGGCGGTAGCGCGAGCTGCCCGGGACGGCCCGCGGCGGCGGGAGGGAGCGGCCGGGCGCCGTTCAGCCCCGTTTTATCGCCGCCTTCAGCAGCCGCGGGGCGGGCCCCAACGAGCCGGCGGGCCGCACCTGGAACGGGCAGCGCGGGCTGGTCCGTCGGCGTCCCGCCGGCTCCGGGCGGAGCCGCAGGCTGCGGGGGGCGATCCGCCGGGGGGGGAGCTCGGGGGGGCTGAGCGGCGGTGTGCTCCCGCAGCGCCCTGCCCCAGGCCGGCTCACGGGCACGCTCTGCGGGGCCGGGGGTGCCCGGACGCTCTGGGGACGGTTTCGGGCCAACCTGGGTTCGCTGCCGGGCGGAGGCCTGGGTTTGGGTTTGGGGCAAAAATCCCGAGAGTCGGGGTCTTTGGTGCCGTTCCCAGCCAAAACACACCGTGTTCGCTCCCAGCACCGCTCCAAGGCAGGGTCTCGATGCAGAAAACAGCAGTGATAATTGCACGTCCCACTCCTGCCCCACGCTCCGTGGAAGAAAACCGAGCTGGCTCGGCGTCTGTGCCAGCGCGCGTGGCTGCTTGCTGACGGCGTTCTGTGGAGGTCCAAGGGCAGCGAAAAACGCTCTAAACCCTCCTTGTATGGCAGCTATTCCTTGGGCACAAATTCTTTTGGAAATACATGACTGGCGCTCCTGCAGCCTCTGATCTATGTAGTCAAAGGGAACTGAACTGTGAAGAGACAGTGAAATCCTCCCAGCAGCGATGGAGTGATTTATTTGCTGCCCGTCTTTCTGTGTCAGGAATAGCCAGCGGTGCCAGCTGCGCGCAGAGCGGCGCAGGGCTCCCTGCGGCTCCTGCCGTGGTCGGCAGTGACAGCCAGCCGGTCCGCAGCCGGTAACTACGAGTGCATGCTCGGCCCGTCCTGTCCGGAGTCCCTCCTGCTGCCCCAAACACCATCCCAAGCAGAATCCCCCACGATCAAAGGGACAAGCCCTGGCTTGACTCACCTATTGAGTCAATAAAGGATTTTTTTTTTGCCAGCCACCAAGGGAAAACCCCTGAGCCGCAAACGTGCCTGTGGATTTTCCTATCAGTTGAGGGCTTCAGAGCTCCTCCGTGAGCTCAGGTGAGAGCTTGGACGGCGTCTCTCTCTTTCATCGCCTGGCTGGACATGGGTTCTGACAGCCACTGGTCAGCAAATGCTGTTCTCTGCTAGTCCCTTATTCCCCCCCGCCTCAATCTACTTAAATTTCTCAGGGCAAAAAATGTCTTAGGTGGCTGTGCAGCACCCAGCAGCTTCCAGGTGTGGCTGTAATGTGGCTGTAGATAATTAATAACAAGAGAAACAAAACATACTCTAATTGCCTGGACATTGTCTAACTGCAGGCGCCATCCAGACGAGCAGAGTAACTCCAACTGGCACTTGGTTTATTGATTAGACTCTGCCCCTGCCTGAGCCCCATCTAATACATTCACTAAGTGCAGCTCCACAAAGACCCAGCCCCACGCTAATGAAAGGGGCCACCGAAGCATTAAACCCCCACGGCAGTTGCCGTAAAGGAGGCAGCCCCAGGAAATAAAACTCTGGATGCTACAGCACATGGCAAACGCCCAACTGCACCTATACCAAGAAAGTCCCTGTGCAATTGTGAGAACTGGGCATAACCTTTGTGTGGTTTAAAAAATACTGAACGTGCCAAAAAGCAACAGCAAATTGTCTTCAGGAAACATTATAAATGATTGTAAGCAGCAAATTCACCATTTTGACTGTTTTCCAATTGCCTGTAGCTACACTTGTTAAATTGAGTGCTGCGTGCATAAATCAAAACAGGATGTTTTCTTTTACCTAACAATGGCCAAGCTCTGTGCCAGTGCTTAAGTATTTTCTACGTGGATCCAATCTGAAGTTTTAAACACATTTTTCCCTATAGATCTCCGTACGTATTGCACATGAACACACAGCCAGCCAGTCTAACTTAGCAGTTATTTTTTGAGACCTTTTTAAGAGAAGGTTAACGAAAAATCAACAACTACCATCCTTGTTGATTTTTATTGGGCCCTAGGGTACAATTAAATGTTAAGGTTGTTATTGAATTTTCTTGACAGATTGAATTCCCTGTTTAGGAAGCACGCGTGCATCCAGTACACACCTACCTCTCTTCCTGGGGTGAAGGCACTTCTGACATTAGTACATCGGTGTAAGAAGGATAGCAGGACATCTCTGCCTAGCAGAAATCGGGGAATATTTTCCACTGTTAAAGGGAAATTGTCCAGGCTGCAGTATGTCTTAAAATTGAATGTACCTTTGCCTATTTTATATTGCAGTTATGTGTATTTATACGTGTGTGTGTTACACAACTTTGGTGGGGGTTATTCCAAGAACAAAAGCTGTGAATAGCACAGGGATGCTAAGCAGCCTACGTAAAACTCTCACATGTACTGAGATACCTGATACACAACATAGAGTTTCTGATACTGAGATTCTGTACCGAATATACGGAGATATCCAAAGACTCCGTGGTCATCGGGGTATCTTTTCTCAGTAGGTCCAGATAAGTTATGGAGCTGAAGCATCCCACTACAAAGCAGGAATGGGAGCACAGAGAGCAAGAGGCTGTGACAGAGTGGGGAGCTGCCCTCCCGTCCTCCCAGCACAGCTTCTAGCAAGTCAAGTAGGCTTTAGCCGGAAATGTGGTATCTTCTTAAAAAGGAAGGTTGATCCTGTAAGGAACCCTGAAATTGAAAAAAAAAGAAAAAAAAAGAGATCACCCACAAAGGAGGAAGCAGCTTGAATTTATCACATAACTTGCCATAATTCCCTGGACTGCTCCACACCAACAAATTGGTGTAAAGATACATTGCAAAGAAGGAAACTCAGCAAGGACAGACTGGTTGAGAAAGGGAAAAGTGGGAGGGCTGAGAGGTAGATAGAAAAGCTGTGAAGGATGAATAGCTGTTTTCTACACAGAGGCAGACAAGTAGTTAGTCATATGGGAAAACCTGTAAAACAATAAAAGTTGGTAGAGAGTCCTCAGTGCAGCCCAGAGAGTCAGCGCTGCGCTGAACACAAATCCACCGAGCCCCGTTACAGCCACCGGAGCTGTTCGGGCTGACACCAGCTGTGGATCTGGCCTGGACAGAAATTCCTCGTCTCCATTGATGCAGATCGACCAGTACTTCCTAATTTAAGATGATATTTACAGAGAAAAACATCGCAGTCTCTTTACTAGGTGCTGATTGCTCCGGCAGAGAGCCCAGAGCCGAGCAGAAAATGCAGACAAGCCATTACATCAAAGCTGGAAAACAAGTGTCCGTGAAGACATAAGCTGGCTTTGCAAACCTTTCAGCATTTCTTTTTCTTCCCCGCTATTTTTTTACCCCTTCTTCAGACGCTGTCGATGAGATATTGCAGATGTTGCTCTTACCTTGGCACAGCAGCTCAGTTTTCCCTGGTCAGGCTGCACGCTGCTGTGCCCGCAGCCGTCAGCTGCCTGGCTGCCCTGACTGCAGTCGCTCTCCGACGGTGCGTGGTTCTCATGTTAGTGCTCAGCAGACTTACCATGCTCCTGACATTTGTAAGCGGCAACGCACTTTGCGGAGGCTCCCCACAGGGTCCGTCCCGGGTCTGCATACACCCAGCGGCACAGGGACTGTGCGAATTCGCACCCAGTACAGATACAGCTCTGCCATAGACAGAAGATCTGCCGTGCAGAGAAGTTGTGGTACATTTGCGGTCACTCGGCCAGGAACAAGCACTCTGCTTGCTGAACTCCTAGGCCGCTGGCTAATTGCTTGACGAACTGGCATCCGTCCCTCTTCTACCTGTTATAACAGCAGAACGTTTTTTAGAGGGGATGCAGTGCCCTAAATGTGGCAGAGGAGGAGGAAAACTCTGCAGGTCCTATCTCTGTCTCCCAGTCTGGTGATCCCAAGTTCCTGTTCCCCTTCCAGAAGAGCGATGCTGAGCCCTCCTGGGTGCATTGCCGCTGCCTTGTGCTAAACCAAAGAGTCTGCACGGGCTTTTGCCCTTTGCTGTCATCTGTCTCAATATGGTATTAGTAAAGGCGATGTTACGGTTACTGTAATGCCTAGACAAGGTTTCCTGCTAGGAGCTCACTGCTTTCCAGAGAAGAAAAAGATCCTTGTGTTCCTGCTACTTCAGGTGCAGGAAATGAAGGCGCAGAGAGGAGAAGTGATTTAGTGGAGATCACGGGGCAGGTTAGCAGGCTGGATAGTAATAGAAATGTCTTGATTCACTGAGCTCCTCTCTAGCTGCTGAAGCGTGCCTTTTGGATCACACAACCCCGGAATGAACTCTGCACGGCTTACATGGAGCTTTGCCCTTAATCTCCCTGTCTGGGCTCCACAGAGCTCCTCAGGCTGACTTCCTATGGGCCTAAACATGGTATATTTGAACAGATTCTCCTTGGGGATGGGCAGGGACAAACCGTGCATTGTTCCTCCCGTGCGCAGGCTGGTGGGCAGCCCCTGGTGCCAGTCTGTTCCTGCCTCTGTCCTCCCCACCAAGATGCCTCTGGGTACCGGAGAACGGTGCTTGCTGGGGTTTCCGCTAGCAGAAGTTGCAGAGTCTTTCTTTCACGTGCTTGTTTTGACAGAGGGTGTTAAACACTACCTGGGTGGAGGGGTTTTGTCAGTGCTATTCAAATCATGAGCCTGGCTCTCCCGGGCTGCAGAGCATCTCCCTGCAGTGCCGGCTTTCAGCCGTGCAGAGGGATTGCGCCGAACGTGGGAGGCCCCGCTCACCTCTCCTGCGGTTTCCCCAGCTGAGGTCAGCGTGGAGGGAGCGTGTCCTCCTTGCCCACCGCCAGCAAAACTCCTTCCTAAGAGTCCTCATTCTTGCCCAACTTGTCAGGCAATGTCAGTGTCTGGCGGTGTCGGTCCTGTGGGCCCCGCACCCTGCAGCAGCCCCCGCTGCTGGCGGCGGGGGAGCGGGCGGCTCCGCTTCCCTGGTCCCAGGTCCGCTGCAGAGTGTTTACCCTCCACCTCTGATGGCAAGAACGGGGCATCCATTGGAGTGTGCAGGTGAAAATGGATTGTAACCTGCCGTCTGCCGTGTCAATAGAGCTGATTAGCGCTTGTGTGTGTCTCTGGCAGGATTGATCTTGCAGGTGAGAACATTTCAGAGACCAGCTGGGGCCCCGTTCTCGGCGGGATGCTCCTTCCTGAGCAGTTCTGCAGCGGTCATCATCGTCTCCTTGCGGTGGGCAAGAGGATATTCACCGCAAGCAGCTGGGATGGCCAGGGCCAGGGAGCGTTATTTCCCAGTTTTCCCATTTCTGGAGCCTCCCCAGCAGTGCAGGGCATCACGGCTGCTTCCCGCTGTGTTAACTTTTGGTTCCCTCTCCCAGTTTGATTTGCTGCTCAAGCCTTCTCGGTGAGGCAGGGAAGCAACAGGCACTGCAGGCTCATATTGCGAAAGCTCACTGATGCAAAATCAGGCTGGTGACCCCAGGACGATGTCGAGCTTTGCGGGGTGCGTGACCCATAACTGCACAGCTCTGCGGGGTCCGGCAGGATGATCCATTTCGTAACCATTGCTAATTGTAAAATTAAACCCTAAGAAGAAAAGCTGCTTCAAGTCATTGGATAGTTTTTTCCCCACTGAGGAGGCACAAATCAAGAAATCAAAATGGTTAACAAAACAAACAGAGATTTCCCCGGTGTTGTGGGAGATTTACAGACAGCAACATCTAGTCAAGGCTCCCCCCCAGCTCCTCTAGCTCTGGCCTTCTGTTTGAATTCCTGCTGGTCACTGAATTATTACTTTTCTTACTATTTCCTGTGCTTTAAAAGTGGGGAAAGCACAATCAAATTATCGTCATGCTCATTTGGTTAATTACCCATTTAGTTACTTATTCAGTTCATTAAAAAGACGCTGGCCACTGTCAGTTTGGAGGAAATTCAGAGAGGCAGGCAGTTAGGAGACAGGATATAGGACGAAATAGGCCATTACTCCAGCCCAGTGAACGGCAATTTATATCCCTTCTTTTCTGCTACGTCACTTCTGTGCACAGCTTGTTCTGGGTTTAAAAAAAAACAACCAACAAACAAATGAAGAAAGCATTCTGCTGGAGATCACCATCGCTTGTTAGAATCCATTTAGGTTTAATCCAAAGCTCTGCAGAAGACCAAACCACCTATTTTAGGACTCCTTTCTTTGGTTGAGAAAAATGTGCTGCTCCACAGGTCATAAGATGCCTGTAATTATGACCCTGAATAGATAGAAATGTTGCTTCTTGAGATAAATTCTATCTGACAGTTTTTACAGTACGTTCGTTCAGAGCAAAATGCCCTGTCCCCTGTCACCCGGATTGAAATTATTAGGAAAGACAGACATTTCACTGACAACTCCAGCCTCAGGGGGGGAAATATTCCTTCTGTTCCCCTCTGAAGGTCAGAGCTCACATAATGCAAAACACTTAGAACACGCGCGTACACATGCTCACACACATGCGGAATAAAACTTTCTCTCTGGATAGATTTTATGGAAAACAGGAACCCACTTCACATGCGCCTCAGAGAATTTTGGCCAAAAAAGATGACCCTTACATTTCTTCAGTGTTAAGTTCTAATTGTCTTGTAAATTCTCTCTTTCTCCTCTGCGTGGAAAGCACATCAGTAGATGGTCATGTGTGCTCACATGTTCCTGCTTCCACTCACATGATACACACCCCGACGTGCCACATCGCTCCGACGGTCTGGAATCTGCGGGAGAGTCACACTTCCCTGGCATCTGTTTATTCTTTCAAAATATTTCCTGGCTTCTTTTCCTTACTGATAAAAGCCCATTTGCAACTCCTATGTCCCATTTATCACTTAAACTGCATTGCCAGCTGTCATTTGGCCCAGTTTGTCACATAGAAGTGTCCCTGTGCTGGGGATGCGCAGGTCCTCCCCGTGGGAGCACCAGCTCCTGTCTGTTCAAGAGCCTTTTTGTGCTGGAGGAAGGCAAAGCCTGGCCCTTCAGTGCGTCTACAGTCCTGGCTCGACGTGTTAATACAGAGGTGCGCTCCGCGTCTGAGCTGTCACTCACCGTGTCTTGCCCGTGGATCACTGGGCTCACTTAATCTAGGGCTGAAAATTGGACTTGAGCCGGGGTGACTGGAGGTGGGAAACCAGAGCGCAGTTCATTAACCTCTTCCCATTGCACAAGGTAAAGCAGCAGCTCCGTCTTCCCCGTCTTTCCAGCAATTTGGCGTGCACCAGGCTCACGCCAGGTCCCTGCGGACCGCATACGTGGCCTGGTGTCACCTGCACCCCGTTTACCCGATGGACCCAGCTCCCAAGCACCGACCCTGCTTTTTCAGCCTGTCTTAGAAACACTTTCTAAATCGGGGTGTTAACGGGCAGCTGGTTTGCAGCTCCCCTCCCAACTCCCCAAGACGGAGCCCTTCTGAGGTGCTGGCCCGTGCTTGTCTTCCAGAAACCACTGGATTAATGTCATCGTCTGCCCGGTGGGGAGGGGACCCCGATTGCACAGACCGGCTCGTTTCTTCGGCTCGCTGAGGGACGTGCCACAAGTCGCACACTGCCATCAGCGGCAGAGCTGGAAACAGAGCTGGGAAACCTTTGTTTCACGTTTACTCACAGAAAAAGGGTGGAAATCCCGAGTCCTGCTCTGTACTGCCCGCTCCGACCATCCCGTCCCACTGTGCTCTTGCTGGGTGGGAATGCAGCCCAGCCCGCATCTCGCTCCCCATCCTCGCTCTATCCATCACCTCCAGAAGCCCTGCAGGAGCTCACCGGACACCAGCACCAGCCAGTGCCCTCTCCCAGCAGGTGTACTGGTTTCTGTGCTTGCTTTCTGACTCCGCTGCGGTTACCCACCCGGCGGTGTCCGGACGCGGGGGGTGCAGGGAGGGCACAAGCGCCCACAACCCTGCCGGTAGCACTGGGCGGCTGAGCGCTCCCCGGAGATGCTGGGCAGGAGCTGCGGAGGGGACCGAGAGGTGCTTGAAGGTCTTCCCGTGGGAAGCCGGGGCTGAGGCAGGCTGGTGAGGAGGGGGAAAGCGGAGGGCTGAGCAGGGAGCACCCCGAGAGCGGAGGAGGGAAGGGGAGTGCTCCTGCCCCAGCAAACCAGCCCGTATCCCCGACCGCTCTTCCCACAGGGACGCCAGCTTCTGCACAGCATCTTCCCCAGATCCGCAAGAATCTTAAAACTTTCCTTTCTTCTTTCTCTCACTCCCTCTTTTTCTAAGTTTAATTTTGAACAGCCGGCTGCGTTCAGCCTGACTGGTTTGTTATGGCTTATAATTTGTGTTAGGATTAATTAACTAATTACCGACAAATGTCCGTTGGCAAGATTCTGCTTCTGCTTGTCAACTTGAAGTATTTAATTATTTTAATCATTTACTTTCATCTTCAGAATTTATGCTCTTCCAAGAGCGTTTCTAGGCATCTTTTAATTATTATTCTGATTTTTTTTCAGAGGGGTGGTGAGCTGGGGGGAGCGGGGTGGGGGATGGTATAATTTCTCGTTAACTATTTCAGTGAGGTAACTTCCTTGGAAACTCATCCCTGGTTTTCAAACCCTGGTGCGGAGAAGGGACAGTCTGAAATGAAGGTTGTGTGGGGATGCAGAGAGGGCTGGGCTTTTGCTTCCCGGCTAGAGTCCTCCCTTCCCAAAAGGATTTCAGGGATCCGGACTGGATCACTGTACCTGCTCCCTGGTCTAGGGGCTCGAGCGGGCACCGGTTTACACAGATGCTTCACTCACCCCTGAACCGGGGGAGCGCTCAGGACACCCCGCTGGGCACAGAAGAGTCTCTGCAGGATCAAAGTCCAAGTGGACTCTCAACCATTGTGCCAGCAAGAAAATAAAACCAAAGATCATGGGAAAAGATCCATTTATACAGATTTTTCATCTTGAGAAGATCATGAATTGCTTAAAACCCACAAACCGAATTCTGCTTTGAGCATCCTGCAGGTTTGAATGGAGAAGGCAGGAGTGCATCAGGAGAGATGTGGGCTGTGGGCACGCATGGAATCCCGGCCCCTGGACGTGCTGCCAGCGGTGGGGTGGGAGGGCAGCGGGTAATGGGGACAGTGGAAAACTCAGCCAAGGACATCTTGCTTTTACAGGAAATTCCTCAGGGCTGCCACAGTCAGGACCCCCGCTGAGAGGCAATGGACCCCCTTAAGATATAAAAAATATATTGCATAAATTCAATGTGTGCATTTAATTCTTCCCTTCCAAACACACTGGCCCTTGCTGTTCCTTGCCAGGTTTGATTCCAAGGTAGGGCAGCGTGCCACGGTAATGTGATGGTGCGTGTTTTCGGTTTGCACACTGAGCGCCCAGTCTGTAGTCACGCAGGCAAAGTAGCACGGCCCCAAAGAGAGAGTGTGCCTTGGGAACGCTCCCTCGGCAGCCTTCACACTCGCACGGAGCTGCAATTTAATCCCAACAGCGAGAACCCAAGTCTGCACAGGTCTGCGTGCCGCACCCCAGAGTCCACCCACGGGCGTACCGGCACAGGCGCACGTCTGCTGGGCACCCGCGTCTCCGGCAGGCCGAGCTGCTTCGGAGGTAAAATGGCAACTCAGCACCGCCCCGTGCCCAGGCAGATACCGGGAATACAGCCTCAGACTCAGAGCTGAGCAGCCAAGGGATCTAATCTCTCTTTTTCTTTCACACATCAGAGCGGCAGCACTTCTGTGGGATTAAAACATGAGAAAGGAAAGCGTGATAAGCTGATAAAAGACAGTGAAACTCAGAGTCTTTCGTTGATACTTCCCAGCAGACTTCCAGGCTTTTCTTCTTGCCAAATGCTTTATGCTGCCAGCAAACCAAATTCTGAGGTGCTTGCAAAAATCTTCCTTTGCGGGCCAGCTGCCCGGACGGGCATAGCCCCACGTCCTCGAGTGGGGCACGCGTACCCTGCTGACTTCAGGAGGAGTCTCTCTGGCAAAGACTAATGAAGGATTCAGCCCCAAGAATATTTCTTTCCTGAAACAAATGAATCCCTTGGACCAGAGCGCTGATGAGAGTGTGCTCTTTAAAAGGTTTCTTGAGGGTACGTAATTATATTGAAAATAATTAGGGGCAAGGCAGCAGTGTTATTACTACTTATCATATCACTCTAAACTTAATCCAGACTGATCTATGGGAAGGCATTGGGAATGCAGAAGATGGACCTTTCTTAAGTGAGATGAGTCCCTAATATTGCCAGTTTACTGGGCTGACACGGGAGGCAAGAGGCCAGCTTCCCCTAGGAGTCATCTGTTGAAGCCGGGGGTTTGTACAAGAAATGAACGGAGGGGACGGGGAAGGCTGAAGCACGGTCCCGGGCTCTCTGGAGTCTGAGATTCGGTGCTGATCATTCGGTCCTGTAGACAAACGTATGTTCCAGGACCTGTCAGCCTTTGAGGTGACATCCCAGACCCTTGCCCTGAGACAGGACAGCCGCTGGGACGCGAGCTGGGCGAAGGCTCCCTAGGAGCCCAGGGAAGCAGCATTGCCCTGGTGAGCGCTTGTGGAGAGATCTAAATGAGATGAGAAAGATTGTCTTAATTAACTTCAGAATCCTGTTAATTAGAAGCCTCTCTGCATTAAAAATTGCTCCAGTGACCAGACCAAGTCATGGCTACAGATGAAGGCAGAGGCAAGTCAGGGGTGGATCACACCCAGGTCTCGTTTGGGGCAGAGGCTGCCAGATGTCACAGTGTTAAAAACACAGCTGGACCACCAAGGCTGCTCTGGAAGCCAAGCTGAGGACCCCCACAGCGGGGCATGGCATGGCCGGAGGGGAGGAGGACTTTTTGGAGAGGCCAAGAGCTGTGGGACCTTGAGAGAGAGAAGACGTGAGCAAAGCCCCAGGAGAGCTGGGCTGGAGGGGCCGGGAGAGCCTGCAGATAGGGAAACTGAGGCACAAGGGGAGCACAGGGGACAGAGGAAGGCGCTGCAGAGCTGTGGGCAGCCTCAGCATCCCCCAGCTCCTGGGCCGTGCTGTGGGCACCCCACAACTTTGAGATCAGCCCTACGGAGGGCGCGGGGGCTTGCAGGGCTCCGAGGATCCTCCGCTCCTCCCAGCAGAAGGGGGTCAGCGCCGGGGCCGCCGGGGTGCAGGACCCGGGCCAGGTCTAAGGGTACGTACGGGTCCTTGTGGGAAGGAGAGCCTCGTCCTATTGAAGGCTGACAGAATGAACTTCAGTTTATGCCCCTGGCAGTTTTTTACAGCTCAGCTATTCCATTTAGGGTTTGGGAGCCAGTGGAAGGAAGCTCGGATCGCTTCACTGACCAGCCATAACATCTAGCCAGTACATTAACTGCCCTGCTGCCCTGATCTGATGTGGTTTTACAGACAATAGCTACTGGCTATTTAGGCAATGTATAAATTAACATATTCTGCACAAACTAGGAGCATATTTAAATTAAAGGAGAGTGCCCTTTATTTGTCAATCATTCAACATCCACATTTTTACATTCCTTTAAAAAGACAATTTCAGCCTTCTTAATCCTACCTCAAACCGTTTGTCTTCACGAGGCAAAAACATTGTTTGATTGCTCAAGTGTTTCTTTCCCCCCTTCCCCTGCCTCTCTCCTTTAATTAAAACAATCCCAATCTGCTCTCCTGGAATTTCTTTCCCAGTTCAGCTCAGTAACTTGTGACCTTCGAGTCAGAGCACCTTCATTTCTGACCGGGCTGGAGTCTGCCTGGCACGCAGGGGTCAGAGATGCAGAGATAAAGAAGTCACCTCGCGAATGAGCCACCAGAACGTGGGTGCACAGCAGCGTTCGGGGCGGCCGCAGTCGCGCGTTGTGCAGAGGAGATTGCCAAACTTTATCTGCTGCTATTCTGATATTGATGCCTGACACTGTGGTGAAGCCAGAAACGGGCAGTGGAGAGGTATCGAACTGATGGATTGGACAAAATGGTACTCCACGGGGGAAAAAATTGACCTGAGTGATATTTTGCAAACCTGCAGTAGCCCGAGTTTAACTCATCTCGCAAGTGCCATTTCTAATAATTTTAAGAACCACATGACGCTGGTGCAAGAGCCAGGGAGGAGTTTCCCATTTTGCATTTCCAAGAATCTCGGGGTTTCTTGGAGCTCTACGGCTCTCGCAGTGAAGTGCCATAGCTCAGCAAATTATCAAAGGGCTTTTCTCTTGACAGCAGCTGTCGACAATAAAGCACCTTTCCCTGCTAGATGGTCTGAGCAGTCCGCAGTGAGATGTCTGACGGCTTTCAGCAGGACAATACTATTTGAATATTTGAACTCCATCTCAGTTATTTTTCTGTCTACAGAAAACACCAGTTAAAGGAGAAAAATGCAAATAACCCCTGTCTGAAGCCTTCCTAACTGCCACATCCCAGCTTTTCCCTGGCTCCCATGCCACAATGCTGATAGAAGGTAAAATCTATTGCAAAGAAATGCCCGTTTGGCAAAGTTCGCCCTCTCTCTGCCTGTCAGCCAGATGCCGACACCTCGCTCTTCCCCGGCGAACCAGGGCCAATGTGTTTATTTAAGATCAAAATCAGCATCGATCAGGGTCTGTCAGTCACTCTCCCGGAATAAAGCGCTGGGATGCAGGGGACGGTAATGGACACACGCTCGAATGAGCTTGCAGCCATTTCACTAAATGCCCCAAGGCTGGAATTCTTTTTTTATTATTATTTAGAAAATAAACCTTTTGTTTGTTAAGAAACTGTATTTAAGATGCTGAAATGGAGCTTTCTTTAGCACTGAGGAGCCTTTCCTGTAACCCTCTGCAGCCAGGCAGCGGTGGAGGGGATTTGGGGGACCCGGCTTGGTGCTGAGCCCGGCGCGTGGGGCAGCCCCAGCTCGTGCCGCAGCGGTGCCGGGGGGAAGAGGAGGGAGCAGAGCTCCTCTGGCTTTGTGGGGTGCCGGGGCAGCAGCGAGACGCACAGTCCGACGGCATCGCGGTGCTGCGTGGGACCTGGCTGTTAATAATGTGCCTGAGAGGTGCGAACGCTGCCGTGTACGGGAGGCTCCAAATGAGTAACAACACGCCGAGGGAAAACCACCCCGACCGCCCTGAAAATGGAGCTGCCTCCTCCCTGCTCCCCTCCCCTCCTCCTCCCACCTGCCTTTCATTTTTCCTCATGCGTGGAAGGTATTAATTACCCAACTTGCTTTAATGGCTCGCAGGAAGTGCCCTGCAGCCATCCCGGTGCAGGGCGAGCTTTGCCCGCTGCAGCTCCGCGGCGAGCACGGCCCCTGGGCTGCCAGCCGAGGAAGAGGAGCGCGGCGTGAAGCTGCCGGGGCACGAGGTGTTTCCCGTGGCCCTGTGGAAGGGACCCCATTTTTCTGAGCCCTCTGAGCACCTTTCTTTTATCTCTCGCGTCCAGCTAAAGCAGCTCCTGTGCCCTCGGGGTGGCTGCGTGGGGTTTGTTAACCTCTGGGACAGGCAAACCGCGACCTCTCACCTCCCCGTAATAAGCATGGCTGCTCGCTCCCACTCACTAACTTATTATTTGCTGCCACTGAGCTGTGCCTAGCTTTGCTGAGCTGTGCCTAGCCTTGCTGAGCTGTGCCTAGCCTTGCTGAGCTGTGCCTAACCTGCTAACCTGCTGGGGAGAGCCCGGGGGAGCGGGGCCAGGTACCTCGCCCCTCGCTGTGGGAGACGCCTGCATCCCCCGGGAAGGACTCAGTCCTGCAGCCGGGATCAGCGAGTGCTGCCGCAGCAAGGGGGGGCCGGGACTCCCCCTTTCTGCTCCCAGCCCTGTGCTCCAGCTGTCAGAGGAGGAATTTGGGCACCAGGCTTGCTTCTGGCGCAGAGGACCAGCACCTCTCCCCCGTCGTGGGGTCTCCAGGGCCCTCCTTCCACGGCGCTTGTGCCAACAATTTTGATAAAGGATTTGGAAAACAAGCAGGTAGAGCAGCAGGGCACGGGGGATTTTTATCCCCAGCAACATCTGCCTCAGCACTGAAACCTGGGATGCAGCTCCCTGGGATGCTCCCGAGCTTAAATTCGGGCTGTCCCCTGCTCCCAGCCAACTGCTTTCTTTGCACCGGCCTAAAACCGAAGGCAACGTGCTCATCAGATTGATCTGCACACAGATCGATACGGGGCAGCTCCAGCCTCTCTGAGCAACGTGCATGCGGCAGGAGCCGGGTCTGAGCCTCAGCCCTGGGACTCCTAAAACACGCTGGCCCCGGACAGCACGCAGTGCCGAGATCCTCTGGGAAGGAAGGTGACAAAACCCCCCTCTCCCAGGAACGGCCGTTAATTCGTAGACCATTTGATGGCCAAGGACAAGACCCTGGGTTAGAGCCCTGGCTCTGCCCTGCCCTTTCCCTGTGCTGCCAGCTTCATCCCTGCTTTTGGCACCAGGGGAACTGAGCGCCATCCCCTGCGAAGCCGATTGCCTGGTGCCCACCGGCGCGGGACCTGCCGAGGCAGCAGGGCTGAGCGCGGGAGCACGGGAACGGAGCAGCGGCGCATGGGAGCAGAAGGGCATTAATCACCTCGCTGTGATTAGGGGCTCACTGAGCACAGGCTGCCTCAGGGCCTTTCTGCTCCCGTACCTCCCAGTGCCCCAGTTTGCCGTGCTCTCAGGCAGACGCAGTCCGGGCGCGCACACGAGCCCTCAGCCCTGGCTGGTTTGCATTCCCCCCATTGCTCCAGCTCCTTCCCACCCCCTGCCAACTGCTACGGGATGATGTGTCGCCCAGTGGAAACGGCCGTTTCTTAATTGCTTTTAGTGCTTTGCTGCACAGGAGACCAGTAAAAGCAGAGTCTGCCTCCCACGTCGCTCCAGCTCCCGGCTGTAAGTCACCTTTGTGGGGCTGAAACCTTAGCCCAGCCCTGGGGACCGGAGCCTTTGGTCCGTCCCTTCTGGAGGATCCAGGCGGTGGCAAGGGCAGGGCGGCCGGGGGCTGCCCGGGGGCTGGGCCCCCAGGAAGGATCATCAGAGGACGGGCCAGGGAAGCAGAGCGGCTGGAAGAGACGGGCAGAAAGCGGGGACGAGGGGGCACGATGCACTGCCGAGGGAGAGGGCGGCCCGGGCCACGTTGTCCTGGGGAAGAGCACCCACCTCGGAAGGTCAGGGTCAGAGGGTGCAGAGATGCTTTTCTTCCATCTTGAAATACACAAATTTATTCACTCGGAGCCATCCTTTTATTGCACAGAGATGGATGTGTATGCACGTGTTATTTTAACTTCACGGCTCTCCCATCCGTACATAAAACAGCCCAGGGAGCCAAAGTTGATTCATCTGTTTGCCACAGAAGATGGATCAGTTAGCAAATTATTTTATTGACCCGCAGCTCTGCTCAAGGTCATTTGTTTCAGTGGACAAGGCAGCATGCCTGGCATGGCAAACAGGGCTGAGGAGGGAACCTCCATATGCGATAGGCATATCCAAGCCCCTGGGAAACGGCGCTCGTTGCGAAACCGCCAGCGTCACGCTGGACCCCTCGCAGCCCGGCTGTGCTCGCCGGATAAGCTCAGCATTGGGCTGTAATGCTGCAGCTTTCTCAGCTGTCTGGAGGCTTTTATCCCTGGCTGCTGCTGGGAAAGAAAATCCCTCCTTCTTCACCAAAATGTGGTTTGAAATCTTTTTGCTTTGCTCTGAAAGGACAATGAAAATAATTTCTGATGAGGAAGGGAGGGAATAGAATTAAGTAGCTCAATCCTCATCCAAACTTAACCCAGGTCCATAGCCCGTAGGGACGAGACGTGCACAGAAAACCACACTGCAGAAAAGCTGGGCCCTTCCCAGAGCTGTTGATCTGCACCTAAATTCAGCCAGGGAGGAAAATGCAGACTTTCTTAAAGCCTGGGGTGCCTGAGGGGTTTCTTTGCGGGGAGCGGGTTTTGTGAGCATCCCTGCTGCCCCACATCCTTGTGAGGTCCCACCAATGTGTAGAAACCCCCGGCTGCCCCGGCACATCTCCCCCTTGGCTGCCACGCTCCACACGTCTACCGGAGCCGTCCGCTGCTCCGGAGCATCTCTGCTTTTTGCTCTCTGAGCCTCCCGTTGAGCCAGGGCCTTGCTAACCTTCATTGACTTCTCCTAAACATTTATTAATTGATCGCTGCAGGGTTACCACAGGCTTCTGCTTGCGTTCGGGGGAGACGAGATGTCCACGGAGTATCCTCGCATGAACTCCCACCGTACCTCCATCTACATGCGTTCGGTTCTGCATCTGCTGCTCTTGCTGCTGAAGCGGCTTTTAACCAAAGACATATGGGGCCCATTAACACGGTTTTGCTTGTTTGCAGAGCCCGATCTTAGGAAGAACTGGCTGATTTCAGCTCATAGTTAGAGCTCTCAAGCCTAGATACAACTGGGTGCAGAAGCAGAGACCAGAGAGCTGGTGCCAGCCCGGCAGCTGCCCATCGGCACACGCGGTCGCACCGAGCTCAGGACGAATGCGGATGATGAATCCACAATGGACACAGAATTCACTACAGCAAAGCCATTGATGTTTCCTTTTGCCCGGCTTAACGCGGAGCCCTTCCTAGGTCTCGTCCCACCTGGGGTCTGCTGGGACGGAGGGGAAGGGAGCGGGGAGGAACGGCCGGGCTGCAGGGCCTCGCCACGTCCGCGCGGCTGCAGGAAAATGATGCTGATCAGAAGTTCTTGGGCAGCACCTCTGCCCCTCACCTCTGCCTCAAGAAATGGATCTCAAATAAAAGCTGGGCTTTCTCCATCTGTAGCCCCACCCTGGTCTTCACACTTTTTTTCAACTTTACAAATGTGCCAGATTAAAAAAAAAAAAAAAGAAGAAAAAACAAAAAGGGAAAGTAGCACATCCCTTTGTGCAAGGCTTTCTTAAAATCCCTGTTAAGTTCCTGTACTTGCTGACAGTTTTACAATTTACATGACAGCTGGCTTGCTTGGAGGAGATCTCTGTTAATTAAAATAACACAAAGGGAAAGAAGCAAAATCGTGTCAGCGGATAATTAATTCGGAGCAGGGCACCAGGCTGCGCACCGATCGCGCTAACAAAACTCTGCAGGAATTCACAGCTTTACGGGGCCCAGCCCCGCTGAGCCTCCCGGAGCCGCGCTCGCTGCTTGGCCCCCGTCCTCCGCACCGGGCTGCTCCCCTTCCCGGCAGGACACGCGTCTCCGTGTCCGCCCCACCGCCCCGCCGTGCCCTGGGTGCACGGCGCTGCATCCCAGGGAGAGCTGGCGTTTGGACACGTGCTTTCCCGAGGTGTCCGGGTCCGGCCCCAGCTATCCTGCCCTCCTCCTCGCTGGGGCTCTGCCCCTCCGAAAGGGGTGCTTTCTGCTCCTGCCCCTTCGCACCGAGCCCACGGCCGTCCCTCGTCCCAGGTGCAAAGGCCGTGGGAGAGCATCTCATCCCCGCCGCCGCCTCCGCTGCTCGACGCCGGAGCTTTCCATGGCTGTGAGCAGCCGGCGGGGACCCCGGCCCGTGGCCAGCGCAGCCGAGGCCAAATCATTCCTGGCGGCAGCCGGTGGGTTATCTCCCCGCTCCAGCCCCGCTCAGCCGGGGCGGCCATCAGAAGCCGATCCAGCGGCAGCCGCAGCCGCGCTGCTGGAGATGAGCTCTGTCCCTCTTGGCCGAGCGGCAAATCTGCGGCGGGCTGAGCCGTTTCGGTGCCTCCCCGGCGGGATGGGATTTATGCGAGAGGCGAGGAGTGGGTGCGCGAGGGGAAGGAGGATGGGCAGAGCGGGCTCCAGCGAGCCCCGGGCGGATTCGGGGAGCCCAGGGGGGCCAGGGGAGCCGGGGAGGAGTAACAGGATTTAGTGGGACCGAGGGAAGCAGATCAAGCCAAGCCCTTGGCTGCCGGCCGCAGCCCCAGGGCGCTGGCTGGGTGCAGGCTGTGCCGTCGCCGCGCTCGGCTCCCCTCCTTGCCGCCCCGGTGCCGGCGGTGGCACCTCGTGGTGCCCCGGTGCCCTCCGTCCCCGGGCAGGGACGGCGGCTGCACCCAGTGCCCTCCACAAAACCGGCCACTCAGCAGCTCGCAGTTAAAGTTATGCTTAGTTAACTATTCTGCGGCTCGCTCTCGCTGCTTTAGTGTGCTGATCAGGCGGGCTTGGAGATGGGGAAAGGGAAAAAAACATAGAAAGGAAAGAGAAAGAGCAGCCCAGGGCTCCAAAGCAGCTGAGGTGTCAAAGACAGAGATTTAATGAATGTGCCTGCGGTTCACCTGAACAGATGAGCACAAGCTAGAAGGAGAGAAGGAAGAAAATGGAAAAAAGAAAGGATCATTTTTCAGATTGGCAGCTCCCCTCCCAGACATCTTTTAACAAGAGAGGAAAAAAAAGGCTTTAAAGGGCCAGCCAGCTGCTTCCCTCCGCCGCAGCGGGGACCCGGGCACCCTGACACCCGTCACGGGGGTCGGGCTGGATTGATGCTGTGGCTCCCAGACCCCCGTCCCCCCGTGGGGACCGGCTGCTGCTCGTGCGCTGGAGGACCAGGGTGCTGCGGGGCCTGCGGCAGAGGAAGGGCTGGAGAGACGACCTGCAGAAACGGCGGCGAGAGGAGGCAAACTTGTCGGCTCATCCATCACCGTGCGCCAGACCCTGTTTGAAGGCAAGCAATAAGTGTCTGCCTGCAGAATAAATCTGTGCGCTGAACATGTTAATAAACAGGGGGGGTTGCAATAGCCAGCCCAGGTCAGCGGCTCTCCACGCTGTCCGGAGCTGCCCCGGCACACCCCAGGCACCCGCAGAGCCCGGGCACAGCCCCCCTGGGGCATCCCCGTCCCCCACCGCCCCACGCTGGGGCTGGGCTCCCTCTGCTCCGTCACTTGGTCCTGCCTTGGGAAGTTGCCCAGGGAGCCTGGAAGAGCTTTGGCTCTGGAGTTTCTTTGCAGTTTACCCAAAGAGGGACTTTTCTCCTCAGCAGCTCTGGGCAGCTCCTTTTCTCTTCTCCTTCGTAACCATTTCCCATGCATAAACCCACTCTCTAATCAGTGCCATGTCCAAGCAGTTGGCCATGAGTTTTATCCAATGCTTCTTTTTCAAATGTCTGGAGGGAGCTATTTTAATAAAATTAAATGTGTAATGTGTCCCAAGCCAGCAGCTTCCCTCTGCTTGTTCATCCAGCGAGGGAAAAAGAAAAAAACACACACAAGAATATCCCTTAGAAAAGTCACGGCCACTATCCCTTAGAAAAGTCACAGTCAACTGGCACAGGAGAGGTTGCTGGGGACACTGTGGGTGCTGGCACCGGCACCCAGTGGGAGAGCGGGCAAGGACCTGCCATCACCCCAGCAGCGTCCCGGACAGTGTCCGCCTCCGAGGGCAGAGGAGGAACCGGGGCTCTTCCCAAAGCCCGAGCAAACTCGGGCAGCAAACTGATTAATAAGAAGCTCTTGCCTGTTCCTGACAAGCCTGGCTCCTGAGCGCCCATTAACCATCGCAGAGGAGGGAGCGAGGCTGGCGCGAGGCGAGGGGCAGCAGCCCCTGCCTGCCTCCGCAGCCATCACCGGCCCCAGCAGAAACACCGTGCCCGCCAGCGGCCGAGCCGGGAACGCTGCCTGGCCCCGGGGCCCCGCGGGCGCTCACAGGGTCGCTGCGGCGGAGGCGGCTGAGAGCAGCCTTGCTCCATGCTGGGCTTGGTGCCGGGGTCCCTGCCGGGGCTCTTCTGCAGGGCCTGATAAAATCTGGTTATTCCGTATGCGAGCAAGCAGGGGGTTTAACGTAGAGAGTTCAGCGCGGCTGCACTAAACACTGCACCGCTGGCTCTGGTGTCTGAGCATCCCACCCCGGCTTGAAAACTAAATGACAGCAGGTTTAGGGCTTATTTTTCCCTACGTCTCCTGCAGTTGCATGCACTGGCACCGTCGGAAGAAGCTGCTTTAAAGGTGGCTGGCGTGGACCCTGCTCACCCTCGCCCACCCTTCGCACGAGGCCCAGCGCCGCATTTCTTCTCATTTGCACATCGCTGCCGAGCTCCATGGGCCTGTGGGAACGGGGCAGGAGTACACCAAAATAAAAAAAAGCAAACCCAGCATCACCCTGGTGTTCCTGTCCCTCCCGGCCGGGTGCTGGGACCTCGGGGTCCCCCCAAGCCCGTCCTCCACTGCACGGCCGGCGCCTGCTCCCGTGCTGCGCCGTGCGCTGTGCATGGCTGCCGCAATTAGGGCTATCTGGGTTTCTTCGTAGCTGCAGGACAACATTTTTGAAGGCAGGACTTTGATCTTATTTCCTAAGAGTTTCTCTTTCCCTTCCTTTTCATGTGTGTTTTCCCTGGTTTTTGTCTCATTACTCAGGTGAAGGCTGATGCTCCCCAAGGCAGCCGTGCCGGAGCCGCGGTCCCCGTCTCGCCGCCCACCGCAGCCTCGGCCGCCGCGACCCAGAGGCACGGGGATGGGGCATCATTTCGCCTTGGAGCAGGTTTGTCCGTGGGCCTCTCCTGGGCAGAGGCTGCCAATTACGCTCAATACGCCGAGCTCTGTCAGATCGGGTTCTTGTCAGGGAAAACACTGCGCTGGGGTCCTTCTTCCCCCCTTTTTTTGTCTGTGCTTGCTTTTTTCTTGATGTTTTTAATGATTTTGCAAAGGAGCCCTAACGATGGAGATGAGGGTGCTGCTCTGGCTCCGGTGGCACCGCTGCCCCCAGGGACCGTCACCCCCTGAGCGCCGGTCATCCCCCGGGCAGGCGATGGGGACGGGGACAGCCCTGCAGCCGCTGGGGCTGCCGGCCTCTCGGGATGTGCTGTCGGCTCAGCCCAGAGTATCAAAGTCAGCCTGGATAAATAAATAAGTAAATCTTGTCCCCTGAACATTAGCATTTCTTCTTAAAACAGGCCCAACCTTCTCATAGCCATAATCCTCCCCAACGCCAATCTCTGATTAAAACTCTGGTGTTGAGTGAGTAGTAATCCTTGCCACCTCAGGGCCATTTTATTATTATTATTTTATCCATTAAAACCTGTTTTCTCTAAATGAAATAAAAGAGGGGCAGAGATAACAAAACTCATTGCTTTTTCATATATATATATATAAAAGAAAGAAACATTTTGCATTCAAAAAAAAAGTTAATAAATGGCCGAGCCCCAACAGATGGGGGTGTGTGCGGAATTTGCATTTTTCAGATTAACATGCACGAGCGAAGATAGAAAACGCACTTGCCCCGGGGAAATAATTTGAGAAATCTTTGCATATTTTATTTAAAAGCATGCCGCGTTAGGCAGGGTAATAATGCAGAGCGATGGTGATTAGGTTGGGCCTGGAGGGATCGCAGCCTGGGACCCTCCCTCCTCTCTCGCTCTGCCTCATCCTCCCTCCAAGCCCCCGCAAACCCTTGGTGTTACACCCCAAACACCCGGCCTGAGAGCCAGCCCCGCGGGGGGTTAGTGCATCGGCGTGGGCCATGCCGGGCGGCTCTTCCCACCCTCCGGGGGATTTAGCCCCGTGGATTTGGGGGAGCTCCCGCCGCGTGGTCCGTGCAGCTCCGAGCACCGGCAGCGAGGCATGGGATGCTCCAGCCCCACGCGTGTCAGGAACTCAAGGAAATCCTCCCTCTGCGTTCAGCCATCTCGCAGGCGCCTCCTCGGTCTCTGCAAATCCCCTGGGATTTACAGCATCCCGCAGGCTGCTTGGGAATTCCGGCCGCGGAGTTTGGGTCCAGCAGCACCAAGACCCTGCTTCTGCAAAAGCAGGCTCAGCTGGTGCGAAAGCATTTGCACCATCGTCTCCTGTTTGAAGTCAGGTAGTAAATCAAGGCTCTTCCCTTAAAGTGCATCTCAGCCTGGGAACGCTCTACGCGGAATATGCTTTAAAAATGCATGGCCTTTGTTGTGGGGATTCAGGCAGCTTAAAAGAAATTGGGTGATCTCTCATAAACTGCTTCCGCTGGAGCGCTGGCAGCCTGCTCATCACTTTTATAGATCTTCAAACCTCGGGATCCAAAAGCACTCGACGAAGGTGTTTTGTCTCCCGTCCCACGGCGAGGGAAGGGGAAGGGGAAGCAAGCTGCACGCCGCAAGCCCCGAGCCGGGTGCCAGCGGCCCCTCGAAGCCCCCAGCAGCCGTTCCCCCCCCGGGCTGCAGCCACGGGCAGCCTTTGCCCTGCTCCAGGGTCTCAGCCCCCGCCCAGCCCCGCGGGTGGCACGGCATCGGCTCGCAGGGACCGCGCTGCTCCGGTCCTTGGGGCTTCAGACCATCCTCTGGGGTCCTCCCTGCTAATTAATACCTCACTCTGGCACAAGCCCAGGCAGATGGAGGTGCCCCTCCAGGAGCCCACCCCTCCGCAGAGCAGGAGCTGAGCCTCCGGAGGGTGACTGATCCTACAGCTCCCATTAACACCAGTGGTGTGAGGTTGGGTTAAAACCTGCAGTGCAGAAGTCTGAAGATGAGAGTCCCCGCAGCTGTGCAGTTTAACAGGGTGATAATTGGGCAGCGGGAGGGGAAGGAGCATAAATAGGAGGCACAGCACAGGCAGGGGCTTTTGCACTGAGCTGGAGGCTTCTTCCTTCTGGGGGGGACTTGGCAGCTGCCCCTGCAGTCCAGGGGTGTCTGCAAGGTGGGCTGCTCCTCTGTGCTCTGCTCTCGCTGGACGGGGAGTGGGTTAATGGTGCAGATCCTATGGGGCATCTTTTCCCAGGGGGCTCATCCCATTCCTGCTGATGGAAAGGTAAAAGGAGGGAGAAGCCCAGAGGTCTGTCCTGCTCAGAGATGAGCAAAGCTTTGCTTTCCTGTCCAGCTGATGCATGCCAAGCCTGCAGCCTCCTCGCAGGTCAGGGATGCTGGGCTGGGGGCTGTGTGCTGCTGGCCTCGGTGGTGGATACAGCCAGAAGGTGAGCAGACCCCAGCAGCAAAGGTAGCAATGGGAGGAACTCCGCAGTCCCACCTAAAAGGGATAAAAGCACCAAAACCAGGGCCATGATGCTGCTTTAGCCTTGAAAATCTTAATCTCTTCTTTAATGTGGGCCTCTTCATTCTGGCACTTAAAGCTTAAGGTCTCATTTCTCAGTTTTTTCCAGGTGATGAGACCTTGCAGTCATTTAAGAAATTCTTCAGCTGGGAGCTGAAGGGGCTGCAGGAAGACAGCCACGTGCAATGCAAGAACATAGCTTGGAGCAGCCCCGGAGCAGCCAAACCAGCCTGCCCGAGAGCAGGGAGCTGGAGCGCTGCCCTTCCCTGCTCAGCCACGTCTTCGGGGTTCCCGGGTGCTCAGCAAGCCTCAGTGCTCCTGCAGCCAGCCCCGTACCCTCGCTGCCCACCGGCAGCTTCTGCAGCCCGAACCATGGCTTGAACCATGGCAAAAAAACTCTTCCCTGGCAAAACCAGGCCCTTGGAAAGCTCCTGCCACTTCCCCGGCTTTGAAATCTGACCCAGAGCCTGGCTCTCTCCCTGTCTGCTCCCATTATTAATAAACTTTGAAGGGCTCCCTTCTGCCCTTAATGAGATTAGTGTTATTTTCATGCATTGCTGCAGGGCAGAGGACTGAAAAAGTGGCTGATCTGTAAACTAAAGGGTGCTAATCTATAGAGGGTGGGTCCCCCATTCTCATGGCCTCGGGGGCTGGGTGAGAGTAATCAATTAAAAGAGGGGATTAGAGGTGCCGTGGTCACCTACTTTATTGAGGTCACCCTGACACCCTCCCAAAAGCGGGCGGCCGTGGGCATGCTGCACCGGGTCCAGCCCGGTCATTGAGGCTCTTAGAAGGAAAAAAAAGCCTTAATCACCAGCCCCTGTTTACACTCTGGACCCAAAGGAGCAGTAGGGGAAAATCTGTTGTTAATATATTAATGGGCGCAATTTGCTTAGCGGGTCTGTCTGGGCTTTGTAAATTAATGCTAATTTAAAGCACAACCTCACTGTCTTTTTTTTTCAACTTTATTCAAGCGCTTTCATTTTGCCATGAACTGGGGAAAGAAAAAATATATGACTTGGCCAAATACGGTATTGCTTTTGCTTTGGTTTCATAGAGGTTGTTTTAAATGTGGATTATTTTAGGGAAGAAGAGGGTGGCCTGGCTCAGACTGAGTGTGTCGAAACACGGTTCCAGTGTCCACAATTGTGCACAGAAGAAATTTTTAAGTCTGAGCTTTTGCCTCACCAGAAATACCTTGGGCGGCTTCGTGCAGGGGTTGAGTCGCTGCCCACGCTCTCCATTACCTGCCGGTTAAGAACAAGCCACGCTGCACTGAACCGGCCATCCCAGCGTGCTCCCAGGATTTCTGTCCTTCCCTTTGGATTGCAAATCTGTGGCTGAAAATGGCCCAAAGCCCTCACCTGCCCCCAGCCCGTCTTTGGGGAGGGGAGGGAGCAGTTTGCATGCGGTGGGACTCGGGCGCTGACAGTAATTAAATGCCTCTTTGCAGCGAGCAGGAGCCTCGGAGCATCCCAGGCTGGAGCTGCAGCCGGGGACCGCGGCACGCCGGAGCCCTGGGGAGTGGGATGCAGGACATCCCTCACCCCTCCTCTAATGTCCTCCCCCCGGGATGTCGCAGCCACCCCTGGGACGCCCAGGGCATCTGTGGACCACGAGCACCGCGGTGCTTTCCGTCGCAGACAGGCCGTGCCCTGACCGCAGCTGGTTTGCAGCAGGCGCGGGGTGCAGGGCTTGGGCGGCCGTGCCAGTTAGGGGTGCCACAAGTCGTCACCCGCAGACATGGCTCGGTGGCGTTGTGCTAACACTCATCCGCCCTGAGCGCCGGCGAGGAGCCGGTGGGACGTGTCGCTGCCACCGTAACGCGTCCCCCGACACCCCGCGGTGCCCGAGCGGGGTCCGAGCCCCCCCCACTTCCCGGTGAGAACCCTCCAATGCTTCTCTTCTCGCTTCCACGTGCGAAAGGGATGTCAGTTTGGTTTTATCCCAAGCCCCGTTACTGTCTCGGTGATAGTTATGGGGTGCTAAAGGGATTAGCAGCCCCTGCCGTCTGCTGCGTGTGCCGGGTGGGCACGGCGCCTTGCTCCGGCAGATAACGCGGGAGCAGCAATGCAGAAGCAGAGACTGCGAAAATAATTACCTTAATTTCAAGACCAACTTTAGACAGAGAAGTCCGGTGCTATGGGGAGAGACGGCTCCTGTCCTGGGCGCTCGGGTGCGTGTCAGGCCCAGAGAAAGGAACTTTTCTTAAAACGAGGGTGGGCAGCGTGCACCAGGAGCTGCGACTGTGCTGGGTGCCGCGAGGCTGCGGGTGTTGGGATGGGTGGGGGAAGGCGTGTGAGCACCCCGAGTCACCGGTCCCAGCGGTCACAGGATGGCTGGTTTCGGGGGGTTGTGGCTCACCCCGCCCCTACCCCGGAGGGGAAATCCCCCCACACTGTAGCCTTGTGTTGGGGTGGTCGGCACCAGCTCCCGGCGCGGCACCAAGTCGGGAGCACGGAGGCAACAGCCATAAGGGAAATCCAGCCGGTCCGGTGGCTCATGGCACGGCCTTGGAAGGCCTCACATTAGGCAACTTAGCAGCTGCCATTTGCTATTACCACTTTATAGGATTTTGTGTAAAAACAGGAGGAACAAAGGATTTCTTTGGGGAAAGCAATTAGAGGCTGGTTGGGTGTCAGCAGGGCTGTGACCCACTATGACCAGCGACAGACATTAATTAAACTGTGTGGGATACGGCCGTCGTACCCACGGTGCTAAAAGGACTCTCTGGAGCACCACGACTCGGCGCCGGGGCCGCGCTGCCTGCCAGTCCTTGCTCGCTTCTGTCCGCCCTCGATGCAGCTCTGTGCAATCTCTCTTCAGCTCATTCACGTCTTTATGCTGCTTCTTTCTCGCCTGCAGCATCGAGGGACGCACCGTGGGTGCCCGCAGACGGGCAGTAACATCCGCCTAGGATGGGCCGGGGCAACCCCTGGGTGCAGGGTCTCGGCTGCGGGACATGACCGGGGCCGGATCCTGCTCTGCGGTGCCCCAGGCTGTTGCAATTGTTCCCCGGGGCCGGAGAGGCCGCTGGGGACACGATGGCTCTTGCTCCTCCACGCTCAGCATCTCTGCTGAGCCCAACTGCATCAGTGGTTTTGCATCCTCAGTTGGCTCCCAGCATCCCACCCCAGCCCGAGGATCGGCGCTGCTCCCCCCGGGGAAGGAGGGGCAGCGGCTCCCCCGCTTTGCCTCGCTGCTTCCCGGGAGGGGACGGCCGCCCCGGAGGGCTCTTGCTGCAGAAAGCCCCTTCTGGTGGGCCGGGGAGGGGGGACACCCCTCCGCACCCCCTCCAGCCCTGCCGCTAAGCCCTCCCCTTGGCAGCGGGTTTAATCCTCGCAGCCACAGGGTCCGGGCTGCATTGCCATGGGCGCTGGATTAGGGACCGGCCCCGCAGCACTCCTTTGTCCTCCCTATTGTGGAGCATTTTGCTCGCCTCTGCTTTAAACCTTGTAACCATTTTGCTGCCTTTTAAAACCGGGTTGAATAGGGGGTGGGATGGAGAGGGGTAGGGGGGGGAGAGGAGCCGAGGCTTTGAGGCTGAAGAGAAGCATTCAGGCTGCAGCTGCCCCGTCTCAGCACATTCCCCGTGACCCCCACGGGCACCGCGGCGGCCACCGAGCATCATTGGCAACTCGGCCGCTCCGGGACAATCCACCTGCTTGCTCAGGACAAGCACTTTCATGCCTATTGGGATTAGAGATTTTAAGTGTCGTTCCAAATTGTGCGGATAAACAGTCTTGTGAAAACTTGTTATCGTGGCGAAAAGGCCCTCGCCACCACCCTTAGTCCCTGGCCTTTTGTTCGGGCAATTTTTATTGCCGGATTGGATTTGATGAGGTTTAAGGTTTATTCTTAGGACTCCATTGAAGAGCTGATCCTTTGTCTCCTGCCGTGGAGTGTGAAGAATATGAAACGTAGGCAAAAATAAATCTGCTTTTCAAATGCATTAGCCTGCGCTACATGCAGGGACCACCAAACGCAGCTGAGAGCAGCAGCACGCCCATCCCTTCACCCCTCCGCCTGCATGGGGTCTTCCAGGGCTCGCCAGGGCCCTCCCGGCTCCCTGCCGTCTCCCCGAATCCCCTCGGCCCCCTCCGAGCTGGGACAGCCCCCGCATGGCGGGTGGCCACAGACGACCTTCTCCCAGGGCAGCCCGAGCTGCGATACGGATTTAGGAGGTGCCAGGTCTGCAAAGAGCCCAAACGCGGGGGGGGGAGAGGAGAGCACCCCTCCCTGCTCGCCCCTCCAAAAAAATCCAACCCACTGGCAGGTCAGTCCCTTAATCGCTTCATTTATCACCAGTCACTTCGGGAGAGATTAATCAGCAGGGTAATTCCTGAGGAAAGGTTGCTCCAGGGGCTGCCTTTCATTTGAGAGAAGCTCCCTGCGAGTTTCACCTTTATTGCGGTAACCTGCTCCGACACGCTCCGCGCCGGCACGGCCGTGGCCGCCCAAGCACCCGGGACGAGCCCGCGCCCCGGGCTCCGTCCCCACCTCGTCCCCGCAGCCGCGGGGCTGCTGCTGAGCACAGGGCCAGGCTCGCGCCCGGGCTTCGAGCTGGCGACTCCCGAGCAGCCTCCGGGGCAGTTTTGGCAGCACCGGGAGCCGGCGGCAGGCGCCTGGCACGAGCTGAGAGGCTGAGTTTCTGGAGAGCCTGGAGCCGGAGGCAGAAAATCATGCAAAACTTGGTGGATTGAGCTGGTTCCAGGCAAAAAAAAAAACCCATGGGGGCATGCAAAACCTGCTCAGAGTGAACCGGAGCAGGGCTGGCCTGGACGAGCACGAGCGATGCCTCTCCCGGTGGCTCCCGCCGCGGTCCCGGGAGGTCTCCGGACCTGACCTCTCCAGTGGCCAGGTCCCACGGCCGGGAGCTGCCGCGGGAGGTGGACGCTCCGGCAGGGACGCAGCCCTGCCCGAGGCACGCCAGCTCACCACCGTCTGGACAAACGGACCTTCGGGGGACCCCGGCTCCCCTGCGAGAGCCTCGGGCACAACAGCATGTCTTTATTTCTCACAGCATCTCTTCAGCCAAGCCTCATCCCCTGAATGCCTGGCCCTTCAATCAGAGTGAAAAATAAATAATAGAGTTAGAGGGAGAGAGGAAAAACTGAGTGGTGGAGAGGACAGGGAGGAGTCCTCCGACAGGGCTTGAAAAGAGGTGGCAAATGAGCAGGATGGGACACAAGAATGCGGCCTCCAAGCATTTAGGATGCAAGACGCCCTCGGAGGATACCCACTGCCCGGACAGTTGTCCCACGTCCGAGGGAGGGACAGCAGAGGAGGAGAAGGACGAAGGCTCTGCCTTCGGGAGGCAGGACGCAGCTGCCGGAGTTCGCTTGGCTGGGACGCCCAAGCCAGCGCTGCAGACCCAGGACAGTTATTGTCCCACTGTCCCACCAGGCAGCCCCGGGCAAGGTTGGCATCGTGCTGCTGGGGGGGCAAACACGTCCCCCGTCCGCCACATCACTTCCCACTTTGCATCTAGCGCGATGATTCCCTAGATACCCAGTGATGTTCCAGCTCCTCCTGTTTGGATAAAATAGCTGTAATTACACGCATGCCTAATTTGAATTATTTCCACAGTGCAATCCTAGCGCTTTGGACCCTGCTGAGCAACTTGGCAGGAGACTCCCTTGTCAACGGGGAGAAGTTAGGCAGTGCACTTCTGCTCCTTGGTGGGTGACCAGCATGGCCATCGGGTGACCACCACGGGGTGCTAACAGCTCATTCCCAGCACCCTGAGAGGCTCTTCCCTGGGGTCCAGCAGGTTCCCGAAGGTACTTCAGATGTCCGATCCCATAAAGAGGAATAGGGAGGGGGATTTCTAAATCTGCTCTTACGGCAATGGCCATCCCCATTTTGAACCTGGGAGGATGCGAGAAGTTAATTGACGTGCCCAAGGCCTCGTTCGTAGCTGCAGAGATGATGGATGCTTTCCCCAAAGCGATGCTGCTGTCAGAAGTTGTGGGGCTGGTGGAGAAGGCACTGAGTGAGTTTCTTTGGCCCGTGCTGGGTAAGACGTCAGCTTCGATTCTCATCACGGACCCTTCTGGCCCCGCAGTCGATGGGCTCAGAAGTGGGGTTGGCCGGGGAACAAGAACTGTTTCATCAAATGTTCAAGGTTTTAAAACTTGGTTTTCTTCCAGCGTGCAACCAAACCGAGACCTTCTGAAAGTTTTGCTGGCGAGCCACCCCGACCTGAGCGTGTCCCGAAGAGCTGGGGGCTGTGGGGCAGCAGACACCTCCCCACCGCGGGCAAGGCTTCCCGGCAGGTCGGCAGGTCCCAGTGATGAGCATGTCCAGCCCCGAGACCCCCCGGCCCCCTCCCCGCTGCCCACCCCAGCCGGCTGCCGCGGCGGGTCCCTGCCCGCCCGCTGCCTGCGCTGTCAGGCAGCATTGTCTCCGCATGGCGGCTTCGTTCCGTGCGGGAGAGTTGCGCGTCCCCTCTTAGCTGTGCTCAGCAGCCTTTCGCTGTCACATTGCGTTATTTGCTCGACGAGAAGTGACTGATGAACCTTCCCCCCCACCTTCCCCTGCCTGCAAAATTCCCGGTAGCTGCCCGGCATCGCCAGGGCGCGGGAGGGGGACGGTGGGCAAGGGGACCCCGGACCTGAGCACCCATTGCTGCCCCCCTGCCCGCCAGCGTCCGCGGAGGTGGCACGGGTGGCTCGGGGATTGGGGAGGGGTATTATTTGGGGACTGGGAAGTGACATCTCAGCTGGGTTTCAAAGGCATGTCCTGATCCCCGCCTGGGGACGGTGTAGGGTGGGCATCTCCCCACCCGGGCTGCTGCCCGCTGCTGGTTTTGGGGGTGAAGATCTGGGCAGGGCTGAGCCCCTTGTCCATGGCACAGCAGCCCCCCGCCCCCATTTCCCCCAACTCTTAATTCATTCTCCATTATTTTTGTCTTCCCCTCCTCCCCTCTCCGTCTCAGCTGCCTGATGAATGAAGGATGGGTTTTTAAGCCTTTTTTACCCCCAAGGCCCGCAGCGCTGGCTTGGCTGCTATCGCTGGGATAAATGCAGGCTTTTCGGCCCGGAGCCGTATCCGGCAGAGCCGCGCCGCCCCCCCCGCGCCGGGTTATCAATCCCCGCTCAGCATCGCCAGCGCCGGGCTGGGGCCTCTCCACTGGGAGCCCTTTTCCTACCCTCTGGCCACAAGAAAGACCAGTGTGGCTTAATTCTGCACAATATCAACACCAAACAGACTCAGCCCAACGCTACTGGCTTCTCTTAATTCGTCTTTCTATTCCTCGGTTTTCATGAATTTTTAAAAAGTTTCCATTTCTCTCCACGCCTCCGTCTTATCCGCCGGGTTTCGGCGGGTTTGCCGGGGCGTGCGTGCCCCCGTGCCTGCGCGGGCTCTGCATCCCCTCCTCGTCCTCCCGGAGAAAACAAAGGAGACGGAAAGTCAGCTTGGATCTCCCCACCCTGGAAAGTTTTCAGATGGATTGAGAAGTAAAACCTCCCGCAGCTCGGCAGATGAAAGGGCCCGCGTGGCCATCAGATCCGCGCCGCTCGGGCCCCGGCGCAGGCGGTGGCACGGTGCTCTGCCTCTCGCCGGCAGCAGCCGCTCCTCCCGCCAGCACGACTCAAATGTGAAAATACAGACGGTGCCACTTGCAGGGCAGCGCTGGAGCCGTGGGGTGGAAGCAGACTTTTGGAAGGCAAAATAAAATTATCTGAGCCCTCAACAGAATTAAGAAAAAACAAATGCATTTATTTGTTGTTTTGCTCTAGTGCAAAATGCAGCCTCCATCCGTGACTGGGAACTGGAAGCTGCCTTCTCCCTCCTGGCCCTGTCCAGGGAGCAGAGAAATTAAGGCAGGATAGAGAAAAATGGAGATTCCAAGATGGAAAACACAGATAGAGCCCGTGAACGCAGCCAAGCCGGGGTTGTTCTGAGCCGGCGTTTCGGTTTGAATCTAAACACAGATAAGCTGGGAGCCTCCCTCCACCCACCCCGACCGGAGCCTTCCTCCGCTTCCAGGGCACGCAGCGTCCCCAGGCCCGCGGCAGCTCGGCGGCCGGTCCGGCCGTCCCGGGGGGCCGCTGCTTCCAGCCGGGCTGAGCCTGGCTCCCGGGGGCTGCGGCCCCAGGGCTTCGGGTCTGCAGAGGGCGGCAGCGGCGATGCCGCGGTCCCACACGTGTCACGGCTGAGCTGGAGCCCGTCCTCGGCAGCCCCCGGCCCCGTCCTAACGTGCAGCAGCCCCCGGGGCATCATCTCCCCCGTCCCGGCCAAAAGGAGCCAGCAGACCTTAGCAGCGAGCCCCGTTTGGGACTGGGTAGGTGTTTCTTGGCCGTCCAAGCAGAACCTTTGTTTTTAAGCCCTCAATCAAACGCTCATAGACAGGCAGCTTGCGTGGCACTCGGATTATTATCCCCTTGGAGGAATAAAGTGCAGCATTGAGGCTTCTGGGATTCAAACCGATGGTTCCAGGGCTCTAGATATTTCAGTGCTGATGCTTAAAACCAGGGAGGCATTCCCTCCAGCAAGACAGCCACTACATCATATGGGGAACGCGCTATGAAATAATGATGTACAACTGCCCTTGAGGCACTCTTCGCAGCTTGATTGGCCTCAATGGCAGAAGAATAACCGAGAGTTTATTGCTTCTCTTCTAGTGATCTTTACTCCCAGCTGTTTTCTCGGGGAGGCCTGGATCCCTGTACCTCATCCGAAGAGCCGTGGGCTGCTGGCGAGGTGCTGAGCACGGCCGGTTCCCAGGACGGGGCTCTGCCGTCGCGGGGTGGATCCCTACGGGAAAATCCCCCCGACCTCTGCCCAAGGCAGGCGATGAGACCTGGGCACATCTTGGACCCCTTTCCCGCTCCTCCTGCGGGTGCAGCGAGCTCCTGGAGCAGCACCCAGCACCCTTGGCTCCAGCACCCAACCGTACCGAACAGAGAGCACCCGGCTGCTCCCCCCTTCGCACCACATCCCCTTCACCAGCACCCAAACCCGCCGGCGTGCCCGCGCCTCGGTGCTGCACCTGGGCAAAGCCCCTGCGGCTGCGGCGATGCCCAAGAGCCGATTTCTGCCCATGAAATCCTGCTGCCTGGGCAGGAAAAGGGGGCAAAGAGCATTTTCACGCAGAAAGTTGTTGGTGATCCCCAGCTCCTGGTGCCGTTTGCAGAGGGCAAAGGTTAGATGGTTGCAGGTGATTTTTTTTCCTTTTTCTTTTGAGGAGCCGTGCTGCAAATAGCCTGATTTCTAAGATTTCTCTATCATTAAAATGTAAATGAAAACAGACACGAAAACAATCTGAATTTCCAGCCGAGTTGCTCTTGCTTAATATTCTACCCCGAAGGGGGATGTGCGGAAGCAACAACATTTCAAAGGGAATCATTAAAGAAGGCAGGCTCAAACTGCGTTTTCATCAGATACCGTGGCAGAGCCGAGCACTCGGGGTCTTGCCCGTCCCACCGCTGCTGGAAAGGACGAGTGGGAAACAGCTCTGGAAAAAAGAAACGTCCAAATCGGGGAGAGGAGGACCCGCACGCCGGGCCGGGGCTGCACCGGCCGCCTGCCTGGCCGGGGAGGGTCGTGTCCCGGCGCGGTTCGGCTCCGGCTGCGGGCGGGCGGGCAGCGCGGGGGGCTGCGGGTGCTCCGGGTGCACGTGTGCGGGTGCGCGGCTGCAGCGTGACCTGTGCGAGCCTGCGCGATCGAGCTGGGACAGTGCCCGGGTTTTAATGCATCCTGAGTTTTTAGAAAGATCCTGGAAGGGCAGCGGGGTTCTGCGATGCGTCCTGACGCGTTAGTGCAGGCGGGGGGGAGACCCCGCCACTGCCCAAACCTGCCGCAGTCTCCATCCACCCCGAGCTCCCGGCATCGCCGCTGCTTTGTTCTGTTTCAAGCAAGAGGCCGAGATGACTGTGTTTATACTGCCAAAGTAATGCATTTAAAATTAAATACAAAATATCAGGGAGTGAGGATAGCCTGAAAAATTGTGTGAATCGTGGTCCAGCCGGAGCACCTTGGGTGGGGAAAGGGCTGAGCGGTTTTGGTTGGGCCCCGAACGCGGTACTTGCTGCTCGACTAGGCTGAAGTGTCAGCGGCGCTCTGGCTTGGCTGGCACGGAATAGCTCAGAGTGCTCCTGGGTTTACGTTTAGCTTCCGCAGAGGTCACCGATCCACGGCCGCACAGCGGCTCGCGGGGTGCAGGAATGCCTCAGCCAGCATGGCGCAGGATGTGGCCCCGGCGCTGGACCCAGTTCATCGCCTGGCCAAGGGAGGAAAGACAGCGGCTCCCGGGCAGCGCTGGCACAGGGCTGCGGGACGGCTTCACTCTGGGACAGTCCCCAAACGCTGCAGGGACAGGTCCAGCGGCCGGGGGTCTGTCCCAGCGGATGCTGCTGGAAGAGGAGGGATGCTCTGAGGCTCGGGGCCGCACACGAGCCCCCAGAACCCGCCTCCGGCCCTCAGGTGCCCCCTGCTCGGTGCCATTACCCAGGGCTGCGGGAAAACGAAGGCTGGCTGGGCAAAGAGCATCTCTCTGCTAAGAGGCAAGAGCAGCAAAGGCATCCCACGCCCAGAGCTCTCTCCAGGCTGCCCGTCTGGCATCCCATGGGTGATGCTCGCCCCATGGGGGCAGGTCCCCTCTGCCCCCTGCCCTGGGCTCGGACCCCCCTCCTTTTCCCCATTGCCTCCCCATCCGTGCTTCCTGGCTGTCTGGAGGGGGCTGCAGGATCCGTGCTGCTCTGTGAGAGACATGGGCTGCGTGGAGAAGGCTCTCAGCCGCTGGCTCGGGTGCCCGCAGCCTGAGCCCTGCCCGGGGCGCAGCGAGGACAGAGCCCCTCTGCTCCCCGCCGCCCTCCCGGACCTCCCAGGCAGCGGCAGGTGCTCCCGGCACGGCGGCACATATGGATCCTATAAGGGCTGAGATCATCCCTCCCGGCAGCCTCGCTCCTCCGTGCACCGGGGAGCGGTGGGGAGGGACGGTGGCGCTGGGACCCCGGGGCTGCCCAGGGGCTCGGAGCCCTTCGCTGCGCTGGGTGCTGCCCGGGTGCAGCGTTTGGGGCGAGGGAGCAGCCCCGGCTGGGCTCACCCCGCCAGCCGAGAGCAAAGGAAAGCCCTTTTCCCGCTGTAAACCGAACATGTGAGATCTGGAAGTCTCCGAGACACAATAAACAGGGGATCCCAGTATGCTTTAAGTGTGTCCCAGTCTGGATCTCTGGACGTTAATGGCCTAGATGATTCATTTTCTTTTGTACTTTCATGGCATCAGTTATCACATCATTTGATTTTATTTTTGAAGATTTTTTAAGCCCACAAAATACTGGAAAGAGTTAGAATGGATTCGAATTACAAGGTAAAATATTTCCCTCCAAAGCTTCATAAATACTTGATTTTTTTTAAAATGCTATTATTTTAACTTTCAGAGAAAGGCAACGTTTGCCAAATCTTGCTTTGTGCAGTAAAACCAGTCCAGTGTTACAGGGATTTAATATAATAATAACAATAAACTGTCAGAGGAGACCTTAAAAACAAAGGGCCCTGTCTGCCGTGCATGGAAATTCAAGCTCACATGCCCCGGGGTCCGTAGCTCGGTTTCCCCCGCGCGCCGGGGAAGTGATCACATGCGAGCCCCAGCCCCGACGTGGCTCCCCGCTTCTGCCCGGCCCCGCACAATGGCCTGATCCAGACCCCGCTGGCATCGCCCGGGTCTTCCCACCGACCTGGGCAGGTTTTGAAGCCGGAGCAGCTCCTCCGAGAGCCACGTTATCCATCTGCGAGCTGAGAATCCAGCCCCTTATTTACCGAGGCTTGGAAATCCCTGAGGATGGAGACGTCCCCGGCGAGGTCCTCGGCCGCATCCCCGTCCTCAGCCCCGACCCGGTGCCTGCCCCTTGCATCCATCCTGCGCGGGGCCAGATCCGCAGCCGCAGAGGGAGCTGAGCGCTGAGCGCAGGGGGGGTTGCAGGGTTACCGTCTCCGGGGGTGCGAGTGCCCAGGGGGCAGAGCGGGGTCCTGGCTCCTCCCGAGCTGGCACGGGCTCAGCCTTGCAGCTTTTTGTGTCTTTATTGGTTTTTTCCCCCTGCAGTTGGTCGGGTTTTTAATTAATTCACAAATCTCATTTGGGCACCGGAGCTGGGGGTGGAAAAAACTCTGTCTGATGTTGATTTTGCAAATCAGCACTGGCCATCTCAAACCAGCTCGGGGGGCATAAGCACTGGGGCTCCCAATAACCCAGGAGGAAGCCTCTTGCTTGCGGAGCAGATCCGCCACTTTGATGTGCTCCCACAGTTATTCTTTCATTTCTTGAGCAAATAATCTGGATTTTCACAATATTTACCTTGGAAATAATTATTTGTGTAAAGCATTCGACCAAGATAAACAGCGAACCGCTGGGTCTCTCTGCGGGGCTGGGCGCGCAGGCGGCCCGAGGCCTCACCTTCCCCTAAACCTGCCCCAGCGTGTGCCCCGCCAGCAGCAGCCCAGGGGAAAACGGGCCTTAAAGCCGAGCACAGCCATGTCCTAAGGATCCGGTCGAGCACTGGGGACAAACCCCGCGTAGCCTCAGCTGCAGGGCATGTATAAGGATAGAAAAATGCAGTGGCTCTGCCCTTCACGAATTGCCCGTGTCTGTAACAGGGGCTATTGCATCCCTGAATTCCCACAGATCCAGAGGCTGTAAAGGAGAAGCAGGAAGGGGAGGAAAAAAAAGGTGAAGGAAGGTTCAAAGGCCTGCCACAGCTTCGGTTTTTCATCTCTAGTTAATCTCTGCAAGGCCTGAGGCAAAGTCACCTTTGGGTCAATACTCAGGTGTTTTTATCTGCCATCCCCATCTGCCCGGAGCTGCTCCCCATCCCTCCCGATTAGCCGGGGCCGCAGGGCAGGGCGGTGGGGTGCCCGGGGAATCCGGTCCCCCCGGTTCAAGCCAAGCTCTCCCAGGGCAGAGGGTAAATCCTGCACCCGCGCTGCACCCCAGCGCCGGCTCCCCGCCACCCGCCGCCCCACGGCCACGGAGCAGTGTCACACCTGAGTTTTTAGAAGCAAAAAGGCTTTTAAATTGAGCATGAATTAACCGCCGCTGTCGGTACAGCGCATCGCCGGCCGGTGCGTGCCCAGGGACGCGGGGACGGGAGGAGGGTGCCAAGCCCCGTGCCCTCGACCTGCCGCTCACCCACGCTCCTGCGGCGAGCACGGGCCGGCCGCTGCCCGCCCGGCAGGCTGGTGAAGGGCGTAAAGGAACAAACCCACCCAGGGCTCAGCTCTTTCACCTCCAAGGCTTTTATTAAGGTGTGCAACACGCCCACGATCACGTATCACGATATGACACAGGCGAGCAGGAGGGCGGCGAGGCAGCGAGAGCAGCGCGAGCCTTGCAGGGACGCTGCCGGACTCCTCCGGCCCCCAGCGCTGGGTGCAGAGGCCGGCACAGGTCGCTTTGAGCCGAGGGGGCCCTTCGCCACCAAAACGTCCTGTTCAGAAGCAGAGTTTTGCGGGTCTCCCCGCGTTACCCATCACGGCAGCAGCCCCGGCGGGAGCGGAGCCCGGCCGTGCCCGGTGCGGGACGGGAGGAGGCTCGGCGCAGCCCCTGGCCCCGCGGGTCGCTGGTGGGCTCGGCCGGGGTGATTTATTTGCAGTGCAGTAGCATCTAGCGGTCGGTGGAAGCCGGGATCTGCCCGGGCTGCCGGCTGCGCCGTCCCGCCGCTGCACCCCGGCACCAGAGCGGGGTCCCGGCGAACCTCTCGGCTCCGCTCCTCCGAGGGCAGGAAGAAGTTTGGCCGGGGGACACAGCAACTCTGAAATCTCTCATCACCCTCCTTTTGCAGACGAGAAACTCAATGAGCCCTGGCTTTGCACAGCGGCTCCGGGCAGGACGGGGAGCGCCGTCCCCTCCTGGCTGAGCCCTCGGCTTACAGCAAAACCGCCCCGCTGCTGCTCCTTCCGCACCAGCAGCTTCAACAGAACAATGTCATACGAACACTTACTAAAATACAGCAAACAAACACAGCATCTCCTTTTTAATCTCTATTTAAGAAGACTGTTCTTTGTATTCTGCACGCAGTCCTCACTGGGTAAAATGTAGATTAGAAAAAAACATTCTCTTTGCTTTCAAATGATAAATTAATATAAACACCAGCAGCACAACTTGCAAGCAGCTTCCTGATCATGCACCGTGTTAAAGCATCTCCCGCGACAGACAGATGTGCATATACATACACTGGCTGTAAGGAAAAATCTAAATTAACTCTAATACTGAATCTAAAAAAAATATATCGGATTTGAATCAGTTGACACTTAAATTTATTTTTAAGCATTCTGAGGTCACTTTTCAGAATGATTTTTTTCTCTTTCTCTCTGCATGAGTTTAGATCTTATCTGCAAAGCTTTTACACGTGCTTCATTAGGCCGTGCACCGGGGCGAGTCCCGAGGAACAGCTCAGGACACCTTGCTCGCACCGAAAGCGGGAGCAATGTGTAACGGTGGCTGGGTTGTTTCCGAACGGGCACACGGGTGCGGGTGTGATGCGGGGGATGAGGCGAGCTTGTGCTTGTGCCCGAGCACGCGCTGAAGTGCTTTGCCCAGGTGCGTTTAACGGCTTCGCCGCCCGGAGGCCCTCGCTGCCAGGCTCCCGCACGGGGAGCTCACCGCAGGGCCCGTCCCCGCACACGCGCGGCTCAGCCGGGCTCACACAAAGGACCGTAAATTAGATTTAAGAGATGAGCCTCGTCACCCCGGGCTCAGCAAACCCCAAGGCCCTGAGGTCTACCCAGCCCAACGCCCCACGGTCCCCAGACCAGCGGGACACGGTGCAGAAGATAATCAATACCCATGCAGAGGGAAAATGGAGATGAATGCTTCGGAGACCCTCAGCTACGTTGGAGAGAGATGGGAAGGACAGGGTGGGCACCCAGGCGCTCGGTGAGCGCTCTGCACCGGCGTGCGGCACGGAGATGCCACCAGCCAGCCCCGTCCCGGCCAGGAGGGCGAGGGCTGGGACGGGGCAGCGCCGGCGGCACTTCAGGGGCTGGGGGCGGCCGCGCTGGCGGGGCACGCCGGGCCGTGCTGCATGCAGCGGATGAGCTCCTTGCGGTTGTCCAGGATGGTGTCGAAACTCTCCTGCAGCCGGTTCTGCTGGTCCACGACTTTCTGCTGGAGGCCATGGATCCAGCGCAGCAGGGCCAGGCGCCGGTACATCACCAGCTGGATGTGGTGCTTCTCCTTCTCCCGCTCCTTGAAGCGCTCCTTGTCCTGGAGGTGCTGCACGGCCTCCGCCAGCGCCGGGAAGAGGGTGCCCACCTCGGGCTCGGCCACTCCCGGCTGGGGTGGGCTCCCGGGGAGGGGGGCAGCAGCAGGAGGGTCCCAGGCGCTCCCGCAGGCGCTGTCGGGGCTGTCGATGCTGAGGGAGCTGCTGGCGTAGCCGTTGTCCTCCATAGGGGAGCTCGGGGGCTTGCCGCATCCCCCAGCCGCCTCTTTGGCAACGGCGTTTTGGCCCCCCACCCCCCCGACCTCCGCTCCCTCGGGGGGGCTGCGCACCCCCTGCTCGGGGAGACGCGGCCACGCGGCGCCCAGGCCCGGGGCGGCGTCCCTAAGCCGGCCCTGGACCATCTGTCTCTGCATTAATAACAGCAGATTATCGGATGGATTTGTCGTGTTTTCGCTCCGGCTGGAGCCCTCCTCCGGCGGGGTCCCCGGCGCTGGCCGGCTCCAGTTCTCGTTGCTGTCACACACCTCTCCCACGAAGTTGGAGTTGGAGTCCTGCCCGCACCCGGCCCCCGGGACGGCCGTGCCCAGCGCCGGGCCCCCCCGGCACTGCCGGAACGGGGCGTTCGCCGGGGCGCCGGGCGGGCAGACGGCAAACATCTCGCCGGTCTCCTGCCTGCAAGAGAGACGCAGAGCCGTAACGCGTCTGCGGGGTATGCGGGCTGGCACAACCAGAACTCCGATCAGCTACAGCGAGACAAAATATTCCCTTACTTTGTCTCTCCTTAAAACTGCTGAACCCCAGCCACGGGCCAGGCCAAAACCCAACCGCCCGAGGCAGAAGGGCTCGTCCTTTCCCGGCGTTCGGCCGCGGCTCTCAGCGTGTCCCCAGGCAACATCGTCCAGGGGCAAATTCTCACCCGATGCAGGCATCCCGCACCCATCTCTCCTCCCTGCGAGCTCCAGCCCAAACCCACGCTTCGGTGGCTTCCCTCCGGTGACTGCCGGAGGCCATCGCAGGGCGCGGGCACGCAGCCGGCACGCTCTGCTCCAGCAGCGTTTGTGCTTGTGGTAGATGCAATTAATTCAGTGCTGGTAGAGGTTTGCTTGGAAGGAGCTGCTTTTCCACCAGCAATACAATTTATTTAAGCAGGTGAGACTGCCTGGGCTCCTCCGCACCAACCCTGCCGTCTCCCCTGCGACGGGCTGTGGGTCAGGTCTGGTCTCTGCCAGCGCCCAAACCAGTAACCCCACTGGGCTTCTTCCTTCTCTGCAGGACTGGGAGCAGGCAGGACCAGAAAATGAAAGGTTAACCCAGCACTTCTTGCCGGGTCATTAGCAGTGAGAGCTGCCGTGCTCACAAGAATCACATGAAGGAAAACCCATCGAGTGTCCCGGTTTCACCCCTGGAAAGCAGCACAGAGGCAGGATGGGTCTGGGGCGCAGCGTGCCCAGCTTGGGGCGTGGGGCACGGGCTGCAGCAGTAACGGGGTCCCAGCCAGCAGCAGGGAAGGGCCGTGAAGATGCACCACGGCGCAGTACGACCCCGGTGCCACCGCCTCGGCCCCGCGCCCCGCGGCTGGTTGTGCCCTGCAGCGTGCACGACGCCCGGGGCTGGGCAAGGAGAGCTCAGACCTACAAGAGCTGTTTGCAAGGGCAAAGATGGCACCAGAGAGAGGCGGGCGAGAGCCTGCGCGTGGGGGGGCTCCCGAAGGCCTGGGACCCCGGGACCCCCCACACCGACACCGGCACGCGGCCGTTTGCGCTGCCCGGGACTGGGTGACAGCACCATGAAACTGCTGCACCCCGTGCAACCGCCGCGTCCCGTCGGGCTGCTGCCGGCGGGTCCCTGGCGAGTGGGGCAGCGTGGATGTGCCGTGGGAGGATGCGTGCCCACAGCCGCGGGGCTGGGCGAGCCGAGGAGCATCCCCGCACCTGCGGAGCCCCCCGAGACTGGCTGGGGGGCGGCGGGGGAGAAGCGGGTCCCCCGGCCCGCAGCCGCACCCTCGCCCGGCCGAGCCGCTGCCGCACTGCGCCGGGAAACCGCGCGTGGGGGGAGGCGGCGGCACCGGGCGGGGGGGGGCTGCGACCCCCGGGCCCGGCCCGGCCCCGCTGCGCGCCGCTCCCACCCGCCCCGGCCCCGCCGCCCCGGCAGCGAGCACTCACCGCCGCCCCGGGCTCGGTTCGCCGCCGCCGCCGCCGCCGCCGCCGCGGGTGGGAGCGGAAGCGGCCCCGCGTGGGGAGGCGTCACGGCCGCACTTCCGACGGCGCCCGCGGCCCCCGCGCCTCCCCCGGCCGCGCTGCGGGGCTGCTCCGGGGGAGGACGGGGCTGCCTGCCTGCCGCCTCTGCCTCTGTCCATATAGATCTCTATACGTGCCATGCCTCTATATGCATCCATAGCATCCCCCGGGAAACTCCTCCCGTGTCTGCCTGGCCTGAGGGGGAAAGGGGAAAATTCCCACCCGTGTCAGCCCGGCCAGGGAGAAGGGTGGGAGAGGCTCTGAGGGGGCAGGGGGCCATGGGCTGGAGCCCCCCGTCACCCACAGCCCCGGCGTGAGGTGGGAGCGGGGCCGTGCGCCGGGCTGGGTGCGTGAGGGTGCATCCCACCGTGGGTTTCGGACACGCCGACTCCTTCCCAGCCCCTGCCCCGTCGGTCCCGTGAGCCTCAGCAGGTCCCCACGGGGACGAGGGGGATGGGGGGACCCACGCTCTCAATGGGGCCTTTATTCCCCTCGCCCACAGCCGGGCTCTCCGTGCGCTGGGAAAGGAAAAGGCTCAGCAACATCAAACGGCTCCCATGAGCACCCGGCCGGCACCGGGGGTCACATGAAGCACCGTGAGCGTTTCGGGAGATAAAGAGGTTTTGTGGGGCCGGGGGGGAGCCGCACCGCGCGGCGGCAAGGCCGGTGGCCTGGGGCTGGGAGCCGGGGCGGGGGCAGTTGGGGTGCCGCAGACCCCCCGTTAACCACAGGGCTGCCCCGGGCGGGGATGGCCTCATTCCTGCCGGGTCCACCTGACGCGGCCTTCACCAGCGTCCCGTGGTAGCTCTGGGGTAGACGTGGCATGAGCACAGCGCCGTCACCCCAAGGGCTCCGCAGCCCAAGCCCACGCTCACCAAAGTGAGTCTTGCCGAGGGCTCAGCACCTCCCACGCATCCCAGAAGAAGAGGAGGAGGGGATGAAGGTGCTTTCAGGGTGGACAAAGATCCTCTCCGAAGCTCTGGACTCTTGGAGATGTGATGTGGGGGAGAAACGCCAAGAGCAGATGTTCCCCCATGACATTGCAGGGGTTCGGAGCAGTGGAATAACGCTAATAAGTGACAAATAAGTTCTTTTAACTTCCCATCTGCCTGACGGGCCCCTAGGCAGCCTCCCCTGCTCCAGGCTGCTCCGGCCCCAAAGGCTTCGACACCTCCATCGAGGAGAAATTGGTGGGGAAGGACCGAGAGCTGTAACTGGGGCACTTGGGCTGCAGCACTCCTCCTAGGACAGCCTGAGATTAAAGAAACAAAACCTTCCCGTCACACAGGAAAGGCAGAAACCGACTCAGAGGCGTCTGTGAATGGGCAGGAAAGCAAAAAAGCGTTTGGGCAAACAATGGGCTCAGCTCTGCTCTGCTCTGCCGGGAGCTGAGCGTTTGCTTGTTAGTGCTGGTTTGTGTTTCGCTCCCATTCGGGGCCTGAACTTAAAGCAAAGCAGAATATTCATCACTGAGAGAGCAAGGAGGAAAGTTTCATCCATTCGGGGACCTTCTCCTCCAGTTTACTGAGAGGAGGCACATCTGAAACAGGCCTTTCTCATCACCGGTTTAGACTTCAACAAGCAGAAGGAAGCTACAAGTTCAGCTGAAGTTTGGCTTGCGGGGTTTGCTCCTCTCTCGGCTTTACTCATCCCCATTCTAGGAATTCCCGCGGGGCTGGTGGGTGCGGACGTGCTGGAGCCTGCTGCAAACCTGCTGCGTTGGCTCCGGCTCCGCTGGCGCTGGCGGGAACCTCCCCCGCGTTTGGGGGGGTCCTCCCCCAAATGCCGGCCATGGCGGGAGCTGGGTGGGTGCTGGGTTCGCGCAGGGGGCCGGCAGCAACGGCTGCAGGGGGCTGTCTCGCTGGGATTGGTTTTGCACTGGTGCAGCTGGTTCAGCCCAGCACCCCCAGCCCCAGGATTATCTGTGTCTGATGGAGACCAGGGGGATTTGCTGCCTGCAATGAAAACAGCTCCGTTTCCCTGCGAGCCAGCCGTCCCCGCAGCCCCAGCTGCCCCTCGCCCCAAGGACACTGCCAGCGGGGACGGCTGCGGGGAACCCCAGCTCGGGGCGCAGGGGAGAGGGGACGTGGGGACATGGGGAGGGCTGGGCTGGTCCCTTCAGGGGCAGGGGGAAAGGGAAGGTTTGGAGGTGGAGGGGGCTTAGTGGTGGATTTCAGAGTGGTCTTCCCCTCCCCTTCCCCCACTTTGTTCCAGAAATAAATTAAAAGCTCTCCCTCCAGGAAATTAAAAATCATTTAAGAAGACTGAGCCCAGGACCTGATGCGCTGGGTTTTCAGAGCTGGGCGTCCTGGGCGAGATGAGCGCAGTGCGCCTGGGTGCTCAGAGGGGAGAAGGGTGCTGGGGTGACCCCCCCCGAGCCGCTCCGGAAGGCACTGGCACCAGATTTCTCCACCAAAGCAGGTCCCTGGGACCCTGGATGCAGCACCCTTCCCCTGGGCTCAGCGTCTGTCCTGGCTGTGGGAGCCCCCTTGCACCCAGGGGACTTCCATGACCGCCGAGACCTTGCACCAGCAGAGACCCAGCACTGCCGCGGGGAAACGCCGGAGACGGGAGCCCGGCACTGGCCATGGTGGAAATCATCCTTCAAACCCGGCGCCTAGCTCCCTGCTCCTCGCACTCGCCCCGCGCGCGGGGCGGGCTGCCGTCTGCTTCTCATCTGCCGTGCGTCCCACTAACCGATGCAACGTGCCACGGGCTTTGAACAAAATTGGTCCCAGAAGGAGCCCTCGCACTCGGCCCCGTGCCCGCGTGACATCGGCCCCGTGTCGCAGACATGGCAGTGGGTGCCCGACCTCTCTGCCAGGAAGGAGGCACCAGGGAGTTGAAAGCCGCCGGTGCAGGATGGGTTAGGGCTGCAGCACCCACAGGGCCCCGTGTGCGGCCATGTCCAGCCCTGCCAGTGGGGACCCGGGATGGCGGAGGGAGGGGAAAGGGTCTTTGGCATCAAGCAAGGGCTGCCTCCTCCTGCCCCGAGGGCAGGGACCCCATGGCTTTGCCGGGGAGCTGCGGGGTGCAGGAACAGGTGAGTGCCAGCGTTGCTGCTCCCCAGGTTCTGCCTGCAGCCCCTCTGCCCAGTCTGCATGTGCAATGCATGCCCATGCGCACCCGCCGCATGCCCACACGCGTGCACTGCATGCCCACTGCATGCCCACTGCACGCCCACTGCATGCTCACCAGCGCTTGGGCTGGGAGAGCAAAGGAGCACTGGTGCGCAGGGAGGCTGCGTGCAGGGGGAGGCATGTGGGCTGGAGCTGCAGCGCTAGAAGGAAATGAATCATGTTTTGGGGGAAATTTCCACATTCTTCCCCTCCCCGGGCTCCCATCGGTTCCCACCTCCCGCCCTGTCCTGCATGGGGCACCGGCCTGGCTGCGCACGCCGGGGGCGATGGCCATGGTGGGGCCATGCTCGGCCACGCAGAGATGCTGGGATGGGCTTGGCCAGGCACCTTCGTGGCCAAGAGCACCCGGGCACCCGCCTGCCCGGGACACAAGTCACCCAGGAGCCACCGTCCCGCCAGCGGGCTCAGCCCGGGGCCCTGGTGCTGAGATGGGGAACCCGTCCCGAAAGAGTTAAGGGTAAAACATTGCAAAAAAAAAAAAATTACAAAAGAAAAAAGTGCCCTGAACCACATGCGACCTAACCTCCCCAGCGGCTCATCTGAGTTTAATAACGGAGGAGGGAAATCTCCCAAAAAGCTCTCAGAGAAATTAAAGTAAACAGCGTGCTGACCTCCAACCCTGTGCTGCCCCGCCGCTGACTCGGCCCGGCTGCGGCGGCCACCGCGGCTCGGCATTCGGTGTAATTGTAAACACATTCGGGTAAATACGAGGCGGGGCGGTGGGGGGGTCCTGGGCAGCTCCTGGGCGGGAGCAGCTCTCCCAGCACCCGGCAGAAACTGGGACCGAGTGTCGGGTCAGCCAGGGCAAAGACGTGGCCATGGGCGATGCCGTGGACCGACGGCTCCGGGCTGCGTGGCCGTGCGCATCCCTGGCTGCGAGGGGCTTTGCATGGCCGAGGCTTCGGGACCGACCTTGCCGGTGGGGCCAGGAGCCGCCAGGACTGTCACATTGCCCCGGGACTGCGGGGCTGGGGCTGCAAAACCCAATGTCAGGAGCGCCGGCGGGTCCTGCCGATGGAGGGAGGAGGAGGATGCTTTAAAGGGCTTGTCTTCTGGGCCTCACAAAATTTAAAAACAACGCTCTTCTTTTCACAGGTCCTGGTCATTTTTGTAGGCTGAGGGAAAGAAAAGCAACCCCAGGCTGTGGCAGTGCTGGCGCTCCTCTCCGGGAGGGGCCGGCAAAGCCACCGGCCTCCGAGGGGGGAAGCGGGAGCTGAGCATCGCTGCCAGCCTGGCCCCATCCCTGCTCCATCTTCATCCCTGTCCCATCTCCGTGCCTGTCCCCATCCCCATCTCCAACCCCATCCCTGTCCTGTGGTGCCTGCACACGCAGCATCCCATCGTCTGCGATTCCCACGGGGTTTTCTGGGGAAACCACCCCTCAAAGGCTGGGGAAGGGGCAGAGGGGGCTGGGTGCAGGTGAGCCCCGCTCCCGCTGCTGGCCATCTCCCTGTAAAACAAATTATGTTTCAATCAGAATCAAAGGCAGTGACAGATGCGCTGTATTTGGTGAAAAATGCCAGGAATCCGCAGCCAGATTGGATTTCAGAGGAGCTGGGAATCCCGCAGAGGCCAGGCCGTTTCAGAGCCCGCTCCCCCCAACAGCTCCCAGCCCAAGGATCGGCCCTTGGGATGCGTCGGAATACGGGGGAGAGGAGGAGGAGGCGGCGGAGGAAGGGGCCACGGGGCCAGGGAGCCCAGCGGAGGTGTGAACCTCCCGCCGGAGGGACAAGCCATCGGTGCTGGGGACCCGGCTCTGCCCCCGGGACATGCAGCCCGTGTCGGGGGAGAAGCCTCCTTCCTCTTTGCTTTCCCGACTCCCAAAAAAGGGTTTATCTGGTTCGGGGAGATGTGCGCTGCAAGAGAACGAAGCTGGCGTCTGGCAGCCGTTTCCTCTGGGGCTTATCCGCTGCTGAGCTACAGAAGGGGAATATTGACGCCAGCTCCACCCCTTCCACCAGACCAGGACCCGAAAATCACCATTTCCTCTTGGCCTGTGAATCACTAATAAACTCCAGACAGAAAGGCCTGATTAGGAAATTGTTTGGGAAATGGAGAGGAAGGGGGAGGGACCGGCGCTCGGCCGGTGGCTCTGGGTGGCTTCGCCCCTCGGCGTCACCTCCCTGCGCCACGGGACACGTCCCTGCCTCGGGGTCCCCGCGTCCGCTCCGGCCACCGGCCGCATCCCGAGCCCAGCCCAGGGGCTCTCCGAGTCTGGCTACAACCAAAGTTCACCAGCAGATGGATTTGTCCATCTGCGAGGATTTGGGGATGAAAATCACTGTACATTTAAGCGTGTATTTTTTCCTTTGATCGCTGTCCATCGACTGTGCCAGGGCAGCGGCGCCAGGTGAAACCTTTCCATCATTTGATATCTGCGGCTGGGCACTCGCCAGCTCTGAGCACGAGACCCTCGGCTCCTGCCCAAGCACCGCGCGTCCCTGGGCTGTCTCCTGCCCACGCCAGACCCGGCCACGGGCTTCTCGCAGCCCACGAAATGGGGGTGCTCCAATAATTTGCAATATTATTGCAAATAATATAATAAGGCAGCAATGCCTGCGGATTACGGCCTGAACATGCGGGAAGTTTGGAAAAGCGCAGATCCCCCTTGCAGGGCCGTGAGCGGTCGGGGGGGCTGCACAAAGCCTCGCGTGCCCGTGGTGGACGCCGAGCCTCCGCCGAGCCGGGGCGATGCTGGGTGCTGGTCCCGGGGTCCGGCTGCGGTCTGGTGCGGCTCCGAGGGCAACGTGGATCCGTGCGCCCTCCGCTCCGCCGCCCAGCGTGTGCTTGGGAACGGCTGTGCTGTTGCCCTCACCAAAACCTGATCATTTCAAGCAAAACAAGCCCCTGCGGCCAGGCTGCCCTTAGGAAGGGCTGGTGTAGTTCCTCGGGAAGGGCTGGTGTGACGGGACTGTGCTGCAAACGGCCCGTGCCAGCGCTCGGGGCAGCACCGTCCTCGTCCCGTGCCGGTCCCCGCCACAGGTCCTGCAGCACAGACCTCTCGGCAGCGATGGGGCCATCCCCTCCCGCCCTGCGGCTCCCCCCCGCCCCCAACTGCTGCACACTTGTCCTGAAACAGAAAGGCTCAACATTTGGACTTCATAACGCAGAAAACTTCAGGATTTTGAAATTTCAGTCTTGGACACAAATCTGATACATTCCATAAATGCTTTAATTTATCCCTTTGTCACATTATTTGATAAAAGGTTTCATTTCAGCTGCCCTGCTTTGATTAATCACTGTAACAGATCCTAACCTGAAGGAATCATCTTATATTGCGTTCATGGAAATTAAATGTTTGATTGCACACAGTCAGAATTTTCTGATGTGGAAACTGCTCCACTGGAGAACTTTGAACAAGCTCTAATCAAAAAACACTTTGGGTTTTTTTTTTTCTCAGCTTCCCCTTCACCTATAACAAGTCAAAACATCTGTTAAAATTCAATCAGAGCAAAACTGGCTGGAAGAATTAAAATGCGGAGCGTACAATTAAATGACTGTCCACGTTGCAGCCAGGTGGGACAGCGGCACGCGGGCTCTGCACGCAGGGTGTTGATCCGGCCGGCACAGGCTGCGAGGGAGCGGGGCCCGTGGGGCTGTCCCGCCGCCCCGTCCCCTCCTGCCCCGGCAGCGGCCCGCTGCCACCGCGCTCGTCCCTCCATCGCTGTGAGCTGCACGGTCCCAGTGGCACCTGCGGTGCCAGCGCCGGGTCGTGCCAGCGCCGGGGACGGTGGGGACGCCCGGGGTCGCAGGCAGCAGGTGCCAGCCCCGGGGCGGCGCGGCAGGCCCCCGGTGTGTGCTGGTGCTGGCCCGGTTCCCCCCGCAGAAAAGGCCTTTGCGGCAGAAGGCGCCTTTTGAACCGAAAAGGACGTTTTCCTTATGCTTGACATCCTCTCCTTTTTAACAAAAATAGAGACACTGGAATTCCAGGGTTGGGCTCATTTTCCTCCTCTTTTTCCTTTTCCGTGGCAGGGTGAGGGGTTTAAATTTCCCTAAGCCATGAGAAAAGGCAGGGGGATGAAAAGCAAGAGGGAAAACCAAAACCCCGCGGGCATTTGGGAACAGGAGCACTCTTCCGCAGGGTCGGCGTGAGCGGGCGGGCAGCAGCCGCTGCTTTTCGGCGCTAATCCTGGCCGTGGCCGGGCTCGGCCGTGCCGCAGGTGCCCCTGTGCCGGACGGGGAGCGGTGGCACGTTTTCGAGGTCGGAAAGTGGACTTTTCAGCAATTAGAGCGGCATGCCAAGATAAACCCCCGCTTCCTGGCGGGTCCGTTCCCATCAGCCTGTTTGGGTCCCGGCGAGACGGACCCCGGCGAGGGGCTCTCCTGGCGGGAACAGCCCGGCAAATTCTCTCTGCATGGGTGAAATTCCCTCCGCTACCGAGGTTATTATCTCCCAACAGGAACCAACAATATCCTTTCATTTAGGCACTAATTTGAACAATGTGCGCCGGCCGGGGGAGGAAGGGCGCTCGCTGCTCCGGAGCCTTTGAAAAATCCAGGCGGGAGCCAAACCAGAGGGAAAACAAAACCCCACAATGATGCGAACGGCTCGGCGATGCAGGGCCGCAGGCCGGTGCCGGTGCCGGTGCTCGTGCCGGTGCCGGTGCTGGTGCCGGTGCCACAGGCTCTGGCCGTGCCGCCTGTGCAAAGGGCAAAGCCACGTGCGCTTCCAGGGACACGCTGGAAAGAGCCGTGGCGCTGCCAGGCACAGGGACATCCCGGGGCACCAGGCGCCCGTGTCCCAGCTCGTGTCAGGGGAAAATTATCGTTCAGGCCATCCCGGAGCCGAGAGCCCCCTCCAAGGGGGGGGTTTTGCCCACTGGGGAAAATCGCCTCCTCTGCTTAACCAGCCTGTTCAGCCTCGTAATTACAATTTCCACAGGGCTGGAGGGTGGAGTAAAACACTCTTAAACTTGTTCTATCATAAAGCTCACACTAGGCACCAGAAAAAGTCAGAGTGTGTAATTGATGACGATAAAAACATTTTAATTTCCGTTTTTCAGGAGAGACAAGACAAACGCAGCAGGAGGAAGGCAGCATCCGCCGAGAGCGCATGTGTCCCTTGCAGCTCCCCACGCCGCCGCTCCAGCACCCAGGGGCCAGCAGCAGCGTCCGACGGGCTACGGCCGCCTCACCCCGCGCCGTTTGCAATGGGACCAGCGTGGTTTGCAATTGCTCCTCAACAGGGATCTCCGCTGGCACGTGGCCAGCAGCAGCAGCATCCTCATCCCCGTCCCCATCCCCGTCCCCGTCCCCATCCCCATCCCATTCCCATCCCATCCCCATCCCTGTGCCTGCTGGGATGCAGCATCCCGTTCCCACTGGCCGCCCCAGTGCTGGTCCCTTCTGGGCAAACCGCACGGGGGCTTGCAGGGGGAGCTGGGGCATTTCTACTGTATTTACTCTTAAAGTGTGGCCGTTATGAATATTCACACCCGCGTGGGGAGAGCAGGCGCGTTCCCCGACGGGGATATCAGTTGGAACATCATCTAATTGATTACGTGGAAATTGAATTGCTCCTGGTGGAAAGGGAAGCCCTCGCCTCGCTCTCGGTGAATTAATTTAGCTTGTGCCATTCTTCGCTGTGCTCAATTAATCTTGTTAAAGTGATATAATTTTAGCTCGCACTTCACACACAGGGGTACCGGGGAGGCCCTGGCTGGTAACGACGGGAGGTTAGTTAATGACAGGGTAATGGGGGCTCGGTCCCTTCATGCGGGAGGGACGGTGGCGGGAGAGGGGCTCCTGCCCCGCGCTGCTGGCCCTGGCCCCAATGTGCAGGATCAGCCCCGGGACCGGCGGGACCCCAGGGTGCCGTCCCTGCCGGGGGGGCCGGGGCCACCGGGATGCAGGATGCTGGGTGCCGCGGCTGGGACGCGCGGCGGGTCGGGTGCCTGGGCTGTCCCCGGCTCCGCGCCGAGACAAAGAGCGTCGGCTCCCGCGGCCCCCCGGCAGCTGGCGCGGGGGGACGTAATCCCACAAAAGTCCTGCTCCAGGGGGATCAGCGGGAGAGGTGAGGGGCACGCCGCCGAGCCCCCGCCATCGCTGCCCCTTTCTATCCCCGCTATTGACTGCCTAAACAGTTCTTTGGTGATTACAATGTAAATATAGCTTTTCATGGAGTAAAGGCCTTTTATGGGATCCACACACACTTAACCACTTAACCCCGGCGACAAAAGAGCAGTGAATTAGCTGTTTAGAGGCTGCTCGTGCAGAAAAGCGGGGCCCTGAATAGGATTTGGGGATCTCTGTGTATCAATTGCTATGCTTCAGGGGCCCTCAATGGGGCTTTTGGCGTTCGAGCATGTGCCAAAGGGCTCGCGTGGGTATGGATGGAGTGTCAAAAAAAAAAAGAAGAAGAAAAAAAGCAGCTGCTTCTCTTTAATAAAACAATGATTTATTCATAGCGACTTGGGGAAGAGGCGGAGGGGACACGGGGAAGTGCCAAAGCGATGCTCGCCCTGCTCCGTGCTCAGGAGCGGAGCCTGCCTGGGGAGCAGGAGGCATGGGGACCCCCGGAGCAGCCTGAGGGGACCCCGGAGCAGCCCAGGAGGCAGAGCCGGGTCCCGCTGCAGCCCCAGCCAAGCAGCAAAGGGGTCCCTGTCCTCCACTCCCTCGGCCCTGGGCACCTTTGGGGGGGTGCAGGAGCCAGGGGCTGGGGGAAACCCCCTCTGCAAATCCCCCGAGCACCTCGGCAAAGCCGGGTGGCAGCCGGTGTCACCCCCGCCCCGGGCGCAGCAGTGGGGCCACGCACGGGCATGGATGCGGGGGCCAACGTGGGGCTCAGTGTGCGGCCCCCCGTGCCCAGGACGGGTGCGGAGGAAGGAAGGCTGCACTTGGGTTAAATGAGCCCAGGCTGCCGTGGCCATCCCCGCCGAAGGATGCTGCAGCCGGGACAGGACCCTCGTCCCGCCGGGGTGGGCAACCCGGGCTGGCGGGGAGTGGCCGAGCGTCCCCGGGCGGGTGCCGGGCCGGCGGTCACGCGCGGGGGCACAGGGCTCGGCCGCCCCCCCAGCTGCGCCCGCCGCTGAACAAGAGAAGCCTTCACGGAGAGGGGGCCGGGGGAGCAAACTCCAAGCAGATCTGGAACGAACGGCCTGAAACGAGGAGAGGCACCGGGACAAAGCCGGGGCTCGGCGTGGGAACGGGGCGGGTGGGAGGGATGGAAAGGCGGCAGCGCATGGCCGGGTGCGTGGCGGGAGAGCGGCCGGCACCCGCACCGGCACCAGGCGGGCTCCTTCCCGGCGGGATGTGGGTGTCCCTGACGCGGGTGCAGGGAACAGTGCCCGCCTGTTCGTTCACGTCGAGCAAAAATCAGGGGGTGCGGGGACCCCGGCACGGCCGGTCGGCATTGCCGCTCTGCGACGCCGGAGGGACACCAGCAGGTCCGTCCCCTCGCCGTGCCACAGACGGGATCTCACTGAAGGGCCGACAAGGAGCAGATCAAGTCAGGCCACGGCCCTATTTTTAGGCCCGTACAGATGGAAGGATGAAAGAGGAGGGGGGAGCCCGGGGAGGAATGGGAATGAAAGACAAACAAACGCCAAGCAGATGTTGGGAGCGGTGCTCTTCCCCTCGCAGGATGCGTGTGCGGCTCCCGGCGACACCGGCTCTGCTGGCCACGACCCCCGGAGCCCGGGGGGCCGCGGGGCCGGGGGAGAGCGGGGAGCGATGTGCCCTCCTGCTTGTCCCCCATCGCTGGGGTTCACACCGGCACCCCGGGGCGGTGGTGCCGCATCAGCCCCGCGCCCTCATTAGCGGCCCCACGGGGCAAAACTGTAACGAGCTGGGGGAGGCAGTTTGGCGCTCGGCTCATGGGGTGTCCCGGGGGGGCATGGGGACGCGTCCCCCCTCCTCTCGCCGTCCTTGCCAGTGCCTGGCAGCGGGGACAGGCAGCCGCGGGCTCCGGGAGCTCCACGGATCCGGCAACCGGACGGCGGAGCTGAGCCCCTGCTGCGGGATGATCGGGCAACGCCAGCGCGCTGGCGAAGCTTGGGTGTGGATCTTGCTGTCCAGTTCCCGCGCTTTGAATTAAAAACACCCCGTGGTCAACGCGGCACAGCTCTAGGGACGAAGCTGTTGCTTTACGGAGCAGATCCGGTGCCCGCCTCACCCGCCAGCCCGTGGGCACCAGCCTCGGCTGTGCCAACCCTGGCGCGTCCCTGCTGTGCCCTTCTTTGATGCCTGACGGTCTTGCCGGACCGGGGTCATCACCAGGACCGCGATGGGGTTTATTTTGACATCTCCAGTTTCCATTCAAGCTGGAGACACCAGCAGCGTCGCCCACAGGCTTTTAGCAGGAGCCACGGACAAGACTCAGCCAGTGCATGGACAAATCCCGACCCCTCCAGACTTCAATGGGGTTTGGGGCCCTGGTGCCGGCTGATGAGTATCAAATCCAGCTCCTCCAGCCCTGCTTTTGCACCCTGCAGATGTTCGGGGGTCTTTGCCAACTGCATTGACCCCATCTAATCTTTTCTTCCTTCCTTTTCTTTTCCCTTTCCAGCAGAAGGGGATGGGACGAGGCAACCGCGGCGGGTTGGACTGGGGGCTGTTTGCAGCCCTGCAGCCTCCCCGCAGCCGCGCAGCAACACCTCAGGAGCTGTTATCATACTTTGGGGCTCATGTCATCCCATCTCCGAAGATCACACACGCTCGGCAAATCCGTAGGTGGGAGAAGGCTACCAAAATAAGGCCAGCTCTGCCTGTGAGCTCATCCCCCCGGATGCCTTGCTCAGAGCTTTGTAGTGAGAGCGTCGCCCTCACGTCATGCAAAATAGGGAACACATGGCGGGTGTAATTGCCTGTTGCTTTAATTATCTTCTTTACATCAGGGGGCTGGACGGCTTTGCATTACCTTTGCTTGGAGTGTCTGCAGCCGTGGCTGGCGGAGCTGGGATGTGCATCCTGCGGGAGATGCCGGCTGTGGTCATGACCGCCCTGCCACCAGAGCTGGGATGGGATGGGAAACATCCTGGATACCAAAACCTCTACGTGGGTCCTTGACTGGGCTGCAGGGTGGCTCGCCGAGGCACCCTGAGGCCACCAGCCCCGGCAGGCTCGGAGTGCCTCGGCGAGCCACCCTGCAGAAGCCTCGAGCAGCGGCACCATCCCACGCCGCCACCGCGCCAACCTGGAGCTGCGACCAGGAAAAAGCCAGCCGAAGCAGCAGCTCCCGTACCTCACATCCCTAGGCAGGGATGGGGACTGCACGAGGCAGGATCGGGCCCCTGCGCCCCATCCAGGCTCGCTGGGCTGGGGAGCAGGAGGGAGGAAGGAAAAGCCATTTTTTCTAATCTGGCGTTTAATTGCAAAAGGTTGGGGGTTTTCAAAGCCCTCCTTCAGGCTTCATGTAAAATAGGAATGTGGAAATACCACCTCTGCATATCCTGAGCAGCCGGGGAGGTGGCGTTAGCACCTCGGCAGTTAATTATGCTTCGAGTCTCCATGAACCGTGGCGGCTGGAAATTAGGCAGTGCAGAAAGATGCTGCCGTGCTGGCCCGCGCCGCCCTCCAGCCGGGACCTTGAGGCTGAGCACGGCACGGAACGGCACGGCATGACGGCCACAACCAGCCATGCCAGGATGCAGCGGGACGCCCGGGCTCTGGGCAGCATCCCCTCATGGCAGAGGTGAGGGCTTGGATGCTGCAGGCAGCTTTCGGGGTGCCGGGTGGGTGCGAGGACACACGTGAACACGTGCTCGTCTCGCCCTCCAAAGCGAACACGCCTCTCGGATAGTGATCCTCCATCACTGCATGCATGAACATCATCAAATATTGAAAATCAATGGGCCACTGTAAGGGAAGCAGCACAGAGCATGTTGCATCAAAACCGCCTTGAGGAGCAGAAAAAAAAATATTAGCTAAAAATAAAATTAATCTCTTGCAAAGCTGTAAGATTTGCTTCTCACCCCTCCCCCCTGCGCTGCAATCTTTTATGTCATTTTCTTTAATTACAGCTGGTTTAGATCTCTGCTGCCTGGAGAAGCATAGCTGGAGTTAGCCATAAATTGGGCTTCTGGATGATACAAGAGAAAATAATAACCCCCCAGGACTGAACATCTGTCCACACGGAGCACACGCAATGTTATAATTAATATTAATGACTAATAGTTAATATAGAATGAAACTTTTGCTTTATAGGTCACCTAATAAACCCAGCCCCGCTGCAAGTCTCAGATAGCTATTTTCCATGTCACGAGCTCGGCCGGACTCTGCACAGCCAGGAGCCCCCACAGCTCTGCTCCCGGCTGCCGGGTCCCTGTCCCGGGGGCAGCGGGGGGCCAGAGTGCAGGGAAGTTGGGTTGTGGGGGGCTGCTTCAGGCTCATAAATAAAGCAGCAGTCGGGGCGTCCCACCCATGCTCGGCCTCTTGCAGCTGCCGGCGGGTCCCAGGGAGGGAAGGTCTTTGCCAAATTTCAATTTCCCATTTGATTTCAGATCATTAATTAAGCGCGGGCACCCGAGATGTGCTAGGGCTGGTCTGTCGCGGGAGGAACTTCAGCAGGACCCCGGTGCCGGCTGAGGTGGATGCGGCAGCCCCGAGCTCTGCCCCGGCAGGTTAATGCAGCGGGAGCAATGGCCACAGCGACGGGGCGAGGAGGAGACCCGTCCTCCCCGCCGGCTCTGCTCCTGCCTGCACAAGGCAACACCTTTGCATCACCAGTCCTGCAGCGTGGGGTTTCCTTCTTAGTGAGGAAAGCACTTGCCTATTAGTAATAGAGGGCTCTTGTTTTCTTTTCCTACGTTCTTACATTGTATTTCTGTATTTCAGTTAGACTATAGCCATTCCTGCCTATTTCTGCTGCTTTCTGTCTTCTGCGTTTCCTCTTCTAATAATGGAGAGCCAAAGGAAAAGAAACAGATATTGAAAACATCACCTGCTCCGTTCCAAAACCGAACGCACACTAAAGACGTTTTCATGGGCCCAAAAATGCGCCTCATTCATCACTCCTGGAGAAAGGATGCACCAGCTAACGAGCGGGTTGAAAGCCAGAGAGGGTAAATAATTGTGACATGGCTGCTCTAGAAGACACCCTCCCCGTCTGCACTTGCATGGATGCCTGGGGGTCTTTTTGTCCTTTAACCCTCATATTGAGTCTGGGACAACTGATTAAAGGTCCAGGACAGATGAGGTGCCGAAGCTCCTGTGATAACCGCACACAAAACATACAGCACGCTTCTTTTCATGTGTCCACTCTGACTTAATTTTTCACATGTTGGAAATACAGATGATTTTAGCCTGGGTCCATCTAGTTTCCCAAATAACCTGTCTATTTGATAAATAACATAAATTAAATTAGACAAGACAAACAAATAGTTTTTTTTCCTCTCCCCCTTTCAGTCTCTTGGCAAAAAGGAAAAAAAAAAGGAAAAGAAAACATAATTCAGTGACTGCCTTGAGCCCCCGAGGAGCCGTGCGGTGGTGAAAGCTATGATTATAAACGTGTCTGCAATGTTAACCTTTAACACGGACCCAAGGCCCTTCCTTCCTCTGCTTGTAAGTTCTTTTTTAATTTCTTCGCTATCGTGTAGGTTCCTAAGAGCTCATTCTCTCTGCAAACTCAGCAGGTAATTTTGCATACTTAGCAGCACTTCTCTCATCAAGGCTCCCCCAGTGCAGTCTAGTATCAGGAGCCCTCCTGTCCCTCGTGCGGGTAAGGGAAACTGAGGCAGAGAGACGTGTGGTTATTACAACTGCCTAACTCGGATGAAAACCCTGATGTCCTACCAAAGTGCAGCCACTTTTGCACCTCATGCAAAGCCAAAAGCAAACATCACCAATCCCGACTCTCAGCTGTAACTGCTAGGAGTCAGCCCAAGGTACAATCGGAGGGGAAAAGCAGAGCGCGAAGCGGAAGGAGCTCTTCCTTCAGCAGAGGCGGCTTCTGCGCAGGCTGAGACGCGCCGCGGCCCTGCCCCGGGCTGCCACAGGACCCTCATTCCCGCCCCGTCACCCCTCTCTGCCTCGACCCTTGGTCAAGCCCTCCTTGCCAGGGGGTCCGGCCGGCCCCAGACCGCTCCTGGCACTTCCAGCAGCAACAGGGGGGGATTTTTGTCGCCGATAGCACAGCGGCATCACCTCAGTGCCAGGAGGGGCGAGCGAATCCATACTTGAAAATGAGAAGCCGAAGCTGAGTTAACGTGCCAGACAGAGGCGGGGCGGGGGGCAGCCCTGGAAGAGCCGGCCGGAGGGACGAGGTGGAGAGCGGGTCGGCGGCAGGGGTGGGAGCACAGGCGAGGTCAGGCCCAACCCCCCAGCCCCCAGCCCTGGTGGGAAGATGGAGGCTGGCGCAATAAGCAGCAGCAGCATCTCCTGCTATTGAGATTTCGGCTCCTACAGGACTCGCCCCTGCCTCCCCAAAGCACAGCATGGGACGTACTCTCACGCAAGGAATTTCTGGGGTGCAATGGAGCGCTTACCAGCAGCAAAGCCTGACCTCCTGGAAGGTTGTTGTGGGGAAAACGTTTACTCTGAACAGCAGTAGCCAGAAATCTTCCCATTCTACGAATTTCAATTTATAAGCTCTTCAGGCCCAACAGTATTTTTCTACTCTTGGCTCTGGAACAATCAAAACATATTTTGAAGGGAAAATTCTGAAGGGAAAGCGAAACAAATGCTATCATTGTGGCTAGCATATGCTGAGGAGAGGCCAGTAAGACCACTAGGACAAAGCCAACCCTCTAAAGTTGCTCTTCAAGCCACTACCCTCTAATGCAAAAATGTAGCAATTATAGGTCTATATAAACTTAATCCTTTGCAATGCCATAGAGCATGGAAAACTGTAAGAATTGCCCCTTGAGTCAGAGTATAGTTTAAGCTTTAATCACCCTTCCCCTTTTGCTAGAGGAAGAGCATTCTCTTGCTGCTCTCTAGTGGCAGGCATTATTAGCAAAATTAAGAGAAGATGCTGAATTTTGCAGCTTTGAGTGTTTTTGTCCAGTAAATCTGTGCTGAATTAGTACAACTTACAAATCAGTGAAAACACCATAATAGAGAATTAACTGGATATTCAGATATCTTCTTTCAGTTACGGTGTTCTCCAAGAAACATCTGATAAATGACTTTTCCTCCTTCATTCTCTTCCCTAAACCTCCCATCCCAAATCCAGGTATACTAATTATTAGAATTGCTAGAATGAACTGAAACAGGCATGCCTCAAGCCAATGATAAAGGAAGTTTTGTCTAGGAACTAACAAAACCAAAACTATTGAAGCAGTAAAAAGAAACATATTCTTAGGACCAAGAATTTTATGCAAACCTAAGTGGGAGACTTGAGGACTTGAGAATTTACATTCCAGTAAACACAGGGTGTGTGTTTTTGTTGTATTCCAATATTATTCCAGCTGTTCCTAGTGAAAGGCTTAGTTGTGGTTACAAAAGAAAAGCAGCAATGAAAAAAAAAAAAAAAGAAAAAAAAGAGACAGCGATAGACAAACATTTTGGAAAAAAATCCCCACGTACACACAACTGAGTGAAATCCTGTAAATTAATTCCAACTGCCTCCAAAATTAAAAACATGTTTTATTGTAAAATTGCACTCCAATAGTACCGTAATTCTTTATAAACATAATATACAGTAAAATATTTTACATGTAGCACACCAGGCGTATGCTTATGATGTTACAAAATTTACAGTTCAGGACACTTCTCTGACAGAGTCAGCAAGTATGTGACATCAAGTTCTAGAAGGATGTTTAGTCTTAGACAGAGACAGTCTTTAGACAGAGCAGGCCACTGTCTTACCATTATCTGGTCTCTAACACATTCAACACGTAATCAGAAATGTCAGAAATGCTGTATATTCTTTCTCAAGTTTCTTTCACACTATTTACAATAGTTGTGAATGATGGATCCTTATTAGATCATTTCCTCATTCTAGAGAAGGCCTTTCATTACTAGCTGTTCAGAAATGGACGATTTCTCTTGGGATGAGTGCAGCTTGCATGAAAACAACAGAACGGATGATTTAAGAGAGTCTTCAGTTGGGCAAAACAAAACAAACAACTTCCCCCCAAAAAAGCAAATAAAAAAACCTCGACACACCTCCTTTTCCTCTCCAACATTCACATTCTTCCCTCTCCACACACACACATTCATATGCATGTGTAAGAACATAAACAGTAATAAAAACTTGGAAAGAAATCCTTATCATACTGCCTCATAAAAGACTGTGACCTTTTTTAAAAGTATACATTTCAAACATAAATTAGAGCTTAAAATGTCAAGCTAATAAATGCTTAACATTAGAGAAAATAAGACATCGGAGGAAGCCATAGCTACCTTCGTACTGCAAGTGTAAACAACAACATGTCCTGCCATAGTTAACACTGCTTTCTTCTCACCCAAACCTGCAGAAATACGTCCTTCATCTGTGCTTTAACCTAACTGCAGCACTTCTGCATCATACCTGTCACACGAATGGTATTTTCAGATGAAACTGGTATTATTGAACCACGTGAGATTGTATGAGGACGGTATGCAGTAGTGTAAGTTTCCTTAATGCTTGGGAAAGACCAAGTTACCATTTCATTCCAAACCAAGCATGGATTTTGTGCTCTCGCTTGCCATGGAGCACTGAGAAAAACCAAAGTGGAATAAACAAGACCATTGCCTGGAAATTACTGGAACTTGTGAATTAAGTGACAGCACGAGAACGTACAGCAATGTGTTTACCTTCCTGATGATTGCTGGCAGATTTGCAAAACAAACAGCAACTGGCAAAGAGATGAGATACAACCTCTGGCCCTAAACAGAAATATTCAGCTCTCCAAGTACTGGAATATGCTTCGGCTTTGACTTGTTTCCTCTGTGCTCTCTACCCTGGGCCGTTTGGCCAGAGACGTTATCACTGCAGTAGGACCTCTTTTCTTCACCTACAGAGGAGCAGAATACATTAGAATATACAAAAATCTCCACAAAATTTAAATTTTTAATTATGAGAGAATTATTTGGTGTGAGAGACATACTAGGAAATCATAGAGAAAATTTAGAACAGCAATGCTCTTAACTACTTGGCAGTGCTTAGTGTCAGTACCTTTAAATAATCTACACAATTGGCAGCACATTCCACACAAATCTTTACCTGAAGTTTTGATTTCTGCTTTGCCTCTGCACTCTTGTCTGGGGAAAGCGTATGAAAGACAAAATTCCTTGAATTTCGAGGTGCGTTTGGATTAAGATCTGACATTGCTGCTAGTTTCTGAAGGACAGCTTTAGGTCTGTTCAAGAGAGACCCATTTTTTACCTGAAGAACAAAGAAATTCTGTGTTAAACCACTCACACGAACAAGACAGCTCTTTTAGTAGGTTACTCTTAATAGAAAAGACTACTCCCTACTAAAATGTTTCTCACTACCATAGAAACCAGAAATGGCCAGAATCTAGGGTCAGCTGACTTTGCTGTGTTTTATATATGCCATTTGGAAATACCATTTTTCAGAACCATTACCAACCTGGATGTCACTGGCAGGTCTGAACGTTTCGAATGGGTTCCTGGGCAATAGTGTTGAGTCTTGTACCACTGCTGCTGGGCTTGCTAGCAGAGACAAAGAGGAGAATACCAGTTTCTGAACTTCATTTGAAAGAATGTAATTTTATATCAAACTGAAGAACTTAGAATTGGCAACAGACAGTAAATACTGTAGGGAAAAAAAAAGTCTGCATCAAATTATACATACAACTGATAGATGACTCTGGCAGTTAGTTCTATCAGTTAGAAAGGAAAATTTGGTTTTGAAACAGCTTTGCACACTTGGAGTCATGATTTTGCCACAACCAAGGAAAACTTAAATTTATTTTCACTACATTACATAGAGTCACAGATATTTGGAGAAACTGCTAGGCTGAATGTCACTTACAATCTTCTACTCTGCGACTTAAAGGCAAGCAAATGAAGAATAAAAGACTAAACAAACACGTAGAGGAATTTATTTCCACTCTACAATTTTTTTTCAAGAGGTAACATACTATTTTATTAAGTAAATACACACAATTATCATCAACCTTGCAGTTGCATATTTTCAATGCTTTTATACCTTTAGCTTTTCAAGTTCTGGAAGACATAAGCTCAGACTGGTGTAAGAAAACTAGACACTGGAGTTTTATGATCCATGGCATGCGTCACTGGAGACCATGAGCGACGACTGGAAGTTAAGCTTTCATTCTCTTATTTGATTGTCACTTCAATAAAAAGTAAACTTACCTTTCTTCTGTAGGGTCTTAGCAGTTACTTTTTTTGCTAGTTTCATGAACTGGCTGTCTTCACCGATTTCTTCCTCCTCCTCCTGCTCTTTATTTTTTTCCTTCTGTAGCAGAGAGAAGACACTTTGTAAAACTGAAAAACTTCATATTAAGAATGAACATTTCATTCAGTATTTTATGTAGACCAAGATCTTTCACTATGTAAATTAATATAGTCTTTTTTATTTACTTTCTACTGTAAAAGTTTATTGCAATTTCTTAGATACTTATCATCCTCGTTCTATTAATGAACAACAAACCTGTAGTATCACATTTAGCTGACAAAGCTGACCTAATACTGAAACTTCTAAAACTTGGAAGTTATGCTCCCAGCGTAAGAGATTTATTCCAGCTTTGAAGCTGACTTGTTTCAGAACATAGTTGTTTTGCCTCTCCCTGCTGAATTAGTTTCTCTCTCTGTACAATACTTGAAGAGAAAGAGCAGAATTCATGATGAAAAACAGAGATAGATTTATGAATGGTATTTTTTTCAGAGTTTAACTTGAGGAACTAACGATTTCAGATCTAGCAATGGTATAGAGAAAGACTGAGCAAGATGCCTTTCTTGAAGCTAACTAATACCTGCTCACGAAGCCACTGTTCTCGTTCAAATCGCTCTTTCCTCCATTTCGCTTCTGTCTCATCAAACTGTTCATTTTCATCATCATTATCTGAATCCCTCTGAAACAAGTCAATCTGTGAAGCATAATCTAGACAAAGAAAAAAAGATAATTAGCTATCAATTTTAAAAGAGGCATAAAACATGCAGACTAGTAAAAGATCCAAACAAAAAAAAAACCACCCAAAAGCCAGAACCCCCCCAACCCAATGTATTTCTGAAAGACTTTATTACACTCTCTTTCCAATCTTTCACCCCCATCTATTAACTATGGATCAGAAAGGCACCTATGTTTTTCCATCTGAATCTCCTCATTCTGCCAGGGCCATCACTATGCAGGTCACCATCAATGAGGTATCTCTCCTGGTACAGGCGTAACTGACGCTTGTCATCATCAAGCATTGCCTTCCTATCAACACAGGAGAAAGGGAGGAAGTTAGTCCAGATTATATCCAAGAGCCACGATGTCACGCACAAAAAATACATACTAATACTGTCACTGACATGTGTAATTTCTTTATTTGATTTTCTAATTCCACTTCATTAGGGAGTTCCTCATCAATAATCTCTTCTTCATATTCATTCAGGTCTTCACCATCATATTCGTCCTCGCTTCCCACATCACTCCCTGACAGCTCTGCCTCATCTTCCATGAAATCCTGCAGTTTTCTGTAAAAGAATGTTAAAAGACTTCAGTTTGGTAGACCAATAATCATCCTGCACATCTTCTGAAAGCAAGATTTATCTTTTTGACATAAAATTAACACATATTCTAAATGAGAAATTATGATTAATCTTTAATTTTTGAAAAGACCAAAAAATTTTGTTCAAAAAATGTTGCATTGCTTTCATTGTGGCCTTTTGATTTCCATCTATAATGGAAATTATAACGGAAATCCTCTATAGCCCACCAGCAACATAGTTAAACTCATGCAACATTACAGCACCAAAGCAAAAAAAACCCGCCACAACAACCAGAGCCAACGCTATATAAACATTAGCTACTAATGCTGGAGAGGGTTAGTAAATTTCTAGTGCTGTTAAGATTCTATTCTGCCTGGCAAGTGAGATACAAAAAAGATGTACTTACAGTTTTTTCTTCAAGCCCTGTCTATGTCTCAGCAGTTCTTCTTCTTCGTCGCTAATTTCTGCTTCTTCGTCGCCAATTTCTGGTTCTTCAGGATCACTGTCTCCACTTTTTTCATCCTGTCAAAGAGAAAGTTTTCAGAAATTAAGGCATTTCTGAAAGCAGACGGCTTTGTAATGACAGCTTCTTCTGTTCTTCAATCAATAAACACAGACTAAAACACCACAGATTTTTCAGAGGGTTTGCTATGGTAAGATGTTTTATCCAGTATATTATAATATTAAGCAGACTGTCGTGGTTTAACCCGGCAGGCAGCCAAATACCACGCAGCCGCTCGCTCACTCCCCCCACCCCCAGCGGGACGGGGAGAGAATCGGAAGGGTAAGAGTGAGAAAAAACTCGTGGGTTGATATAAAGACAGTTTAATAGAACAGGGAAAAAAAGGGAAAATAATAATGATAATGATAGAATATACAAGATGAGTGATGCACAATGCAATTGCTCACCACCCGCGCTGACCGATAACCAAGTAGCGATCGGTACTTCCTGGATCACGCCTACCATGCATATACTGAGCATGACGTCACATGGTATGGAATAGCCCATTGGCCAGCTGGGCTGGCTGTCCTGATTATGTTCCCTCCCATCTTGTGCACCTAGCTCAGTCAGTAGGCACGGGAGCTGTCCTTGGACTAGGAGGGCACTTAGCAACAACTGAAAACATCAGTGTGTTATCAACATTCTCCTCGTACTAAATCCAAAACACAGCACTAGGAAGAAATTTAACCCTATCCCAGCTGAAACCAGGACAGCAGACATTTTAAATGATCCAAACATTGCTCTTAGAAATGTTTCAGTAACTTGTTCTGGAAGTCACAATACTCTGCATTGATGGTTATATTAAAAAACTAAGTAGATAAACGGAGTTCTCATAGTCAGAATACTGTAGCAGTTGCTTTGCTCCATCAGTTCGTACCTCTTCACTATCAAAGGCATTGTCATCTGTTAAAAGCTGAAAATCACCAAGTTCTTCTTGCTCCTCCTCATCTTCCTCTTCCCTATGGGAAAAGTGGATGAAAGAAATGCACTTTTTCATTCCACCTCCAATGATGGCTTCGCAGTAATTCAAGGCAAGATTTCAACCGTCATGTTAGCTGGTCTCAAGCAATTACCTGTGAGTGTTCAAAGAGCTACACTCTCAACAGCATTTTGCTTTAGATGCCCAAAATCCCTGTTAGCATCGATGTTTTAAGATCTCAGGTCTTCACTTGCAGAAACCATGAGGCAAATATTAAATCCTGAGTTTGTTTCCCTCTAAAATTCCTCTTGGATCTCCCTAACATTCCCATTTCTTAAGCCTCATTATCCTTTTGTCAGGCAGCCATACACCTTTCCACTTTAACCAATGGAGAAAATACAAGTATCCAACTTACATTTGGTTATGGTTCCTGTAGTTTGGCAACAGCCCAGAAGAGAACCCTAAAGTCCTACATTCTGACAATCTTTTCTCAATTTGATGGAAGTCCTTCAACACATCTTTCACTATCAGTGAAAGACAAAGAATAATTTCCCTTCACGGTAGCTGTGGGAAACAGTATGCTGCTGATTTAGAGAGTGATTGCTGAGCAATTTGCAATATTCCTCCCCTTCACCTCCAAAACAGACCACACTTTTGCTTACAGCATTTTGAATTGATGTCGAACAAGAAAGCACATTAAAAGTGAAACAATTACCACTATAAGCTTTTGTAAATTTTAGGAAGAATAATGCTAACCTGTCTGTGGGAAAGGAGCCTGAGCAAAGTGCTAGAGCTTCTGCCATTGGATCTTCTATGTCACTGTCCTTTTCTGCCTTGGAAGATACTGAAGATGCCCATGTTGGAGAACCTGCTACATAAAGTAATAAAATGGCAACTTACTAGACAGATATATTTCTACACTTAAAATGTCAGAGAGCATCCTAGAAACGAGAGTTAGCATGCTCCCACAAAGGCAACAAATTGTTAGAGCTCTCTGAAGTCTCAGAAGTTCCACATTCTGCATTAGCGCCCAGAACTAAAGGGTACTTTAGCGTAAAGCTTATAAATCAAGTAACCAGCAGAGCTGAAAACAGAATTCAGGACATACTCTGAGACACAAATTTTCCTGAGCAAAGATTGAGCAATTCTTCCATGTTCTGCTTTTTGTTGCTGCTGGTATTTGGCACGTGTTCAGCTTGACTGCTAAACTGTCCAGAACACAAGTCCAGTAATTCATCCATATTGGCATCCATTGCATTCTCATCCATACTAGCCAGAGTCAGCTGATGCTTTGAGGATTGATATTTATTCCTATGTTGTCCAACATTCAAGAACCTGAAAGAAAAAGTCTGTAGTTAGAAAAATCTTGCTGGTCTGTATGTCCTATTTCTGTTAAAAGGCACAAAACGTCATCCTTTACACCTATTCCTTACCCATCTGCATCAAGCAGCTGGCTCTGAGTGTCATCTTCCAGAGAAAATTGAAACTGTGACTCCCCAGCCCCTGGAAATAAACTCTTAGGCTCAGGAGAGGCATTATACAGGTCCTGGGAATCTTCTATGGGAAGAGAGGGCTCAGACGTCTTTCCTGAGCTCTAGTCAAAAGAATACAAAAATATACAAGGTTTTTTTTTTTCAATCCTAGAAGTCAAAAGCAAGAATGGGATAAAACATTTAATCTATTTTAAAGGATTAACACCATGCAGGGAGTCAAGTATGTCCACACTGCTCTGATAAATCAAGGGAGTTCACTGACATCAGATGTTGTGTAGCCCATGTAAGTATGCTTAAAAAAATATTTATGATGTATATATTTTAGATATCAAAAACAGATTATAGCATCTTTTCTTTGATGTTTTAGAATATAAGTTTTTATAGTTTCATTTTTATCCATTCCATTGTGGAGACATTTTAAACTCCAGGGACAGTTTGCTTTTCTGAAATCTTACTCATATAAAAGCATTTCACTAGATGCCTTCTTCTGGTATTATTTTTTTCATAGATATGACAGTCAGGATAAAATACATGTATTCACTACCCATTGTGTTAATATATGATGGGAACAGGACCGAGAACCTTACCTTAGAAGCAGAGCTGATAAAGCTTGTTTTGAAAAAACCTGGGGAAGGTGACCTGAAACCTCCTGCTGCAGATAAGAAGTTCCCTCCACGCGACATCTGTTTGTGACAGGGCTGATACGATGGAATCATGGAGCCAATCAACTCAAAGCTGCTGTTATGGCTATTCTCTTTTGCTGGTGTTGGTAGAGAAAATGAATCATCATCCTCTGAAAAGAAAATAAGTATTTAAATACAGTGCTTAACGTCTTTTTTGCGTGTGATCCAGTAGAACCTCAAGATACTATTTTGCAACACCAACACCTTGCCAAAATTTCATTATTCTGTGCTCATGTTGGATTTCTTTCTTCATAGAGGATGCATATTGCACTTTTTTACTGAATTTCATCTTTTGACTGTTTCTGTAATTTTTCCAGTATCATTTTGAACTTTATTTTCCTCTATTTGTTTCAAGCCCTCCCATGTCTTTCACGAGTCTAAACTTTTATAATCATACTGTATAACTATACAGGTGATTAAATAACAAAAATATTGAGTACCAATCCCAAACAGAAATGTCTACATGTGCCATGTGAAAAAAATGCTAGCTACAATAATAGTTCTACTTTACCTAACTTGGCAGGTCCTTTGTCTGCAACTTCTTCCATTTCAAGTTTCTCATCAGGAAGTGAATATCTGCAATTCATTAAATAAAATGAATTTGCTAATATATACAAGGTGAATTGCTATTGTCTGTCAAACCTAATTGCAAAAAACAAGGTAACACACAAAAATACATCTAGTACACTTTGATTAAAAAACAGATTATTCCACTAAACAACAATTACAGTCATTAAGTTTTTTAAAGAAAATAGATATGAATGCACACATAATTAATGGAACAAGACAGAAAAAATACTTATAAAAAGTACTTTAAATCAAAACATCTACATGTATTGATCAATTTTAAAATTGCTCAGGCACCATCTTTAAAGCTTGGTTTATGTACCCCATTTTGGAGGAGCTGTCCTTAAAAAGCATCAATGTAGACTCTGTTGAAGGTGGTTTGGGAACAGAATCACAGTGCACAGATTTCTCCAGCTTTTCTCCATCAATTGATTCTTTGTCGCTTTCTTTATCGCCATCTGCAACATGTTTCTCTTCTGTATCTTCATTATCTTCCTCTGCTTCGCCAAGCAGAAATTCCGCATTCTAAAAAACATCCCCAAACACAGCAGAGATATGGCGATCATTGCTTTGATCTGTCAACTTCCTTGCATACTTTTCAAGAAAACATATTAACCTGCGGAGGATGAAGCTGAGTGACATTCACAGTTCTTACACGCACCTATTCCGCTCCAAGACAACTGACATAAAAGTGCTTGAAACAGCCAAGCTATTCTGATCCTTTTTAAAAAGGAAAGGCCATGGCAAACCTTCCCCAGATCAGGCAAGCGACCTCAGTTTGTCCCCTGCTAGCAATGAGGCAAGGATAAATAAAAAGAGAAAGTGGCACCAGAATCTTTCATACACTTATATTTGGTTTTAATTGTTTAGACAAATAAAGAAAATACTAATAAATTCAGTTTTAGATAATCCAACCCCTAAACATGCTAACTGTAGCAATTTTTTAGTTTCTAGGAAGAATTCTTGGCAATTTCCCTAATATTAATAGTGTACAAAAGTCTCATTTCATTGAGGAGAGGCAGCAGAATTGAGAAGCTGACTAGGTAAAAGTGTTTCATACAGACCTCATCATTGCCTTCTTCCTCTTCCTCAGATTCATCTGTCATCTCTTCCTCCTCCTCCTCCTCCTCTTCTTCCTCCAACATGTCCTCATTATCCAGTTTAAACAATGCTTGCCGCTTTTGGCGTTCCTCAGTCCTGCGGAGTTTCATGGCCTCCTGGAGTTTAGCCTTCAGCATTTGTAGCTTTTCACCTGGATAGAAATGAATAAATTAATATATTAGATGTACTACAGTGAATCCTTAACTTCATTGCCTTCAAGCATCCAATCTAACGTAACTACACACATAAAAAGGGAATTAAAAAATGACTTGTTTTTAAATGTTTTTATGAATCGATCTGCCAGCTATAAGAGCTAGAGCAGTTAGTTTCAATGAGCTCAATTTAGAGAGACCACACAATCTCATGAATTATCAAGATTCCTCATTATCCATAAATGCCACCAGTGCAGCCCTCTGAATGAGAACAGGGTCTGTCTCTCCACTGCATCTTTTGGGAACAAGAGCATCCAATTGCCATGAGCAGACGTGCTATAGCACATGAAATAATTAAGAGCAGCTAAAAATAATGCGTGCCCATAGAACCAGCCAAATAGTCTATTTCTTTTAATGAATACTATAGGAGAGTCACATTCCACACATATTTTTGTTTGTAAATACATGCAATCCTATTAGAAACTCAGTATAGAAATAAGGAAGCATGGGAGATCTAATAAATGGTAATAGTTCACAAGAAGTCCGAGAGTTACATTCAGAGGGCTAATGGAAAACAACAGTGCAGATATATGTTTATATACATTTTGGTACAGATGGGGAGAAATCCAGAGAACCAGTCACAAAGGTCTGACTGAGGCTGTTCTGCACTGGCCAGTGCTATTTAAGAGGTCTATCAAGATTCTTTTTTAAGAACAGGGCTATCCCATACATATTAATTTTAGAGATGAAAATTCCTTTGTCTGTATTTCATGGGGCAGTGTTGGGAAAGGGGAAATGAGAGAGAAAAAAAGTGTTTTCCAATCCAACCATCATCACTTCTCCTCCCAAACCGACCTGGCTTTGTGTGGACTGTTTCATCCGGGCTCTCTGCAGCTAACACTGCTGGTACCACGTCTGCTTTCAGTTCCTCTTTGCCTTCAGATGTAGTCTCCTTACGAATAATGTTCATGTTTATGGTCCGTTCAACTTTGGATTTTGATGTCCGAAGAGTGTGCTTCAAGAAACGTGCTTTCAAGGCTTCTAATTCTTTAAATACATATTAATTAAATTTCAAAATGCAAATTAAATTTATTTGATAGCATTTAAAAGCATTGAGTGTTAAAGTTATATCAAGAGTAGGTCTTGAGAATTTTTTTTCCAAAGGAATTTAGTTAAAAACTCTAAATCTTTAATATTAAAATATTTGCAAAGCCATTCTTTTTGACTAATAAAACAACAAACCATTACGGAATATTTTTGCTGTAACTTGTATTTAATTGATATTAGCTAATATTAGGTTACCTTACCATTGACTATGATTTATCCACAAGTCCTCAATTCACTTCCAGTCTAGCCTTCCAGCCACCAGGCATCTCTAAATTTCTGTTAACACATATATCTAAAACCAGACTAATGGCTGACAAAAACAGTTTCTTGGCAGAGGTCAGTTTCCTGCATGCACAGAAGTAGCATCCAATCCGGACATCCTCTTAATATCTTCTAATACATAATAGATTTAATTGAATTATAAGATTGCCTAATCATTTGCAATCTTTCCCTGAAACAACATCAACTATTTAATATTGATGAGTAGATGTTCAAATTCCAGTACCTAAAAGACACTCAAAACATTCTTGCTGCAAAAGTAAATTTTCACTTGCTATCCAGCCTTGCCTTTTAACAAAATCAGTGGTAAACACTCTGGAACACAGGCCAGTTTTGTTTCCAGATAATTACTGCATGCCTCGTTTTGAATCAATTTGAAAAAAGTGCTCCCATGTGCTTTAAGTACCAACATAATTCACTACAGCAAAATGAAAATAAATCATTCATCATTAAATAGTTACCACTGAGCATTGCTTCAACCTTTCAAATATTAAGGACTCAGAACTTCCCTTATAAACATCAGCTGAAAGAAAATAGATACCAACATTAAGTAAAGAATCCGTACTAGTAAGAGAATGTGCCTGACTGTTCTATCACCTAAACATTTCTCAGAGATTTTCCAGTTAAAGTCAGATTAACTCTGCTTACTTGGACAGGTCTGACAGGATTACAATAATAAAAGTGATACCTTTATTTGAATCAGATTCATCCAGGTTTATAAAGGATTCATTGCCAGAGCAGATTCTTGGCTTGATGGACAGGTCTATTCCCAGTTCACGAAGTTTATCTAACTTGGACTTCCTCACTTTTTCAGGTTGTGCCGCCAATCCAGGCCCCACCTGTCGATTGCTTTTTTCACATTCTAAGTCTGGTGCTGTTTCCTCTCTTCGCTCAAGGGCATCTCCTCCAACTGCTACAGGAACTTCATTCTCTTTTTGTTCACCACAATCAGTGCTTAGGAAGTTAGAGTGCTGTTGTTCTGTATCATTATCGGTTAATACAGTCCTAACAGTACGAGAATCATCACTGTCCTGCCAGGGCTTTTCAGCAGAGTCTTCTGTCAAGTTCTTCCCTACATCAGCAAGAGGCTTGTTCACAGTAGTACCAACATCTCTGCCAAGGCTTGTTTCTGGTTCATTAGCTGCTGATTGATCACCTTCAACTCGTCCATCTTTGCAATCTGTGTTCAAGTTCTTAGTGTCTGCAGATTCTTCATTTAGGGATAGCTGGTATTTAGTGGATCTAATGAAGGCAGAAAGAAATATATCACGCATGGCTATTGTGAAAGGGGAGAAGAGGTTGAGAACAAGCTCGCAAGAGAAAGAAATCATTTTCTAATTTTTGTCATTAATGTGTAGGAAGAGGTGAAGGACAGAAGTCTGGAAAACTTCATTTTGAGGAGATAAGGAAGTGTAGAGTAGTATAAAGAGTTTGTACTAGTTAGTTGCATTATCACAGTATAAAATTCCTGAGAGATTTTGTGACTACAATAGCTTAAGTATTTTACTACACATTACTCAAAAGAAGAAATAGACCAAATAAAATGTTGGGGTCCAGTCTAAACCACATTAAAGTAACTTTGCATGAGCATGTTACTGCGTCTGGAGTTACTACTAGGTCCTGATTACTTCACTACTATGACTGTGTCAAGAGTGCAGCATTGCCTTATGTTATCAGTGACATACTCCTAATTTCCAGGTGTTCACAGAATTAAAGGAGCCCAAGAAAGTTTCTTAGTAAAACTTTCCAGTCAAAGCAACAGCTAAAATTAAACCAGAAAAAATCTGTCTGTACACAGAGCAGGTGTGTAGGTCCTACAACGCCTATAGCATACAAAAGTCTGGTTATCCTCAAAAGCAAAGCCGGGATATCCTCAAAATTTATGAAAAAATATGAGGAAGGTTTAAGTCCTTACTTCAGCAATGCCATGGCATTTCCTTGACATGCTGGTCGAGGTCTACGCTTGAAGAAGTCATGAATGCTTTTGGTCTCAGGCACATGATAAGGGAGAGACACAGACGATTCTGCCAGAGAAAGGAGGTGAAAGAAAATTTAAAACATCATCCGAGGCATTTATTTGATATCTCTGAAATTCAAAGATGCTTGACACAAGTATTTTGCAGCAAAGACATCTAACTAGGCACAAACAGCACAGTTTAAACTCCAATACAGCAAACACGGCTGTTTGGGAAAGAGTGCCAACAGCAACAGTCTTGAAGACCAAATTTGCAACATGCCCATGGATTCATCAGGAAATGAACTGTGATGTTAATATCAGAATGGCAGGACCAGTTTTAATTTTATTACATGCCTATCAAACTCTGAATATTGCACTAACTTTACACAACAAGTTTACAGGCTCAAGTGTTTGCACAATGATTTTTTTTCATTAGTTACAAAGATATCTTTTAACAGGTCCTTGAATAAAAATGGACTTGCACCCTTCAACCCTAAATAACTCATGCTAGGTGAAAGGCTCTAACCTTTCGCGTAAATTCTTTCAATTTCTCCCCTGAATTTCTTAATAGTTTATACTCCTCTACATAGAAAGAATTTAAGTTTTACCTCTAATAAGTCGTTGGGTCTCACTATGTAGTTGTTTAATGGCTTCTTTACTTAACCTTGCTGCTTTCCGCTCCTTAAGGAAAGAAAAGAAAGGCTTCTGAAGTCAGAAAACAAAATATGGGGTTCTATCTATAATTTCTAAATAGCTTATTTTTCCCTTTCAAACAGAAAGGAGTCAGAATAAAGCAGGCAGTTAAAAAAGATTAAAAATAGCAAATCAACAAAAACATTGGACAGCGTGCATACAGAAAACATTTGAGTCACTACAACAAACAATGGAGAGCTTTAAAAAGAAGAATACTTCACCTTCCTTTTGGGTTCTTTTAACACAGGTTCCTCGTTCTCATCATCAAATACATGTTTGTAGCCTTCACCCTCAGAAAACCGTTCTTTGTTCTACAGTGCATAAAAAGAGATTCATTTATTTGTCTAGATACACAGGCGCTACCAAGGGCAAACAAGTCAAAAGTAAAAATAATTGTACAGAATCATCACTGGTCAGCAAAACTAGCAAGTATTCTCATAAACCAACACAAATCCTGCATGATACTTGTGGTAGATTTCCAAAGCTCCTACTACAGCATTATCGTTATAACTTTCCAGGATAACATCCCTCGATCTTTAAGAACAAAAAGCAGAGGACTATTCTCTCCTCTGCCATAGCAGGAGAAGTGCACCATTGTCAAAAAGAGTTTTAATACATGCTCAGGTACAATACTTCCCACTAATAACCAATAATCTTGTATCACTATCAAATGTTACCTTGTATTTTTTTATTTTGTTTTTCACTGCCGCTCGTATTGATTCTATCGACTCTTCATCCTCTGGCAGGTAATCGTTTTCCTCTTCTAAGCCATTATCAAAAAGTTCTTTGTCATCAAGAAGACATCCACTGTCATTAAAAGGATACCGCTCACCACCATCTACCTGCTTGCCATAAGAATAAAGTATTTGTGTAATTCATTTCAGAAGGTCCCCTTTAGTTCTTTGACATTAATTTAAGATTACTGTCAAAAGGTCTTGATGAAAGAACTTAGAAAAATTACATGCCATTTTTAATCTAGCATCTTGTGTGTCCTGTAAGCCAGTCATACTCACTTTATAGCACTGCAAAGTTGATAAGGTAATTCATGGAGCAGTGTTCCCCACGTCTATGATAAGTAGGGAATTTCATTAATTACTGAAGACCAAAATGGCTCAGAGAGAATAAATTAACACTTGAAATACGCATTTTATAATTAGCAACAATATGCAACCTCCCAACAATATGCAGCCATTTATTTAGACCACAATTCCAACTTCAAAGTAGCTCAACGCTTCCTCCAGAAACTAGCAGAGCAACATAAAGAAAAGCTGAAATACCAATCAAAGCAGTTTGTGCATGTAACAAACCCCCAAAGAACTCAAAGAATTTCTGCCTGGCTTAACATGCACCGGCATTAAATCATCAAGCGATAAGGTTTGTACTTTCTTTGCAGATGAGACTGGTAGACTCACATGGTGTTCGTGGATCCCTGTGGATACCACACCTGCTGCAGGAACGTGGACAATAGCAATGCTGAAGCATTGAAACACAACAACCGAATGCAGTGATAAATTTAACTTAGTTGAGAAAACATCTGAGACTTTCTGCCAAAATACATACCTCTGCTCTAGGCTTCTTTTCTTTTTTCAGCTGTTTAAGGGACTCAATTCTTCTCTCCTTCTCCTTTCTTCTTCTTGATTTTCCTACAGCTTTTTTTGCTGTCTCTTCTTCAAAATCAAGTTTATGTTTTCTGTACTTCTTTCCAGATTTTAGGGGTCTCTCCTCTTCCAACTCATTCTCAGGCAAGCCAGACTTTCTGCTTGTTTCAAGGTTTGCAATCTGCAATTGGTCACCAGTGTCACTGTCATCACTGTCTAGCAGACCTTGGCGTATCCGATGAGATTTCTTGTTCCTCTGGGTGGTAATGTTCTCTTTTTCCTCTCCATTTTCCTTGTCTCCACCCAGAGTATCATTCTGCGCAAAAAAGGCAGCATCCTCTCCATCTTCGCTGTCACTGTCCTGAAGCACCTTCTTGCCTTTTGCTTTTTTACGTACAAAAATCTCTTCCTCTGAATCTGACAAAACATATTAAAAGAAAAGAAATTATGCAGAGAGGAAAATTCCACAAATGAATTAACAATCAATCAGTTAAACATAAAGTTACATATCTGTTAAATTTCACAGATGTCAACATCTACAGCAAATCAGCTTGAACTCAAGTTTTCAAAATCCAGTCCTCCCTGTAGTGTAGTGTTATACTTTTTTAACCTTTAAAAAAAAGGCAAAGCTGAAAATCCTTCACCGATAGATTAGTGACATGCGTTGAAACAGTAATAAAACCCACAGTAAGTAACTAAATAAGTACATAGGTTAAGCAAATCCTAAAAAGAAAGGAAATAAGCAATTAAGACACTCACATCCCATTTACCATTTCCCTTTCTGTACCTCAAAAAATGCTTTTCAGAGATTTACAGATGTCTGCCCACATTCTGAGCAACGAAAAATGCAGTTTGCGTTCATACAGGTCAAGCAATGACAACTTCCTAAAAAGGTATTTATAAAAGGAAAAATGCACCATTGAAGGCAACGACCACCGGGCACAATTCATGGAAATATTACAGACCTCTGTCATCAAGAGACGCTATCTCCTTGCTGAAGCGACCCGGAGAGGCTGTTTCACAGCTGCCCTGTCCGCTGTCAGAGTCACTATCAAGGGTTTTCTGCAAGTCTGAATTCAAATCTTCTAATGGAAACTACGAAGCAAAATAAAGTTTTCCTTACTATAGTAAGTGTTGTTTATATAGTGATGACTCTTGGTGTCCAAGTTCATTCCAAAACCTTGGCCAACTCCTTACACACAATTACATACACACGCATTATCGGTAAGAATTAATTGGTATTTATGTGAAGGGAGATTACACTACATCAACTTTTATTAGTATTTAAAGGCGAGCTTGTGTACAGAAAAAAAAGAGAATCAACATACTGATCTCCACTGATTATTATTCAAAGCCATTAGAATGAAAACTTTATTCTCCCACAACCGCATTTCACCTACATTAATTAAACAGGGACCAGAGGACACCTGTGGGGATTCCTTAGAAAGGCTCCGCCGTGACAGGCTGCCCCGGCCCGCTGTGCAGGCTCGCTGCAATAGAAGGGCCCCCCCGCGCCCCAGGAACCCCCCTCACGGCTGACACCCCCCCCGGGCCGCCACGGGGGGGTCACGGCAGCGCTGCGGGGGCAGCACGCAGCACGGCGGCCAGGACACGCTCCCAGCCCTGCCCAGCGCTGCAGAGGCGGCCGCGGGCGATCGGCCGGAGGCACCGACACCCTCCCCGGGCGGCCCCGGCACAGCATCGCTCCCAGCATGCACCGCGCCCGTCCGGGCCAGCACCGCCGTCCCGGCATGCACCGCGGCCGGCCTCCACACCCCCCAACATGCACCGCGCCCGCGGGGATAGGCCGAGCCCAGCCTTCCCAGCACGCACCGCGGGCGGCAAGGCGGAAGGGCGAGCCGCGGGCTGCGCCGGGAAGTGTAGTCTGCGAAGAGAGGAGCGAGCCCGCTGACGGCACCATCCCGCCGGCTGAGCAGCCGCCGCCGCCGCCACCGTCACCTCGCTCGCTGCCCCTCCCGGCCCTCCGCCGCGCCACAGCCGGAGGAGCCCCAAGGCCGCAAGCAGGCCGCGAGCTGCCACCGCCCCAGCGGCAGCCAGCCAGTCGTGCGGAGCGGCAGGACTCACCTCGGCGGGGGCCGCCGCCGCCATGGCCTCGGCCCGACGCAGCGCCAGCGCTCTCGCCGCGCAACCGCGTAGGAAACCGCTTCGAGTCTTCGCGCGCTGCCGCAGTCCCGCCCAGCCCCGGAAACACCCAACGGCTGCCCAGGGCTGTCCCGGAAGCCCCGCCCCCTCGACGCTTTATTGGGAGATTTTTCGGCGTAGCCCCGCCTTCTCCGTCTGGCCCAATCATTGCTCGCGCTCCCGGGCCACCCACACGCCTTATAAGCCCGCCCTGTGGCGGCGCCCTCGCTGCGGGCGGGCGGAGCGCTGTGGTCAGGGTGCGCTTGCGGGGCGGCTGGGGGCGCCCGGCCTGCCTGCCTGCCTGCCTGCCTGCGGCCGTGTGCCCGGCCCCGGGGGGCGCGCACAGCCCTCCCGGTGCGGCGCCAGGCTGCGTGGGTGCCTCAGGGGTCTACAGGCCCGGCCCCCTGAGGTACGCTGGCCCCTGGGAGCTCGGGCTGGGCCGTGTCCCAGACGGGGCCCCTGCTGAGAGGGCAGCCGGGCGCTGTGCCCAGAGCCAGTGTGATCTAACACCGGTGTCTGGCGCTGGGTCGGCTCTAGAGGCCGCAGACCTGTGCCCGTGCATCTTGCAGGCGTTGGCTAGCAGGAGTGCCAAAGCCTTCCCCTTGCCAGCGGGACTGGTGAGTACGGACAGGTCTGGGTAGGGAAGTCTTGCACCTCAGCTCGTTTGCTACCTCTGCTCCGTATAAAGTGCTGCCACCACGTAACACCACCAAGCCTGCAGTACCTGGGGGCCTGCTTGTGCCGAAGGGGGGAAAGGGTGGCAGGTTGAGCTCAACCCCAGTGCTCAGGAGGCTCCTCCAGATCCGTAGGAAGTCATGGAGAAACACAGAATGGTTTGATCTGCCTAAAGTGGCTGTGAGATGTGTGTCACCTCTTCCTTTCCCTCCCCAGAACTTGGAAGTTCTAGGGCTGTTTGCAACCCACTTCCCACTACCAACAGCTGGAGGGAGAGCAGCGCGCTGGGGCGAGTGTCGGCAGCCTTGTTCTGAACTAGAGTTGTGGACGTCTGGCACTTTTTCATCATTAGGTTTGTTTCGTGGAACGTACTGCTACAGTAATGTGTTTTCTTCCAAGTCAAGCAGCAGTCATCTGCTGTCACTGAAGGCAAGCCCAGAAAAAAGTGTGTTCTGGAGCACGTGGTAGCAGCCACAGTTTCGTGGGGAATAAGGAGCAGACGGACTAATCTACTGGGGTAGTTCCCATACAGCCAACAAGTCTGAGATCGGAGGAAGTGAGGAAAGCAAATGTCCATGAAACCCACTGCAAATGTCACAATACAATTCTGGTTTCCTGCAGCTGCTACAGGAGCTACAGGAATTTAATAAGTACTATTTAGTAATGGGGGGGACAGATGCTGGCTCTACAAAAACACCATTAATCCATAGAATTAAGATACTATCTCTAACCTACTAAATAGAGTCAGAGAAAGAAGAGAAAAAACAACCCTCAGTTAGTGACAAATGAAATTACCTGCTTTTGAAAAAGGTATTTGCTTTTGTCCATAAATAAAACCTTGGAGTTTTTAGACTGTTGTGCAAATGTAAACAAAACATATTCAGATAGTACTTAAGACCGTCTGTCCTTTTTCTGCAGAACACACTTCTTTGCTGAAGAAGCACTAATTGCAGACTTTGGCTTCCTGATGCTGTTCTCTGACTGGTAACTGAGAACGCAAAAAGGGTTGTGGCATTACACTATAAATTCCTGGAATTTGGGGATCTTTCTAGGTAGTCTGCCAGTAAAAAAAAATGCTAGCAAACAGTTTATTGTACTTGCTCAAGGCTGTAATCTTATTGCTATGTTAGGAATAGTTTTGAGAGTCAGCTGGCAAGAAAAAGGTGGCAAAAAGATTAGCCTGCTGCCAAATTAGGTTATTTCTGATCCCGAGTTCTGTTACTCATACCTGGCACACAAAGGCAGTTCTCGTGGAATAGGTAACTCTTAGTAAATGTTTGCCATTAAGGAGACATGGCAAACTTTTCAAACTTTTTTTTTAGCACAGCACTGGATAAAGTACCATATTAAAACATTCATTTTTTAAAAGCTAATTTATGAATATTTTTTACTAAATAACATACTCCTTCCACAACTTCTAGCGGGTGAGATGTTTAGAAGCAAATCTTCAAAATGAAGCCTATCATAGCGATTGTCTGTCATAATCAAATTAGTTCTTGGCACTGGAAACATGTAGCTGTTTTCAATATAAGGGTGGGTTAACATACAGAAATAAGGTTCTGACCGCTTTGGCAGCCAGGATGCCTCAATGTGTATCTAATATTTATCAAGTTAATTGCTTTGCTGACTTTTTTGAATTTATAATACATTAAATATAGGCTTGAGTTGTCATACTCGGCATCTTACAGGACCAAGCCTTTTTATTGCAGATTTCTTGAGGTAGAGATTGTATCCTTGTTTTTTTAACATACTATTTGCATAGCCCTACATACATGTTTTTTATACATAGATACGCTGAATAATAGCATGGAAATGTTGCCCGACATCATGGGGTTTTGTTACTGGTCTTGTAAAACTGGTGTTTTCCCTTAAGCGTTCGTCAACTGGTGTCAGAATCTCAGATTTCATTTCATTTCAAAATAGGTTTTTGATGTTTCAACTTGGAAAATACCAACCCTGCATGTTAAAAAAGGCAAATAAAATGGACTCAGCATTTATTATTTATAAAATGTTTTGACTTCTGACATTCTTGTGAGTCAGCTGAGAGTTGTTGGCTAAGCAGAACCGGAGGGGTGTGTGAGGGAGCAGCTCACTAAAACAGCAGAAGCTGCTTAAAAAGGCGAAAAGTCAGTAACTCCCTTATTTAAGGGCACTTGGCCTGAAATGTTGGCTTTTTAAGAAAAGACATTTATTGTCTGTGAGCCCACTCCCTTTCCGGTGCTGGCTGAAACCCAGCCCAGGGGACCCTCTCCAACAAGAGGGGGAGTGACCGAAGCGGGTGCAGGGGCCGTGGTGAGGTGCCCCGGGGAGCCGAATGCCCCAACCAGTGGGGCGTTAGCCGTTCCCTGCTGCCGGTGCGTTCCAGGTAGCTCCCGGGTGATGTCCCATGGCTGCTATCGACCTCCATGCCACCTGCCAGCTGCTGGGCCGTCATCGGTCCTTAGCCCCCGCGAGCCGGTCCGCTGGGCCGACCGGGCCATCTTGTGCTCACAGAATGTCTCAGGGGACACGCTGGCCCTGAGGTGTTCAACGTCCGGTGGTTCGCCCCGCTTCTAGAAATGCTGTTTTTTCAGGTGTTTTAAATCGCATGAGGGCTGTTTAGCTGGTACGGGAAGTTATTCAGGGTGTAATGAGCTAAGCTGGGCAAGTTGCCCCGTTTCGGGGCACAGCCGAGGATCGGTGGAAGGCGCCCGCAGAGCTGCTGTCGCGGAGCGCGCCCGAGTTTTCGGTCACTGACCGGTTAATTATTAAACCTAAGAACAGACGTCGGGCTCTGGGAGGGAGAAAAAAAACAGGAGGGAGGCTCCCCGGGGCACGGGAACGGGGCAGCGCCTCCCGCCGCCCCCTGAGGCGAGGGGCGGGGCGGGGCCGCGCGCGGGAAGCCGTCGCCGTCACCTGTTGCCGCCGCGGGGCCGCGCCGGCGTTGAAAGGGTGCGGGCGGCGTGCGCGCCCCCGCCGGCAGGGGGCGGCGCGCGTGCGCGAGCCGGCGGCACCGGCAGCGTGGAGCGGCCTCTTCCTCCTCCTCCTCCTCCTCCTCCTCCTCCTCCTCGCCCGGGCGGCGGGGGGCGCGCGCGGGGGGAGGCGGCGCGTGCTGGCGGCGGCGGGGGCGCGCGCGGGCTCGGGCTCGGCGGCGGCGCAGCGGGGGGATTGTTTGCGCCGCCGCTCGGGGAAGCGGAGCGCGGGGACCGCTCCCCGCCGCGCCCCCCCCTGCTCCTCCTCCTCCCCGCGCCCCGCCGCCGCCCCCGTTCCCGCGCCGGGCCCCCACCCCGGAGCCAATATTCCCGAGATCAAGCGCTACGCGGCGGCGGCGGCGGGGCCGGCGGCGGGGCCCGGGGCGGTCGTCGGGGCCGGGGGGGACCGCAGCGAGGCCGCCGCCGCCGCCATGGAAGCGCTGGGACCCGGTGAGAGCCGCGGGGGCGCAGAGGGGGCGGTGCGGAGGGGGCGGCCCGCGGCGCGGGGGCCCGGCCGGCCGCGGCCTGGCGGGTCGCGGTCAGCGCCGGCCCTGTCAGGCGCGGGCCCCGCGCCGCGCTGACCCGGCTCCGGGCCCGGCGGGCTGTGTCGGCGGGGGATAGGAGGCCGCGGGCCCGGCTGGCCCCGGCGGGGGCTGCCCCCGCCATCCGCGGGCGTTCGCGGCTGGGCCGGGCCGGCCGCGGCCTGGGGCGGGCGGTCCGGTCTGTGCCGCAGGCCGGGCCCGGCGGGCCCCGGGGCCGCTGGTGACCCCGCAGCAGGCCTCCGGCGGCGGGCTGACACGCGAGCGGGCTCGGAGGCGTCTTGGCAGCCGCCGGGCGCTTCCCTTTAAAGAGGAACTGCAGCAGGTCGCTAAACTTTCCGAGCAGATTTGCATGTGCCCTTACAGCTCCCGCTGAACAGGTTGCCAGCTGCGGTGGAGGTTCTCTGCCTGGGCTATCGGGTGACTTACCCTCCCGAGAGTAAATAGGACCCGGCCTCGAGTGCGGCTGGGCTCTGGCTTGTGAGTGGAACGATAGCGAGGAGAGGGGGAAGCGCACGTAGGTCTCTAGATGGACACAGCAGTGTGCTCCCTGCACGGGAGCCCTGTAAACGGTACAATAATAAGTTGTATTTTTGACGTTAAGCCATTACTAAGAGTTTAAGGTGATACTTTCTGAAAATACGGACTTTTTTTTTTTTTTTTAAACAAACGTTAGTTAAATATGGGTGGTATTTTGCATGTGGCATTTTCCTACTTGTGTCTTATTCCATGATTATTCTTCTATCAAATGTCTGTGAGATGTATTTCTTGACCTAAGTGGTCTGCGCATCTTACCCATCAAGTTCCCGATCGAACTATTGGTATAATCGAAGTAGTGTTAATTTTGGTGAGATAAGAGATGTTTATTGACACAAAGGTGCAATTCCAGAAGAATCTAGATTTTAAGATAGTGGAGGGCTGACTTCGAGAACCTGCTGTATGTATATATGCTGTAGCATGTCCTCTCTGGCTTCCAACTGTAGAAGGAGATCCTCTTTTAGTTTTGTAAAACTGCTTCCTGTCTGAAGTAACTTGGTTGAGGGTGGTTAGTACAGATCGACACAGAGTAGAAGAAATTAAAAGCCTGACAGCACGTATAACCCAAGTCAGGCCATCAGGTAAAAATCCTGATAAAATCAGTGTGACTTGTAGGGCAGCCTGGCTTCAAATGGGCAAACAGTTTTTTAGCTTATTCTCTGGAATCCCTTGAGAAATAACTTTAGAAAGGAGAAGATACAAGCTTTATCTCCTTTGATCTGACTGAGGTCAGCGTTGCCATGCCTCTTTACAAAACTTGTCAATACTGAGAGAGGAAAATGGGTAAATATAGTTGTCATTTAATCTCTTGCGGGAGGTCAGTGCCTGCACTTACTTCAGACTAATTACCACGGGATTAATGGATCATCTCTCTAGTATCCAAATAAGCACAGCAAATTTTGATTGCCCTTGATGATTCATGCTTGTCAAGACAGCTGTAGTTCTTTAAAGTACTAACTGTACCCCACAACCTGTTTAACTACGGCCTCGCGAGCTCCTCCTGGACAGATCGCAACTAGTCAGGCGGGTGCAGAGCGATGTCGCGTGGGATGTCTGTGGCCCCGGCAGCCACCCTGCTGCTGCAGCTTTGGGGAGCTGACGTGTCAAGTGGGCTACAGCTGCTTCCATGCTCTAAGTGTTACTTCTGCTTAAAAATATTCCGGGGTTAGTGTCCTCAGATCGGTAATTTTCATTGGTAATGTAGTAGCCATCGGATGGCTTATAAACCCAGTGTAGAAGGCTCCTTAGATTTGGTCCTGGGTTTAGTTTATGACTGCATTAAAGTTTATTGCTGCACCCTGAAGCGTACCCAAATATAAGCTTCATCCTCCCGCAGCTTACCTACTTCTGGTATAAACTGTGAGCCTTTGGCTTAAGTGGATACTGGCAGGTTGACACAGTCTTATGATACTAAATTTGCCCTAAGTTTTATAATTGCTTTATTATTGCATTCTTGTATTGTAGTACTTTTTCCTCCTCTCCTTTGCTACTCTACAATAGAGGGAAGAAACTTTGATCACACTAAGCACTGGCAGATATAGACAAAACCCATGAAAATGTACTAATTCAATTTGCTTTATGTGCAGTGTCAACTGAGGCTGTGATAGATTTTTTAAAAAGTCTGTTTAATCTTGTTAACATGGTATCTCAGATCTTAACACTTTGAGGAAGTTAACTAAAGACTTAACTACTGACTAGCTTGCATGTGAGTACTTTTTCAAACCTCTAATAATTTCCTCCTTAGAACTGTTCCTGAAGCTCTTACTTTTATCCAAATAAATTATCTTCTCCACATCTATTAGGAGTCTATACCTGTCTTGATGCTTTCTCCCTTACTCTTCCTTTTAGAAGAAAGCCTAAACCTTTTCTCATTCCTTTCTTTGTGTTGGAATTTTAAATTGGCTGAAATTGTGCTCTAGGGGAAAAGTATCTCACTATTAACAAAAGTGATGTGTTCATGATGTAAAGGAAATGACAAAACTGGTTTAGCTTAGATCCAATACAGAAACATGTTTTTAGTTTAGTTTAGAATAAAAATATCCCTTACCCATTTCCAGATAATATCAATTTTCAGATAAAAATTGGGGGTGTATGTCCTAAGCATGCCAACATTGACAATCATTAACATCTGAACTTTAAGCCTATGGTGAAAATAATGAAAAAGTGTGGCTTGTGTGGCTGTTGGCTAATTCTAGAAATGGTGGTAGGAATACATTTATCTTACATTATATAAAAATACATAATATATAAATGGTTGCATTCCATCTCAGGACTCTGTCAAGTTCATAACCGCAGTCATGAATAAATGTCACTAAAATTTTGAGAATGAATTGTGGCACTAACCTATATATGCTTTAGGGAACACATTTTTTCTCCCCTGGAAGTTCCGAGCAGCTTGGAACACCTCCATTTGCAACCTCAGAAAGCTACTTGAGATTTCTTTCTGCCCTGTCAGAAAGTCAGCTAAAGCACACCTGAAAGGCTGCTGCACTGAATGATCAGTTACATCTCATGCATATTTATTTGACTTCCCTAGGGCCCCCGGCAAGCCTTTTCCAGCCACCCCGTCGCCCAGGCCTGGGAACTGTTGGGAAACCCATCCGCCTCCTGGCCAATCATTTTCAGGTTCAGATCCCTAAGATTGATGTTTATCACTATGATGTAGATATCAAACCAGAAAAACGACCCCGAAGAGTGAACAGGTATGAGTTGTTTAATAAAAAAAATTAAAGAGTGTATATGCCTCAATTTAAGAAAACTGTACATCCTAGAAATGCTTAATCTGCTAAAGACTAGTTTATGTTTGTACTATGGTTAGCAGTTGCTTTTCAGTGAACTATAATATAATATTATTAAATTTATTAAGATGTTTTGCAAGTGGCCTGTAATCTGGAAGGCTCTAGGAAACATACTAAACGTTGAACTACAGCTGGTTTTATTTTCCAGTCTACAAGTGAATGTCCCTGATAATTGTTCCACAGTCTATTATACAAATGTGTGTTAGCAGCTGCGGGGAAGGAATTCAGCTTGTAGACTGACACCAAAATTTAGGGTCCACATGTGGATGCTTTGTCGGTAGAATCAATCCACAGAGCACGCCCGCTCACCCCAGGGTAGATGCTTGTATTTGCTGCTGTGTTTGAACAGCTCTCCAGATTCCACTGCCTGTTTGGACTGTATCTCTGCTGACAGTACGGATACCTGCCTTGCCTATAGACGCCTGTATGTTGAAACTTAGGTGTCTTAATCTGGAGGTGGCTTAAAACTCCTGGTGTTGACTTGGGTGTACTCTGGTGCATTGTTGTTTCTCCTACCTTGCTCATGTAAGAAAATGTGAAAAAGGAATTATAAACTATGAAAGACCATTGCTGGGTTTTCTGTTCTTCAACCTAATGCGGTAAATCCCTCTGTAGAGAGGTGGTGGATACTATGGTGAGACACTTCAAGATGCAGATATTTGGTGATCGGCAGCCTGGATACGATGGGAAACGGAACATGTATACTGCACACCCATTACCTATTGGCCGGGATAGAGTAAGTGTTACTATAAGCAGTTTTAAGTTTCTGTGGGAAAACTGTTACAGTGTTATTTGAAAAGTGTTCTTTTATTGACATAAACCCAAAACGCTGTCACATGTATTGCTATAGTCTTGGAAATGACAGGCAGCGCCAGTCAGGAATCTCTAGGAACTTGCTGTTTTACTGAAGTTTTGTTGTCTTTGGCTTTCTAGTTCCCAGCTCTTTAGTTGGAGAATTTCTCAGTGATAGTGTGAATTAGTATGTTGTGCTCTTTCAGCTGCAAGTAGATTTCCCCCCCACCCTGCTAGAAACTTCACTTTTCTCTGTTCTAACACTTGTTGTGTTGCTAAATGATAAAGTAGTTGTAGATGACAAATATCATCATTTGGTTTGGCTGCTCTATTGAGATACATTCTCCTGTTCCATAAGTACAACTAGATGAGCTGCACTGGCCCTTCGTGTGCTGGGCCGTGCTCACCAGCACCCTGGCTCTACCTGATTGCAATCTGTATTAACCAGTCGTGATACAAAAGTTAATCCCCATCTACTCTTCTCCCCAGGAATCTGGTTATTGCTTGTACAGTGCCATGAGGAATACATAAAATGAGTTCATATTTATGCTCTGGGCTGATGGTGTGTGAGAATAATCTCAAGTACAGTGCTAGAATTTTGAGATTTGTGTTTCCCAGTGAGTCGTTTTTTTGACCAAAAGGTTTTCTTGCCTTCCCGTTTGGTTCAGAAGACATCTTGCTATTAATTGGCTGACTTAAAAAAAAATGGCTCACAGTTCTCCAGAGCTTTGATGTGACCATCCTAATTACTGCTTAAAACTTACACTTGAAGATACCTCAGTGCAGTTTCTCAGATGACTAAATTACAAGCTTTCGAAATCCTAAGGAAACCATCTGTAATATTTTAAGAGAATTGCACAAACTAATCATCAAAAACATGGATTCAAAGAATACCTAGGAGAAAAACGTAATGCTGCTTAGTGTTGTGATAGTCTGCAATCCATAAAAAAAGCTTGTGCTTAATTCTGTTCTGACTATGTCAGGTGGATATGGAGGTGACACTTCCAGGAGAGGGGAAGGACCAGACATTTAAAGTGTCCATTCAGTGGGTGTCAGTCGTCAGCCTTCAGTTGCTGCTGGAAGCTCTGGCAGGGCACTTGAATGAAGTTCCTGAAGATTCTGTACAGGCGCTTGACGTAATCACACGGCACCTTCCCTCCATGAGGTGGGTACTTTTGGTGCCTTCCTGACAGGCTGAATCTTATATCTTCTTAACGTTTGTATTAGTTATTACTTGCTGCTGTTCTACTGCTATTATACTTTCCTGCGGTAGAAGGGATGAGGGATGCAGTTGTGTAATTCAACGCCTGCCTTACAAATTCACACTAGAATAGGGAAATCTGATCTGAACTCAGGACTTGTATTTGCTGGTCATGTTTCTAACAGGAATTTGCTATGGCCTTTCCAACTGCACTGTCGGTAAAGGCTTTGTGTGCTTGCCATAAGTTAGCTCTAACAGTTCTAACGCACTGTAGAAATTTACTGTACTTTTAAACACTATAAGCATGAATGTAAAAAGGTGTATCAGAAAAGAATGATCAAAGTATTAATTCTCTTATTTTTTTCAGGTACACTCCTGTGGGTCGCTCCTTTTTCTCCCCCCCTGAAGGTTATTACCACCCTCTGGGTGGTGGCAGGGAGGTCTGGTTCGGTTTCCACCAGTCGGTCAGGCCTGCCATGTGGAACATGATGCTCAACATCGATGGTATGTAGGAAATTCTGTCTCACTAACGTAACGGAGTTCTTGCTGCTTTTAAATTAAATATCCTCTTTTTTTTATCTTAGTGTCAGCAACTGCTTTCTATCGTGCGCAGCCTATCATTGAGTTCATGTGCGAGGTGTTGGACATTCAGAACATCAACGAACAAACCAAGCCTCTTACGGACTCCCAGCGTGTCAAATTTACCAAAGAAATCAGAGGTAAAGGCTTGTTCTAAAGCTGGTGCAACAAAATACTGGAAACCTGCTCATATTATGTTGTAATGAAAATTTGCAAGGCACTTGGGAAGCTGGCCTGTTCCTTTTTGCCCTCATCTTTTTCGGAGGTGACTCCTATGCCTGAATTTATTTAGATGAATTTTGTGTTGGGTTTTCAGGTCTAAAAGTGGAGGTTACCCACTGTGGCCAGATGAAGAGAAAATACCGAGTTTGCAATGTTACTCGGCGACCAGCCAGTCATCAGACGTATGTATACAAGCACTTTCTGACAACTTTTAAAATCTTGAACCTATTAGATATACTAGCTATGTTGTTTATGCAAGAATAGTTGATTCTGGAGGTGAAGCAGTTGTGTGGCTTTACAAGAATATTTAGTCTTAGTGGAGTAGAGCAGTAGTGTAGGTTTAGACCACTGCTTTATTTCCTTCAACACAGGAAAATTGAAGCTGTATCCTGACTTTTAAATATAGTTATCAAAGGCTATAATTTTTAAAATAGCTATGAAAAATTCAGTATATAGTCTATAAAATCTTTTCATAAAGAAGAGATCCAGTGGCTAAGGAAAATAAATGTTTCCAGCATTTCTAGTTTGGAATAGATTTTTCCATACCATTTTTTCCTTTTAAAAAAAAAAAAAACTTGCAAAGTCTAACCAGAACAAATGTCCTTTGTAGGTTTCCTCTGCAGCTGGAAAATGGGCAGGCTATGGAGTGTACAGTAGCTCAGTATTTTAAGCAGAAGTACAGTCTACAGCTAAAATATCCTCACCTTCCCTGTCTCCAAGTAGGACAGGAACAGAAACACACATACTTACCGCTTGAGGTAAGAATCTAACTTTCTCTTGTATTGCGGTATATCGTCTGCTAAACGGTATCATGCCACCTCTTGCTGTTCCTGTGTAGGTGTGTAACATAGTGGCAGGCCAGAGATGTATAAAGAAGCTAACGGACAATCAGACGTCAACTATGATAAAAGCAACTGCAAGATCTGCACCGGACCGACAGGAAGAAATCAGCAGACTAGTAAGTGTTTTTTCCAGCTAAACAGTCTGCGTGTGTCACTTCTTACGGCTCTTCCAGAAGCATTGTAGCATATGTAATAATAAGCAGAATGACCAAGAACTGCAGAAGTTAAAAAATCTGACTTCTTTAAAACAAATCCTTTAAAATAGAAAGTCTATTTCTGGCAAAGAGGACAGAGCCACCTGAAGCATTAGGTGTAGTTACATAAATACTTTTCTTATCACCAGGTGAAAAGTAACAGTATGGTCGGTGGACCTGATCCATATCTGAAGGAGTTTGGTATCGTTGTCCATAATGAAATGACGGAGTTGACAGGCAGAGTTTTGCCAGCACCAATGCTGCAATATGGAGGCAGGGTGAGTTTTTCCGTGTCTTGTAAAATACCTTGTCCTGAGGTTATTTAAATTCGTTAAGTGTTCCCTATATCTTCTCATAAGGCTTCCTTTGTATGAGCACTGTTGGGCTATAGTCAAAATAAAGCAGCATTTTATTTTAATTTGCCTTTGTTTTTTTCCTAGAACAAGACTGTGGCCACACCAAACCAAGGCGTGTGGGACATGAGAGGGAAACAGTTCTATGCTGGCATTGAGATTAAAGTTTGGGCTGTTGCCTGTTTTGCTCCTCAAAAACAATGCAGGGAAGACTTACTAAAGTAAGTATTTTCCTATTTATTCAGGATACTTATTTCAAGGTTTATTTTCCTCGTATTTCTGAAAGGTGATATGGAATATAAGTTGATTTTAATGCATCTAATAGAAAAAGAGGAAATGACAGTTCCGCGGTGTCTTAAATATTTACAATTTGGGAGGAGACTACAACAAAGTTCATAACCTAATTGGCCAGCTAGGAAAAGCATTAATTCCCTTACCACTGAGGCTGTGTTTCCTGCTCTGGAGACTGCATTCCACTTGTATTCTGTTGTTTTTACAAAGAACTGATGATGGTCATTTATTCTAAAACCTGAACTTTTTTTTTTCTTAACCTTTACTGCCTTCCAGGCAACATAACGCCATATTTTTTCCCCTGTCCTTCAAATTACTCTACAGAATCCTAAAGATAGAGGTTGTGTGAACCACTGAAATGTTTGACAAAAATCATGGGCTGCAGTAATGCTCAGATAAGTTTGGTGGATGAGTAAAAAAATCTACCAGAGCATCAATATTAGTTTGGGAATCTGCCTCAGAATGCTCAACTCAAATGTATGTTTGTTTCCCCAAGACTCCTAAAATTACAGAAACAGAGGCTTATGAAATGTCCTCAAACAGGATTAGAACCCTATTAGCGAGTTTCTTAGAGTGATAGAAGTGCTAAAAAATAATTACTGTAGTGTCAAATTGGAAGTGCTGTGAAATAGCTGAAATAGCTTAGATCTATTAATGGCAATTTGAAATGCCATTAATGGCAAAGTGAAACATAGTGAAAAAGGCAGGACAAATCCATTTAAATTTCATTTACAGGAGTTTTACTGACCAGCTGCGCAAGATCTCCAAAGATGCAGGGATGCCGATCCAAGGCCAGCCCTGTTTCTGCAAATACGCCCAGGGTGCAGACAGCGTGGAGCCCATGTTTAAACACTTAAAACTGACTTACGTTGGTCTGCAGCTGATCGTGGTGATTCTACCCGGAAAGACACCCGTGTACGGTATGGAGAAGAGGCTGTAAAGTGTTAATTAGTTGTACGGCAAGTGGGCATCTTATTGTGCGCTTTAGTGGTAGGAAGGAGACAGAGCAGGCGCTATCTTCCATTTAGAAGGTGGTTTTGGAGATGGGTTTGTCAGGCCTGATTGGAGTGCTTGTGTATTACCAGCGAGTGAACTGAACCTTTGTTAGTGAACTTTTAAGGATCTGAATTACCATAACAATTGGGGGGGGTGGTGGGAAGAGAAAGCAGATGGAACTACTGACTGTTCAGGTAATTGGAACCACTAACTTATTTTTTTGTCACAGCTGAAGTAAAGCGGGTTGGTGACACTCTTCTAGGAATGGCCACTCAGTGTGTTCAGGTAAAGAATGTGGTAAAAACCTCACCCCAAACGCTGTCCAACCTGTGTCTGAAGATAAATGCAAAGCTTGGAGGAATCAACAATGTGCTTGTACCTCATCAAAGGTGAGATTAAATCTAAAGCTCTCCTTGAAGTCTGGATTGTCAAGCAAAACGGTGTCATTTTGTTCTGTTCACTAAAATGATACCTTTCAAAATATTACATGCTTTAAAAATACCCACAGTCTGAAGTGGACAGAGAAGGATGCTTCTGCATTCAGAATCTGCCTAGTAAGCCCTGTGCCGAGGATCATCTCTAGTGTTAGAGCCATCCAGCAGTGTGTGTGAAAACAAGCTCACAAAGGCCTTTTTTTTTTCTATGTCTCTTTTTCCTGTCTTCGGGTTCAGTCAGTCTACCTTTTCCTCTTGCCACCTCCTTAAGCATACTGTATTTCCTTCCAAATTGAAAGAAAAGGAGTGAGGAAGAGTGACTTGTGATAAATGCTTGTAACTTTGTCTGCCTTCGGTCCTTTCCTTTTCAGTTTCTGTTCTCTCTGGAGTGTAAAAGCTTGAGGCAGAGAACTTCATCCTTAAAGATTCTGACAGGGCTTTAGTTCTGTTTGAATATACCTTCCTCGGTTGTAATTTTTTTTCCCTTCCTCACCCCCCTTCTTTGTATTATTATCATTATTTATTATGTAATAAACCTTAATCTTATTAAACAGGCCCTCGGTGTTCCAGCAGCCAGTGATCTTTTTGGGAGCAGATGTCACTCACCCTCCTGCTGGGGATGGAAAGAAGCCTTCCATTGCTGCTGTGGTAGGCAGCATGGACGGCCATCCCAGCCGTTACTGTGCTACGGTGCGCGTGCAGACCTCCCGTCAGGAGACCTCCCAGGAGCTGCTGTACAGTCAGGAGGTGATACAGGACCTGACTAACATGGTGCGAGAACTATTGATCCAGTTTTACAAATCCACTCGTTTCAAGCCCACAAGGATCATTTACTACAGAGGGGGAGTATCAGAAGGACAGATGAAGCAGGTATTGTCTAATGATTTCTTGTTGCTTGTGAAAAGGGATTGGCTCTTGAAAATATATATTTTTGTGTGGATTGCGTTTGTTAAGGGTACAATTAATGGTTTCATTGAGTTTTCCTGGCAAGCACAATGTACAGTTATCCTGTCTGATCATGTTCCTTATGAAGCGGCATTTGTACCCAGAAAAAATGAAAATAATATTATATATACTGAATTCAGCACCTAATAGTTAAATCTTCTACTTCTAGGTAGCTTGGCCAGAACTGATAGCAATCCGGAAGGCCTGTATTAGTTTGGAAGAAGATTATAGACCAGGAATAACCTACATTGTTGTGCAGAAAAGGCATCACACCAGACTATTCTGTGCTGACAAAACTGAAAGGGCAAGTAATGTTGAATACATAAGGAGGAGGTGATGGCAACAGGAAAGTAAGATTGTTTGCTTAAGAGGGGTGGTATCCATCTTGCCCACTAAAGCGGAATTAATCTGTACGAGCGGTAGCAGTTCTGTGCAGTAACTGTGCTTTTCTACCAAAATAACCAGTTCCTCCCCTTTTTTTCTTGCTCGAGATCAAGCGGTCAGATGGAACAGCTTGTTCCCAGCCCCTTTTGGAGCAGGCGTACTCTATATCCCTGTATTTGTGTATCTGGAGCTATAGTCTGGGATTCCTGACTATAAACTGAACTAGTTGTTCAGTTTGTTGCCTGTTCTGTCTCTAGATGCATCTGTAAGATTTGCCTATGGCACAAATCCACAAGCCAACTAAGGAGCCTTCTTTAGGAAAGTTCTTGATCTCAGGTTTGCTTGAAAAATACAGATCTCTGGGGTGTGAGTGCAAACAAGGGTATGAAATAAATTTATTTGAGAGAACCTGCATTTTCAGATCCTGAGTGACTTGTGTAGGCTTGATCCTACTCTGCAATTTTAATGCTACTGGCAAGTATTTTATTTTTCTCTGATGACACACCAGTTGGATTTGGTGAAATTTCTAAAAATGAACTCTCAGAGAATGCTTTCACTTCTCCTGTGTAAATGACCTTAATATTTTTCCACCTTTTTGAGCAGTAAATTCTCAAACAGAACCTACCTTAGGAGGTATTTTTAGGTCACTTCCAAAAAAACCATGGGCTAATAATAAACTTTCCTCAATAGGTGGGTAAGAGCGGCAACGTACCAGCAGGCACTACTGTGGACAGCACGATCACACATCCTTCTGAATTTGACTTTTACCTCTGTAGCCATGCGGGAATTCAGGTAACGTTTCAGCTCTGCTGTGCTCAGGCTATGGGACTAAATCCGTATAGTTGTGCTGATGAGTAATGTTGCTTCTATGTATAGCTCGGCAGACTCACAGCCACATCAGTTCAGTGCCCGTTTGGCACTTACTCTTCCATGCTCTGATAGAAGGTACAACCTTCAGCTGCCACCTCGGGTTTTGTTGATGCTCTCCAGCTGACTGCTCATCTGTTCTCCACAGGGAACCAGCCGGCCCTCCCACTATCAGGTCTTGTGGGATGACAACTGTTTTACTGCAGACGAACTACAGCTGCTGACGTATCAGCTGTGTCACACGTATGTCCGGTGTACGCGATCTGTCTCTATTCCAGCTCCTGCATACTATGCCAGGCTGGTAGCGTTTAGGGCCAGGTACCATCTTGTGGACAAGGATCATGACAGGTGAGAAACTGTGCCTCGTCGTCTTGGTAGCCAGATAATGGACCCGAATTATATGCTGCTTGGCCCAGTTGTTCATGGTTCTCTCTATGTGTCTGCATTTTTACAGTGCTGAAGGCAGCCATGTGTCAGGACAGAGCAATGGCCGCGATCCTCAGGCTCTGGCAAAGGCAGTGCAGATCCACCATGATACTCAGCATACGATGTATTTTGCTTGAGAGCATCTGGGAAGATGAGGCAAAACCAACAACCCATGCAGTCCTGAAATGTTTTGAACGCCTACTGCTATGGCTAGGGCCCAGTTTATTTCAGACTGCCCACTACCAGCAGCTCTGAACAGTCGCACTGAATCTGTACTTCACAGCGATGTCTGATGCACCAACACAATTGAGCCATTTGTTTCATTATTTTATGTAATAGAAATCCATAGACTGTCTTTTCTGATGCATTGGACTGAATTTTTACCTCAAAGCGCAAACGGCTGATCATCCTGAAATTTTTAAAGGACTTGGCACGAAAGGTTTCTATTGAATATTTTGCTAGCTACCATTTTTAAGTTATCTTCTCATCGCATTAGTTTATCATGACGACTGATTCCCTGTCTTCATGCACTGCTTAGTGAGTATGCATATTATGGCAAAATGTTTTACTCCAGTTAAATGTAATTGTTCTATTGTGTGGGGCCATAGATTTTTTAATGGAGATTTTAGACTTCACTACTGTAAATGCCTTTTAACAAACATAACTTTCACAGGTATTGCAGTTTTTTGTCAGTTTTACTAATTATCTTTTTAATCTCTGCAGACTTCGGCTGCAAAGCAATTGCACTATACTGCGAGTTCAAATAGGTGGTTCTTGTTCTGTGAATGTGTAATATAACCAGATAGTGATGCCTGTCAGTAGATTTTAATTATAATGGCTACAAATAATACTGCCATGGTATCGTAACAAGTACTGAACCATCATTTCCCCCTCTAAAAATGATAAAAACAAAAAAAAAATTAGCTTTTAGGTATTTTGCAAACTTTTACAAAAGTGCCCACTTTATGCTGCTGTGTGGTTTGATAAATCTAAGTGATTTTAAAACTTTTTTCTCATAGAAGGTTTAACTTTGGCAATAAATATTTGTTTTTTAAGCCCCCCAACAGTGTAATTTTCTAGCTGAGGATTGTGCATGAGTTTAACCAACATTCTCGTGTCGTTTTCTGAACACACAATTTGGCAGTTTCTGAAACTAATTAGAAAAGACGCACTTCCATGCTTTTTTTAAGAATTATTTTTAACTGTTTTATATTCACTGTTGGTGTCCTGTCTACAACATTTTTATAAGCTTGGAAACTGGGTGTTATGTGTAGGAAAGGCTTGCCAATCTGTACAGTCTAAATGTATTGTGTGACAGGCAACCTAAGGACTTGTACCAGCATTTTAAACTTTTTTTCCCTGGAATCTAGGTTGCTCACACAACTGCATTCAACAGCATGTTTAACCAATGTAAGTCTCATACTCTGATTCTGTCCCAGCCTAGAAATTAGGGCTTTTTAATCTGCTTGGCTTTTTTCAGCTGCAATGTGTAATAAAGACGAGGGGCTTGGTTTCACTGAATACTCTTGGAATCCACGAACATAGTACGTTAAGACTAGATTCCTCTCAGTTTTAACATGAGTTAGCGCAGATTAAAAGCTTATTCCTAAACTGAGTAGAGCCAACACCACTACTTCGATAACAGAAGTTTGAGAAGTCCAACGATTGCACTGTGGTCTCTGATACTCGTGTGGGGTTCGCTGCTAAGTTGTCTGCTGTTCCAAAGCTTAGGAACCAGCCCCCTCAAAATTTCAGCAATATGAAATGCTGTTTCCTTCAGTCTTTAAGCTTGTAAATAAATTAAAGTTTACATTTCTAAATGCTGTTTTTTTCAGTTGTACTAGAGTACACTGAACTTAGTCTTCAAGCAGTTTTATAACCTTCTTTCAAGTAGTACGTCTCATTAAATTAAGTTTAAACTTTTTTCATTTCTGTTGAAAATGGGACTGAAGCAAACTCTGCTCCTGGCACGTATTGTGGACAGGTTTAGATTGGGGAAAAAAAAAGATTCTTTTTAGTTTGTGTTTTTTTTTGTTGGTGTTCTGGTTTTGTTTTGGGTTTTTTTGTTTTTTGTTTTTTTTTTTTTTTTTTAAAGAATACCTCACTTGTGTAATAAAATCAGGACATGTGGGTGGGAGACTGACCGCTGCTTCAGCTAGATGGCTGCTTTTCTCAGTACTCGTTCAGGGAGAATACAAAAAACCCCTTTTTAGAATGAACTATGACTGACCCAACACACATGGAGAACTTTGGCACCTTGAAAACAAACCGAGCACCCTTTTTAGGTTATAGGATCAAAGATCGCTATTTTGAGTTTGTGCACTAGGCAAGAATATGACTGGTTTAATCAAGGGTGCATAAGAAATACTTAATTTTATCACCAGTTAGTTGTCCAGTGCCAAGCACTCCTAGTTCAGATTGAGTGAAGCGAGAGCCTCTCCTCTGGACTGAATATTCAACCTCAGACTACGCGGATTGTTAGACCTCGGCTAGCCCTGGGACGCAGGGCGAGAACCCTAACTCAATCTCGTGTTAAAACACCGCTGTAGAGAAGCACCGCTACGGGTGCAGCGCTGTCACTGGGGGGGAAGAGCACTGAAGTTCAGGACCGTTGCGTGGTGGTGATGGTAAGATCAAAGTGTCGGCAGTGCTGTCCTACACGGGTCTGAGTCCACGTCTGGAGGTTGGGCTTGACGATCTGGATTAATCCCTTGGGACTGACTGAATCGTTATGCATGTGTCAATCAATGGGAAGATGTGCATTCGTAGATGTAGTTCTTAGGGTGTTTTGTTTTGGTTTTTTTTTATAAATAAAGCCTGTTGGCCACTGTTTAGCTATGTGGTGTGAAAGATTTTAAATGTAGCAAAGTTAAAAGAGTTGGGGAAGGGGGTGGTTGACATTTTAAAAAAAAAAAGGGGGGGGGGGCAGAAATCCCATTTTCAAACCAGTTCTGCTTGCTTTGTGAACAGCTGAATTCTGAACAAGCTCTGGCAATCACTAGTTAGCCTGTCTCCAACATTTGAACAGCCTGGCTTATTTATTCTTGTTGTGAGTACCACAGCTTAGTGTAGTGCCTGTAGCTGCATCCAAAGGGTGTGCGAGGCGGTGACGTACAGGCAAACGTGCTTCACGCGGTATGTCTTGTCCCAGACACAAGCGTCAGAGTTGTTTAACCTCTCCCAACAGCTTTGCTCTTCAGATGGGGAAGGGCGCCTTTGTTCAGATCCAGTGTTTAACAAAACCGACCCCCCAAACTACCTTTGTGGATGTGCTGTAGGATTTTTCTTGCTCAATAGCAAGGGAGTAACTCTGCTTTCATTTTAAGAAAGCAGGGTTTGGAGGGCATTGTATCAATACTGTTTCAACTACAAGGTTTTTTCCTTGTGCATTGGAGGAAAGATCTTGTAATATCACTTACAGATTTTCTTATACCTTGCTATTGACATTTTCATATTTCTATGTCTAGAGGCTGAAACTTCAATGTAAAATGTTTGCATTTGTTCATTTTGACTTATGATGTAATTTTTGTTTCTATATTGTTAGACTTGTAATGTTTAAAATTGTATTTTATTAAATTTGGACTGGATGTATGTCTATAGCAATACGAGGTACTCCTTCTAAGCTGTTATGGGTGGGTTAGCAGCCCCATGTTGCGATAAGATGCTGGTCGTGTACAACTTGCAATGTATTTTTTTTTTTTTTAGCCTGCAGGGATATTTTGTGTTCATGTGTCCAAAAATAATAATAATAAAAAAAAAATTGGCATTCTTGTGCCAAATGTTCTGTTTTTCCTTGTTGATGTCTAATAAATGCAATGTACAGAGTGAGCAACCGATACTGTTGCCTGTAAACAAATGTCTTAAATTATTTAACTTTAATTAAAACTTGTACACAATGTGTAACCTGTGGAACTCATTGCCACAACATATTTATTTCTGATGTGCTAGGGTTTAGAAAGCGATAGAAATATCCATGGATAACATCTTCAGTGATACTAAAAGGAGGGCTTACACTACCTGTTTTCAGAGCCTGTGCCAGCCGCAGTAGGAGATGTTTAGAAGGGGCATATTTTTTTTAATGTTCTCGGAAAATCTGTAGCAATGTCTAGAGAAAATACGGTGTCCATAGACTCTGTATCTGCCTGGAGAAGTGATTCTATATTAGAGAGTCGCAAATTAATAAATGAAAGAGCTGTTTGCTTATTCATCTTTTCTGCTTCAGGTGAGGGTTTGTTGTTTCCTCAGACAACTGTATTTCACTAAAAATACTACAGTAAGGACAGAAAAAGCTTTTGGACGAGGCCAAAACATGACAGCTATAAATGAACTCGGGACACGCGATGGCTTAAAATAACCTGCATCTTCCGCAAAACCCTGCTTCTGGGTTTTTTTTTTTTTTTTTTTTTGCAGTGGAGATCCTGTGGGTTTGGGAACTGAGATTGTTCAGCCTCAGGCAAGCCCGAGGAGCCCGAAAGCACAGGATGACTTTATCCTAGCGTCCTCCGAAAGCGATGTAAAGAACCCCAGGAACCGCACTGCCTGTAAGCGAACGCGTGCCTCGGCCCCCGCGCCCGGCCGCAGCCCTGGCAGCTCTCGGGCCGAAATGTGCCTCGGAACAACAACCGCCCGTTGGCTTTGCTCCGGCACCGTCCCCCGGGACAAGGGGAGCTGCTCCTGCTCGCTCCCGTGCGCGGGTGCGACTACACGGTGTAGCGAGAAGTGAAAACGCTGCAATAGCTTGAATTTCTGCGGCTTTCTTCCATTACCTCACACGATCCTGGCTAGGATCAAGAACCTGATCTCGTTTAGCATTGTCTTGACGCAATGCTCCTGGGGTTTCTGACTTTATTATCAACGTCATGCCATAGTCTGTGTTCTCGCTCTCCAGCACTCTTTGGGGAGGGTAAATCTGACAAATACGGTGAAAAACGGGCCGTTTCTGCCTGGTTTTGCTGGGTTTTGGTGGAGTGGGGCCGCGGGGGGCTCCTGGCCAGCGAGCCCCGGAGCACCTCAGGAACAACAAAAAAGCTGCCAACACAAGAACTGGTTCCCCGCCGCTTCCTCCTCCTCCTGGCAGCACAAAATGAGTCAAAAAAAGGAAAAAAACCAAAAAATGTCTCTGGCGGTGGAGCAGAGGGCAGGCCCGAGCGCGGGCGGTCGATGCTGCGGGGCAGTGGCGAGGCACCGGCTCGGGCCCCCCTTCGGGGCCGCCCGGGTCCCCCCCGCCCGGTGCCACCCGGTGTCCCCCGGTGTCCCCCGGTGTCCCCGTCCCCCCCTCGCAGCCCCGGGGCGGCCGCGCCGCCTCGCGCGGGCCCAAGATGGCGGCGGGCCCGTCGGGCGCCGCCTTTGTTGGGCGCGGGGCCGGGCGGCGGCGGCGGCGCGTGCGCGCTGAGGCGCGGCGAGAGGCGGCTGCGGCGGGCGGCGGTGCAGCACCGGCCCCGGCCCTGCCCGGCCCTGCCCGGCCCCGGCCCCTGCCCGCGGCCCCCGGCTCGGAGCGGCGCCCGCGTGGATGGGATGGAAGCGGGACCCTCGGGAGCAGGTAGCGGCGGCGGCCTGCGGGGGGCCGGGGAGCTGCGCTCCGGGGGGCGAGGAGCGTGCAACGGGGGGAGGTTGCAGCGGGTGATGAGTGTGCAATGGGGGGCTGCACAATGGGGGCCGAGCTGCGGGGGCCGAGCGGGGTCTGTAATGGGGAGCAGGGCTGTGGGGGTGAGGTGGGGGGCATGGGGGGTGCAGCGTGGGGGCCGTGCAGTGGAGGGATGTGCGGCGGGGGCACGGGGACGGTAGCGGGGGTTGCAATGGGGGGAGCCCCCAGTGGGGGGTGAGCGATGTGCAACGGGGGGCTATGCCATGGATTGCAGGGGGGCCCTGCGGTAGGGTATCGGGGTGTGCGGGGGGGGTCTGAGCAGTGGTGAGTGAGGGGCAGGCCGTGCGGGGGGGGCCTGCGCCATGGGGCGGTGCAGGGAACGCTCCTGCCTGGGCCTGCAGCCCGCCCGGGGGGCCGGGGGCATCGGGGGGGCTGCAGGACTGCCCCGCTTCGGGGTGGGCGCAGCGAGGAGACGGCAGGCATGGCCCCCGGGGTGCCCTGGGGAGGAGCAGCGATGCGACGGCAGGGGGTGACGGAGGGGCCCGTGCGGGGCAGAGCACCGCCAGGATTGGGGTGCAGGGTCGGGGGGACGTGTCCGGCTGCAGGGCTGGGAACACGGCGTGCTCCCGAAGCGTGGTGCGAGCCCTGCGCAAAGGGCCTGTCTTACACAGAGGAGCAGCAGAAGCAGCAGCCCCCCGGCTCCCCGTCCCCCCTGCCAGCTCCTCGTCCCCTCCCAGCTCCCTGTGCCCCCCGGTGCGGTGTTTCGGGGAGCGGGGCGCAGGCTGGGAGCTGGCGTGGGGCCGGCGATGCTGCGCGCCGTGACAGCACGAAGCTGCTCCTCTCCCCACGCCGGGGCATGCGCGGAGCCAGGGCTGTGCACAGCCGGCTGCCGGTGAGGGGCCGCGGGCGCTGAGCTCCAGAGTCACCCCCGTGTCCCCCACCCCTACCTCCGCCTGTCCGGAGCAGCTGACGGTGCTTTCGGTGCCGGCCCCTTCATGCCAGGCAGCTCTGCGGGGTTTTGGAGAGCTGTTGCCCAAAACTCACCCGCCCGGCCGTCACATCAGCAGACACTCGCTCCCGCGCCCGGCGCGAGCATCGTGAACTTGTGCTGCTCTAATTTGCAGAATTTTGGTGCCTAAAATAAGGCAGGAGGAGGGGAGGGAGCGATGGGGACCGCTGGCAAGTTTGCTGCCCGTGGTAATGAGGTGGCATGGTGAGATTTTAACATAATGCTGCTGCACGTTTACAATCAAACTTTGGTCCTTCCTTACGGTATTTAATTTTAAGTGTGGCGTGGAGATCTCTTTGCGTCTTCGTTACCTTCTGGCTGCTGGCGCTTTGTCTTTGGGGCTGATTTATTGGCCTCTAGAAGCCGTGATTTGGCGGCTGCGCGGGGGCGTCTCAGGCTTTGCCAGCGCCTCGGGGCGACGCAGATAACGCTGCAGGCGCGCCTGCACCCTCCTGCCGACAGCCTTAACTAATTCTGTTAAGGTGCTTTAAAAGACTCTCTCAGATGAGATGGGGCCACGCTCGGGGGGGACGGGTTTGGATTTGAGTCCCAAACCCCGGCGCGGGGGTCCCCGGGGCGGTGGGGGCTGCACTGGGAGCAGGGCTCTGATGCTGCGCTCCTGGGAGTTTCCCCTTTCCTCCCCAAATCTGGCTGGGGGACGTCTGCTCCCGCCTGGGTCACCCTGCGTGCAGGGGAGACGTTTACCCCGTGTTGCAGGAGCCGCCGCAGATCCCTCCCTGCCTTAGCATCCCTTTGCCTGCCAGTGGACCCCAGGTACGGGGCTGAGCCTCGCGCACGAGCTCTGACGATGCCGGGCTGCGAGCTGTCGGGGTAATAAAGCAGAAACCCGGTGTCTGCCTGGATGCGCCCAGCATGAAGATGCCTGGAAAGGCGGCAGGGGAACCTGGGACATCTTCTGACCCACAGGCGCAGCTCGGGGAGGCACGTGTGCGCTAGTTTTAAAAACTGAAGTCGGTTTCCCCCCAACTTTTAGTTTTCTTTATCCCTCGCAAGCTTCCTAAATGCTGTTAATGTTAACCGTTGTCTTCCTGTGCTAAACCCTGCAAAAACCCCAAAGCTGTTCCGTCTGTTGGATCTCTTTATCTTCAGGAAACATGAAATCGCACGTGCCTGTTTCTGGGACGGGATTATATCAAGAAACAAAGCTGGGAGAAGCACCTTGCCTGGAGACACGGCACATATGGTTTATCTCTAAACACTTTCTGCAGCCTCTCTCTAAACCCCGGGAAGAACAAAACAGGGACAAGTTATTAAGATGGCAGACGTTAAAAGGAAGCCAGATCAGGCAGAAAACGCTGCTCTTTCAGCAGGGTGATCTGTGGCGGAGCTGCGTGTGGGTTTTAACCTCCTCACCGGGAGCCCCCGGCCGGCGGCTCTGCGGGGCTGCCCGTGGCGCAGGGACGTGGAGGGACGCGGAGAGGAGCCGGCATCGCCTTTGTCCTGTCCCCTCCGGCGCTGGGGGCTGCCTTTGTCTGCTGCTCCTGGCTCTGCGCGTCCCTGGCTGCTGCCTGGAAAGTCTGCGGGAGCGGCGTGGGACCCTGCGGGGCAGGCAGGAGGGGTACCAGCCTTTGCCCAGTCCAGGTGCCATTAGTGGGGACCCCAGGCTCGTGGCATGGGGTGACACAGTCCGGACGAGCCGCTCGGTGCGTTCGGCAGAGGTGGTGGCACTCACGGTGCCGGTGCTTCTCACACCCCATCAGAGGGACCGAGAAGGGGGACACGGAGTTGCTGGGCAGCCAGGGCTGGCTCAGCAAGAACCTCGCGGGTCGGCTCATGCCACCGTGGGTTGAGCCGTGTCTGTGCCGCTGGCGTCGCCGCACCGTTCTCCCTGGAGCCAAAGCAGCTGATTCGCAATCCCTGCGAACGGGTGTGACGGAGGTGGCGATGCTCTTGCTGCTGTCCGCAGCAGCCGTCGCTCCGTCGCAGCACCCCCAGGTTCGCTCCCTGGCCCAGCCCGGGGTGTGGGACTGCGCACGCCGGGGTCCGGGGGCACCGGCCTCGGCTGTGGCGGTGGCAGGGCAGGTTTTTGACTTGACACTTTCGAGTTCGTCACCTGTGATTTCCAAGCGGAAAGCTGAGGTTTGACATGGCACAACGATGCCCTTTGCAGCACTTGGCATTGAGGATACAAAGAACTAAACTGCTTTCAGAAATCAATACTGTAGTAAAACAGATTAGAGCCCCTTCTGGTGCATTTCTTGGACGCAGCCACCACAACGCAGGGCAGGAGCAGTGCTTGGGCAGCTCAGACTTTCTCTCAGAAGATGGGCTCTGGTGCACAGGATGGGTTTAATGCTGCGCGTCGGCGGCTGCAGCCGGAGCCCTCTGCCCTGCGTGGCCATGGTCTGCTTAAACTCCGTTTAGTGTCGAACCAAGAAGCGCCTGCAGCTGCGTGAACCTGGTTGTGCTGACGGCGACTCGGGAAAGAGCAGGCGGCGGGTGCGATGTCTGTGTTGGCAGAGGTGAGATGGTGCTTTTTGAAGTCTGGGCTTTCTGGGACAGCGTCGGTCACTGCGTAGAGCCGGTGTGTTTGAAGATGTTGAGCCTGGAGACTGGGAAAGCCAAGTGCTCGCCCCGCCAGCAGTTGCCTTTCCTGCTGGTGCTGCCGCTTGCTTTGCCTCCCGACGGGGGGGTTTCACTTCCCTGGGGGGTTTCCTGGGGCTGGTTTAGGGTGGGAGATGGCTCAGGGCAAGGATGGACCATGCCGTGTGTCCGGTGGCGTTTGGCATGCTGCAGCCCCGCTTGCCCCTCTCCAATTCCTGGCTGTATTTTGCGGGGCCGGGTGTGTGGGGAGGGGGCAGTCGCGGACCCGCCGCCGCAATAAAACTCCCTTTTGTCTGGGCCCCGTTCCCGTGGCCCCTCGGCTGAATGTGGCGCTGGAGAGGATTTAAATGACATGGTAATTTCATGCCGTCCCACCGGCGGCTTTGCCCGGGTGCAGGCAGCTGTTGGGCAGCGGGTTGTGTTCCCCAGCTGTTACAATAAATAATAGAAACAAAGCATATTCCGGCGCTAATTACCCCAAACGGACTTTCACCTTGGCAGCGCTGCCCTCGCCGCCGTCTCTGCCCACCGGTGCTTCGCACACACTCGGCGAAGGGGTGGCGGTGGCGGCGATGCTCCCGCCGCCGGCACGTCCCCAGGGCGCGGCTTTTGTGTGCGAAAGTCTGTGATTCCTCCCGGGCCGCTGAATTTATAATGGCAGGCGGATTTCATCCCGTTCACTGGCCGCATTGTGCTGCAGGAACAACACTCATCCTCCAGCCCCCGGCCCTGGGCGCCCGAATTTACATGACAAAGTGGGAGCCTGTGCAGCTTCACCATGGAGAGTCGAGGTATGCAGAAGCCCCCCTGTCCCCGGGCAGTTTGGGGCGCTTCTTAACGAGGCTCCTTCTACCGAAGGGGAACCGGCACGTTTCGCCGCTGGCCCCTTTTCTGCTGCTCCGAGCTGCAGCTGGGGGCTGCGGGCACGAGCTGCCTGGGGATGCCACATCGCGCTGCTGGGGGTTCCCTGGCCCAGCGTGCTCCGAGCCAGGCGGAGGGCGGCTTTCAGGAGGATTTGCACCTCGGCAAATCATGGGGGGACCCTGAGTGCCCCAGGGCAGGGACATGGCGCAGGGAGGGGTGAGCCCAGCCTGCGTGTTCACCAAAGGGCTTTGGGGTCTCTCCCACCTGGGCTGACGCAGCCAAGGCCAGGTGAGAGCCGGTCTTGCACGCCGCAGGTGCCAGATGTCACCGTTCTTATAAATAGCCATGTCCCGGGTAGGCACCACTGTGCCAGGCTGCGTGCAGCCACTGGGAGATAATGGCTTTTTAAAAACCTTTGGATCTCAAAGTAATTTAGAAAGGAAAAGTCATTATCGCTTCCCTCTTTGCTGGGCGAGCTCCGGGCAGGCGGTGCGACCCCTGCAGCAAGCCTGGGGCTGGGCTGCTGGGGCTCGTCGTGTTCGAGGACTGAGTGTCTGCGGTCGCCAAAATAAAACCCTCTGAGTCGGCCCAAGGGTGAATTTTCCCACCCTCGGTGCTGCTCTGGTGTCCTGCCCTGGTCTTTGCAGAGCATCTCCCTGCCATCGCGGTGCTGCTCCCTCCAGCCAGGCTGCCCGGTTATGTTATCTTGTGTTTGCAATATCTCATGGCTCGCATCAAACTCCTGCGCCAACTTTTGTGTTGCTGGAGGCTGAATCCTTCATCTGTGATTCATGATCTTAATTACAAGGGTTCACATTCATAAAGCATCTGGCGATCCTCCGGCAAGAGGGTTTGTATGGCAAAGCGTTATTTTCGAGCTGACCGGTGCAGCGCCGGGGTTGCGGGATGGGTGCGGGACCGTTTGGTCGCCCCTCTGCAGCGCGGCTCCTGCCGGCTCCAAACCTGCTTCAGCTCCTCTCCGGCACCAAAGTGCTGCCGGACAGCTGCCGAGCCGTGGCTGCTGCCCTGCGTCCCCTGCATCCGCGGGGTCGTGGAGATGCTGTCCTGCTCGTGCATGGCTGCCGGGATCGTCTCAGGGGTGAGAAAGTCCAGAAGAGAAGAAGCTGCGGGTGCTGGCCTTGATGTGGTTGCAGGGAAGGCAGCAGAGAGCTGCTGCCCTCCGGCAGGTCTTGCAAGTGGGCTGAGCAGTTTCTTGCTCGAAAGGCAACGCGGGGACCGGAGGCTCCAGCAGCACTGGCAAATACCTCTTTGATTGCGAACCATGATTTAAAAATGCATCAGCTTGCAGCCAGGGAGCTGGTGATTGCCAAGAAATGTTCGTCATGTGGAGACATGAATTACACCGCGAGTAGCTCATCAGAAAATCAGTTTCTTAAAACGAGCTGCCCCCGGAGCGCAGCGCAGCCGTTTGTCTCGGGGGTGCTGGCGGCCGCCCTGCCCCAGAGCAGCTGCGAGCGCCTGCAGGGGTCCGAGCCCTGCATTGGCCCCGGAGATCCCCGTCTTGCTCGTCGGACTGCTCCGAGTCCCACGCTGCCTTGTCCGAGGAGGCGCTGGGGCTGGGTGAGCCCCAGGCTTGGGGCTCCCGGCAGATTTTGGAGCTCCTGGGCTCCTGCTGCGGGGCAGAAGCAAGGGCAGAGGTTGGCTTTGCAGAAGTTAGTGCTGCAGTTTGGTCCCTGGACGTTCGCAAGGGTCATCTCGTCCCCTCGGTGTCCTGCGGTGCGGTGGCCTTCCATCGGCAGGAAAAGCCTGGCAGAGATCAGGTGCAAAACTGAACAGCAAATCTGGTTTGCTGGTCTTCTATTTTTCTGTTTCTGATATTTTTAGCCTGGAATTGAAATTTGGATTTAAAAAGAAGGTGGATGGGAGCAAGGGGTGCTAAGAGCACCATGTGTTCAGGAGCCGAAATTGGAGCGGGGACGGTGCTTGGGGGCTGACTTGGACAGTTGGCCACCCAGATGGAGCGCTCCGAATATCCCCACGCTGCGCTCCCCGCACCCGGCCCAGCTGGCCGAGACCTCGTGGGGTTGAGAAACAGATAGAAGATGCAAACTGGGATGGGTGAGACGGGCAAAGCGGGAACGGGGCAGGCAGGGCAGATCTTGCCTTGGAGAGTAGCGGTATTGAATGCTGCTGTGGCAATATTTTAACGTACCTTTGAGTCCAAGGGTGCTGTCAGTTCAGAAATGCACTTCAGTCCCATGGCTGTGTGTTGGTACCCATCCCTCCATCTCCAGAACTTCATTAGTAAGTCTGGATAATGGGCTTTGTGGAAAAACTGGTACTTCCCTCTTTATGAGTTTGGGGCCCATGCTGCTTGAAGTGAGGATTTGGGGTTGATTTTTTTTTTTTTGCTACCTCCCATAATTCATGGGAGGTTTTCATCAAACTGTTTTTCATTTTCTCTGGTTTTTATCAGCAACTGGAGTTAGCCTTCCTCATCGATGTGACTTTTGTTTTTTTTTGCTGAACAGCAGCTGAGAATTAGTTGGGGAGAGGTTAAGGATAAAAGGAAAGTTCAGGTACTGGGACTTGGGTTATCCTGCGACCTGGAGTTCGAAACGCGATTGTTAATAACTGGTATAAAACCAAAGCAAGCTGTTATCCTGCAAAATCTAGCAGTTAAGTAATCGCGTACTGCAGATGCAATAACGTGTTTCCTGTTTCTTGTGGCATCCTCCCTCCGGCAGCGAGTCGGAATTTGCTGGAGGGGAAAACGCGTGTGTCTGCAGGTCCCTGCCAGCAGAGTCCTGGGGAACTGCATCCCCCTGGGGAGATGGCAGACCTGCAGCTCCGTGCCAGCGGAGCCGGTGCTGCTCTCCCATCGGAGGCAGCAGATGCCGTCGCCTGTGCCACGCGGGGAGGGGGGCGGTGGGGCCACTGCCAGCTCCTCGGCCCCTCGCTTCGCCTCCGGCAGAATTCCTGGGCGTCTCGGTGGGGCCATATTTCTCTCCCCGGAGCAGACGCGGTCCCTCGCCTCCTCCCGCTGGGCAGAGCCTCCCCATTGTGCCGGCGCTGGCTTGTAAATCAGCGGGGCAGGGGCCGGCCTGGCCGCGGGACAAAGGCGGCCTGGGCTGCCGGGGCATCCTGGCCGAGCTCCCCACGGCAGGACCACCCCAGCCCCGGCGCGGGGGCAGAGGGTGCCTGCAAACCCCTTCCCCGCTAAAACCGACCCCGCGTGTTCCATGAGCTGAAGAGCGACGTATTTGGAGGCAAACGCGTGGAGGAGGGGGTAGAGTGCACCCACCAGCCACAACTGGCAGACGGAACTGGCGAGACCGCTCCGTTCGTGACAAAGCCCCTTGGCAGCGTTAGATGGGCGCTTTCTTCTTTGGGGTTCGCAGCAGCGTCCCATTTCTCCTCACCCAGTAAGTCCCGCGCCGCCTCCTGCTCGGTGCTGGGGAGCTGTCAGACCTGGGCTATTTTTGGAGCTGCCCTTACAACAAAGCGCTCTGCGTGCCGGAGCCCAGCGTGGGTCGGCTTTGATGTGGCCGTCGCTGCCGTGCAGCGGGGCCGGGGATGCTTGGCCCTCTCTGCGGTTGTTGGTTGGCAAACGTCGTCCTGCGGGGTGGGATGCTGGGGATGCCCGGAGAGATGCCGTGGAGAGGGATTTCTCCCACAGGACCCAGGCACGGGCCATAAAAACACACCACAGCCCTCGGAGGTCTGGCCTTGGGCTAAGTCTATCTTCACTAATTCAGTGTGCCGATGTCTCCCAGACCCTTCAGGCGAAGGTTGCTGCTGCTGCTGCAGACCCGTGGCAAGTTCTCGGCGCAGATACGAGGCTCTGCTTGCTTTTTAAAGCCAGGGCTGGAGAGTTTCTTGCCACCGTTCTGGTTGTTTGCATATTGTAACGTTTCTTGTGCGAAACAGAGGTTGAATTGCAGATTGGAGGCAGCATACTGGCTGCTTTCGAAGCTCTTTTAATGTGAACATTAAGTACAACCTGTCCTTCGGTGTCAGGAAAAGCGAATGTGGCCTTCTGTCCCCGCATCTGGTCAGGGAATTGAGTTACGGGTATTGCGGTGTACGCCAGGACGTGGTCGGGACAGGCAACTGGGAGTCCCTTGTCCTTCCATGGTCTGTGCTGCTGCCACGCGTGGGCAGAGGTTATTTACCTGCCGGTGGATGGTTTGACATCGGCACAGCGGAGCGGAGGGCTTGGCACAGCCACTTGGCAGCTCGGCTGGTGCCGGTGCTTGCCGGACAGTGCCCAGGGAAGCTCCTTCCACCTCTCGCTGTGCTGGTCCGAATTCTGCCACCACCGCCAGGAATGTGAGTAGTGGGAGACTTCCCGGTTCAGGATGGGGTGATGGGGAGCGCTGTGACTGCGTTGTCTGTCTGGGCACGGGGTTTCTCCCAGCCCTCCTGACCCGTTTTCTCTCCCCGCAGCTGCAGGCGCATACCTGCCACCATTGCAGCAGGTATTTCAAGCGCCGCGTCGGCCCGGGATAGGAACCGTTGGGAAGCCCATCAAGCTCTTGGCCAACTACTTTGAAGTGGACATTCCCAAGATTGATGTGTATCATTATGAAGTGGATATCAAGCCCGACAAATGTCCACGCAGAGTCAACAGGTAAGGCAAGTATTAGAGGTTTTGGCACTCGTTCCCCGCTTCCAGTTTCCTTGTGGAGGCTCCATAAGTGCCTGTCTCCGTCTTCACTGGTGGAAGCCATCAGGGTGACATTGTGGCAGGGGTCACAGCTGTCCCAGCGCCTGTGGGTGGCTGGACCCCACCACCTGTGTTTGCGCAGCAGCGCTGGCTCCTGCCCCTGACAGCCCCGGAGGTCCTGAACCTCAGCACAGTCCCCTGCTTCTTCAAAGCAGCTGTGCTATTTTGGCAACAATCCCGTATTTAAAAATAGCAAGCCCAGACCTCAGGCCATCGCGTACTTTTCTTTTCTGCGTTTTCCTTTTTGGCATCCTACTCGCTGCCCGTCCCCTCCTGCCCCGGCAGCCTGGGTAGCTCTGCACCCCGAGGGCCGGCGAGCAGATGCTGCAGATGCTCCCGGCAGCCACGGGCACGAGTTGCTCCCTCTTGCCCTCCTGGCACGCGTGGCGGGTTTGCACCCAGCTCCGGAGGGTGCGCGTTCCTGCATACCGTGTAAACTCGTTCTGCCGAAGCCGATGTACTGAGCTGCGGGGCAAGGCGTGTGGCTGTTTGTCCGGGGGCCCTCCTGCTCGGGGGGGCTCGGCTCTGCTCTCTGGTGCCCTGCGGCTCAGAAGTGCCCTGGGTAGGGAGGCTGGGGACCAGGCAGGTCGCAGAAGGTGTTGGGCGGTAAAGAAACCGGCAAAACGAACCTTGCCCTTCTCTCCCCCTGCCCCTCTTTGTTGCCCTGCTCGCCTGTGTAGGGAAGTCGTGGAGTACATGGTACAGCACTTCAAACCGCAGATCTTCGGTGACCGAAAGCCAGTCTACGATGGGAAGAAGAACATCTACACTGTCACGGCCCTGCCCATTGGAAACGAGCGGGTAAGAGGGGACGGCGAGCCCCGTGCAGGCAGCGCGACCTGCCTCCTGCCTGGGAAGGACCAGCTAAAAACCTCCTCCCCTTGCGCCTGCGGGGATGCCATGATCGCTTCCCTCCGTTCTGCACCCAGGTTGACTTTGAGGTGACGATCCCAGGGGAAGGCAAGGACAGGATATTTAAGGTCTCCATCAAATGGATGGCGATTGTGAGCTGGCGCATGCTGCACGAGGCCCTGGTCAGCGGGCAGATCCCCGTGCCGCTGGAGTCCGTCCAGGCGCTGGATGTTGCCATGAGGCACCTGGCTTCCATGAGGTACCTGTGCCGAGGGGCGGCCCGGCGGGTGGGCGGCAGGGGCTGTGCCGCGAGCACCGAGCGTGCCAGGGAGGCGACCGGCTGCCCTTGGCAGGCTGTTGTGGCCGGGACTGGCCTTGATGGTCTTTGGGAGGAGGCGGCCGCGCCTGCCGAGCTGCTCAGTGCTATCGCTCTGGATGCTCCTGCAATAGAAATAAACGGGGTGATGCAGCCGGCGGGGCGAGCGATGGCTCCGAGGGGCTGGGGGTGCTTCGCGGTCACTGCCGGTGGGGCTGTTTGACATGGTTTGCCCTGGTTCGTAGGTACACTCCCGTCGGCCGCTCCTTCTTCTCCCCCCCCGAAGGCTACTACCACCCCCTGGGAGGCGGCAGGGAGGTCTGGTTCGGTTTCCACCAGTCAGTCAGGCCTGCCATGTGGAAGATGATGCTCAACATTGATGGTGACGTATTTTTTTTATGCTGGCAAAACCACTTTGCTCTCCAGCGTACCCAGCGCAGCACGGTCCCGCTCACTCGTGGCGAGGTCCCAGCACTGCTTCGGGCTGGGGGCTTTGTGCACGGGGTCTGCCCACCCCGTGCTGGTTGCAGTGGGGTGGGGGTCTGCAGCGGGGAACTGCAGCAGTGGGGCTGGGCGTGTTTGGGGAGGCTGGATCCAGGGCCAGGTCCGTCTGCTGGGAGAGAGCAGAGACACATCGTGGTATCTGTCCCGCAGTGTCGGCCACCGCCTTCTACAAAGCCCAGCCCGTAATCGAGTTCATGTGCGAGGTGCTGGACATCCGGAACATCGACGAGCAGCCGAAGCCCCTGACGGACTCGCAGAGAGTGCGTTTCACCAAGGAGATCAAAGGTAGAGCCCCCGGGGAGCGCTGGGGACCCGTCCCCAGCTGGGTGCTGCCCCAGATACCGGCCATGGCTTGTCTGCTGCCCAGCCCCTGCAGCGAGGTGGGGGTACAGGGGGTTGCACATTTAACATGTCTGCTGGGGCACCGTTGCCTGCCTCGTGCACCTCACATGGCATCTGCAAGCATACCTGCTCTGCAAATGGTTAATTATTTAAGGCGGGTGTTGGCGGTGTCCCAGGGAAGTTGGGCAAAGGGGAATCGTTCCCGCCTTTACCAGTGACTCTGCTGTGTCTCCCTGTCTTGCATCAGGTCTGAAAGTCGAGGTTACCCACTGCGGGCAGATGAAGAGGAAATACCGCGTGTGTAACGTTACCAGGCGGCCGGCCAGCCACCAGACGTAAGGCGGGTGGGAAGGTGCCCTTGGAAAATTCTGAGCTGTTCTCCTTTTTAGCAGCTGCTGGTGTCGTTAGGGAGAGCTGGACTTGGAACTCCAGCCTGCGCTGGCAAAAGGGGATGTGTCCAGCGCTCTGCAGCGGTTTTGGGCGCAGTAGCTCGCGCAGCTCCGTGTCACGCGCGGTGAAGGCGAGCGGGATGCAGGGGAGGGTGGGAGCGCAGAGGATGCTTTGTCTGGCAGGCGGCACGCTGCAGCGGGCGGGAGCTAACATGCCAGGAATTGTCCTAGTTTTTACCTCCGAGTTTGGTTTTCTTCTGTCTTAAAATAGACACTGCCAAAGCAGAAGCTTTGTCAGAGGATAAAGCGATTCCTTGCCTTGAAATTATTTGCATGTGCCTGGGAGCAGGCTGGGCCTGGGCACCCCTCCGTGTTGGGGGGCTGCCCTGCTCCCCGCAGCCCCCCATGGACAGGGACGGCAGCGCCGTGGAGGTGGTGCCCTCAGCACCAAGCTGTCGGGTGCCACAGCCCACGGGTGTTTCCAGGGCTTATCACTGGGGTTTGCCCTGGGAATTGCCCACGGGGAGGCTTGGAAGCAAAATGGGGTTTGAGGCAGAGGCTGGGGGAAGAGCAGGCGGACCCCCAGACCTCCCCGAGCAGGCAGCGGTGGGGACAGTGCTGGGCAGGAGGGGCTGTACTTGTGCTCTCTGCTGGGTGTTCGCTGAGTGGAGCTGGAGGGGAGGGGGGGGTGTTTTTCAGGCTGTCTGCCCCTCAAGTTTCTGCAATGTTTCTGGAAATTTTGCCAACAGTAAAAAAGAAAAAAAAAAAAAAACAAAAAAAAAAAAGGAAAAGCACAACAAGAAGTTTTGGCTCGTGCTTTACAAACCCAAGTGCTGGCAGAAAATCTCTCCTCCCCGTTCTTGCCCGATACCACAGCAGCCGTGCCTGCTCAGGCTGGCGCTGTCAGGCTTCAGAGCCCCCGCCAAAGGGGGGGCACCTCCCTTGCCACAGCCACGCTTCCTCCTCGCACAACCCCATCTCCGGGTGTATCCTGTTGGGGTTCATGCGCCTGTCACTGTGTACAGCCCACTTCCCCTGTGTTCCAGCATCCTTGGGTCCCAGCCTCGGGCTTGGTGAGTGCAGAAGGAATGTGATGCCTTGCCAGGGCGTTCGGGCTGGCTTGCCTGTCTAATTTTGGCTCCATAAGGAATATCGGGTCAATTCTTCATTTTCACAGAACTCTTTATGGAGCCGGGAACAGCTGGGTGAGGCTGGGTATCACGCACTCCGGCTATGGACAGCACGGCACCCCTCAGCGCTGCCACCGGGAAGTTTGATTTCGCCCCCCCTGTGGTTTTGAAGGGAGATGCACCCCTCCTGCCCCCGGCGCTCTGCCCGCCCTGGAGCCGCTGCCCCGTACCAGGAGAGGCTGGTTAACCTTTGCCTGGAGCTCAGCTCGGCTCCCAGGAAGGGCACCAAGCGCAGAAGTCCTCCTGAGTGCCAGCGTGCTGTATTTATGTACCTGACAGTGGCATGCATGGCATGTCCTCCAATAAACATTTGCCCTGATTAGCTGGATTAGTGAGGGAGAGCTTTATTTAGGGACCTCAGTCCCACACTGGGATCAGAGTATTCCTGACTTGATTTCTGAAAATACCACTGTTGTGCTTTTTATTTTCTTTTATGGTATCTTGGGGCAGGAGCCTGCCAGTTCCCTCTCCTCCCAGCCAGAGTAAGTAGTGCTTGAGGTCTGGAAGTGTCTGTTTTGAGTAGGTGCATCCTTCGTGTCCTGCCTCTGCCAGGTTTCCCCTGCAGCTGGAGAGCGGTCAGACAGTGGAGTGCACAGTGGCTCAGTACTTTAAGCAGAAATACAACCTGCAGCTGAAATACCCCCACCTACCCTGTCTCCAGGTTGGCCAGGAGCAGAAGCACACGTACCTGCCCTTGGAGGTGAGTGCCGGCTCTGCACCGTTGGGCGCCCCGGCTTTTGGGCACCAGCCAAGCGGCCTTCGCTGGCAGATGCATGACAATATTCTGCAGCTATGTGTCGTGGGCACTAGTTGCCTCAATGATGACCTGGCAAGAGCTGCTTCTAGTAAGCGAGGGAGGAGACCGTGTTGTAAAAATGCCATTTTCCTGCAGCTGCAGGCTCGGCACCTCTGGTTTGGGGCTGGCTGCAGGGCCCGAGTGCCGTACTCGCGGGGCAGCTCAGCTGTGGTCCCCCGTGTCTCGCCTGTCCCTAACGCGTGGCTGCTGTCTCTCCCCTGCCGTGCAGGTGTGCAACATCGTGGCAGGCCAGCGGTGCATCAAGAAGCTCACAGACAATCAAACGTCAACCATGATAAAAGCAACAGCCAGGTCTGCCCCAGACAGGCAGGAGGAAATTAGTCGCCTGGTACGTGGCACGAGTCCCTGGGAGGGACGATGTCGGGGCCGGGGCTCTGACGGCAGGCTGCAATGTTGTGTCCGTGATGAACCTTGTGGTCCTGCTCCTCAGCTGCTCTGCACTGGAGAGCTGCGACCTGCTCAGAAGATGCTGGTGGGGTTAATGGCTTGGTTTTGTCCCCCTCTTCTCACTGAATCCCCGGACAGAGATGCCTGCGTGCGTGTAATGGACACTTGCATAGGGGAGCCCAGCTCAAAGTGACCATGGAAGCTCATGTGCAGCAAATTCAGGTCCTCGTGCTGATGGAACCTGAACCAAAGGGAGCTGGAACTAAAAATAGGAAAACAAATTAGAGAAGTGACCCTGGCTCTAGGTGTACATGGGGACTGCGCGTTGTGGGGCTGCGGTACAGGAACTCTGTCCGCAGGTCAGCCTGGGGCGAGCCAGGGGAACGGCAAAGCCGGCTCCGCCAGCAGCTGGGCAGGAGCTGGTTAATGGTGCTGTTGTTACCCAAACCGATGTCTCTGGGCTTTCAAAGCCAGGGACATTTGATATTCTTTCTGGGACTCTTGATAACAGTCTCTTGCCAGTCTTATTCTTTCCGCTGAAGCCTTAAATCTCAGGAGCAACCGCTCTCGGTTGCGTTGGTTAGTGCGTTCAGAAATCAGGTCCCCCGTGGGTCAGTTTGGAGGACAGGGTTTGGCCCTTTGTGTTAAACCACTTGCCCTCCCCTTATGGAGAGGACTTCAGCTCTGTAGAGAACGTGACTTTAGGTGCCCATGTTTCCCGGCCAGCTGAAGCTGTGTGGGATGCAGCAGTTGGTCTCGCTCCCTCCCATGGCCCTTCCTTCCCTCTGCAGATGAAGAACGCCAGCTACAACCTGGATCCGTACATTCAGGAGTTTGGGATCAAGGTGAAAGATGACATGACGGAGGTGACGGGGAGGGTCCTGCCGGCGCCCATCCTGCAGTACGGAGGCAGGGTAAGAAGGGCTGCACTGCCCGGGTGTTGGGCTGCGTTGTGCAGAAAGACGCTTTCACACCAGAAGACGCTGTTTCTGGACAAAACGTGTGCTATCTTCAGGTTTGTAGGTTAGAGCTGGAATTTTTTTGGATTTGGGTTTTTTGGCTTTTTTTGCAATATAACTGTTCTGAAAGTTTAGCCAAGAGTCATTCAGTGACAAAAAAGTGAGCTGAAGGGGAGAGGGATGTGCAGGGTAAGGCAGCTTGGGTGAATTTTCCATCACCTTTGAGGAGCTGAGATTCTGAATTGCCCATCGCCACGCGCCGCAGCAGCCCCTGGCAGTGCAGGGAGTTGGCTCCGGTGAGGGTGTACAGCTTTGTGACGGGGAGCGCAACCACCACACGTGCGGGTGCTCCCCCGGGGCTGCCGGCGTGGGGCCGGGCAGGACGCGGCAGCGCTCTGACCGTCTGTTTGCCTTGCAGAACCGGGCCATTGCAACTCCCAACCAAGGCGTGTGGGACATGCGAGGGAAGCAGTTCTACAACGGCATTGAGATCAAAGTCTGGGCGATTGCTTGCTTTGCCCCGCAGAAGCAGTGTCGAGAGGAGGTGCTGAAGTAAGGAAAGGGGCAGCCCGTGCGGGTGGGATGATGTGGGGGAGCCGTGGCTCGTGGTGCGGCCGCCCTGCTGCTCCCAGCCTGGGTCTGCACATCTTTTATCGTTAATACTGGATCTGAATTGCTCTGGTACAAATTTGATCTGGATTCAGTCTGGGTGTTCAGTCTTGTTTCTGTTAGTTTATCCAGAGTGCCTGACTGTTTATCCTGGCTGCAAACAGTCCCTGAGCCATGGCAAAGCCTGCCAGCTTGGAGTGAGCACATTGGCACTCCAGCACATGTGAGCTGACAGGCAGGCGTCAGGTAGCTGCAGCATCATGATCTGATACTGCCAGCCCTAAAGCTGTATTGAACTCTTCTCAGCTGAATCTCCGCAGAGAGATGGGATTGTGAGGGATATTTAATTAAAAGTTTCCCCAATACTCTTTCTGAAATAATATAATTCATGTAGGAAGCATCTTAACTCGCCATGGGTTTCCATTACAGAGAAGTCTTAGGCTTTCTGAAAAGCTTTGGTAGCTTAGAGATTCTCTGCTTCAGTAGCAAAGTGACAGAGCGGGGACAGTTTATTTGATTTAGGGAAATCGTCACCTTGGTTTTGGCTTCTACTGGGGACTCAGGTTTCTTCTGACCGAGAGTGGATGCATCGAGGCAAGGATTTTGTGTGCCTCTTCTGGGTGTTTGGCACAGTTAACGTTTGGGATGGTTTGGAGCAGCTCAAAGTCTCTACGTCTGCAGTAACTGGGTGGAGGTGGGAGTGACACCGTGCTCCTCTTGTGACCCCTTTGGGGCAGAGCTGGGAGCCCCGCGCTCCCTCTGGCTCTACCTGCATGAAGTTTATCCTTGGCAATCCAAAAATCCAGAGTGTGGCTGAGCACTTTGTCCGGTTTGGTAAGTGAAGGCTTGCATCAGCTTTGCAAATCATCTGGAAATCAAGCAGGTCTGCTCCCCCCTTCTCCAGCTTTCTAACGGAGAACGGCTCACAGCTCCATCACTCTTCAGGAAGAGTCAGTACCTGGGTAAGAGGGTACCAAGAGGGTACCAGGAGGGATGGTTCAGCTCTAACGTGTTGGTCTTGCGTATCCCGTGCCATGCGCTTGCTGGATGCTGTAAAACCACAGACGTGGTGATGTGATGTCCCCGTCTCTGTCCTGTGCCGCAGCACTCCAGCCACGGTCCCTTCTCACTCGGTGGCCGTGGTGCGCAGCGGAGCTGCCGTGCAGAAGGGCTCAGGGCTGAATGCTTCTCCTCCCGGGCACAGGAACTTTACGGACCAGCTGCGCAAGATCTCCAAAGATGCAGGGATGCCGATCCAAGGCCAGCCCTGTTTCTGTAAATACGCCCAGGGTGCAGACAGTGTGGAGCCCATGTTTCGACACCTCAAGAACACCTATTCGGGGCTTCAGCTCATCATTGTCATCCTGCCAGGGAAAACACCGGTGTACGGTACGTCTGGGGCAGGGGCGAGCGGGGAGATGAAGAGGAGCTTTGCTCTTGCTCAGCAGGCCTCGCTCTGCTCCTCCCGTGGTGATTTCTCTCCCCGTTTCCGAGGACGCTGCTGGAAGCGGTGCGTTGCTGATTGTCTGTCTTCACCTGCTTCCTCTGTCCGCAGCCGAGGTGAAGCGCGTTGGGGACACCCTCCTGGGAATGGCCACGCAGTGTGTCCAGGTCAAAAACGTGGTGAAAACTTCCCCGCAGACCCTTTCCAACCTCTGCCTCAAGATCAACGTCAAGCTTGGCGGGATCAACAACATCCTTGTGCCTCACCAGCGGTTCGTATGGCTGCTGCCTCTCGCATTTTTGGGGCTTGTTTCCCAAGTCCCTTGTGGTGCTGCCTGCCTGGCTTTACCTGGGAAGAGAGGGCCTGTGGGCGGCTGCGTAAAGTAACTGTTTGAAATGGGGGTTTGCAGCCTGTCTCGCCTTGTAATGAGCTGTTGATGTGCCAAGGCCAGAGCCTGGGGGTCAGGAGATGTCCTCTGTGTGATCTGCTTGCCTCCTTTGGGCTGTGCATCACCCTGAGATGGCCCCGAGAGGCTGACTGCTGCTTTCTCTTCTCTCCCACCAGCTCTGCCGTCTTTCAGCAGCCGGTGATCTTCCTCGGGGCCGATGTCACTCACCCGCCAGCAGGAGATGGGAAGAAACCCTCCATAACGGCTGTAAGTTCCCTGCAGGGACACAGGAGCTGGAACGGGACTCGTGTGTCCATAGGGGGGCTGTGCCACTACTGTCCCCATGGTGACACTTCTCAGGGTGGCCCCATGCCCTATCGGGTGTTTCAGTCCCACCCCGGGGTGGTGAGTCCCCAGTCCCCTCTTGCCTCTCCGCAGAGGAGCTGCGGTTTTGGGGAGCCGCTGGGAGAGCTGGCAGCTGCCAGCAGATGGGGCTCGTGATGTGCCGGACCCCGCGAGCGCTGCCGGGCAGGGTGTGCGGGGAGCTCGGTGCAGCCGCTGTGCTCGCCGGAGTCATCCCGGGCATCCTGGTCCTGCAGTGCAGCTCTAGGAGGGACCTTCCCCAGGTGGGATTTCCCTTCACCCCAGAGGAGTAGTGAGCATCCATGGTCTGAAGTGCTGCTCGCATGCCGGTGAGACTGGGTGGCAGCTCGCGCCCTTTGTGGGGCTCGAAGACGTTGCCTTATGCTCGTTGCAGCGAAGGAGAGTGTCAGGTTTTCGTAGCGTCTGTTTTAATTAAGCACGTCAGCATTTTCCTATTAAGTTCTTAACTTTCCAGGACTCATAGCTCAGGTTTTCCTTGGCATGCAAATGCATCTTTGGAGGACTGTTTTTTTCTTAATTAGAAGGGGTTGGGAAATGCTTTTGGCTTTTGCTGTAGGTGTGGGTGGGACAGAACAGTCTGTTTCCTGGCGGCAGCACTTCCACTCCGAAAACATTTTCTGTGTTTTTTTGTACAGGACCACTGTGGGGTTTTTTTTCTTAATTTTTATAAAAGCTTTTTTGAAGCTGCAGGGGAGGAGAAGGGTAGAGCTTTCAGATGGCCTTGATCTTGTCCTTGGTCCGTTGTTAATTAGATGATAGAAGGGGGTCCATGGCTGAGGCCAAAGGAAACATTTCTGTTGCACCCATCAGCTCCGCTGGTGCAGCCCCGACCCTAGAGCTCTGTTTACGAAGCAAAAGTGAAACCGGCACAGAGGGCAGGGGCAGCAGGCTCCACGCCGCTGAGGATGTGGGGTCTGTGGTGCTTTCCCTCTGCTCGGGGGGATGTGGACCACGCGGTGCGGTAAAGCAGCCGGGCGTTTGTCTCCCAGCATGGGCCAGCACCTGCTTTGACGCCCATGACTCACGCTGTGCCCCCAGCCCTGCGTCACGGCCGAGCCCGGCTGCTCTCGGCCTCTTTGCCCTGACGTCTTTGAGGTCTCCCCTCCAGAGCGCCCAGCTGTGATGGGAACTCCCTGCTCGACGGCTGCCGCGCGGTGACTCAACCCCGCCGTGTCCTCGGGAGGCGGCAGCGCCGGCGGGGCAGACCGCGGCCGTCTGGGGCAGCTCTGCTGCCTGCGGCTGAGCGAGCGCAGGCGCAGGGACGTGGTGCCGGGCAGATGCTCTGGGCAAACGTTGGCCTGGTTCAGTCGCAGAGGGTCTCTGGGCAGCCCGGGGCGGGCAGGGCAGTTGTGCCGCAGTCGGGGGGGTGAGGACCGGCTGGTAGCAGAGCTCCCTGTGCTGCTGTGGTGCAGACCTCAGCAGCAGCTGTTACAGCAGCATTGCAACTGCAGGTGGGGTTTTGTACCCTGGGGGTGTCGTTGCCCTGCTGAAACGGCAGAGCAGAGTTTGGGGTCACACAGCCCTTCATGGAAGCCAAAAACCTCTGGAGTGAGGGATGCAGGGAGAAGGGCTTAGGCAGGCGGAAAGGGCAGCCCCGCTCCCCCCTCGCCCCTCCACTTTTGGGCAGGAGGGGTGAAGCTGGGGCAGAGCAGCAACAGCCCCCATAGCCACGTTGCTCAATGGCACCACCAAGTTGTCTTGCTGGAAATTCCCATAAACACCGCAAAGGGCACGGCAGAGTCTGAAACCAGGACTTGGCCACGTGGCCACGACCAGGGATGTCCTTTTTGGGCGCTAGTTGCCTGCACGGTATTTGCTGTCCCATCTCCTGATCTGTGAGCTCGAGTGCTCTTCCCACTGCCAGCTGCGGGCGTTGGAAGCAGGCGGAGGCTGGGAATCTCCCACATCCCCTCCGTCCTTCCTGTTGTAATGCGTGGGCCTGGCCTGTCCCTGTCGCTGCAGGTTGTGGGCAGCATGGATGCCCACCCCAGCCGGTACTGTGCCACGGTGCGCGTGCAGCGTCCTCGCCAGGAAATCATCGAGGACTTGTCCTACATGGTGAGGGAGCTCCTCATCCAGTTCTACAAATCCACCCGCTTCAAACCCACCAGGATCATCTTCTACCGAGACGGTGTTCCCGAGGGGCAGCTCCCGCAGGTGAGGACCCCTCGGATGCCCGTCGGTCAGAGGGGCTGGACCGGCTCCCGCGGGGTTCCCTAAGGGTGCACGGGGACAGCTGGGTGCCGGTGTGTCCCCTCACTCTGCGTGTGCTTGTCTCTCCAGATCCTTCACTATGAGCTCCTAGCAATCCGAGACGCCTGCATCAAACTGGAAAAGGATTATCAGCCTGGCATCACCTACATCGTTGTCCAGAAAAGGCATCACACCCGTCTCTTCTGTGCAGACAAGAATGAGAGGGTGAGCACCACGGGGGGCCGGGGCCAGGGCTGGAGGCGGCTGATTCATCCCTGGCCTTTAGGAAGAGCCAGCCCTGACTTTGCCGAGGGGAAAGCTCACCGCTGGCAGGCAGAGAGCTCTTTCTTGAAAGAAACGTGCTGCTCGGTTGACTCCCGCATCCATGCAGATTAGGCTGCTTCTAGAAACCCAGACAGCTGTTTGCTGTTGTTACGAGTTACTGGGTGCTGATGATCCTGGTGACTCTCTTGAAATAGCCTCTGTCAGCCTGAAAACATCTGTTGTTTTGGTGATAGCTGTAGCCGCTGACGTGACAGGATGAATAACCCCTTGCTTGCTCACAGCTTGTTCATGTATGCTGTGCAGTAATATTGATTGCTGTAGCTTTTCCTAGATTTGATCTAAATTTAGTGCTTAGATCTAGTCTAACCAGAGTCTGGCTCTAACTGAGCATGAAGATTTAATCTTGGGAACTGAGGACAGTTTTTGATCAGGGTGAAAAGCCCCGGTACCTTGAGGCAGAGACTCTAGCTTACACTCTCCACAGAGATCCCTGGAGTTTTGCTCGCTTAATCCTCCTTTCTGCAGTAGGATGGGCCACTGCCCAGCCCTCACCCTGCTTGCTTTCCTTCTGAGGCCGTTTGCTCTATCTCCATGTCGTGCCTGGTGCTAGCAGGAAATGCCAGCAAGCCTGATCGGACAGGGAGCAGAGCGGGATGAGCTGCTTCTGTGCCCCCTTAACGGGCGCGTGGGGAGCAGCTCTGCACAGTGCTCTCAAACTAAGTTGCTGAGATGGGGACCCTGTGCCGTGGCCCTGGTGCAGGGCAGGTGTGTTACAGACGGTGCTCTGGACAGCTGGAAATAACCAAACTCTGCAGTGCTTGGGTCTCTCTTTCTATTCCCTGTAGATTGGGAAGAGCGGGAACATCCCAGCAGGAACAACAGTGGATACAAATATCACCCACCCCTTTGAGTTCGACTTCTACCTGTGCAGTCATGCAGGCATTCAGGTACCGCGCTGCGGAGCTGGCTGTTGTGATGCTGCTGGTTTTCTTCGGCGGTTGTTGCAGATTGCACGCTCGTGCATCTGACCCGGCCCTGTCATAGCCTCCCTTCGGCACCGCGGACGTGGGCAGTTCGGTCCACGCTGCCGTTGCGGTGCTTTGGCGAGCAGGTGCTGGGAGGGTGCTGCTGCTGCGTTATGTGGCACGTACTCGATTTCTCTCCTGGAGCCAAGGATCTCTCCTATGAGATTTTCCTCCTTCAGAGTGGCCAATTCAGCAGCTTGTCAGCTGGCGTCTGAGCGTGCCAGGCTCGCTGGGGCGCCTGCTCGTCAGCAGGGACCTCTTGTCTGGCCGTGGGCGGGAGAGCTGGGCCAGCGGTCCCTGGAGCAGGCAGCTTGATTTGCAGCTGCCTTTCTTCAGGCAGCCAAGATTAGTCAGAAACTGTACTCATTTAATCTGCAACTGCTTCCGCAAGGGAGGTTTTTTGGCTTCCTCTCCCCCTGCAAGGGCAGCGGGGAGCTGGTCCAGTTCGGTGGGGAGCCGGTGCGATTTGCGATGCAGTGGGCGGCGCGGCATCGGGAGCTGGGGGCAGCAGCGCAGAAGCACCGGCAGTGCCTGGGCAGCTGCATTAATAGTTTGCACCTCGGTGCTAAGGGCTTTCCTGCCTCGCAGTTCCTGTGCACATATGGGGTTCTCAAATTCGGGAAGCACGGGCATCTCTCCTGCCCAGGCTGTCTGCCGGGTCGTTTTGATCAGGGAGGGGGTGATGAGGATGTGAGGCAGCTGTCTGCGTCCGGATGCAGGCAGGACCTCTCACGCTGCCCCCTCTCCTTCCCAGGGTACGAGCCGGCCATCCCATTACTACGTACTCTGGGATGACAACCGGTTCACCGCGGATGAGCTGCAGATCCTCACGTACCAGCTGTGCCATACCTACGTGCGCTGCACCCGCTCCGTCTCCATCCCGGCCCCGGCGTACTACGCCCGACTGGTGGCGTTCAGAGCGCGGTACCATCTCGTGGACAAGGAGCACGACAGGTGAGGGGGCCCTGCCCGCGGCCCCGGGAGGGCAGACCCCGGGGGTGGCAGGGGGCATGAGCACCCTGCCTTGGTCTTTGAAAGTGCCTCTGTCAGAGCAGCGCTGCAGCAGACCCTCTTTGCGAGGGAAGATCCACACGTACCTGCATCCTCTTAGGTCCCAGCCTAGGAGGAACTGGGGGTAAAGGAGGGTTAAATCCCATCCTGAGCTCATCCCGGACCTGGAGGAGCATCCCTGGGGTGTTTGAGCGTTACCAGCCACTCCGAGGTGCTGGAATCCCTGCAGTGCCGGGCACAGTCACCGGCACGCGCAGCATCCCCGAACGCTGCGGTGAGATGCAGCGCTGCTGTGCTGCCAGCGCTCCCGGACCCTGATCTCCAAGGGGGTTTCGCAGCATTCCTGGGGGTGAAATACGAAATAATTATCAGTGATTTCCTTGATTTTCAGTGGCGAGGGCAGCCATATATCTGGACAGAGCAACGGCAGAGACCCCCAGGCCTTGGCGAAGGCTGTGCAGGTTCATCAGGACACTTTACGTACCATGTACTTTGCTTGAAAGCCTAACTTTTGTTACCTCACTCAAGAAAGCTTTCAGATTTGTAGGAGCCATACAAAAAAGGAAGCATTGGGACACCTTGGTTTTTTTCCAATGAGAAATCACTGCAGGGCAGGCAGCGTCGATTCGAGGCAGGAGACCAGCACCACGGGACAGAAAGATCCAACACCTTTGTAGGATTGGAAGAGACCGATGATTATTTTTTTAATTTTTCTGGCTTTGCAAAATTTTGACCTGACCAAACACATGAAGGCATTCAAGGAAGGGATAAAACTCCCAGGAGGCGGAAGCAGGTTTTCATTTTTAAGATGCAATACTATAGACTCCTGACTGTGAAATGGCGGATTTGGTCCTCCGTTGCCCACCAGGCGCTGGTAGGTATTTTTTGTGGGGGTTGGGGGGAGGGGATTTTTAGAGCCTTAAAACAGAAGACTAGATTTATAAAACTAATATTTTAGAATATGAGATGCTTTAATGGGTTACGGGGAAAAACAACTAGTTTATAGGAGAATTCTAACACTAACAGTTCCCCACCCCCGAATAATTCCCCCCGTATAATGTAAGGCACCCTAGCACTTAGCTCAGAACTGAAAACTGTCTTCCTTGTGTTAAAAGCTAGTTAGCTGCTGCCATTTGAAGCAACAGTCACAGACTTTTCCATGGGTGAGTGCCTTACTATGATGCTGCAAAATTTCAATGTTTTTAATCTTGTAAGGAAAATAGTAATCTTGTCTTGATGGTGGTCCATATTTCCATCGGAAGGAGTTAATTTCTATGGTCCTAAGTTGCAGTTTGTGTTAGATCACGACCTCACGGTGGTTAAACTCCATTGAAAGATGTGCACTTTCATATAGGACACGTTTAATGGCTGCTGACCCATTTTTGTTTCCAATGTACTACTTGTTATTTAAAACTGTTTCTGACAAATGGGGGCATCTTCATCCCATGAGGACAGAAATTGCTATCAATTTTTTTCTTTTTTTTTTTTTCCTGAATTTTTATGATGGACACCGGGATTTTTTTACTAAACATTATTTTTATATGATACTGCGTCTGTTGCCAAAATACACGAGTCATTAACATTCTCAGAGTTTACATCACCGCACTTCCTGAGGCTGTGCGCTCATGCCAGAGTTTTCTAACGTTTCCTGTCCGATGAGTGTTACCAACTGCAGTCCGTGCAGCACCGGGTACTCCTCAGCGCCCGTTTCCCGTGTGCATTCGGCACACATCTGCCCGGGTCGGCTGCTTTCTGAAGTACCGCGTACCCCGACTCCAGCACCTCCAAACTGTCACCCTCTCTGCTGCTAGGTTTTGCTGCTCTTTGTGTCATGGTATCACTGATCTCATGCACAGGTTCTTTTATTCTGAAAGCACACCAGATTTGTTCCTTAGTCAGAATGATGAAATCCTTGTTATTGTCATGGGGGAAACTCCTACTGATTTGTGTTTGTAACAGGAAAAAAGCCTTTTTCCCAACAGTAATGTAGTGACTGCTTTTCAGACTCATTTTGCTGCACAGAATGACCGTTATGCACAGCAGGACAGTAGTAGCAACTCATTACCAATATCATGTGGGCAGATTATCTGTTGTGGTTTTTTTTTGTATGAAAGTGTGCACAGCGCTTCGTTCAAGAGAAAAAATGATGCGCGCGCTCCTACCCAGCTCTTAAGGGGAAGAGCTCTGTTGTCATTTTACTGCCAAATGTGAACGCATTTCCAAGGCAGATCCACCACAAGCACTGCCCCTTGTCAGTATGCGTGGATAGAAGCACACCTTTTTGTTTTGTACTTTCTGACGTTTAAACTTGCCTTGCCTTCGTGAAAACCACATTGGTCATGTTGGCCCATTGATCTGTCCTAACACCAGGAATTCACTCTACCCGTTTTCTTTTTGGGCAACGTGTTTGTGAAAAATGAAGACATCAATATGCTATGCAAACTAAGTGCTGAGCCCACTGATGTCACGTTTTGTGAAGATCCTACGTTTAGCACAGTCCTGTTTTTCCTCAAGACTACAGTATTTGGTTCATATTCTCCTTTGCACCTTGTGTCAACCTCCACTGCTGTATATCTGCAAGGTGACGGGGAGGAGACCAGGAACTATTCATGGTCAGTAGGGTAGTGAACTCGTAGGAAGGCTTTTAGAGAGTAGGGAATGCATCAACACTAAGTGTCAACATGAGAAGCCTACATTCCTATACACAAGTGCCTGCATAGTGACACAAATTCAGCACCTCTCCATCTCATCCTCAGAACTCTGGCTTGTGTTCATTGAAAGCAAAATGATCTTAGAGGGGCTGCACCCGCTCACCTTGTGTTAGAAAGCCCCTCATTAAGAATAAAATCGGGGTTAAGGTCAAGGTTCTCTCTGCAAATCAGTTTGTTCACCAGCATTACAACAGAAAGCACCTGGCTGCTGTTCTGCAGCGCGGGGCAAAGGTATTTTAGTTTCTAGTTTTTATTTTAGTGTTTTAGTTGGGTCTAGAATTCTGAAATGTCTTTTAGTAGCTGTGGCATAGCACGTGCCATTTTTAACCATTTGAAAAGAGATAGTGTGGGCATTTACAGAAACAGCTTGTTGCTCTGTAACAATTTTTTTTAACCTTGAGACTTGAAATGTAAAATGGACCTTTAAGATTTGCACTCATTTGTAAGGTGGCTGTTCATAGAAAACTATGAATGAAGACTTGCTGATGTAGCACCTACTTTTAACAGCAATTTTAACTACACAAAAGCTTCACAGCTCCTGAAACTCTCAGCTGTTGACTTGCAGATCGTGTTCTGCCCTTATTTCACCCTCTGCGTTGGGTTTTCATGGTTTTGAATAAATAAAAAAGCCAAACTCAGTAGCTGCTGTGCCCTTTAAACCCTATTTCCATTTTGAAGACATTTAGAAGGGGTTTGAGTTACCCGCATGTTTTGTATAATGGACTATGCACTGTACCTTCTACCCAGCTCCAGCATTCAGCATTTCTACCCTTTTCTTGTCCGAGATGCAAACGAATAACTGCATGTTGAGGTGCTGTGCATTTTGCTACCCATAGCGGATAGGTGTTAACCCAGATACATATCAGGATTTGTAGTTAGCCACAAAGCCCACACGCACATCCCGAATGGCTCCTGAGTCTCTGCCTTCTCCATGCACACGAGTTCCTTCTGCAACTGGAGACATCGCCAGGTGCATGCAGTTTTGTGGGAAGAGGAGTAACTTTCATTTACCTGTCAGTTGTTGAATGCTGTTTGTTTCTCTTATCTCATATCTGAACATAACGGGGGCGAGAGGGCAGAGCAGCCCTCCCCCCAGAGCTTCCAGGGGCGGTCGGGGTGTTCTGGTATTCGCAAGCGTACGACCTGATGTCTTAGCGTCAAAAAGCCCAAGCATTCAACGTTGCCTCGCGGAAGGTTTTCTTCTTGGAAAATTAGTGTGAAATACAAGAATGTGATTCTTTCAGGAAGGGAAGCCAGACAGCAGGACAGCAATAAACAAGTGAAATTCATATCTTGCCTGAGTGATTTGCACTTCAATAGTTGTGAAAGAAAATGTACGGGACTCCAGTGCTTTTGTGTTCAATTTCTAGCCCCTTTCGTACCTCCTTTATACGAGCAAGTGTTGAACTGTACATAGGGTGTTTACAAGACACTCTGTTTGGGTTGTTATTTTTCTCGTGGGTTTTTTTTTTGCTTTAGCTTGAACTCTGTATGGTCCATTTGTTAAATAGACGTGAACAGTTGATGTACAGTACCTACTAAACAAGCAGCAGCAGCACAAAACTTATTTTATTAAGAAAATATGGCTTATATTTTAAAGGTTGAATATCATTTTTTTTTGTATGCGTGGAATTAAGACTGGTAAAGAGTAACAAAATCCTTGGATTAGGCCAAAAGAAAATACTGTAAGATCATAACCACCTCTTTATTAAAGAAAACGGTATGATTAAAGAGCTCCAGAACATTGTATTTATATTTGATTTGATTTGATTGCCTTTGTGGATTTTTTTTTTTTGCCTTGGTCCTGATTTTTGCTTGCAACTTTGACTTTGCAGTCCCAAGTGTCTGTTACCCTGTAACTGTTGGCAGAAGACCTAAATAAAAGCAATGTGAATATGTTGGGGTGACACTCCTGAGTCAGATTGCGCGGGGAAGGTACATGCGCAGTCCTGGCCGTTCCCTCGAGAAGGGCTTGGGGACAGCCAGTGAAACGCTGACTGTAGCTGAATTGCATGAGATGCTGTGAAGGATCCAAAACCCCTCACCTTCCAGATTTCAGTTTAATGAGAGAAACGCTTGAGTGAACAAATATGTGCTTAAAACTTCTTGGAATATGGTAGCCAATTCCACTTTTTATTAAAATGTCATCCCTCTGAGAACTGACTTCATTTCAGCTCCTTGGGTTATTAGTATCAGAAGCCTACATCAAAATATGCTGCTTCTCCAGCTACATTGTGTGCTTTGGGGCTATAAAGGGCCGTTGGCTCCAAGGTGCTTTAAGGACTTTGGACCCCTTTTGGATTGGGGTTAAACTTGATCCTCTGAACTGCGTCATCTTTTACATTCCCCAGCTTTGGAATTCCTTGTAAAGGCCCTAGTCCTCTCCAATGCCAGCAGCTTATGGTTGCGTCTTAGGGTCCAACGCAGGAGGTTGTTTGCCATCCTCTGAATTCTTTGGATCTGCTTGTGCTTTACCTTGCAAACGTGTATTGACGTACCTTTAGACGATGGATTATTTAGCAGTTGAGCTGTAACTGTGGGTTTTTGAATAATGCTAAGCAATTTCAAGGAAGCTAATGGCATGCACGTACTCACCAGCTAATTTACTTGGACTGTAGCATGCAGAATGTATTATACGGAACTGACCGTCTGTACAGATTCTGCACGCATCCTCCTGCTGTTTTTGAGGTTATATCACCTTTTCTTTAAATCCTGCTATATAATAGAAATCTGTGGCAGTTCCATAGAGCTGTTTCTGTGAGAGAGAGAGAACAGAAAATTGTGCCTTGTGTGGCTGGGTCTGAAGTCCTGGAAAACAGATCGGACTCCTTGGTTTCAAATGTTAGATTGGCATTTGAGCCCTGGCCCTTGGTTCTGATTACAGCGTCCTGAGCTGCAGAAGCAGAAGTGCTTGCATGACGCTAAAGGATGTGCATTTTGCAGCGATGCCTCCTTCCGCCATATCTGCTTGATCTTGGTGATCGCATTTCCCCTTCCCTCTCAGGATTTCAGTTAAGGAAATATTCTAGTAGTTTACTTTTAATTTGCATGGTTTTAGAATCCTTACTGTGTAGCTTACCTGATAACTAAATTTATACTTTAAAAGACTAATTTAGCTGACCGTTTCCAGGATGGTCGTTCTTAATAATGATTCTGAAATCTGGATTATGAATCTCAAAATTCTCGTCTGCTGGCCCAGAGTTCCAGTTCTTCAACACCCCTTAGCTGGGGCAGTGCCTCTCTCACCACCAGGAAAGGCGACATCGTTTTTTCATAAAGACTAGCAGGTTCAGACCTGCTGGGACAAGTCTCAATATACCGTTCTTACCAAAAAATGATCTTTTGGGGGAAGAAGAAATAGAGATAAGGGTGCCACTGCCTCACCCAGCACTGAGCCTGGAACACATGCACACAGTTGCTTTGCTTGTTTCACCCTCTGCTTGTTTGGTGACAGTTTGTGTACCAAATCTGTAACAAAGTGGTACTAAATATTGTTAAAAACGCTGCCAAAAACTGAGAAAAGGGCAGATGTATGCTCTGAATTTATGCTGATCTGGTGAATCATAGTCTTTATTCTTCTCATCAACCCTAGTTACCTAGTCCCATAGCTCCTCTGCAAATTGGAAAAATAAACACAAGCCTGATGTCAGTCCTTTGGTTGTTATGGGAATGTCGAAGGATAATGTGCATTTGTCAGGTTTTTTAGTCAGTTGAGTGTACACTTGTCAGATGTCTTTACATCTCACTCCCCGCGAAGGCTGTTTTAAAGCCTTGCGGGAGGAAGGCTGCATATTCACACGTGCACCCTCATTATCTGCAGCAACATTTGATATTTTAGCCTTGCCTACAGTTGCCTCGCTTTGTGCTTCGCCCTCCAAGCCCTCCAGTCTGCAGCTCTCTCCGTGTTCTGGCAGTGCTGTTTCGCAGGATCCCCCCCAGCCCTCTCGGCACTGCAGTCATACCCGATACGTGTATGGCCAGGTTTTTCAGCACAGAGGAAGAAGTCGGCGTGTTCACTCAGTGTTCCTGGCAGCGCGTGCGGAACGTGCCAGCAGCCGTCCGAGCTCCCGTCCAGCGCGTTGCTGCGTCCTGTGAACAGGGAAATGGTCAGTTCTTGAGCGTGACTAAGGCCGAGGCGTGGGTTTTCTTCTGGTAGATTTAGTGAGGATTAAAAAAACAGCAACGTAATTCATTTGGAACTGGGCTGGAAGTCCTAACAGCTGCCGTACGCTACAACTGCCACAGCGCGTGTTCGGTAGGCTGGAAGGAGGAGAAAGAACACGGCAGTTACGGTGCCAAGTTGTAGTTGAAAATCCTCCTCTCTGAGGTAAGGGGGGGAAAAACCAACCCCGTGCTTTCGCCTGTGACTCCCGAGGGCGCCCACGTTCAGCCCCGCTGGTGAAGACGGCAGGTGCGGGCCCGGTGTCCCGCCGCGGGGCTGGGGCACAGCCAGCCCCCGCTCCTCCCGCACAGACAGGCTCCGCGGGAGCCGCCAGCGACTCCCGGGCTCACCCCGCTCCTCGGCTTCGTCCCACCCGCCCGGCCCGGCCCTGAGGCGGCTCCGGCCGCTCCCGCCGCCTTTCCCGGCCCCCGCGCCGTTGCCGAGCGACTGCGCCGGCTCGCGCCTCCGCCGCGCGGCACCGGCCGCTTCCGGCCCCGCCTCCCTCCCGCGCGCGCCCGGAAGCACCGCCCCCGGAAGGGCGCGCGGCCCGGCGTGCGGGGGCGGGACTTCTGGCGGTTGGGGCGCGCGCGGCGGGGCAGAGCGGCAGCGCGAGCCGGGGCTGCGGGCGGCCACGCAACTTCCGCCCGGGGGTCTCCGGTCGCCGCGCGCCGCCGCCTGAAGGGCCGGGAGCTCCGGGCGGCCCAGGCGACGCGCCGGGCCGCGGCCTGCGGGGAGCGGGGCGGGCCGCCGCCCAGCGCAGCCCAGCGCAGCCCCGAGCCGGCCGCCGGGCCCGGCTCAGCGGCGGAGCCCGCAGCCCCGAGCGGCTGCGCCCAGCTCCATGAATGGAAATCGGCAGCGCAGGTGAGCGCGGGCGGCGGCGGGGCGGCCCGGCGGGGCCCGGCCGCGGGCCCTGCAGCGGGGTGGGGGGAACGGGCACCGGCCCTGCCCCGCGCCCCCGCACGCCGCCGCTTGGCCGGAGCCGGGGCTCACCGCGCGTTCCCCCCCCCCCGCCCCGGTTCCCGCCCCGGCGGAGCGGCTTGTGCTGAGGGGCGAGAGCGCTGCTGAGCTGCGTGCGGGAGCGGTGGGTCCGGGCCGTGCGGGTTCGCCTCGTGGGTGAACCGGGCGGGGAGGAGTTCTGCCCCGCCGGCCGCGCGGGGGGAGCCGCGGAAGCCGTTGCGGTGTAGCGCCGGTACCCGGGGGAGGCCAGGCACCGCGTCCTGCTCTGCTGCCCGTTTTCCTGTGCCGAAGGTAGTAGAGAACTAATTTTTTGTATTTCATAACTCGTGTTTCCCAGGCAGCGGCTGTAGGCCAGCTTGCATAATCGTGTAACTGTGATGATGCCTTTGAGATACCGCCTTGAAAACTGAAGCTTTGCCTACGGAACAGGCAGTTACCGATACGAGCTCGTTTCAGCCTCTTCTACCAGGCAAATATGAGATATTTAGCCGTTGTTGAGCTAGTCGCTGGACTCCAGAATTTTAAGGCTAATTGCACGTGCCGTTGGGAGTACTGCTACACAACAGCCAACCCAAGATCTTTACATTTTTGCCTTCAGTCGTTTGATCCTTTTATATTGGAAGCACGTGCTTGGTATTTATAATGCGTGTGTTTAAAATGTATTTTGAGAGTTGGAGAAGGAACTTCTATTTCAGTTTATCCAAAGAATTTATCTTCTGCCAGAAAAGTGGAAGGAGAGTTCAGATTGGGGCTGTGTTTAATTCTTGATGTTGCTGGACGGCAAAGGGAATGCCAAAACTACTCAGAGTTCCATTTCTGTCACTTCAAGAGGTGCCACAGCTAGTGAAAATACGAGTATGAGGCTGAAGGTGTCAGTGCAAAAGATGCATTTTCATCTCTTCATATGTAGGTACCTTTGTAACTTATATGGAGGTTTAAGTTAATGATGGATTTGGCTGGAAAAACTTGCCACCTAAGCCATGTCCTTGCTTAATGAGGTGTATGGTGGAGTTGAAACCGTTTTGGGAACATGCTGGATTTTAGCGTTCTGGTCGAATTCAGATGGTATGCTCATAATCTCTATATGTTAAATAAACTTTAATTATAACCTGGTATAATTCTAGTTGTCTTATAACGAGAAATAGATTTGCGAGAGTAGCATGTAAACCTTTTAGTTTCTGTTTGGTATGAGTTTACCTGTTGTAAGGCTGTAATATGTTAGATTTCAGCAATGCGTGCCGTTAGGCAGTGCTCCTAATGGGCTCAGCCCGCTAAGCGCCATGTTCAGCATGATGGGTGCTTCTTTCCACGTCTGCTGGGTAATGAGGAAAGCGTTAAGTGCGATGTTAACATTCGTGTTTCAGGGAACCTTCTGGCTGTCAGACACCGGTACTGGTACAGGAGGACACAAACCACCCTTGCCGGAGCAAATAAGGGTTAAAGTTCCGTCATAAAAGGGAGAAGGACGTTGAGACGTGCTTCCTTTTCTGTGTGTGAAGGGAAAAATACGGGATAGAATAAGCAGAGTCTCCGACATAAAGCGGGGAAACAAAGATAGGGTTGTGAGTATACCTGGAGTAAAGGATGGAAGCGTGTGCCAGGATGTTTTAGGTGAAGCAGTGCTGTAGGTGTCTTCCTATTTCTGTGATAGGCTTAGCCTGTGAAATCTAGCAAGTATGCCTCTTCTAGTCCAAATAACTTGAACGTAGTTTAAAGTAGAAGAAGGATGTGAAGCCAGCTGTTCAGGGTGCAGGTTATGGTGAAATCAAGTAAACTGAGGAATAGCAATAAAATGCTCACTTCAAAAAGGTGAAGCAAAGTAAAAGCAGCTCTTGGTAAAAGATCGAATTCAGTGTCATGCATCACACTTCCACCAGGAGACTGTTAAGTAAACTTCCAAAAGACGGGTGTATTAAAACAGTGCTACCAAGGAACTGAGGGTGCTCTGTGGTATAATTGAGTCCAATCAGAGTGCTGTGCATGTCTTCATTTACATTTCATAAATTGTTCCTTCAGAGTTCACAGCTTCTTGTGTTAATGTCAAATTGGGTTTTCTTGACTCTGGTATGGTATGTTTTTAATGAAGCACTACAGACATCTTCAATCTTCTGTTCACTTTTCTATAGAAACTTTGGGCAGATAAGATTCTGAGAATTTGCTTTTCTCTTTCTGTGTTAAGAGTAGTGATTCGGGAGAACCACTAAAAGTTACATTTTTGTGGGTGGGGTAGAGGAGGGAAGGGGAATGAATCATAAGTGCCTTCAAAAGTTATTCTATTCCAGAACACGTGTGATGGGAGTTACAATGGGACTTTTCCTCTGGAGTTGCAGTGGAAGCTGTTTGACTCACAATATGAACTTTACAAATTGTTTCATCCTTATAGCTTTACTTCCTCAGTGGTAAAGGTGTCGGGATATTTTGTGGGCTAATTTCCAGTAGAAATTTAAAGAAATGACAGGATTATACGGCTTTTATGCCTTTTGACACATCTGGTATGCGTTTAAGCAATACGCTAATCGAACCACAGTCTCCCACTGTATCTAGCTCCAGCCGACTCCTACAGTGAAGAGCTGAGAGTCAGCCTGCAATTGATGTTTTGCAATCTTACTGGATGCTCTGAAAATTCAGCTGATGGTCCCAAGACTTGTACTGAATTTGGAGTGAGAAGTAGCAGCAAGCAGGGTGACTCGCCAAGTGATCAGAGATGTCTTGATAACTGAAGTAATTTTTCTCTCTCGTTAGACTAGACTGTATAACTGAACTGTCATGCAAAGCATTTACCTCTTAATTAAAGAAAAGGCTGTAGTTGGCTACAAGTCAGTTTTGTTCTTAATGTTCTTCAGTCATAGTTTCTTATTTCTTTGTGCTCTAATGCATTTTTCTGAAAACGATGACATTCGTCATGAATTTATTGCTTTTAATTTTGTTCATGTGCAAAACTTGTTAGGATGTAAAGTAACTTTTAGTATTATGTTTAAAGAACTTTTGTTTAGTAACTTAAAACTGTATTTTCTTTTGCAAGGGGCTTTCTGGTAGCATGGTTCTAAATTCAGTAATGTGACTGTATGTCTCAGATCTTACTGTTCTGCTCTTAGATATTTTTCGGACAGTAAATTGGAAAAAGGGGAACTGCTTGCATCTTAAATTTGAAACCTAAATAGCAGTAGATGGGCAGCTCGTTTCACTCTCTCCATAACAGCAATTCAAAGTTAGTGAGTAAGGGGGAGGAATTATGTGGTTTTCAAAACAGTAAATACGACACCAGGAAAGTAAAAATGAGTGCCTTAAGAATTGCATATTTTCATATAAAGTGGGGTTTTTAGCGTAAATGCAAGTACATGTTGGTGAAGATTTCTTCTGGTGCCAAAATGTGGTATATCTACAGCCAACAATAGAGACTGTGTCAGTTCACCTGCCTGACTTTGGTCTGTGGAAGTGCCTTCAAGGGAAGAGCATTGCTGGGTTTGTGTGGGTTGTCATGTTCTCTTCTCCTAGAGTAGCTAGGTATTAACTTTACAATGTGCATCTAAGCTGCTTTTTTGAGCTTAAAGTTCTTTGTGATTAGATTTTTTTTAATGGTTCGGAAGTATTTATTATCTCATAAATGCTTCCAAAACACTTCACTATTTCCTGTAACTTCGTTAGGATAGAACAAGTTAGCACACTAGTATTTACTTGTGCAGTTGGCTGTCACTGTGCATGGCATCAAAATCTTGGCTTTTGATGAGTTTTAACATGACTTATTATCTGAAACCTTTAAAAAAAAAAAGGCCTAAATTGAGAGTAGGAATGTTCAGAAAACGTGGATTGCGTTACTCATAAATAATGTAATGCCACCCAGTGAGGCTGCAGCTACAGAAATAAGGCAATTCATGATTTCTGGCACAAGGAGCTCAATTATTGAAACCAACATTTAAATCTAACCTTCCCTATCTATTTTTTTAATCTAGAATTAGCTTATTTTTCGGTAGTGATAGGATTTTCTTTGAGCTCCACAGGCTGGGCCTCCGAGTCCAAGCAGAGGCCAGGGGCCCTCTGAAAGGGAATCTTTTTTATCCCTCCATCCTCTCCCCCTCCATGGAGAGCTTTCTCCCGTGTGCAGACTCCAGCCTGAGGACAGGATCTGTTAGACAAATCTGCCTTGTGTTACTGGGCCAGAGTTTAAATAATATTTTACCTTTTAAGTCCTCTATCGTGCTTAAGGCTGTTCAGTCACCCATTCAATTAGAGATTTAGAACTGTTTTATAAACAAAATAAAACTATTAAGTAATCTGTTACTATTTTTTGGGCTTATAATGCTGAAGCCATAGTAGGAAAGAGGATGATTTTTTGCTGGAAGCTTGGTACTGATGTCTCTCTCTGTTGGGAAAGGATCATGTAAGGAAATCTGTATTTTCTACTAGCATCTTGCTAGAAATCAGTATTTTGCTTCATGGTGTAAAACTGCCTTGCATGCCAGAAGCTTCAGTTTTCCATAAAATGGTTTGTTGAAAGTATTTGCCGGTTTCTGTGCTTGTGCTCTTTCTGTTCAGGCTTTATTCCGATTAGGGCTTCGTTTGGTTGCTAGGTAGATTCAAGCCTGTGTTTTGGATGCACGCCAGATGTGTTCTATACTGCTGGCTGTATTGCCATAGAAATTACAGTCAATTTTTTGTTGTGTTTAATCTTTATTATAACATCTATAATTCCACAGAAGAAAAGGTTCTGATTCAGAGCTCATTTAAACCATTAGAGGGACTTCTGGACCATTGGTCTGGACCATGATCTGACTTCAATGGGAATTTTCAAATTGTGGATCTGAATACTGACAACTGCAAGTTTCCACTGTTTTCAAGTTCTGTTGGAGTAAATGGTTCTGTTGTCGGAGGTGCCACATAATTGCACTTGAAATTAATTTCATTGTTCATGTATTTTTAACGTCATGCCAAACTTTAACTCTTTGAAAAAGTAGTATTGGTATGAGTTTATTCTTCAGAATGTATTTCATAAACAAAACACTTATTCCATTTTAGCAGTTTTTTTTTTTTAAACATTTTGAAATATTAGTTTCCTCATTAATCCCTCTAAAAGCGACAATTCCTTTTTCTTCTCTTTTGGGGTTTTGTTGAAATAGTGGATTAAATATCAGCAAAGCTCTCAAAATATTGTCCATCTCTCATCAGCGAGCTATGTGGTTATGGGACGTAGATTATTTGACGTGTTACCCAGCCTAGTGCGGAGAAATAACAGATAACCGACCTACGTTCCTGTGCAGATAACCGACTTACGTTGGGCTGGAACGGTCACGTCCCGTATACGCCCCTGGGGAATACTGGTGTAAATCCCCTGTGAAATGCAACAGGGATTCAAGATACCTACTTCTAAACCTGACGGTGGTAGGGAGCAAACCGTGGTCTTTGTGCACTGCTGTACGCCGCACACTGTTGGGCACGGTTGGTAAATGGAGCAGATGGAACTGCCCTGCTTTAGTATTTGTCTGTTTTGCAGGTATATTGTCAGGGCTTTTGTTCCTACTTGTTTATTGAGCATTCTTTGTGAGAAAAAAGTCTTTCAACATTGCTGAAGGATGTTCATAAATAATGACTTCAGCAAATGCTATGAACGGTACTTCATAAATTGATATACCTTTAGGTCCTGAAGAGATTTTTTTTTTTCCTAGCTTGTGTTATTACTGATTTAAATGCTTAGTTAAGTATTTTCTCTGCAGATTTTTCCTGTATGTTTTCTAATGAGTAACCGTACATTCAGAAGGTTCAAGTTATTTAGTGGTGGATCTTGTATCTTCTTGAAACATACTCCCTCGCGGTATAGAAGTCTTCCAAGAATCTGTCTGAAGCGTCAGTTTTAGTTCCTATCTGTGTATTCATTGTTCCGTGTTATAAATCAGTTGACTGTCAGTGTTGGGGACTTTCCTTAACTGGTTTCGTGAATTGAGTACTATTCTCGCATGCTAAACAGATTTGATCTATGTTTCTTCTTGGATTTTTAAGAGCATACTAGGCATATGTGCATATCTGATGCCCTAACGGCAGAGTAGTAATTGTTTCTTAAACACAAAGAAGTTTCTCCCCTCGAACGTCTCTTGCGGGCAGCTGAACAGTGCAGAGCTGCTCTCTTCTGCAGGCGCCGAGAGACTGAATGTTCCTCCACCTGCGGGAGAGTCGGCCCAAAATCGCCAAGATTTTTGAAGCTTTAACAACTTTGTTTTTGCAATGGTTAAATAACATGACGGAATCGGTCTGCCAATCATAGCCATTCTGTGCCATTTAGAATAATACTACTTTTAGTATTTTTGGTTCCTGTGTTTATTTCCATTAGCTTGACACAGGACTTAGGCATGAGGTTGAGTGAGTCATTGATATGAAACGGGAGCAGGAGCTGTCCTCAGAGAGCGTCGCTTGTTATTTATGTTTTACTGGGTTTTGAGTCACAGGTTTGAAGGCAGTGACACAGACTTTCACAACATGCTATCTGGCAATTTAGTGTATTTTGAAAGCAGGATATTCTGCGTGGGTGCTAGTGTATTTGGGCAGTGATAGCAAAATGGAATTACGACATACTCGTGTTTTTAAGTTAACTTGTCCAAGGGAGCACGTGTTTCCCACAAAATGAGAGCAAAATCAGCTGAATTTTTAAAAATTACTCCTGAAGAGTGTGTAGACCTGCGATTCTTACTCATTTTTTGGTCACTTAATTCCTCTTTGTCAAAATCTGCGTTCTGACTTCTTCCAGGGTGAGCTGTTTCCTGAGGAGCCGTGTGGCGCAGCTGAACAAGCGAGGCTAAAGACAGCCTTTGTCTAACAACTGGTATTTTCTTGTTTTGTCCACCGCTGTTTTCCAAGGAGCAGAGGTTGGAGGCCTGCTTGCATACTTGGCTCTGGGTAGAGCATTTCTTTTATGACCCAGGATTTTGAAGTGCACCTTGCCTCCTATTAGTAACTGAATATCATTTCTCTATTTCAGGTTTGTGCCCCTGTGCAGTTGATCACTAGGATTCTGTTAATCTAAGCAAAGGGGTAAACAACAGGATAGCATTCCCGTGAAGGGGTTTATCTGTTCTCCAGCAGTTGAGTGCTCAGCTAAAAAGTTCAACTTAGTGCAACTTCCAGGGGAGATGGTGACAAAGATTTCAGCCGTACTCTATTTCCCTGTTCCATGCGCTTCAACTTCACCTAGCCTTCATGAAGATTGTCTTCACACTGACCGTTTCTTCTGTGCTTACAGATTTTAGCAACTGTTTTTACATTTACATGATTTTAACAAATGGAGTGAGGGGAGACAGGGCAGACCAGACTATAGCAACCTTTATTTCAGTTTTGTTAGCATTTCCTACAGATATGAACTAAATATAAACTATGGCATGTATGTCTTGGTAATATTAAAATAAGCTATTGAGTCATTTGTGTCACTCAAGTGTTTAGTAGTAACTTTTTGCATATGTTTATATTCTGAAAATATATCTGGAGTAAATTGTAGAGCTGCTTTTACTCGTGTGACAGTATTAAAATGAAGAAAAAGTTGAAGAGAACAGATGCTTGGAACAAGTTTTGCATAAGCATAGTCTGTGAGGGTGTTTTAAATGATGCCTCTTGTTTTATGTTTTTGTTTTAACTTACGGCTCGAAGCCAAGCCCACTCAGAATTTTTTGGTAGGTTTCTGGGTAGACCAGACAAATGTTACAGTGGAACTTAGCTTTGATGTTCACCTCAGTACATGGTTTTCTCCAAGATAATGCGATTTTTTCCAGGAATGGTGGAGATTAATCAAAAGGCGAATAAGACGTTTTTACCAGCACTTGACATTTTAACTCTTCTATGAAAATGAGTGGGCTGGAATTGCTATCTGCGTCACTGAGTAGGAGTAGAGGGGAGAACTTTTAACTAACTTAATCGAATGCTCTGTAAATCATGACATTTGTACAATGAGTAATTTTTTAAAACTCGGGCTACCAAGCATGTTGGTTTTCTTGTTGTTTCTTGACTGGAAAGAGATATTTTTAAGTGGAAATACCAATAGAAATTCTTGAAAGTGGACTATGTTTACTACTGTGTTTGCTTTGGTAAGGCATGAGTAACCCAGATCTTGAGCTGAGGATTCTCATCTAAATGATGCAAAGTAAATTAAATAGATAATTAGGTAAGAATGTAACATATTACGAGGCAGGCGTTTTTAGCTGACTTTCAAAATACCCATCTCTTATTGCAGATTTTGATGGTTTCTCTAAGCAGCTATGGGTATTCTTCTCTAATGTAAAAGTAATCAAGAGTTTTGCAATCCTGTGTCTTAATCTGAGTCTTTCCTCTTCTGGCCAATCTGCTTTATCGGTGCAGTTAGCCAGGAAGTAATGGTTTCACTCTTCATCCATTTTCAGCCAGCAAAGTTCAAGAATAATCTGTCTTCCAAGACTAAGCTAATAATGGCAATGAAATTAAGTTTATCGCAAACAACGTACATCAGTCCAGAACTGCTTCCGTATTTTTGTATTCTGTGGCAACTTTGGTATTACTAGGGTGTTCAGAAAAGACTTGTGAAACTCTTTGTGTTTTAATGGCAGACAGGCTTTCCGCAATAGTAAAGTGTTACGAAGGAAAGCACACTTTTTTGTTTGTTTCTGAAATCTCCTGATTTTATTCATGCTGATCATAGAAGGTGAAGCTCATCAGTAAGAAAACAGTCTAGATGTGGGTGGAGGCTCATGGAGGAAAAATGGGCAAGGTTAGTGTGCTGTTTGATACAGCTAATTTTCCCTTCTTCCAGCGTGCTGGCTCTGGTGCCTGCCTGGTCGTCCTATGAGTTGGTTCAGGGAATTGCCTAATACTGAAAAGGGGGAGTTCATTAGTAAGTCTTAATGGGAGACAAGTACGTGTACCTGCAAATGCAAGGAGCCTTATGTATTTTTAAACTGCTGGAATGTAAGCAAGTAGTGCCTTTGTAACGCAGCTTGTCTGTTGTGCTTATCTTCTAATCTGTGCTTTTTTTTCTTTCACAGGACCCGTCGGGGCACAGCCCCTACTCATGGTGCCCAGACGTCCTGGCTATGGCACCATGGGCAAACCCATTAAACTGCTGGCCAACTGCTTCCAAGTTGAAATCCCAAAGATTGATGTCTACCTCTATGAGGTGGATATCAAACCAGATAAGTGTCCTCGGAGGGTGAACAGGTAAGAAGGTGAAATTTGTCTTGTAAATTATACTGATAAGGAAATTTTTAAGCCACAGAGGGACCTACTGAAGTAAATATAGTCTCTATGTAGCTTAAAATCTGAGCATTATGCTATGGAGACCTGTGTGCAAGTTCTCACAAACATCTGTGAGATTGGTACAGAGCCTTTTCCAGGTTCTCTTCAGTTTGGTTGTGACCAGATGCTATGAAGTGGACCAGCCATTAGTGGTCATGGTACTTTGTGAACCGTTTGGCAGCAACTCCTGCTCTTTAGGGCGGCATAAATATGGTATAGCTGTGGGCAGTTACCTTTTTTAGTTGCAATGCTGGCTGTTGAATCATTTGAATTACAGGAATCTGCTCCTATGGGTGTTTTTATCCTCGGTTGATACTGAGATACATTCCAGCATTGGTTAATCTGAAAGATTCCCCAACTTAATTCTCTTGGGTACCGTCATCAGAAGCTAGTGACTAAAAGCCATCGGTGAAGGTGCAGGAGGAGACAGCCTTCAGCTGGAAAGCTTCCATTAGGAGTAGTGGTATGAAAGCACTGCAGACAAACTAATTTTCCCCTTGTTAATAGATATTTCATGCAGTCAGCTTAGTAGAGTTGAAATGGTCAGACTTGGTTTGAACTCCACCCGTGTCCCTTCTCTGTTGTTGCAGCATTTTGTATAGGACATTGTATCTCATCTTATTCTCATGTCTGCTGTGTATTAGGGTCAGTTAAATCCCTTGCTAGGCTACTTTGTTTCTAGATTGCTGGTTAAATGGAGAGAATATTTTCATATTCTGTTCATTTAGTGATCCAACAAACTGTACATATTGAGTGCTGGATTCTTCAGCCTTAACAGATTGCTAGTACAGCTTTTTATATGTGGTCTTTGTGTATTTTGTCCTAAACCTCAGAAATTTTGGGAGCCAGAGAAGCCTCCTGAGAAAAAGTAGTTAATTGAAAACCTGACGTTAGAGCTATAATCATTTTTGCTTTTTAAAGATTACTACATTTCGTATTTCCTGTATTTCTTCTCTGCATTGAATAATTTTTTTAGGAGGAGTTACTTGTTAGTCTCTTGTGAAATCTTTTCATCAGTTAAAGTTCAAGGTAGCTGAAAAGCAATTTTTTCCTCTTTCTTCTGCAACTCTGGTTTTTTACATTTTAACAATAACATATTGCTAGGGCCTCATTCTGGCTGGTGATTTTTTTTTTCCCCTGCTAGTTGCATACTGCAATTATGAAGGCTGTATAAATACCTGTGTTAAGTATTATTAAAAGGAAACTAATAAATTGCTAAAATTGGGATATAATAGTTCTGTGTGAATTAATATTTAATATAATCTTACTGCTATGAAAGGTTAATTTACTACCGTATTGTTAAATAAAGAATGCTTGTGAAGCCATGCTCATAGAGGTACAAGGAGAATACAAACTGCTCTAAACTGACTTACTGTTTTATATGTCCAATTCTTTTCTACTGTGATCTTGTAATGAAGATAAATGTCATTTCACTTAAAATCTGTTGACTAAAATCACTTTTTTGTCTGTTGTGTGGCAATGCTTGATGAAAATAGACTAAGGGAGACAAAGCTGTAAGAACTCTGGTTGCTCCAGCAATTGTAGTCTGTGATTCTGTGTAGTTAGTTGTTTCCATAACAGTGGGAGAAACTACAGATGTTTGAAAATAGTGCACTTGAAATAAGTTGTTTTAAAATAGCAACTAAATTTTATTTAAAATTTAAAAGAAAAAAAACCCTTCCGTGGTCCTGTTTGTAGGGTAATTTCAAACTTGCTTCCAAAACCAAAATTGATGTTTGTCACAGCTTGTTTTAGTTGGTTATGCTTTAGATAAATGCTGTGTCTTCTGAAGTTTTCAGTTCATGTGGAGAGAGGCAAAAGCAGTTGGTTTGAGTTTGTAAAGTAACTCTGTGTGAAATGATCAATATTTTTGCTTACCTAAATAATAATGATTTCCTGAAGAGCATGTTAGCAGCTGACACAACCCTTCATATCTTTTGCGAGTCTCAGATTGAGTATCTGACCGTTGCTTTTGACTATCATTAGGTTGTGTGAGGGTTTTTTTTTTTTTTCCCAGAAGAGCTTTTTGTAGACGGGAGTTAATTTTAAGTGCTTTTTGAGGTTTCTGATTCATAAATTTAGTTGTTGTAGTGTAGTTCAGATGCATGCGTAACTTTATTCAGAAGCTCTTTCTGTTCTACCAGTAAAGACATTGTCTTGTTTTTCCTTATTCGTGTTACCAACTGGTAGAAGCAGTTGTCTGGTTTTTGTCAAGGTAAATGGAGAAGGCTAATTGAACACAGGCAGTGGACCTAACGAGTTGCTTTGATAGTCAAATATTTTCAAATGAAAGACTAAATTTGTTTTCAAATTTGACAGCAAATACAGCATGGAAATTATGAATCCTAATATAAGCTGTAGTTTAAAATCTGAAAGCAGAGGGTAAGTCTTGCATGCATATTGGTTTTTTCAAAGTAGGGAACTGTGAAATTGATTGTTTAAAAATACTACTACTTTACCAACTTTCATGTGTGTAAAAATGTGGCAGATGTTAGTTTAAAAACTGCAAGAACTTGTATAAATGAGCCCAATAAAAGAATATAGTACCTGCTGAATAAATGACTTTGGATAGTGTGCTGTGGATTATGTGGAGAAGAATGGCTTTTATTAGTCTAAATTGGAATCAGTATACTGAAATACCTGCTTTGAAGAATTCTCCTTAGAAATAGATTTTTCTTTCTCTTGCATGCTATGACAGTTATTTCTAAGAAGTCAGTGGATTTACATAGACTCAGCCATTCTGAAATAGTTTCTAACACCCTGTTTGCATGCTTGTATTTGGAATAAATAGGGGTCTTAGTTCCTGAATAGTTGCTGTTTTTTTTAAATTCACCTGCACCTTTATTAGCTTTTGGCTGTAGGGAGGCTTTAAAATCTAGCGTGTCTTCTGTTTCCTGTTCACTTTCATTTATAGTGATGTTCTTTACCACTGTTTCCTCTGTGTTGTAAACTGGAAAGCAGAAGGTAAATAACGCTTTGCTTTGAAGCATGCCGTACGTGTGAGATGAATAGCAGAGCTACAGCTGAGAACTCTGGTATGGAAGTTTTGCCTCTTGCTTTCTCCCTCCTGCTCCTACTCTTCATCACTAACTCTTATCCCTCTGCTTTTGTCACAGCTTATGTGACAATAAACTGGCACTTACAAAAATAGGTTTTTTTACACCCTTATCCCTGTGCATAGTCTTACAAGGGAATGTGTACCAGGGCAGAGTGGGGTTTTCAGATAAGACGGACTTGTGCAGGAGCACAATTGAGTACTAGGTAGATATTTTGTAGTTGCTTAAGTATATTGATGTGCTTTTAGCCAGTGGAAGAATTTAGGTTCTGAGAGCGTAGTAACGTAAAGAACTGAAGTGGAGAATTTCTCTCCCCTTTCCCCAAGTCCCAGCTGAAAGGTGAAAGTACTGGTACTAATTTTGCTTGAAGAGGAAGTCAATATTTATCGTCTTCCTGAGTACTTTAGGTTAATATTGCCTTCCTGAAGTTCTATAGGTGAATAGTCAGGAAATGGTATACTAGGAAGCTTCTGCTTTGCAAGAATGCTAGTTTGCATGTGCTTAAGAAGAGTGTTTAATTTCTGTAGAGTAAGGGAGTTATGTTGTATCAAGTAAGATACAGTTGTTGTGCCACTGAAACACAAAGAATCCCCAAAGAATTCAAATCCTTGGCATGTTTCAGTTAGAGGTATGGCAAAAGTCTGTTTGGACCTGATGTATCTACTACTTGTATCAAGAAGCTTTTTTTTATATAAGATGAAAATTTTATGGTGTTTTTTCAAGTGTAATTTCAGTGCTTGTATCAGGTTACTTTTTCTTTATTGCCATCAACTCGTAATAAAGAAGGTTAGGAGAATCTATAATTGTGTTTAGATTCGATCAGACTTTTACTTGATTTTGTTGTAAAAACTCAGATTATTAAGGACTTAAAGCTAAGACTTTTTTGTTAGGGTACCTCATTTTTTTTATACACAATGTACTCAGAATTCAAAACTCTTGTTAATTGAAGAGCAGATGAACGTTACTAGGTAGACAGTACAATTAACTACTACTTCCATGAACTAGAATAGCTTTCAGTTGTGAGTTTGTACTAGTTTTTCATAATACTAGCTTGTGGGTTTCTTCCAAGGTAAGTGTGTCCTTGCTTTGTATAATAAAGGTTATGCAAAGGCCTCAGTCATTTCTGGAACTTTCTGAAATTATTTCAGTAACAATATTTTCCAGTGTCTGAGCATTTGCGTTGATTCTGATTTTATTCTTTAGTGTTTATCTGTTATTTTAGTTCAAGTATGTGAAGCACCTTTTTGGAATATCAGTGGGTGTTCTATAATTCACTTGAGTAATACATTTGTTGAAACTACTTCAGCAAAACACAGGGTGTGTGGGAGCCAGTTCCAGTCTGATACTTCTTTGAAAACATCTTCAATGTAAATATCAACTTTTCTAGGGAGGTGGTGGACTCAATGGTGCAGCATTTTAAAGTGACAATATTTGGGGACCGTAGACCAGTTTATGATGGGAAAAGAAGCCTCTATACAGCCAATCCGCTTCCTGTGGCCACTACTGGGGTAAGATAACTGGAAAAAAAATGACATTTGTAACAGCTTCTTAGGAAAGAAAAAGAAACAAGCCCAACTTCTAATATTGCTGAGTTCAGAAAAACTGGAAGTATCTTACAGTATCTCTGTTGAAACGGAGTCCTTCTAATGTATTTTCTGCAAATTCCAATGTATGTAAATGTGCATGTAATAGTTGCATTCAGAACCTCCCCTAGAATTTAGTAGCCTCTTTCTACAGCAAAATCTATAAATACTCAGTTTTACAAACTGTAATACATTATCTTGTGATGAAGTACTATTAAAAAAAAATCAAACCACAGTTTCTCTGGAATGAAGAGTTTTCTGATTCAAGATGACAGTTACATGATCCTCTTCTGCTTGGTGAGGACCCAGTTCTCTTTATTTTGTGCATTTGATAATGTACTTTTATCAAATGTGCTGTGTCCTAAATATCTGAGTTTTTGAGTCTCTGGCCCAGTTATGGGAAGGAGTGAAAACTCAAGGCTACCAGACTTGAGATTAAACAGCTGCTTTTTTTTTTCCTTTCCTCCTTCTCCTCCCCCACCCAGGTGGATTTGGATGTGACATTACCGGGAGAAGGTGGAAAAGATCGTCCCTTCAAAGTGTCAATAAAGTTTGTTTCTCGGGTGAGCTGGCACTTGCTGCATGAAGTTTTGACGGGAAGAACCTTGCCTGAGCCTCTGGAACTAGACAAACCTATCAGCACTAACCCTGTTCATGCTGTCGATGTGGTGCTACGACACCTACCCTCCATGAAGTAGGTTCACTGTCTTCCTGCAGTCTGTCTTTACCTGAAGTATCCCCACTGGGAGACCTTCATCCCTGTTCCTTCACAGGTGAAAAGACAAAATGATCGTTCCCCTTAAGCAGCACGGCTGGTTAGCTGAACTGGGGAGATTGACGCTAATTATGTAGAAGTGTGTATTTCTGTAGACATTTAAACTCCAGAGCAGGTGATATATTTGTTTGAAAAGATCAAGAAACAGGAGACACTTATAATAGGCCTTAATTCAAATACGGAGAGATTACGGTGTGCTGTAGCACTGCTTTTGTGTTTTCTGCTCAAGTTGAGCCAAGTATCGTGTACTTGATGGCGGTGACTGTCTACAAGCACGAGTCTTTTTAATTCATTGATATACCCATCAATGATGATCTCATGTTTTGAATACACAGTTGAGAGTTACCTGTCCTAACAAAGTCTGTTATTCTTTATCTCAGAACCCTGAAACATTAGAGAAGGCCAAATTAATTTTGCTTTATTTGGTCAATGAAAGTTACTTTTAAAGTTTGATTGCTGGCTTTGCACTGGTGTTTTTCATTGGGTGTAACTGACTCTTTTTAAAAAAAAAGAAAGACTTGTGGTTTTATGGAAACCAGTGTTCCTTAGCTACCCCGGATCCTAAGGAAACATGAAAGATGTTAACCTCTGTGCTAATGTCTGTCCATTACAAATGTGAGGAGGCGTGGAGGTTTGTGAACAGCTGTTTTCCACCCCAGCGAGAAACATTAGTTTCTCTAGTTTTTTGTTTCCACCGTAGTTACTCCTTCTCTCAGTGTACATTGTATTCAAGTGTTCCCTAGTAAAACATGCAAAATGATCTTTGAGAGTCAGTCCAGTATGTACAATGCTGTTGTACAGAATCTGCTGTGATTATACTTTATTGAAATGGAAGATCAGAAAGGGTAAGTTAACTTAGTTCTTGGTTTGTTATAAAAACTGAAAGTCATATGTTGTTAAAAATAGTAAATGTTTTGTCTAAATTTAAAAACACTGCAATGGGAACAGAAGCATTCAGAGTGTATTGTTTAAACTTGGTTCTAGGCACAGATTCCTGGTGCACAAAATTCCAAAAAACAACAATGCTGTGTGTTATGATCTTTATTATACAGTTTTTATTTGGAAAGCAATATTTTGTGGTTCGAAAACAATACCATAAACATGTGGTCATCTTTTTCACTAGGTATACCCCTGTGGGCCGCTCCTTTTTCTCAGCTCCAGAAGGCTATGATCACCCCTTGGGTGGAGGTAGGGAGGTCTGGTTTGGATTCCATCAGTCTGTTCGGCCTGCCATGTGGAAGATGATGCTCAATATTGATGGTAAGTTGGGATTCAGGGTTAAGAATAAAGGTAGTAATGAACATGCCTCTAATAATAAAAATGACTTTGCCATTCAGTCATTTTACTGTCATGTGCTTCAGTTTGTGGTACCACATTTCTGTGTGATAATAACTTGGTGCCATCTGTGCAGAGGGATTTAGTAACCAGAAGCCATCTTCTACGCTGATTTCTTAATTCATATTGTAAGTAATAAAGAGTTAAAGTAGCTTTGGGTATTTTGCTAGAATTTATATCAGAATAAGAAAACTTTCAAACTTTAATTGCTTTATACACAAGGGGTTTTCATCTGAAAAATACTTGTCTCGTTGCTCAGTTTGAAGATTTAGTAGTTGTCTCTTGTGATATCCTTATGAATCACAACATTAATTGTGAAGTCAGCCTACTGCAGAAGCTGTAATGATAATAGTAGAGTGAGATTGTAATAATGTATGTAGTAATGTATGTATGCATATATTGGCTTCCTCCTGTTCAGCTAGTTCAGACCAGACCTATACAGCAAAGGCTATCTAGAAATCCTAGTCTTTTTTTCTGGATTTGTCATCATGCCAGTGTTTCAGCAGAAATCTACCTGCCATATTAAAAAAAAAAAAAAAATCCTATATAGGAAAGAAAAGCCTACCATAGCTTGTTTTCCTGCTTAATTTCTGTACTGGTATATCCACAGTAATACAGGCAAATTACTTAAGATGTGTCTCTGTGCAGCTGTCCACAGTAGGTGTTGTTCAGTACTTCCAAGAAAACTCTTTTGTGATTAGGACTAATTGAGATGGGCTTTCTTATGCAAAATCAGATCTGCTTTGCACCACTTTATTAAGTCCCAGATGAATGCATCTGAGATCAACTGGTGCATGTGTCAGACTCCTTGGTGCTGTAAGCACTCTGAGTCTATTTAGTTGTTAAACCCCTATTGAAAAATGTCAGTGTTTGAGATGCAGGTGCTGCCTAAAGTTTTCTCTAATTCACATTCTGTTCTCACTGTCTGTTTGAAATGCTTTAGAAAACCAAGGTAAATAGTCTGTCCTTTTTGCAGTAGGTCAAGCACTCTAAGTCAGGTTGTGCTTAGCGTCTGTCTTGCAGCATAATAAAATGTTGCAGGTGATACTGAGCTTTCATGATGAAAATTGGCAAGTCCATGTGTTCTATGTGTTCTGGTTGACCTAAATTGTGGATGATACTGATGTGACTTGAGATAGGTTTATTCTTGTAAAATTGCCTTTCAAACAGCAGCCGTGGTGTAGCTGTTTCTTGAAAAATGAATGTAAAAATCCTTACCAGTCTGAGAAATAACCAATACTAGTATCTAGAAGCTAGGTACTGAGATAACTACAATTCAGGTAGGACAAGAGTATTGATTTACACCATTTGTGATGTACTGCACTATTACTTTCTGTGAAGCAAGTGTTTCTTATCAGTATTAGAAAGCGTAGTAGTTACTCTTGCAGGAGAAATTTTTCAGTCCTTTCTGTGAATGAGAAACTGAAGAACTTCGTAAGCTACGGTTTATGGGGCAATCGCTTTATGTTGTTGTTTGAGGCTGTGAAGATTACGTTCAAATCCCATTCCTTGATTTTGTTTTAGTTGTTTAACTTGTATGAGGTTCTCTGCAAAATCTGTTTCTCTCTGTGTCGCTTGTGTTGCTGTGGGAGACAAACCACACGCTGCCAGTCGCTGGGGGTGTAAACTATTTGTGTTCATTCAGTAATCGACATCCGGAGGTGTTGGCCGGAGTGCGTCATGTGAAGTTGGCAGCCTGCTAATGTGACGCATGTCTGAAGAATGTTTCGTTGTATTAGCACAGAGATGTGGTGGTTTTGGTGCACGAGATCTGGAAAATTAATAAAATGCTTGTCAAGTATTTCTTTTCTGTTGTTGCCATTTCAAGTTTTAAATGTATGGAGTAGTTTACCTGTGTTTGAGCTATATCTACTGCCACCTCCCTTTCTTACTGAAAGGTATTGTTTCAATTGCTTATAACTTTGTCAAGCAGATTGTTTATGGTCTTCCTTCCATGGAATGAGTCAACTGTCCTGTTTAAAAACAGTATATTGTCACTTAATGTGATTGTGTCATTAGTATGCACGGAGGGTAAGAGATTTTAGTAGATCAAGGTTGCACTCACCACTACAGTAACATAATTTGTGTATACTCAAATTTGTGTATAGCTCATGTTTCTACCAAATACTGTTTCAGTAATTGAGCAGATCGTATCGTTGACAAAATTATATTGCATGTTGAATAATCTTAGCTTTTCATGTTAAAAAGTCTTCAGCAGAGAGAGATTAATACTGTCTCTGCTTGCAGCTCCATGCAGAGTTGAAAGAGAATGTCTCTCTGGGACATAACTTTTACTTCTAGAGAGCTGTAATCTGGGGAAAAACCTTTTCAAAACCCTGAAATGCAAAGTAGTTGCAGGATGACTGTGCTGGAGACCGATGTGTCACTGTGGGCCCTACACTGGCTTTTGTATACATAGTTGTTGCAAGGCTTGCTAATCTGTTTTTAAAAATTGTGTGCTGCACAACATTTACTTGAGGGTTACGTGGAATTTTAAAAAGCATTTATGTATATACTGCTTCACAACATTCTGACTTGGGGGTTTTTTTTTTACACTTAATATTTTGCTCTTTTTAGTTTCTGCCACTGCCTTCTACAAAGCACAACCTGTAATTCAGTTTATGTGTGAAGTTCTTGACATTCATAATATTGATGAACAACCAAGACCTCTGACTGATTCTCATCGGGTAAAATTCACCAAAGAGATTAAGGGTGAGTAGAAATGTATCTGTTCTGTCCGAGGTAACACAATCAAGCTAATTCTAAGGGACTTGTTTTAACTGGAAACCTCCTGGTTAGCAAGCATCAGGAGGGCCCTGAAACCGCCAAGAGAATTGCAGTACGCCTTGTTTGTAGTTCTAGTCCTGAATGAAACAATGCAGCTCTATAGAAATGAAAGATGAAGAATGAGGTATGTTCCCAGTGGCTTAAAGAGGGAAAGAGAAAGTACGTTGTTTATTGCCTGGTAGAGGTAAGTGGCTGTTGCCTTGCTGGATGGCTAACCTTTTATAAGCAAGGGTCACTGAGGCCATAGTGGTATTGTGCTGTAGGTCTCCTGCTGTTTAAATGCTGAGGCGAAGTGAAAATTTATTTCAAAGCTAACATCATTGATTTTCTTTGAAAGTATGCTGTTGCAGTGACTTCTAATAACTGATTGCCGTATGGAAAAACAAGTACCACTTGCTAACTTGCAGCTGAAGGCCAAATTCCATTCCAAAGGAATTGCATAAGCTGCTGGTTTGAGTAGTTTCACTCCATATATGCTACTTTGCTTTGCATTTTCCCATATCCGTTCATTCCAGTGTAATTTGCAGAGAGAGAAGCCTTGAAAGAGCTCAGCTCTTCAAAGCTCTGCCCTTAAACGCTTGTATTATTTGATGCAAGATTAGACTCTGTTGAAATACTGGGCAGCAAAAAAGTAAATTTGACCCATCGTCATAAACTGATGTGTTCATAGAATAGTCATTAGTGGAAAAAAAACTTAAAGGAATTATTTTGTAGCAGTCCTAGCATGCCTCCTTTTTACATCTACCTATCTGTCTTCATTCTGGAAGACAGGTAACTGGAGAGTGAGAAGCTGTCTCTGCTTGATCTTGGACGCCTCAAACATTTTGTTACCATAGTCAGAAAGCAGGTTACCTTTGTTGTCAATATTTGTTTTTACTACCGTAGTATCTGGGAACTCCAGCCAAGATGTGATCACATATAGTGAAACAAACCCTGCATTAAAGAACTGGCAGTCTGTGAGCAGCTCTGTGGGAGGGTAGTGCCTTCTGTAGTGTCACAGCAGATTAATGACAAAGCAGTGAATGGGTTCCAGATACCTCTGTGTTCAAACCCCTTTCTGCTTGGCCACAGTGCTTCATGGTTTCTTTTTTGTATTTTCTCTTAACACTATATCAGGGCAGTGGTAATTTATTTTTGATTATGCCATCCTCTAAGTAATACTGATGTTAATGTTGCAATTGGTATTGTCAGGAATCAGTGAAGTACAGCTGATGCTTCTTCGGGATGTCTGTGTCCCTAGTGAACTAAACTGCTATCTGGTACTTCGGGACCTGGTTTGATGCGGGGTGTTCAATCTGTGGTCCACAATCCACATGAGCCTCAACAGGACAAGTCATCCAACTGCTTTCTCAAAAGCCTTGACTAGTAGACTGCAGGTTGAATCTTTTGGGTAACAAGGCTCTGTTTTCAACTGCCTTCTCTTCTGAGGGGCTGGGGAAAGACGTAACAGCGTGTCGATGCTATGCAGCACTTGTGTGATAAGCTCAGTGCTCCCAGCAGATGTTGAGTCTACTCTCTATGTACAGTACAGGCAGTGCATGCACAGTTACTAGAAATAGCCACTGAAAGCCTCTTGAAGCTGCCATTGTTGCTGTCATTATTATTGTGGTAGAGAGTCATGATGAGTCTCTGGTGTGTAGGCTGGGTGCTTTCAGACAAGATCTTCAGCTGCTCAAAATCTAAAGTTAAACTTCGTCGGTGATATTAAAGAAAATTACAGGCTGAATGTGGACACAAAGCTAGGGGGAAAAATGAACAATAAGGTAGAAATCTGGTTTTGCCCTTTTAATTTCAATTATATTGGAACTGCTAGTTTTAAGAGGTATATAGCATTGAGAATGAGAACAAAAATATGGTGAAAACAGCCGTCTGTGTCTGACATTAGTCACATGCCTGTTAAATGAAACTGCTACAAGAAGGTCAGATGATATTGAACATTAAATATTTACATTGAACATTAAATATTATACATTACGATTTGTTTTTGAGGATAATACCTGATTAGTCAGAAATCAAATTACAATGAAAACAAAATATTTAGAGAATAATTATTTCTTATGTTGTGCTGTTTGATGCTGACCATCAAAGCAAATGTTGGATTAGAACATGTTCTATTATACAAAATCTTGTGTCTCCTGTGCCAACTTTTGTGTAGTTATGACATCAGTCTTTTTGGTACTTTTGTGCAGGTCTAAAGGTAGAAGTGACTCATTGTGGAACGATGAGAAGGAAATACCGTGTTTGTAACGTAACAAGAAGGCCTGCAAGTCATCAAACGTAAGATGCTTTTTGTCAGAGCATAAAATGTGTGATAGCGTAACGCTGAACGTGTAACAGGACCTAATATTTTATTAGTTTTGGGGATGTTGATACTTGCCAACTAAGATTTCTGTACATTTTGTTAAAATGTATGTCTTTTCAGCTTTCCTTTACAGTTAGAAAATGGCCAGACTGTGGAGAGAACAGTAGCACAGTATTTCAGAGAGAAATACAACCTCCAGCTGAAATACCCTCATCTTCCTTGCCTACAAGTGGGACAAGAACAGAAACACACCTACCTACCTTTAGAAGTAATGAACTTATTCTGATAAATCAGCTTGTTATTGGTAGACTGTATCATTTTTCAAAATGCTTAGTAGTGCGTTTTGCAGTACAAGCATGTTTATGTATTTACATGTTCATTACCCTTTTATTTCAGTAAAGATTATCTACATATAAAAGCTTCAAAGTTTAGGACTATGAGAAAGAAGTATGCAGTTGCTTAAACACATTGGGGGTGTGTTTTGTAGTGATAGCGTAGTATTGTGTTCATACCGTATGTTGGGATCTGTTTCTAAGCACTCCTATTGTGTATTGACGCTTCTAATTTTTCTTAAAGGTATGTAACATTGTAGCTGGCCAGCGGTGTATCAAGAAGCTAACAGACAATCAGACATCGACTATGATAAAGGCCACAGCGAGATCTGCTCCAGATAGGCAAGAGGAAATAAGCAGATTGGTGAGTCCTTTAATTTCAGTTCGGTGTGATACAACTCACGAAATGACAAGATTACATTAATGCAAAAACTTCTTGTATGACCTACCTAGTCTTTTCATTCCTTCCTTCTAGCCCTTTAACTTAATAGACTTTAACTACTTTTTTTAATAGGATTCATTTAAAATAGCTTGCAACAATAGCCTGAGTCCAGCAGTATGGGCTCTTATGTTATAATCTTTACAATTTCTTCCAAGTAGGTATTGGAACTACTCAGGACTAATAGTTCAGTGTTTTGCTGTATTGGGATTTTTAAACAAATTTGTGAAAGGGACTTGGGGTTTAGTACCCAAAGTCATGAAAGTAAGATTTTGTTCTAGGTACTTTTCTTTGATTCCTGTTGATATTTGAACACCATACGTTTTTTTATTATTATAGGGTGCTTATATTTGTAGCGGTGCTAAATACTTTTAAAATCATGAGCTAGACTCTGAAGACTTGGGTCTTGAAAACTTTCCATTTTTTTTTCTGTTAGTATTTTGATTTTGAAGATGGTAGCATCACTCTAACACTACTTAATTTTAATAGGCACTGAAAACAAACTGGAGCAACTTGATTTGTCCAGAATCATACAAGGAATCTATAACAGGGTAGAAGAATGATTCTAGGTCTTCTGAACCTCAGTCTTGTACTTGAGATGTTTGACCGCTTTCCTTAGTACACACTAAACGTTTTCACCTGATAAGTCCAATATCTTTTCTAGGTGCTGAATCATGGCACTCTAAACGTCAGTGGTTTTTCTGACTTGAAATACTATAAAACTTGAGTGTTTTTAGTTGAATACTCTTATAAACAGATAGCTCTTATTGGAAACTGTTTGGTTTTTGAGCTGACAAGTTAGCCAAAACTTTTAAATTAAAATAAGGCTGGACTGGAAAACACAGAAGAATGAATGTGCAGTAATAAAAGGAATTAATTTGTTTAATCTTGGGTGTGCTTGTCTCTAAAGGAGAATGCTTTTTGATCTATCCTGTGAGTAAATAAAATGCTCTTAAATAAGAATACTACAAATGAGCGCTTGAGTAACTAAGGGAACAAAAATATCTCAGCTAATATATCTCATGGTATTAATTGTTTTCACCGAGGATAGGTTGATAGTGTTGAGCAGTTAAATCTGAGCCTTTTTCAATGACGGGGGGATTGTTGTAGAACACTTCTGCAGCATTCCTGTTAGTCTTTTGTTTGTTATATGAATTATAATTAGATACTTCTGTAATACGGAAAAACTCTTCTTCTAGGTGAGAAGTGCAAATTATGATGCAGATCCGTTTGTTCAAGAGTTCCAATTCAAAGTCCGGGATGAGATGGCCCATGTGACGGGGCGCGTGCTCCCAGCTCCAATGTTGCAGTATGGAGGACGGGTGAGGTTTTTGCTTTTTCTTTTGTTTCTCTTTTGAAGAGCGATTTCCCACGCACATTGACTACTTTAGTCAGTTCAGTTGCATTGTGCAATACAGGGATCAGAGTTTGAATGGTAAACTTTTTTTGTTATCTTGAAACTGTAAATAGCATAGGCTTTTTCTTTTTTCTTTTTCTTGAATATCTGTGTTGTTTTTGTTTCCACAGAATCGAACAGTGGCAACCCCAAGCCATGGAGTATGGGACATGCGAGGGAAGCAGTTTCACACTGGTGTTGAGATCAAAATGTGGGCTATAGCCTGCTTTGCAACACAGAGACAATGCAGAGAAGAAATACTGAAGTAAGGCATGTCATGGTTTAGGCTTTGGACTGTTCTCTTAGTGAAGCTATCATAGTGAAAACATGAACATAGTCTTCTAATGAGCATTTTACCTGGTTTTAATTATCTCAGATGTTAGGGAGAGAATCCAAGCAGTTTTGCTTCTGTGCTGGAAGCCACAGTCAAAACACTGTACCTGGGTACACTGTGGGGTTTTAGTCCTGTGACATTGCTGCTTTGTATATAGTTCCTTCTAGCATCTTGGATGAAGTACTAAAGGTGTCTAAACTTGTTTGTTGGGGTTTTTTTTTCCATTCTGGCCTGCGGTGTTTCAAAGCTGTACAGCCTCCACATAATGAACATTTTCAAAATGCTGCTTTAAAAGCTATTCGGAATTATCTTCGTTTGAGTTACAGAGTTCTTCTGTCCCCTTCTGTTTTGGTTGCTGTGTGCTATTGCTACTGCGAAAATTAAAAAAACTTCTCATCTTTAGGGGTTTTACAGATCAGCTGCGCAAGATCTCCAAAGATGCAGGGATGCCGATCCAAGGCCAGCCCTGTTTCTGTAAATACGCCCAGGGTGCAGACAGCGTGGAGCCCATGTTTCGACACCTCAAGAACACCTATTCGGGGCTTCAGCTCATCATTGTCATCCTGCCAGGGAAAACACCAGTGTATGGTAAGGGAATACCTCTGTCTCTACCTGTTTGGTCAAGTATCGTTCTGAAAAGTTTGCTGCCTAGAATATGTTAGAAAATTCTTCAGGACCATTCTTTAGACATTAGAAACCAATGTTTTGTCTGAAGTTAAAATGAATTGGAAGCAGGTCTGAGCATGCAGGTAAGGTGGAAGTTATTTTGCAGAGTATGTACATTTAAATTATTGTGACTTAAGCTAAGATCAAAATAGAGCAATAATTTCAAACGGACTCAAGTTGTATTCTAATATTTGCTTCTCAGCGGAGGTGAAGCGTGTGGGAGATACACTGTTGGGAATGGCCACACAGTGTGTTCAAGTCAAGAATGTAATTAAAACATCTCCACAGACCCTATCAAATCTGTGCCTGAAGATTAATGTTAAGCTAGGAGGAATCAACAACATCCTTGTACCTCATCAACGGTAAGAATCTTTGTGGAGGCTGATTTGGGTTTTGTTTTAATAAATGTGGTTAAGTTTGATACTTAGCACCCAAAATTTAAATGCAGCCAAGTTTTAAGTTGAAATATTCTTCTGGTAATAGTACATGGTATTTGAGGTAGAATTAAATTTCTTCTAGCATGGGCTCTGAGTGGTTGTTGGCCTGTGACTTAGGTCTCAAGCCAAGGTTCTTTCCAAATGTTTGATCAGTATCAAAAATTTGAAGAGAAACTGCAGATCTAGAGATTTTGAAATACTAATATAATCAGAATTTTTCTGCAGGTTTAGGAGCACACAGTACATCACAGAAGAACATAACTCTTGGTTAACCTGTCAGTGTGCTGTTAGTAAGGGTAGAAGAACACTGGAGGCATCTACTTCTCTCACTTTTATAGGCTGGGTAATTCAGCTTACACTTGTTCTTTGTGTGGTATTCTCTCTATTCTGTGTGTGTTCCAATTGCTTTGATGCCTTCAGTGGGAAGGTTTGACAATATAACCCATGTGTGCTCCCATCTTTCTGGAGAAGCACAAGTCTTTCGGTCCTGAAGACTAGAAATTCTGGTTGACTCTAACCTTTACTAGACCATATCTATTCTTTGAGTGGAAATACACGTAACGCAAGGTAGCAAGCCAGAAAAATTTTTGGAGTGCAAATCTTAAGAATTCTTTCCTGAGACTTCCTGAGAGCTTGGAATCAAAGTTTAAACATGAAACAGTGGTGTGTGGAAGAATATTTTGGAGGCATTGGGAGACCATCCTGCTGCTTAAATCCTGTAAGCCAGAATAATCTGTGTGGTACTGCGCTCAGCTATTGGTTGCATGGCTGATGCAGTACTGAAGTGGTGTGAAGTAGTGTAATCAACCTGTAGAATGATAGTTTCTGTACGAGTCTGTACTGTTCAGGTGTAGCTCAATGGCTTTTCTCCACTAGAATCATGCCACAGTTAAATGGCAGTGTATTTTGGAATGACTGCTGTGGTGGTTTCGAAGTTCACATCTTGTGCACAAAGACTTCATTGTTTAGGTTTGGCCAGAGTACCTGATAAGGAGGCTTCACTGTGCAGCTTAGCTGAGATAGAAACAAAACCCCACGTTGAGCAGTAACCTTGCGCCAACTGTTCATCTGCAAGTGTGACTTAGCACTTTTTTCTTTTTGAAGACCTTCTGTGTTCCAGCAGCCAGTGATCTTTTTGGGAGCCGATGTCACTCACCCTCCTGCTGGAGATGGAAAGAAGCCTTCCATTGCTGCTGTAAGTTTTATTAAATCAGCATTGTTTTTTCATCTTAGGTAAATGTTAGAATAGTAAATGCAACTCATGCACTATGTTTACGTCAAATATCTTTCAATGTTTATGCTAGTTCTTTGTACACATCTCCAATGTTATTAAAAATCATGTCTTTAAAAGAAAAACACTGCTTGATACTTCAGACTGTTTTCTTAGCTTTTTAATTTTTAAATCAAGGTAAAATGGCAGTCACATTAAATAATATATTTCTGCAAAAATATTCTAAAGGAAATAATGCAGCTATGTGATGTTAGTTCATAAAATTTTTGTATTTTTAAAGGAGAAAAATGTAATTAAAGGCCAGGTTTGGCAGGAATGTTTTTGATACTTCTTACCTTTTGTGTTGGTACAGTCCAGGAGATCAAGGTGGTGGTTGGATGCTTGGTCAGTCCATTCCTATTTTGTCCCCTTGGTATTTTACTTGGCATTGATTGCAGTTATGGAAACTGCGTCCTTGTTTAAAGTCACTAAGGCAAACTGAAGTGTTTCTCTGTGTAAAAGGTGAGAAAGCTTCAAAGAAAAAAAAGTCTGTGTCTGGATTATAAGAATATGCATTAGTGTGCTGTCAACAGAGGGAAGACTCCATTCTGCAGATGCATTTTGGGGTGCTTGAAGGGCAGTTTTATACCTCTTTTCAAAAGGTGTTAAACCTGGACCTACTACAAGTTCCCATTAAAAATATTACTGGGGTGGTTGTTTTAACGTAAGCATCTTTTACTTGAAAATTGCTCTTGGCTTTTTTGCTATTCTGATTTTTTTTTTTGTATAGATTTGGTCTTGAAGCCTTTACTCATGTAATCTTCCTCTGAAGGTTGTAGGTAGTATGGATGCTCACCCAAGCCGGTACTGTGCCACGGTGAGAGTTCAGCGACCCCGGCAGGAAATCATCCAAGATCTAGCCTCCATGGTGAGAGAGCTTCTCATCCAGTTCTACAAGTCAACACGGTTCAAGCCCACGCGTATCATCTTCTACAGGGACGGGGTCTCTGAAGGACAGTTTCGACAGGTTGGTTCATTTGTGTGTTTCTTGAAGGACTGTGTTACTGCATAATAACTCTGGTTCTCATATTTGAATAGCTGTTCTGTTTGAGTTGCTTACATTTACACCAAGATACCACAAAATAATTGAGACTTTTAAAGAGAGAATTTCTTAAGCATGTTGGGTAAGAAAAGTTGCAACTTCTTTCCTGTCTGGGAAGGATAGGTCTTAGAACTTGGGAAACAATATATTTCTAAGTACTTCCTAAGATTACTAACTGTGTGGCAAAGTAGCACTTAGTGTCAACTACAAACCATTTATTAGGTGGTGTGTGTAGAATACAATGGAAGGAAAAACTAAACTATTTTGTTCTTGTGCTTGCAGGTTTTGTATTACGAACTGCTAGCCATTAGAGAAGCCTGCATCAGTTTGGAGAAAGATTACCAGCCTGGAATAACCTATATTGTGGTGCAGAAGCGACATCATACACGATTGTTCTGTGCTGATAGAACAGAAAGGGTAATCATTGCCCTCTCCCATAGTAGCCTTATGTGAAAAGCTTGATGTCAAGCACTTATGCTGCTGGAGAAAATATTAGCATGGGCTTCTCTGTCAATCTGATTGTCTTTGCGTTCAGGAAGATGTTGAATTGATAAGCACACAATGTGGCCCCAAATTGAAAAATCATTGACGCTAAGGATGTTTTAAAAAAAAAAAAAAACCAAACACCCTATTGGGCTTTGTCATGTTGCGCATCGATACTAGTCTGTCAGTGAACTATAGCTGCTATTCATGTAACTAACTAGGACCAAGTCTACAGCAACTGTAACAGAAGAAAATACAAAATTATGGAACCCTTAACTTTTCTGTTCTTCTGAGTCGATCCAAACTCAAACTGTGACAATTCTAAATACAAATCTATGTGCAGCTCTTCCGTCTTTCTGAGATTGAAAGTTCTAAAGTGCTGTAGGTCAAATGATCTGTGTTGAGATGGTAGAGAGCCATACAGTGTCCTTGTCAGACATCCTAGGCTGCTGTACTGACACATTCCAAACAGTGCTGAAGCAGTTCATTCACTGAAACCTTGCATGTGTTGAATAGAAACTTGTATTTCTAATTACAGTTGAGATGTATAAACAGTTGTTAGCTGCACTTTTTAACAAAACCTTTTGTCTAGGTTGGACGAAGTGGCAATATTCCAGCTGGAACAACTGTAGATACAGACATTACTCATCCATATGAGTTTGATTTTTACCTCTGTAGCCACGCTGGAATACAGGTACGATTGTTTCTTTGTAAGTAAATGTGAATTTGAAACATGTTGTTTTTCTCCCTTTTGTGACACCTGTATTTACAAACAGTTATTTAATAGGGAAATGTAATTTAGCTTAGTTTTATCTGTGATACCACGTTATTGTGGGACTAATAGTATTATTTGCTTAAGACGTGGTCTCTGCTACACCTTTAAAACTTGCATTGATGGTAAGTGATGCTTTTTTAAGTTTATTTTAGAGGTCACTTTATTTTGTACCTTTGTTATTTCTGAAAATAAAACTTGCTACTTTTATGATTTATAGCCACAATGAAATTAACATTGAATCAAGTTTTCAAATGTAAACAGTTTGAAAGACTGAAGGCAATGTTTGATTATTTGCTGACTAAATGCAGACTAGTGAATTACAGGCTGTGGACATTAAATCCAACAATGTGGTGGTATTGCCAGCAATAGAGTGGAGAGTCAACTTAATGACAAAAATTGTATCAGGATATTGCTTAAAAATGGAAAAAAATTAACTCTTTGAATTTTGATCATGTGAGTCTGACCACATTCTCGTAAGTTTTGTTTAGGTTGAGTGGGCATGTTTTCTTTTCCAGTTTTGAATCATTGCAATGTTTTTTATGCAGGAGTTCAAAACTTCTGCTGCTTTTCTCCACTTACATGTCTATCTTTATGGTAGGTCTGGGCAAACTAGTTTTTGGCCCCTTGGAAAAAAAAAAAAATAGTATCAGTATAAGTTGAAGCAGAAACGCCAGATGTAGTTGCAGCTCATTGTTTTTAATATAGCAAACCACAAAGAAGTCTCAACTGAATTGATACTTTATATATCTTTAAAAAAAAAAAGAGAGACTTCTAGCCTGCTAAAACACAACTGTTAACCTAATTCAGTTACGCTGTAAGATTTAACTCTAGTGCATCACCCCTTTTGTGGGGGGAAGCAGGAGGGAAGAGGAGTGTTCACTCCAAAAGAGTGTCTTTCAAAGTAAGTGCAAGTCAATAATTTAATAGAGAACTTCTTAGAGTTCCTAAGAACTGTACTCAGTATTCAGTACTTGTTAATGATCTCTAAAGAAACCTTAAAGTACTGATGGTGAAAGCGTGTATCTGCGGGGATCCTTGACACGAGTGACACATAAAAATCCGATTCAGCATAATACCAAAGAGCAATGCAGCTTTTGAACCTGTAGGAAAGATGACATTGTGTGGAAGTAAGGAAGCGTATGTTTTTGTGTAGAACTCCACAGGTAACTTCTGAAATACTGGAGCCGTTTCTAGTGTTCATACTTCAAGTTAGGGTGCTAAGGAATTGGAAGGAGTTAAAAGCAGCAGTTATTTCTCTGGGAAATGTGTCTTGGTGAGAAACAGTTTTAATTGAAGGTAGTTAAGAGGTGGTGCAATCATGGTTTAGTCATGTTGGGAGCAGATTTTGATCGTTGAGGGTTATCTAGAAGGCATGTGGGTTTTTTCCAAGCACGAATAATTAGAGTAACATAATCATGTAAATGTTAGACTACTTACTCATCTTTAAACACATTTAGGGCTGACATAAGACTGAATTTTCTTTGGCTGCTGTTACGTAGGAGTTCAGACTAGGTAGTCTGGCCCTTTCTGAACTTAATCTGACTTGATTGTATGGAAAAGCTGGATAAGTGAATTGATGTTCCCTTCTTCTTAGGGTACCAGCCGTCCCTCACACTATCATGTTTTGTGGGATGATAACTGTTTTACTGCAGATGAACTTCAGCTGCTGACTTACCAGCTCTGCCACACATACGTGCGCTGTACACGATCGGTTTCTATACCCGCACCAGCGTATTACGCTCACCTGGTAGCATTCAGAGCACGCTACCATCTTGTGGACAAAGAACACGACAGGTAAATGAAAATGTGTGCTTAAGTTTTTGTCCCCGTTGGTCTTTGCTCCATTGTCAGACATAAAGCCATCTGACTATAGATAATTGCTGCTCATTTTGCAGTTAATTTTTGTTACCTCTGGGACTAGTCTTAAGATAATCATTCCTGACAGCTGCTGCTCCGTATCAGACAAGAGTGGGTTGGTGGATTCTACTGAATAACACTCAGATTAAAAGAATTAAGTTTAGTTTAATAAAGTATTCTGTTATTACTTCAATGTGGTCTGAGGGAATCAAGCCACGCATTTAGTTTTTTGCTTTAGAATTAGAGTAGTCATGAATGAAGCAAATGTTAAGTGCCTTCCACTTATCTAACTCTGCTTTGTACGTCAGAAATATTTTATAACCTTCAAGCCATCAATATATTTGTAACAGGCTTATTTTTAGATGAACAAACTGAGCAACTAAGGTAAAAGGGATTTGTTGAAAGCCTTGAAGTTGCTGGGTGAATAGACAAGTAGATTTTTCTCAGTATCCAGTTCTATTACTATTGCCATATTGCTCTCCTAAACGTTGAAGAGATGCGAAGACGGCTTTTTGATCCGAGTTAATATGATTTACAGCTCTGCTTGTCTTTTTCTCATTTTCTTGCAGTGCTGAAGGAAGCCATGTTTCAGGACAAAGCAATGGGAGAGATCCACAGGCCCTTGCGAAGGCTGTACAAATTCACCAAGACACCTTACGCACGATGTACTTCGCTTAAGTCAATAAAATGGGAGCATACTCACTGAAAGGAAGAACTGAAAAATTAAGCCACATACAATGTATGTTTCCAGTGGGGTTGGTTTATGGGGTGTGCCTCCGATCATGCTGAAGTTGACACTGTGCAGGGGCGAGAGGCTAACCCTTAAATTGACACAAGGAAGATTGTTTACTTCATCGAGGAACACAGCACTATTATGCAATATGAAACCAGCCAACAGCTTTTTTGGCGCGGTCTCCTGTAGGAAGCACCGCCATCATTTTTTTTTTTAATTTCTCGTAGTTTAACCCTCTTATGCCTTTACCTCAAGTTGCTCGGCAGCACAACTATCTTTGCAAAAAAAAGTATAATAAAATAAAAAAATGATGGTGTAATTTAAAAAAAAAAGCAAACCACCTTTATGGGAACAATCACAGTGATTGTTTGGGGGAGGAAAGTGTGCAAAAAAAAAAAATTAAGTTTTTTACCCCACTGCATTGAGGAATCTTTCTCTCAATACTTGCCATCAAGCATTCGAATGTGAACATATCCAAGAACATTTGAATGTACAGCACTAGCTAGAAAAAATTGAGGGAGGGAAGATGTTTTGCACACTAATCCAATAATTTGAACATAATTTAGCCAACTGCTGCCTTTGTGTCTTTCTTCACAGCTTTGGAGTTCTCGGCTCCAATAGTTCCCTTTTTTAAAAGCAAAGAAGCTAGTGGTATTATATGCAGGCAGTAGTGATCTAAACTCTTCTTGCTCCCTGGTGAATTTACTAAAGCTGCTGTTTTACCTAGTCCAAAAGTTTCAATTCTTTTCTATCTGGCAAGTCAAATATGTTGAAGCTTCACGTGAGATCACATGTCCCAAGTTTTATGGGATTACATATAGTAAACACCAGAACTGAAACTTTAGAGCTAAGGTCTTTTTGGAAAAAAGAAAAATGCTAGTTTACTTGCTGCCTCTCACACCTTAATGTGATTTCATATGTATGTGTTTTTGAAGTTTAGCTTCCTTTTGTTTCTTTTATATTTATTAGAGTAATAATAATGCTTTAATTTAATTATTACAGAACATATGGTCAACATCAACTTTTATTTTTTAGAAATGTAACCATGTTTATTTTTAAAAAACTGACAACTTGTTTTGCTATCTTTTAGTGCAATAAGCGTTCTAAAGGAAAACTGTGTCCATTGAGCTGTACTAAAGCAGTGTTTGTACCACTAACCGTGGAAGAATGGACACCTCCATGATTTTAAAAGGACAAAGTAAAAGCCTTAATTTTGAAAGGAAAGTTTTATAGTCAGAAGGAATCTTGAATTTTCCTTTTTTAAATCAAAAAATAGCAAAAATGCTTCTAGAATTCTGCAAGCTTTACTTGTCACTGCAGTATTTTGATTTAACAAAGGAACTGGCCATATTTTTGGCTTTGAAATGTGGAGGGTATTTGAATTAAATGGAAAGGGTTTTTTATTAAGATCTAAGTTTTTACATGCTTAGTTAAATCTATTTGAATCAGTAAAATGTCTGGAATTAATAAAAGTTTTTAGGCTTTTTTCCTCTTTGATAATGACTTTCCTTTTAAAATTAAGTTACTGGTAACTTCATTTCACTTTGCAAATAAAGAGGGCTGGGATAGTTCTAACATGTTAGATCACTGAAATGTGAAACAAATTAATGGGACTCTTTCATTCCACTTTAAAGGTAAAACAATATTTAAGATGTCAGAGATGAGCATTTATTCAATGAGGGGACTGGGGAGTTTTGCACTTTGTACACTCGTGAACTGCATTTTTGACTGTTTTTATTTGCACTGGTTCATAGTATATATACTGCAGATCGTTTGTATGGGCATTGCTGTTATCCCAGCCCTTCTGAACTCCACCTGCTCTCCACATGAAAACCAGTGGGTTGGTATAAGTAGCTTATCTCCTGTCATTCTCATGAAATCCGCTGTTTGCCAATATACTGTATTTTGAGCCTAAAATCTGAGCCCGTTTTGCTTCAACAGGCATGAATCTCCCCCATTTTTTCTGCCAGAAAACAAAGTACTGTATTTTGTGCATTTGTATATTGTATTGAAATGTATGTAGTGCTGTTCACAACACTGTCTCCAAGAGCTTTACTAAACAGTTATGTATATACACATTTTATCTCCCAATATCAAGGAAGATAATGTAAAAAGACTAACTTTGCAAAGTCAGAATTGCACTGGAACTAGTCGTGACGGTGGGCAGTTGGCCAGTGGCTTGGGGCTCCTCGGAGAGGCGGTGGGAGGGTGATCGAGGGAGGCTCGGCAGACCCCGACGCGTGGGAGAGTCTCTGGGGTCCTGGGAGCCGCCTGCCTTCGTCAGCTGCACCCGCAGACCCAGGACCGGCCCAGCCACGCTCTTTGACTTCTTAACGCACTTGCCTTTCGGCGCCTTCAGATAAGCCTGCTGCAGGGAGGTTGGTGTAACCGAACGGTTTGAGTGAGGTGGTTTCCGAATAAGTCGCGCAAATGTTTTTCTTGGTCTGTGACCTGACAGTTTTCTCTCAGAAGCACTCTTGCTAGTAGTTCTGTTTATAAAAGGTTCAGGTTAGGCTTTTTACAGAAAATTGTTTTCAAATAGAGAATTTTTAAAAAATATTTTACAAAGACTTCTTGTGGATTTCTGGCGGTTAGATGAAAATTCCTTTTTAAAAAGTCTTTTAACACTCCTTTCAAAGACACTGTATGCTTCTCATCCTGCCCGCGCTCAGTGACTATGATTTGAGAAGCTTTTTTGCTTGCTACTTTCACCAGAAAATAAGTTAAAGAAACTTCATTGGGAAAGTGACTTAAATTATTTGTCGAGCTAGCATTTTACCTGGTTTTCATGTGAAGAGTATTTGGAAGTTTTAATCTCTCTTCTTGGTTTTGCAAATGTCTACGTAAAGTGCCGATACTTACTTGTATTACGATATCAAGTTACTGGCGTTGTGAGGGCCACACATTTATGATGCTGTAGCTGCTATATTTATTTAAATGGAGATGGACAATTACTGCACTAAGGAATGAGGAGATAAGCAAGGAATCAAGGATAGTTAGATATCTTGGTTTTTTCAAAAGAGAATTAATGGTGTGAAATATCAAGTGTAACAAAGGGTGCTGTCATTTTAACTGAGATTAAATAGCCAGATATTCTTCCTTTGTTTAAAAACATATATATTTTGATGTTTGCAGTTTGGGGGTGGGGGGTCGGGATAAATGGTACCTCATCTGTGGTGGCAGTTTCCAGTATATTTTCAGAGTATATGGATTTCTTTTATTTTTGTACCTGCTCTCCTTTAAAAAGAAAAAAAATGGCAAATTTTATGTGCTGTTTGGGGAAATCTTGAGTGGCATAGCAGATCCCCCTCTCTTGCTGGGAGCTGTCTGTATATAGTCCAAAGAGGGACGTGGGCAAAGGCTGACAGTTCTACTTACTTTGCAGACATACTGGCCTCGTTCATATGCCTGTCTAGAAAAACGGTTCCTGTCTCCTACAACGCTGTACCGGTTGGCTGCACCGAGACCTCACTTGTACCGAACAAGTGCCGCTAATTGCTCCCGTGGTGGGAGCACGCACAAGGGCCCCAGCGCGGGGCTGGGGAAGGAGCAGCCGTAGGGTCTCGGCCAGACGAAGCTGCGGCTGCGGGCTGGTGCTGCGCCAGCGGCAGGAACCGCTCCCGGGGCCGGCGGCAGTGCTTCTCCTAACCTAGCAGAAAGCCTCGCCGAAACCTGCGATCTAGCGACTAGTAGATCCAGATTTGGAGAGAAGTAGAGTGTTTTGTAGTTGAGGCGTTAAACTTGCAACATCTGCTAACAGAATGACTGACTCCACTGTAAGTAGCTTTTTTTTCTTTGTAGGGCACTTCAGCTGTGGCCATTTTACTCAGGATCGCTGTATTGCTGTTCAATCTGTAATCTGGTTAAAGACGTCCAAAAGTTATTTTTATAGGGTTCATTCTGGCATCCTTTTGGAAGCTTGTTTGGCCGCAGAAATGGTTTTCAGGAGTAAAATGGGTTTCTGGAAGTTGTCATTCAAATTATTTCAAGATGCTGTTGGTCCTAAACTATTTTCACTTCTTCATGTACAAATTTTGTCCTGTAAAACGCTTAACGTAAGATACCAGATAGTCATCTTCTGTACCAATTCCAGCTACAAATACTGGTTTTCTACTAGTCTTGAAGTCCACTCTGGAGAAATTCCAAGCTCAGCCTACACTTAAAGCTTGAGGCCTTTTTTTTTACACTTCCTTCATATCTTGTCCTCCTTTGATATTCTCCCCGTCTTGTGAACTGAGGGTTTAGAACTTTACTCAAAGCACTTTTATAACCAAGGAATCAAAAGCTCAGATGATCTACATTGAAACTAGAAACTCAGTTTTCAGAGATCGTTATTTCTAAATGGCCATCTTAGTCTCTCGTCACGCCAGGCAGATGCTCTGTCCCTTTCAGTGCTGTGGAGTTTCGTGGGTGCTACTGAAAGGTTGATTGGACCCAGTGAAAAAATCCATAGGGATGTCAAAGGGAAAGATTTCTTTCTGTCTTTTCTACCCAAAGATGGTACTTTAGATCGATATGGGATATCATTTTTGTTTCGGCACATGTTGAAATAAAACCTCACTTAGCCAATTCGCTCATCATTTTTTGTAAACCTGAAAAAATAGTGGTTAGAGCTTGAGCTAACTGATGCTTTCTGCTAGTAGAAGATTTTGTACTTTCAGTAGCTGAGGCATGAACGAGATGGGTACAGGATCCTACATTTTACCTCCCTAGCAGTCTCTCAAGAATCCTGATCTCTCTAACACTAAAACAAAGCCCAACTGTTGTCCCTGAGCAGGCAAAGGTGCGTATGGAGGGGAACGAACTGTAAGGGAGAGGCTTGCGAGGGAAAATACCGACGCGTCAGTTTTATAGAAACAAGGGTGTTGATGGAGAGACTCCATCCGCTTTCCACGTGCCCTGGCCTTTTCAAATCTTGTCTGAGGTACCCCCTCACCTAACACGGGTAGTTAACATAGGGTCCTTTTAAAACAAAGCAGTTCCACTGTTTAAAACTTGGAGTGATTTTTATTTTTTTTTAAGCGAGACAGTCCTCAGAAAGTGCCTTTTTAGAAGATGGTGCTGTAGATTTTTATTTTCCAGTTGTACGTGGCTGAAAATTTAAGATAAATTATTGAAAATGCCAAGTGTTTGATGGTATCTTTCAGGTACTTTCAAGCATCAGCTTCTCTGAGTCAGGACCAAGAATAACCAGGAGGGTGTTTTCATGTGGAGGGAGAGGCATTGAGGAGCGATCACCAAATTCAGCTGGTAGGCTAGAATCGGTTTTGATGTAGTCAATGCAATTTACCTCTTTACATTGAGGGGTATGTGGGTGGGGGGGTGGGTGTAGGAGAAGCAACAGCATGGGACTCTTGGGGCGATGTAACTAGTGCTGAAAGGGAATCCATAGCTATTGAAGGGTGTTGTCTCTTAGATGTAGCAAGCTCCCAAAGGTGAAGTAGACAAACTGAAAGCTGTCTGAAGACTTAGGAGATGGTCAGTCCTGCTGTGAGCAGACCTCACATGGCTTCTGTGTTTAAAGCAGTGATGTGCATGTACCAATGGGCGTCTAATTCCTAGCTGGGAGTTTTGATACTCTGGATGGGAACAGCTTGGTGGGGTGGGGGATGCTGCCCCGCTCCGACAGTTGAAGAGGGTGTGGGTCCGTAGTGAGTTTGGTGAGCATTCCTCTGGTCAGGAAAAGCTGTAGACTAGACTATTAAACACTGCACCTCAGTAACCTTGTAATGCTGCATAAAGTAATAATAATAGCAAAGTTCTGCTTTGATTACACTGTAATGTGCTTGCACATGCCTGCAAAAAATACACACTTTCATTTTTGGTAATGGTCTTTAATAGCAGTTATCAGACTTTTTCTTTTATGATGAACCTTGTCCTTTATTGTGGTGTTTCTGTATATTTATTGGTAACCTGTGTGCAGCTCATAGGTCTGTGTGTCTGGTCTGTATGTTGCTTTTAACACATTTTTAGGTGGGAGAAGTTTCTGAATGTTTTGTTTTTCTTCTCCAAAGTCAGCTTAACTAGTCGTATTTGAGAGGAGACTGAATAAAACAGCTTGATAGACAGACTAAGTGGTACCTTGTTTCTTTAGGTTTAGAACTAAAATGACTTTGTGTGCATCTTATTACTGTTCATACAGTATTGGGCATTTAAGATATAGAATAACTTGATGTCAGCCAGGATATTTTTGAATATCAGGAGCTTAAGCGCAAAACTCCCACTTTAATTGCAAGTGGTATCTTTGCAGGAATATGTTTGTGTCCAGCCTTTTTCTAGGAGTAAGCAGAGCTTCTCAACATCCATTAATTTGGACGTGATCAAGGAAATGTTTAAGGTACACAGTCCCAGAGTGGGGCAGTGACCCTTGTTTGGAGTTGCCCGCACCCCTTTGTTGCAAGGGACGCTGTCAGATTAACGCGCAAAGTAGCACTCCCGCTCATGCGACAGAGACTATGAATCAAGGATCTTGTTGCTGTGTAGATTTCTTCTGATTCAAGTTAGAGAAATGAACTGATGTTTCTTGTAGTTTGTTACCAGCTTTTTTGTCGTACTCCGGTGCCCAATGCCACTTTGTTGGTATTTAAGCTTGCAACGATGTTAAATTATTTTATATTCCCGATTTCTTAACGTTATTAGGCTAGGATTTAGAAAGCATTTTTTCAGTCTAAGTTCTGAGCCAAAACTATCTTCTATCTCTTTTAGTAGTAGGCGTTTTTATCTTTTAGACTAAAAAGGGCCAAAAATCTTGCACCATCAGCTTGTTTGCAGCAATACTCTCCCTCTCTTCCCTTGCCTATCGACCAGTTTATTTTCTATCTACATTTAGCTAATACTGAAGCTGTTGAGATTTAGAAGGAAGTTGCTGCCTCTTCTTTCTATCAAAAGAAATGAAATGGACTTGCATCTGATGATGCTGGTTTCTGTTGGGCACAGATCTTTTCCTAGAAGTCTTGCCTTGGTGATGATGGACTGTAGCACACATGGGTTTAATTACAATAGAAATGTTCTGTATGTTTCTGTTGCATTCATTGGAGGGTGCATGATGTTTTAAAGTATCCAATTTAAATACAAGCTAATGAACCGCTGAAGATGTAGACACTCTATTAATAAATACTTCAAATTTAAAAAGGAAAAAAAAAGCCCAACAACAAAAGCAAACAACAAAACCAAACCAAACAAACCCAACAAGCTAGTGCACGTGGATAGTTTTAATTCATCATCCTTCCTGGCAAAGTTTGAGACAGAGGATTTGCTGTAATTGATGCTACTCATAGTAAATCGTGCTGGGATTAATCCTATAACTGAACTGACTTGGCTACATGTTTTATGAGGAGGAGAAGTGGTAGTGGTGACTGTGCTATTAAGCCAATAGTAAAAAGCTCTAAAAAATGCAAGGAGGAAACTTGTCTTCATATTGAAAAAGCTGAATATACTGAAAAAATCTCATGCTGCTAGAGCCTTGTGAACCTCTATCTTTCTATCCACAGTTTACCCAGAAAGACCCCACATGACTACTTCAACAACCAATATGTGAGGGCAAAAGCATTTTCCCATATATTTTTTTAAGAGTGCCTGTTCACCTCCTAAAAGGACTGTGCTGAGAAGCAGGTGGCAGTGCCTGTAACAGCTGTATAGTTAAATCAAACTGTGTTTTGTATCTAAACCTTGAAGCTACCTTACTTGGTTCAAAACAGATACAAGTTCCAGTAGATCGGTGCTATTTGAAATAACGGAGCCAAGGGGTTTTGTGAGCAATATCTGACCCCACCATAAAACATAGATGCTCTGATAGATTTCTGGTCGCAATTTTCACGCCGTTCACGCTCAAGGGTGCCTGGCTACCAAGAAAAACAGCAGCAGGCAGTTGTAGAGTTAATTTTGCTGTAGCACTACAGTTGCTCTGCTCTTCCTCTGCTCTTACCTACCTCCCTGTTCCCTGACGCAGGATCGCTTCCCTCCGCTGCCTATATAGAATTAGCCATGTTGAGGACGCTGTGGCTGTGTGGAAGGTGAATCGGCTCTGGATGTGAGGGGTGGTGGTAGTGCGATGGTGACGAAAGCAACTGCCGGTAGAAATAAAGGACTGGGTAGGAGTTGGGTGGATGTCGGGTGAGCTGTGGTCAGCTCGAGCCCTTCAGGGAAATTGATGGGAACGTCAAACATTAGCTTAGGTGTCCTGAACTGTTTGTGTCGGACTTGAACTCATTGAGAGCAAGCATGTGCCTTTTTCTGATCAAGAACAGAAGCTGGAAAAACTCGTGTTTGCATTGGTAGTATTTTTAGGTAGTTAGTATTTTTCTTTAACTGTTTTTAAGGCTTGAAGTCCTTGGTCAGAATGGAGTTGGTTTTGCGTTGAGTTACTTAATCAAAGTGAGCCCTGAATTAGAACTACCCAGAGAGGAGCAGCTTTTCAAATAAGTGGTTTCTGGAGAGTAATGTCAACAAATAAACACACTTCCTGGTAGACTTGCAATTTTTAAAATAAAATTTAACCTTGATATGTTTCTCTATCTAATGAGAATCATTAATCCTGCCTTTATTTGAATGTTGCCTGTCCAGTAACGTCTTCACTCTTTACTGTGCTCCTGCAGCTTTCCATACACTCCATTGCTTCTTCCCCCTTACCCCCGTTTGGTGGCTGTAAGGATATGAAGAATGTTGTCCAGTGAATGTTGGGGAGCAGTGCGGAGGTCTGATTAAGTGGGAACGTGGAAGTGAGGATTAAACATCACAGATAGTTCTTTGAGAACCAGTCTGCCAGCAGCTGAGGGTAGTGATGTCTGTGTACAAAATCGTGTGGTCTCTTGGGTATGGAAAGAATTAGCAAAGTGGTATGAGGGGAGAAAAGATCCCCTCTCCTCTGACATTGAAGTACCAGTAGGGAAGGCTATTGCAGACTGTGTGCTGCGCAAAAGTAGGTGCCTGTGTCCTTAGATGCTAGTTTGGGCTTAAAGCTGCTAAAAAAAGTGGATTTTCAGATCGAAATGGAAGAGCTTTTCAAATAGGTTATATTTTATGCAGTTTTGAGGTACTGATGAGTTATCCAGCCAGGAACTCTGGTATCAACGCTGGCTCTGAAATGGGTTTCCTCTCTGACCTTAGGTAAACGATTCTGCCTCATTCTTCACCCTATCTAGAAAATGTTTATGATGATTCACATCGCCTTATGAGACCTAACTTTTAGGTGTTCTGAGGATGAACCATGTTGTGGAAGTCCTAAATTCTTGATACAAACCTGTGTACCTTCTTGCAAGTTTGCATCTTCAATTAATACAGTTCTGTTTGGAGTCTGACGTGAGCCCGTGCTCTTTACTTACGTCTCATTGCAGCTCTGCCCGAGGAAGTCCATTGGGATTGGTCCCATGATGTTTACCTGTTGCTTTAAGATAATCCATTTGTTGCAAAACAGACTGTCAGAGGGCAAGTTTATTTAAATGAAAGTTTGGTTTTTTTCATTGCTGAGAATTTTATATATAGGTCTTTCAAACACATTTGTCAGTTGGAAAATTAATACCTACTGTAATACTATCTAGCAACACAGAAAAATATGACTATATGTTGAGTTTAGGGCTATGCTAGCCCATAAATCATAGGTCCACAACCCATTTGAGTACAGGTGTGCAAAAATTAGCTATTAAAATAGTTACTAATAAACTTTCATTATGCTTACACTTGCAAATCTCTTAAATATATTAAAAACCAGTTTCTTTGATAGAAAAATCCATGCCTTGCTGGTTAATGTTCACTCAGACGCATTAGCAAAGTAGTAGCCACTGGAGCAATGCTAAATTTAAAGAACCTTCTGAAGTTTTTGAACCTGATGGTGTGCCAGCAAACTGGAAACTTGAGTAGTGCTCTTTAACTGGTGAGGAAAATTGAACGCCAAAAAAACTGGGTGAGAGGAAGACTGCTAGAGATGAAGTTTGTCTTCTGACTTCTGGCAACTTTGCAGTGAAGAATGGCTTCTTTTGGGTACTCGGTTTTGTACATCACTTTCCTCCTGTGGCTATAGGTTTTAGTTTTCTTTGGACTTGATTTCTATTTTTCAATGAAATGTTCTCATTTCTGCAGTTTTCAGTGTTGAATCTAGCCTGGAGACAATGTTGTTTTCCTGTAGAAAAACCTGCTTCTAGAAAGTTGCATTTTGTGTCTGTTTTGCAGGCAGTTTTGAAAAGCTAGCCTCAGCACAGCAATAGAGTTGGCAGAACGAGTTTTTGGTCTGAAATGTTGATTTTGCAGGCCCAGCCCCTACTGCCATGACCAGCGACACTGGTGTACAGATCCGCGTTTCACAGGTTAGGTGACGCACTTTGGGCTCGCAGGGTACAGATCCTCCTGTCTTACATTCTTGTTTCTTCCCTTGGTGTAAGCAGTTAAGCTTCCCCAGGTAGCCTGTTGGTGGATAAATAGTGTTGTTGCTTGTCGTCGGGAAAAACTAGGCTGTTTACGTGGCCTGGAGGCGTCTGATCATAGATAAGAGCATTGTCTATCAGCAGGTATTACTTTAAAGCTTTCACAGTAATTGGTAGCATTCGGTTATGAGCCAATATGGGTATTAAAGTATCTTCAGGAGAAGGTGGCTCAGGTGGCATAGCGTGTGCCATAAACATTGCTAGTGATCAAGCTGTGTTTGTTTAGGAGACTGCTGGAAGCAATGTCGTGCATACAAAATGCGTATTTAATACCATATGTTTAAATTGAAAAAAAATACCGTGCTGTTTGGGATTCCTTTTCAGAATAAAATTCTAATAAACCAGTCCGGCGGATTGAGATTCCCTTCTGTGTGTATGTCTTGCTCTTTCTCGTATGCTGGTAACTGCTCCCCTCTCGTTTTCGTGTTACCATTGCTTAAGCAGGAACTGGAATGTGTTCCCACCATGAAGGTACTGGGGGTTTTCAAAGCAAAAGGGAATTGTTTCAAGAATAAAGAAGAGCTGTGACTTCAGACATTGCACAAATAGATTGTAGACGGATGGCAAACAAACTGGTAAAAGCCTTTATTTTTACTTAACCATCTTGACCATGTGTGCCTATTTGTATTGCGGATGTGGGCTGCAACCATGTGGGGTGGGAGGGAAACCATGTGTTGGTGTGTTTTGAGATGTACTTGCTAAGCAGAAGCGGTGTCCTCTGCCCGTTCTCCCTTTCTAGATGAATTGTTCTTGCCAAAATTTTCTACCTGTTGCAAGAGTTGCTTTCTTTCCAGCACAGTAAAATGTCAACTTTCACTGTTCCTTCCCTCTCGTAGGCATCTGTAACCTCTGTACGACTCTGTATAGTACACACAGCAGTCATCAGATCTCTGCTGGCTTTAGATACCATCCAGTTGGGTGTATTGTAAACGAACCGTATTCATTTGAAAAATAAATTTTTTTTTTGAAATGCATATGTGATACTTTTAATTTTTTTTTATACTTGCATCGTTTTAATTTATTCCAAAAGCCACGTCCGCAGGAGTGGATGCAGATGGAGGTGTTGATCTGAGCTGTGGTGTCAGGGTGGCATCTGGAGGGAGGTACCAGGCATGGCTGCCAAACCTTTGCCAGAAAACCATTTGACTTTCAGCCTTTTCTGTTTGATTTGATTTAATACCATTTAATTTTTTTAAAAACCAGGGAAGAACTTCCTGAGGGCTCAGGTCGGCGGTGGAAATCCTCCTAGCGCTGTCGTGGGAACGCGATGGCCTCTGCGGGTTTCGCCGTGTTACGCCGTGTCCGTGTCGGGGTTCGGAGGGGGCTGTGGTACTGGTGGTGCGGGGCTCGGTCCGGGACCCCCCACCCGCTCCCTGCTTGGGTTTATTGGTCATTTTGTTGGGGTTTTTTAGTAGTAATAACAACGGGTTTCGGCGCTGCTTTGCAGGGCAGCTTTCACCAAGAACCGCAGTGAAGCGAGAGGGGCCGCGCTGCGCCCCGCCGGCTCCGCCGCGCGCCCCCGCGGCCGCGCGCCCCTGCAGGGGAGGGAGGGGGCGCGCCCCAGCCGCTGCCGCGCGCCGCCGCCTAGCAACGGGCCCGCGCGTGCCTGGCAACCGGCCCTGAGGCGGGGAGGGGAGCGGGGCCGGGCCCCGGGCCTGGCGGTGGCGGGTGAGGGGAGCGGGGCCGGGCCCCGGGCCTGGCGGTGGCGGGTGAGGGGAGCGGGGCCGGGCCCCGGGCCCTGGCGCGGAGGGGAGCGGGGCCCGGCGGTGAGGGGAGCGGGACTGGGCCCCGGGACCTGGCGGTGAGGGGAACGGGGCCAAGGCCGACAGGGAGGGGAGGGGAGGGGACCGGGAGCAGGGCCAGGCCCGTGATGGGCCCCGAGGGAGTAGAAGGGCACTGGCACGGAGGAGCTGGGGTACCCTGCTCAGGGCCCCTGCTAGCTGGGGGCTGAGCCCCTTCCCTGTTCCCCCCTTCCACCTGAGGGGGGGTCGAGCCTTCCCGTGTGCCCTGCAGCCCTTTGTGCCTTCTCTCCCGCTGGCTCTGCAGCCCCGATGCCTGCCTGCAGGGCTTCCTTCCCTTCAGGAGTTCCCTAGCGGCCTTTGGTGCGGATGGCTGTGCTCAAGGGGCTCTGTCCCAGCTACCTGTGCCCAGGAGGACTGGGGGACAGGCACGGGGTGTACCGGAGCCAGGGAAACTGTCCCAGAACTTCACCTGAGTAGGTTTTTTGGAACCTCCAGTCTCCTCAGGAGCTGCTCTGATCCTGTTGAGTGGTCTCTGTAACTCCTGCCAGTTTTGCAGGGGTGTGCTGGGTAGCAAGGAAGATGGCTGCAAACTATACTGTTCCTGCAAAGCCTTTGAGTCCCCTGGGCCTGCAACCCTGGGCTGAGCCTATGTGGCTGTAACAAAAGTAGAATCAGTAATGTAATCAGCCATTTTTTCCAAGCTCAATAAATACCATATGGGAGATGGTGCTGTGAGCAGCTCCTTGTCTCTCTGCAAATAGCACCGTACTCCAGGGAGGACAGGGCTTTCCTCCTGGCCCAGGGGCAGAGGGTGGCTCCAATCACCTGTCCTAGTGCTCCGCCGGTTGCGTGGACATGTGTGTCTGCATTAGGCGAGATGTCAGGTTAGAGCTTGCTGCTGGTTCTCTCTTGAAGAGCTTTCCAGTTTGTGGATGCATCTCCATTTCTGGTGTATTTCCATGAATAAACTCGAAAATCTTCTGCTCCCTTTTAGTCACCTGTTTAGCGAGATGGCCATGCTGAGCGTAAAGCCAGGACAGCGGTTCACCTTGCCGGACTGGCACACTAACTCCCATCTCATCTCGGCTGATGCTGAACGCCAGCGTTCTGCTTCCCACCAAGTCCGTCAGGAAGCCCGAGCTCTCCACAACGAAGCCAACAATCAGGTGGGCCCTCTTGCAGCTTGGCTGCTCCTGGGTTTGTCAGAATAGCAGGCTGAGGAGTACGGGAGAGTGTCTAGATCTGGGTGTATGGACGACGGAATAGGAGAAGGCTTTACCTCTGCAGAACCTGTTAGTATGTACATTTAAGCCCATGTGCAATGATGCATGTGTACTGCCATGAAATCCCTGGGTGTGATCCTCGCGTCCTTTGCAACTTGTATTGCTTTCTGTGCTCTCCATTTGTGTAGGTAACTGTTAGACCAAATAGCAACACGTTGTACTCCTGTGAGGGGTCAGTCAATCCTGAAAACAGAGAAAGGCTTCAGCAAGATTCACAATTGCAATTTGAAAAAGAGTAATGGTGTTTCTCCTCTAATTCCAGACGAAATGGGATGAGCATGACAACCGCACCCGCCTGGCTGAACGTATCAGCAGCGTGAACAGATGGAAAGAGACCCTGGACAAATGCCTTGCAGACATAGATGCGGAAATTGATGCCTTAGCCAAAGTATGTTGGGAAGACAGATGGCTGGAAATCAACTTACCCTCTCAACATGGGATGTTAAATAATTGAGGCTTGTCTTCTGCAATGGGCAAGCCCATATGGAGTTTAAGGGGGGCTTATCGCAGGTATACTGAGATCCATACCTGATGAAATGACTTCCTGGAAAGCAAGCCACTGTGTTCTTGGCTGAGCCAAGCCATTTCATGCAGCTGTGCATTGCATGCTCACGTTTGGGTTTTGGGTTGTGGTTTTTGTTGGGTTTTGGTTTTTTTTTTTTAAGCTCTGAAGGATAATGAGAAGTATGTTAACACCGTCATTCAAAAATGTTTGATTTTAAATAGAGAATAGCAGTGGGACATCTCTCTGATTCTTTTAGCTCTAAACCCAGAGGCTGCTGCTCCTGGAGTCATTAGCCCCCAGCTAATGTGATTAGGTGTGATTCCCAATGCAAATAACAGATGTAGCAGACTAATGTGTTTGGCTCTTGCCATTTTCATTCCAGACTCGCTAAAAAGTTTCAGAACTGCAAAGACAGGTAGCGCGAGGCCTTCTTAACAAGGGTATCGGTGGATTCTCCTTCCTTTCTTCCTCTCATCCCTGAAGGAGACATCCCCCACATCCAGTTGGCTTCTTCCTCCAGGTGAAGGAAGCAGCAGAACGTGCCCTCCAGGCAAAGAACTTGCCTTTGGACGTTTCCATTGAGTGCCTGACGCTCCGCGAGAGCCGCCGCGCCATCGACGTGGTGAGGGACCCTGTGGAGGAGGAGCTGCACAAGGAGGTGAAGGTGATAGACAAAGCCAAGAGAGAACTGCAGAAGAGAGTGAACGAAGCCTTTGAACAGCTCTGGTGAGGCGAATGACACAGCTTTTGACCGGACTCTGCCCTCCCTGCTTGGCCCCAGCAGTTTAATGTGCCTCCAATGCCACGCTGAGATGGGCAAGCAGGCCAGGCGTAGTTACCGTGGGGCAGTGAGCCATGCAGAGGAGCTTTGATGATTATTGGGAAAGTCTATGGAGTTTGGGGGTTTGTAGGGGAGAGCATGTCAAGGGAGACTTGGAAAATGTTGGCCTGGACAAATACCTTGTGCCATCTGCCTTGGTTCATGAACCAGTGACCTGGCAGTGTTAAAGCTCCCAGGCCCTAATCCCGGTGGGTCACTGCCCTGCTGCAGGAGGGCGGGCAGCTCAGCTCACCAGTGCGCTGCCAGAGCAGAGCACGGGGGAGCCAGGCTGGCAGTAAAGCAGGTGTGCTGCTTTCCCAAGTTGGGCCCAGCTCACTGGGAGGGCAGGAGTTCGTCGCTCATCTTAAAAAGATGACTGAGGTGGTGATGAAGGCTTTGGAAATTGTGAGCTGCCACTCCCCTCTGCGTGCTGCCTGCTTACTCCAACTCTGCTTTCTGCAGCCTCTTACAGGAAGCTCGCCAGCAACTGAGCTGTGACCACCGGCGCAAGATGGAAGCTTTGGAAATAGATCGTGTGTGCTTATCCCTCAGCGTGAACTCTCCCAACATCTCCTTCAAGGTCAACCCAACACGGGTCCCAGATGGGTAAGGAAAGAGCCTGCCCTTGTGTGGCCAAATCCGTGCTGGTCCTTGAAAGAGCCCCGGGGTGCTTTTTCCATCCATGCTATATTCTGGCTTGATGGGTGCAGTTACAGAGAGAACTCAGAACGGGAGCTGGCTGCTGGGATTTGTTGTGGCTCTTGAATTGTGAAGCCAGAAACTTTTGAGTTATCTAAATTGTCACCACAAAAACAGAGAAGCCAGCTGCCCTGTCACCCTGGTGCTTGGCTGTAGGTGACACTCAGTACGTAGTGTGGTATCAGCCTTTGGCACAGCTTATGAGGGAGCTGCTGCACATTTTCACTTGCTTGGCATTTCATAGCATGGTTTGGGTGTGTCCCCGGTTTGAGCAGATGTTGGGCTCAGTGCAGGAGCCATGGGGTAGCGATCTCCAGCGGGTGCAGTGAGGAGATCAGACAGGATGTGACCTCCGGAATTCCTGAATCATTTTGCACTGCACAAAGCTGCCTTGACCTGCAGCAGGTGGTTCCTTTTGAACTGACTTGCAAACACTCAACTTATTTTCGTAACTGCTGATTTGTTCACAGATCAACTGCACCTGATGAGTGGGAACAGAATAGCCAATGTAACAAGGAGCGTGCTGAGGCAGAAATGAAAGCCTCGACTGAACTCCGAGAAGCAACAGTGCTTGCCATTGCACAGGTAAATCAGTCTCTTGGCTGTGAATCGGTGGTGCAGAAGTTCTGGATCCAATGTGGGAGAATGGGCTGGCATGTGCTGTGGCCAGGGGAAGGGAATCTTTGAAAAGACAGCATTGGCCCATGGGCCTCTCCGAGAGCAGCTGCCCTCCTGGTTTCAAAGGGGAGCTCGGTTATGCTGCGGAGCTTGCAGCAGTCTCAGCAACCTGGAAGACACGTACCTGTCCATCGTTCCCTGCTTTTTGGCTACAGGGGGGTACATGACCTGCACACGCATGGCAGCTGCCAGAACCCAGCTGGTTTTGCTCATAGGCTTGTCCCAGCCTCACAGGAGGTCATCTCATGTGGCCGTCGTATTGGCAACTGCTGGGAGGGAGATGCCTTCTAGATGTGTGTGACTGGAGCCTGTTCTCTCTTCAGACAAACAACGAGCTGGAGGCTCAGCGTGTAGCTACAGAGTTTGCCTTGCGCAAGAGGATTAGAGACCTGGAAAGAGCCTATGATGAGCTGAAATGGCAGGAGCAGAATGTAAATGTTGCTTCTTTGCTTATCGAACACAACCTTGGGTGGGAATTGAATCCAAAAGCATGTTTGTTACTTGGCCTGCTCGTGGTTTCCACATGAGAGCTGTTAAGTGGTACATGTATGATCCCTGCAACATCCTACCTCCTTCTGCCATCACAATTGCTGCTCTGGCATTTCCCAGCAGCAGTGCCAGGTTTGGGCCTTTTTATTTCACCCTTGGTCTCAACTGCTGTGGCCATAAAACACCAGCGGCACCATGCCTGGTCTGTCTGAAAAGCCCTATCTATGAGCAGGGGGGTTCAGTACTCAGAAGCCCACCAGCCCTTGTTTAAAATCCCTTCCCAGCACAGTAAAAGCCCAGGACACATGGGGGCTGTTTTCCAGTCTGTATCCCTGGCTGTCCCTCATGGTACATGTCTTTTATCCATAGACCTTGGAGGAAATTGCTGAGATGGAGGAGGACATCCGACGCTTGGAGGAAGATCTTCGAAGGAAGATGCAAGATCTGAAAGTGGCACACACCCGCCTGGAGACCCGCACGTATCGGCCCAATATGGAGCTCTGTCGGGATCAGGTACCAGCCTCGCCTGGCACGCTCCCTGCCAGGAGGGACTGGGGGGCACTGACCAGGATGGGGGCTTGCGAGGGTCTGAAAAACGTGGGTGTGCTTTGGAGAAAACTACAGAGGGGCTGAGCAATGGATCCTATGGTCACATAGCAAAGCAAGGAAACAAATGTCATAGCTGGGCTAGAAGGGGAATGAGAGAACCGTGGCCTTTGTAAAACAACACTTCAGCCCTGTTAACTGCTGTCACCTTCTCCCTCCCCACCTCGCAGGTCCAGTACGGGCTAACCGATGAGGTCCACCAGCTGGAGGGAACGATCCGTGCGCTCAGGCAGAAGCTAGCAGAGTCCCAGTAAGTCTCTGGGGCAGAGCAGTGGCCCAGCATTGCCCATGTGAGGGACGTGGCTTTGTGCAGCCCTGGGCCTGGCAGGCTTCCAGCTCCGTTTTGGAGCTCGTGTCTGCTCAGATCAGGAGTGGAAATAGTCTTTGGGCTTGGTGGGGAGCTGGACTGGGCAGCAGGGTGCAGGCAAGGTATGAGGTGTCTGTGTGGTGGGAGGGTGAATGGGGCTCCCACGGTCCCTGCTTGACCGTGACTTCAGCCAGGCACAGACAGTTCTAAAAGGGGGAAAAAAAAATGGGTGAAAAGTAAAGGAAGAAGCAGAAGTGCTGCTCTGGGCTGGTGTGAGCTCCCAGGGCGCACAGCTCTGCGCTGCACTCCGGGAGCAGCATGTGAGCTTGCTATTCACAGACCCAAACAGTGCTGCTGCTGTGCACCAAGAGGTATCTGATGCATTCGTACAAAGGCAAATGCTGCAGAGAGATTTCTGCTGCCAGAAAGTGGGAAGTTGGGTGTTTCCTGTCCAACTTGGGAAGTGAATGCGGTGCTTGAACCCAACTCCTCTCGCTTCTGCTTGTTCCCAGGGATGCCTTGGACGCTCTTTACAGACAACTTCACCGCATTCAGACAGATGCTGGCTACAAAGCCAATTCCCTGGTGCTGGACAACAAGTGCATGGACAGCCGGAGAAAGCTCGTGGTCCCTGCCGAGAAATTTGTGCCAGAGGTCGACACTTTCAACCGGACCACGAACCGCGCGCTCTCCCCGCTGAAGAACGGGCAGCTGGAGTTGGCTTAGTGCGCCGGGGAGTGTTGTGCAACGAGCCGCACCGAGGAGAAAGCTACCACTGGCTCAGTTCCGTAGCGAGGAAAGCGGACATCTGTGTCGTGTTAGGATAATGTAATTCTCCTCCCTCCTCCTAGTTTGTTATATAACCGTCTGTCCCCTCGTATGATGTTTATAGCCTCTTGCACTCCAAGGAGCATTATAAACAATAAAGAGTCTGTCCCCAAGAGCAGTTGTCATCCGACAGCGTTGGAAGCGTTTCGTGGTGATTGAATCCATCTGGGCTCTTCAGCGGTTTAAGTCCTTTAAAGTGCAAGGCTGCGCTCTGAAAAGGGACTGTGTAATGGTGGCAGCGTGCCAGATCTGCTCCGTGGGTGCACTGACTCAAATCCGCTCGCTTTAATGATTAAAGTAAAGTTTGGGTTGGGATTTCCCCTTGCCTGCTCGCCCTGCGGAGCGAACACAGCTACACAAGCAAGAGCGGGAGTCTGTTCTGGCTCTTGTGGCCGCAGACTTGTGAAAATTGAATTGCGGCGCTTGCGTTCTGCCGTGAGTTTATTGTTTCTCTTCCAGGCGCGCTCCCAAGGTGCTGAGCACGCTCTCCCTGGGCGACGGCGTCCGTGCGAGCCGCGTAATTGCACGTCCGCGTTGCCAGAACTTGGCCTGCTCTTCCTCCCCGAGGTGGGAAATGATGCTCGGTAACCGCCCCAGTGGAAAGCAGCCTGGATTTGGCTCCTGGCTCTCCGACTAAATTTTTGATAATGAGAAATTGAGGGGAAAAGAAAAATCGACACTTTCCCTTCCCGTAAGTAGGGAAATAAGGCAACGGCCTCCCAGCAGCCGCGCCCGCGCCGCCGCCGCTCCCCTCCGGGCCGCCAGGGGGCGGTGTCCGCGGCTGCCGCGGACACCGCCCCCTGGCGGCCCGGAGGGGAGCGGCGGCGGCGCAGGAGAAGATGGCGGCGGCGGCGGGTTCGGGCTCAGGCGCGGGGCGGGCGGCGGCGCGGCCTCGGCCGGGACCTGCCCGGTTCCGGGGCTGCTTGGCCGGGGCGTTGTTGGGTGACTGCCTGGGCGCCGTCTTCGAAGGCAGAAGCGTCGTGAAGCTGCCCGACCTACTGCGCTTTCTCCGAGGCCTGGAGCCGGCACCCGGGCCGCCCGAGGCGGGGGAGCCGGCCGGCAGCGCCCGCAGAGGTGGGCAGAAACCCCGGGAGCGGGACGGGGGTCGGGCCCGGAGCACATCGCCTTCCCCGTACCCACCGGTACTCCCCGCAGATTCGGGCCCGGCCCCCAACAGCCCCAGGATCGGGCTTTGGGGTGCGTCCCCCCCCCGGCCTCGCACCCCCACTGCCCCTCCGAAGCGTGGGTGTCCCCAGTCCTGCCCCTCGCCTCAGCGGGGGGCACCTGCCCTGGGACACCCGTGGCTGCCCCCGGCCCTGCTTTGGCGTGTGTCCCCTGCGCTGTGGGGTTTGGGGCCCCCACCCCGGGGTGAGGATGACCCCGCTGAAGCAGTGCCCCGCTTCTGGCTCCCCCAGGGCAGTTCCTGGTGCCGTAAGAACATGGCCGGTGTGGAGGGATGTGTGGTTTGCCGTGCTCAGGCTGTGCTGCCCTTGCTCGAGGGAAGCCCGGGTGTGTAGCGTGCTGGGAACCGGTGTATCGCAGCACAGGGGTGTCAGCAAGGAACAGATACACCAAAAATAGATAGGAGTAGAATAAGAGAAGCACAAGAACGGTTATTTAACTCTTAGCAAGTGATGATGGATTTGTGTTGGGGTTCTGAGCAGTGCAGCAAGCCCTGTATACCCTTCCAGTAGAATCTTAAAGGCACTTGATTTTGTTGTGGTCTTGTCCAGAAATGCAACTGTGCTTTCTCTTCTCTGCTTGTCAGCATATGCTGTAAACTCCTTGAGAAAGAGGCTTGTCTCTCGCTTGTCCATATGTGCCTCTGCGTATCGAACAGTTTCTCCTGGCTCTTACTAATCTTGAAATGCTTTCTGTCTCATTCTTGCTGTGGGTGCATCTCTCTTCCTCTGCACCTTCTCACTCTGATGACTGTGGCTAGTGATGAGCTGAAAGCGCTGGGGAAGTTCTGGTAATGTTTTAACTTCAGCTGTATAGATATTTAGGCCTTAGAGAGGAGGGAAGTGCTGACAGTGGAGGAGGACAGGAGCAGAGTTTGTCCCTGGATGGTCACGATATGTTTTGACCTTCTGTTTTAGAAACGCTTTCGTACACAGACGACACGGCCATGAGCAGGTCGGTGGTGCAGTCCCTGCTAGCCAAGCGAGAGTTTGATGAAGTTGATATGGCCAAGAGGTAAGGACTGCAGCCAGCTTCAGAGGCCAGGGTGTTGACATTTACTAGTGAAGGCAAAACTTCCCTAAGGTTCAGCAATCGCTGTAATTTTCTGTGAAAGGGGACAGGGGCTAAGGCAAAGTCATTGTTAATTTGTGGAGGAAAAAAAAATCAGAAAAGTGAGGGCTAATCCTGTAATTTATTGTGTGCTTTGCACTGTCCTGGAACACGCAGCAGTGTTCGCTTTAGTGTGAGTTTCAGAGTCTGCTTTGAAATGAAGCAGGATGGAACATGCAGTATTGCAGCCGTGTATGTGTATTCACCTTTGCGGAAGATAATGCCTGGAAATTTCAGAAGCATTTCCTTTCATGTTTGTTGCTATTTATGTTTGTACCTCCCTTAATTTAGTTAGTGAATATTAGTGAGGTCAGCTTCAGTTTGTTATGATCCATTTCCCTTTTGAATCCACAGCCCTGGTAGCATTTGGTTCCACTTAAGGGAGAACGTTTATTTGTTTAGAAAACTCTCCCATTGAACTCGAACAAAAGACTTTCTTTGTGGTTGTGACCCACGGAAACGTTTCCAGTTTGCTTCTATTTCAAGGCAAAATTGAGAGGAAAACAAGTGGGCTGTGGAGGGTGATGTTTATACACCCTTTCCTCCTTTCACACCAATTTTTGGGAATCTGATTCTTTCCCTACAGAACTGAATCACTTGAACCCCAACTGTCACTGAATTATCCACGTGTTATTAATTCACTTTATACAGTGGCTTTATACAACCTCTTTACAAACGTCAGTAACAGACCAAATACCCCGTGTATTTTTTCTCACCTGCGTAACTGCTGCTCTCTTGCCCACGCCAGGTTTGCTGAGGAGTACAAGAAGGAACCCAACAGGGGCTATGGCATGGCTGTTGTCAACGTCTTCAAGAAGCTCCTGAGCCCCAAGTGCAATGATGTGTTTGAACCAGCGCGAGCCCAGTTTAATGGGAAAGGCTCCTATGGCAATGGCGGTGCCATGAGGGTGGCAGGCATCCCACTCGTGTATTCGGATGTCCAGGATGTTAAGAAGGTACCGTTCTTGCCTCCTTTGGGCACCTCGACTCTGGAAGTCCCTGCTGTCAGGGGAGTCTCACCGTGGTCTCTCAGGTAGGCTTGCTAACGACGTGTTTTCATTCGCAGTTTGCGAAGCTGAGTGCTGAGTTAACCCATGCCAACTCCCTGGGCTACAACGGGGCCATCCTGCAGGCCCTGGCCGTGCATCTCGCCCTGCAGGGAGAACTCAGCAAGGAGACCTTCCTGGAGCAGCTCATTAGCCACATGGAAGATGTAGAGGCAGATGACAAGTCTCTTACTGACGCCCGAGCGTAAGTAGCTGTGAGGAGCACTAACACTGCTGTGTACAGTTTATTCTGGCTCTTCGCATTCTCTCTTCTTCATTGTATTCTTTTTTTTTCTTTCGCCAGGCTGGGATTTGAGGATTTACCATTTTCAAGGCGTCTAAAGAAAATAAAGGAATTTTTGGAGCTCAGCAGTGTTCCCAAAGCAGATGTATTGTTTGAATTAGGTAAGTACCTTTCTTACTACAAGTGTTACGAAAGAGCTGGAAGCAGGACTAACTCAGCAAGCCTAGTTCACGTGTCCCCCCCCAGATTGCCACCTGGCCTCTGCTGCCTGTCAGGCACAGAATGTGCTGGAGAGGCTGCCTGTGCTCGCCACTCAGCAGTTCTCTGAGTCTTGACCCAGTGACTCCCTCTCTGTATTGGTGGGGAAAAAAATGTCTTGCTAAGAAAAACTTACCATGAATAACGTTTCTTAATATTCTAAGATCTCTTGTCTTAATGGCTATCAGATCTGCATGTTGGATGGGAACGGGTAGGTGTGTATTGCCAAACTGTACTGGTGTCGCTGGGAGTTGGGCTCCAGGATGTGAGTAGTACTGGGGAACTATGGGGAGATTTCTCTTCTGAGATGCAGACTTTTGCACCTTGTCGTGATAAAATCAGCGATAGTGGTATTGAAAGTAACTGGCAGTGGGAAGTTGCAGTTAGAAGGGAAAAGGTACTTCTGCGGGAAGCAAGAAACAAGTGTTCTGTAGCACTGAAGATGATTGGTTTTGTTAACAGGCAATGGCATTGCCGCTTTGCGGTCTGTCCCTACTGCAATTTACTCCTTCTTGCGCTGTATGGAAGCCGACCCCGATATTCCTGATCACTACAGCAACCTGCAGAGGACCATCATCTACTGTATCTCTCTGGGTGGAGACACAGACACCATTGCTACCATGGCAGGAGCCATTGCAGGGGCTTATTATGGGGAGGAACAGATATCCCCAAGTTGGGAGCAGAGCTGTGAAGCTTTTCAAGAGACACAGAAGCTGGCAAATAGCTTGTATGAACTCTACTGCCAGCGGCTCTGAGCTCCAAGGGGAGCGTGTTTTCTGAAGGCAAAGCGGGTGGTCACCTCTGCTTTTCTGGTCAGAAATCTGGTGGTGGATCCACGCCATCTGCCAGTGAGCCTCCACCCGAGAAAGAAGCCTGCTGCTGTGAGTTGAGAGCTGGAAGCACGAGCTGCTTTGGAAGAGAGGGGACATACCCTTCCGTGACGGTTGAGCTGGGAAGTGGCTGCATGTGGCGCCTTGGACAGTGGGTGCATCTCCTCTGAAGTGTACAGGAGCGTCTAGTTTTTCATAAGATTTCTGCTTCTTGCTTTGTCCCCCCCTTATGCCGTTACGTCATTTTGTCATTACAGTTACTAGGTGGGTGTCTGAATCCACTGACGTTCTTGCTCTACTCCTGTGTGCCGTGGCCTTTGTTTCAGTTGTTAGTGACCTGTCCCGCAGTGGCTTTGATAGGCTCCGCGCCCCTCTCAAAACACCAGTTCACACTCAGCTGACCAGCTAAAGGATGTAGATGGGAGTCATCAGAGAGGCACGTCCCTGGAGAGCCTGGAGGGTGTCCTGCGCGGTGGCACGGGTTACCACCGGTGTTCTGGAGCGAGGGTGCTGGAGGGTAGACCTCCCGGGAGGTTCACTTCTTTAAGGCAGAATGAAAAGTGCCAGAGATTGGGGAAGGGATTTCCTTGCATTGCTAGTGGCATTGTGAGAACTGCCTTTGGCGCATGCAGACAGAATCCCAGTTGGTTCGTTGTTACTGCTGGAAGAGGGCGTAAGTAATTACTGCTCCTTTGGTGTCCTTTGCTCTGCGATCCACCTCGCGCCGTCCTGATCTATTGCATTTTGTGTTCCCTTACGTAGCTGGCTTTCACATTGCTGCAGCTACTCTAGCCATTTCCTTTGTTCCTAATCCTTGAATTCTGCGGGTTTAATCCTGTCCTATGTACGTCCAGAGAGTGAGACTGCTGTTTAAATCTGAGTGGAGATAGTTGTGAAACCCAGTGTTACACAAGGATTGAATTCTGGTTCTGCTGCAGTCAGTGACAAAAATTACTTCAGCTGGAAGCAGGAGTTACTTCTCACAGTTCTAAAACTCTGTACTTGGTAAGAATCATCTGAAGATGAAGGGAAAGGTAGGTTAATTGGGGTAGAATTTATCAGAGTTTAAAAGAAGTTGTGCATTTGGAGCTGGTACTGGTGGCCAAGAACATTCTAGCAAAGCTGTGTTGTTCCAGAGTTTCACATTTAAAACCTTTGCCCAGTGGAGCTGGTCAAAAAGGGAGTAACAGCTTGGGTATGGCATGTCTAAAAAGGGTTGAAAGCTTTTTAATAATTGAAAACAAAAAGAAAGAGGCAAGCAGTCATCATATGGAAATGTTTATAAATTTGAATGTGACAATGTAATTCTCCATTATTTCTTTAGTATTTCTTCTGACACCGGGAAGGTGACCATCCTGCTCAAAAGGAGCTCGCTCCCGGTGGTGTCGGCACACGGTGGTTGTGTGTGTCAGGCTGCATGCACACGTGGAAAATCTGGCTGCAATAGGTCATTCCAGTTTTTCCTGTACTCTCCTTCCTTCAGGTGCCAGTCTTCTGTGTGATGCTTTAATGGGTTTTCCTTGTATAAACGAATTCTTGTCCTGAGAACACGTGGAATTTTGGTCCATTTTATATTTATGTATTGTGCTGCAGATCCGAGATGTAAAATGTCAGGTTTTTCACATTATTCTGCCAGAGGTGTGAACATATTCACGTAATTATTTAAAAGAAGGTATTTTCCTTTTAAAGCAGCTTTATAATTTTAAATGTTCGGAACTCATGAAGAGCAGAAGAGCTCCTGTTTAAAACATATAGCTCATTTTAGGCTAGAATTTAAATGTGTACTAAAACATTTAGCTCTGACTTCCTTGGGAAGGAATAAAATCTTAGTTATCTTTGTTAATTAGCCACTGCTCCTGTCTTTTCATTCAAGTCATGAAGTTGTGCTTCCATGCTAAATGACAAGAGGAGTTGTATGAAAACCTCTGGGCTATTTCTCCCCACCCCTCCGTACTTCACTTTAAGACTCAAACTACTTTGAAACTACTTTGTTATGGCTTCTTGAAATCTTTCTGTAGAAAGCAGAATGGAAGTTGTTCGGTGCTGGTTAGAGACACCTTGCGCGTAGCCAAGACTCGTGCTTGCTTTGGGGTGTTTCAGCACTGGAAATCTGCAGTAAAAACGACTTTCAGGTGGCCGCTCTTGCCTGTGAGCAGTACGGGGTAGCAGAAGATTGTAAAAGCCCAGGGGATGCGGTTCTTGCTAACAGCGGGGTGAGTCGGAAGCATCGATCGTGTGCGTTGCGGGGAGGTTTGCTGGAGAGGCCCTTTTCCTTTGCTGGCTGCGGCTTGTAGGCCGTTTGCAGCGAGGAGCAGTGCGTGGAAGGAGTTCAGCTGCTGGAGTCCAGCCTGCGATGATCATGCAGAGACCAGGGAGTGTGCTGGGTGCCCCGTGACTTGCCGCAGGAGAATCGCTTGTTCTAAAGAGTCAGCTTTTGAAGGAGTCTGCCCGCGTGGCAACCAGGCTTCTCTAGAACGAGTAACGTCTGCTCTTCCAGGGAAGAGATCAGGTGGGAAAACATATTTTCTTCTCTTTATTCTTTGTACTTTTACTCTCTGAAAGTGATTTGCTTACAGATGATTCACCATTTCTCCTGTGTGCTGCTGAACTGACTGCTTTTGTTGCTCGGGATGCGAGGTTGGCTGTAGGCAAGGTTGTGTAACGTAGCAAAAAAAGGCGTCGTGGAAAAAACAGAAGGGAAAGGGAATCCCCAACACTTTGACTTAAATTCCTCAAGTTAATAATTGCCGGTCTGGAAGGGTCTGGATTTCATCCTTTTTTTTAAAAATGAACTTCTGGAGACAGGAACCTTTTCCTTAATCACAAGAAACATGCAACACCTTCTTACATAAGAGTATTAATTAGCAAGCAAATCTGCTGGACTGCTGGGAACAAGTGAGCTGGATTTGAGGAGGAAATACAGTGCAAGAGGTCCATATGAATGGTCTCACCAGCAAGGCTGAGCAAGCCCATTAATAATTGGACAAAGGCACAACTGAGCCCGCCTTTTATACAGTAAGTTTTATTGATGTTTTGTCAATACAATCAAGTACTGTAGTTTTAGTTCTGAAGAGAAGGCCAGTTTCTGATCACAAAAAGAGTGCATTTTAAACCAACTTTTACTATGACAGTGCATGTAATAAGTATTTACAAAACTAAAAACCTCTATATACTAGGTTAGAAATGAAGATACTAGAGGCAAATTTAAAAAAAATAGTAAGAATTTGTATATAAAAATGCACATTGTAATGCAGTTTTCATAATTAAAAATAGACATACTTCATCCAACCCAACCTTTTTTATTATTGTGATTGAAACCGAAATCCCATGCGCTCACACACACGACAGAAAATAATCCTTTCTGCTGGCGAATATCACGTACTCAGTACTCCAGAAAAAAATTCTTCCTGACAGTGTCCAGTTTAGTGAACAGCCTCCCTCATCCTGTGCATCGTTTTTTCTAGCCTAACTCTATGTGCGTGTAATATCTTTGCCTTTCAATTACTGTGTAAATGTAACAGGTTATATAGCTGCAGAAGGTTGATTATGGTTTATGCTCTGCACATGAAGGGAAAGTGAAATTGCAAAACAATATCTACAGCACTGAACGAGTTAATGTCTCGGTGTGGTTATAGTGAGTATTTTTGTCATCGCTTTTTGCCAGCTAGAACAAGAAGTTTTGAGTAAAACGAAACAGAACAAAAAGAGGTGGAATGTAGGCTAGAACACAGTATAAATAAGTCGCTTTGCTGAGTAACAGGATGGAGCTTCCACCCCGGCGCGCGGCTGGGGCGCGAGAAGCTCCTGGCCCTGCTGCAGGTAGTGTGCACGCGTCGCCGGCAGTGCCGCGCGGTGGAAGGAGCCAGACCCCGCCGCTGGCCGGGGCCTTGCCTGGCACCAGCTCGAGTTCATTGCTGTTCTCCACAGGAAAGACGCTTCAATAAAGGAGACAAGCCCCGTCCTAGCACCCTCCTCCCAAGCCTGGGCTTGAAGAAAACATCTGAGCTTCCGCTTTTAATCTTAGGGACTCTTTTGGTATGGCTCCTGTTCCTGCGGGGAAATAACCCAGTACGATGAAAGCCCGAACGGCCCTGACACCCACCTGCCTTCAGGATTTAAAAACGTCCAGCTGGATTGGAAACACTGGGGCAGCCTTTCAGCTTGAGAAGGTTTCATCTTTACATGAAACTTGCAGCTTTATGTGGAGAAAATCCCTGGGAGGGGGACACGCCAGCCCCAGCCCCAGCCCGGCAGCAGCTGAAGCGCTGGCCTTCCAACTGTGAACTTCCTTTTTGTGTTTCTTCATTTCAGGGATAGGTGTGTTTTTAAAAGGAAGCCCTGGATGGCAAGAGGCTTAAGGAGAAAAACAAACAAACAAAACAGAAATAGAAAAAGAAAAGTTGTTTAAATATCTTGTACAGTCCATCTGGAGAACAATCCCAAGTCCCATTCTTGCTACATTTCTTTGGCCATAGAACAGGCTTTAAGAAAATTTAAGGGTAATAGTTGCTCAGCTGGTGACCAAATTGTTGCTGTTTTCTCAGGGATGTGCCTTTGCAGAGGGACACGCAGCGTAGCGCGTGTGGATTAACTTCAGCAGCGTGCTACTTGCCTGGGATGAGAAGAACCGCTTTGCTGTGAGTGCAGGTGGCAATGACTATTCTACCATGAGAAAATCTGCAAAGCAACAGGGTTCAGCTGCTCCCTTTGCAAAGGACAGAGCAGCCCAGTGGTCAGCATCCGTGCATACCTTTCCCAGAACCTTGTCGCTCATATTCAGGTCGGTAACATTTCAAGCATTCGTGAGACAAAGTGGTAACAACAGACGAATGTGATTTTTTTTTTTTCTTTTTTCACCCTAAGTCACAGATTGGCACCTGGAATGGTGCACTTTTACAGGTACATATTGCACTAGACTTGTCAATAACATTGTTAAGTAGATAATAGCACCGTTGTAAAATGACTGAATGGAAAGTTAGAACGAACACTATTTTTTCTTAATTAAAAGGTCCCCAGAGAAAGGGGGGATACCAATGCAAAAGTTTACACATCCTGAAATAGTGAGACAGTAAAAGCAAGTTGTCCATAAGTGGCACTTTCAAGAAAGTGTAACTAAACCTTCTATCAAACCAGGCTAGAAGCACCGTAAGCCAGGCTTGCAGTGCCATCCTCGTGTTGTCAGGGAATAAGATGCTCACGAGGCCAAGCAAGTCGTTGGGCTGCAAAGAAGCAGACAGGACAGAACTAGCCCTTGGACTTGCCAGTAGATGAATTAACCCGAGAGAGAGGATCGTTGTTCGTCACAGGGGTCCCAGCTTCCCTCAACGGCTTTGGAATAGGTCGTCTGTCATCCTCCCAGATACCAATGCCTGGATGTTTTTGTTCCTAAAGGTGCTGGGGGGGAGGGTCAAAAATAATATTTACTTCTCATAAGAAGGTGCTTATGCAAAGTGTTCCACTTTTTATGATTATAAATCCAACCACACTGAATCCGGAGTGAATCGGAGAGACTGCCTCAAAGCACAGTCTGAAAAAATAGGCATCAGTGAGACTGAAACTTGCATATCTGATGGTTTGGGAAGGAAATTTCTCAATCCATCGTGGATCTCTGCTGCTGTACAGGTTTGTTCTAAGTGCCTAGGACCCCTGTGCTGGTTAGCAAATGCACCATCCATTACAACAGCTGTATTTATTTAACTAGTACTCAAAATGGGAAACAAGGACACTTGATTACAGACCAGAAGGGTCTGATCTTCCAGACGACCCTCTCTGGGTCACAGAGCAGTTTACTGCAGAGCCAGATCCTTGCCATCCCAAGCGCATTCCTGTGTTTGATGTACCGTCACTAGGGTAAAATTTATTCCAAATACGCTTCGCTGAGGAAGTCACTCCCCTCCCTCCCTTCTCCCTCCCCCAAAAAAGAAAGAAAGAAAGATAGATGTCTCCTTTCCAATTACCCTCTTGACTCAAGGATCAAACAGCGTGAAGCAAGGTCCCACGACAACGGCTTGCGCGTTCTTCCCAGTGATTTTTCTTTTTCGTATTAATTTTAAAAAACTTTTTTATCAAAAAAAAAAGACAGTTTATGGCTAAAGTGGGTGAAAAGGAAATGTGCCCAACAGCCGTTATGTGGGGCAAAGCAGGAACCCGGAGAAGGAGGAGTGGATGTATTCCGTGGAGTACAACCCGTTGGCCTGGTCCGAGGGCATTTGTACCCAGACTTGGTCGTTCTCCTTGAGTTCAAGCACGGCACTGCCCGAGGCTTGGTCCAGGTAGCCCTTTTTGTACTCGTCATAGGTGTAGGTGGCGGGCACGTTGTTCTTATAAAGGGCCACCCAAACGTTAGTCCCTTTGACATGCACGTGGTAGGCAAAGTAGTAGATGCCGGATACGGGGCAGGTGAATATCCCGGTGACTGGGTTGTAGCCGTTATGCCCGTTATACAAAGTCCGGTCAAACTTGACTGGCATGCCCGACGCTGGGAAGGGGGAGGTGAGGATGGCGGTGAAGGCGGGCGCGATCCGGGCGGAGAGCTCTCCTCGGCCGAACTGCGGCTTCCCCGGCTTGCCGTTCCCCAGCACGGCCCCCTCCACGCCTCCGTCCGGCAGGTGTAGCCCCGCGATGCCCGTCTCGTCGAACACCCCGGGCGCTCCCGGTGGCCCAGGCGGCCCCGGCGGGCCCGGCGGCCCATTCAGCCCCGGCGTTCCCGGCATTCCTGGTGGTCCGATGGGTCCGGCCATGCCGGGCTCGCCGGTCTTCCCCTCACCGGGAACCCCAGGGAGCCCGGGCTCCCCTTTCAGCCCCGGTAACCCCTGAGGCCCCATGGGACCTGCGGGTCCTTGCAAGCCCGGGATGCCGGAGGGGCCCCTCAGCCCCGGCTGTCCCGGGATCCCGCCGTCCCCTTTCGGCCCGGGGCCGCCCGTTAATCCTGGCACCCCTGGGAGGCCGATGAACCCCGGTTCTCCTTTGGGGCCCGTTGGGCCGGGGGGTCCCTGTGACCCGGGCAGGCCCCTTTCTCCCGGCACCCCTGGCTTCCCCGCGAAGCCGTTTGGGCCCTGGTCGCCGCGCATCCCCGGCATTCCCGGGGGCCCGCTCGGCCCCACGTCGCCTTTGGAGCCGGGCAGCCCGTGCTTGCCTGGCAGGCCCATGGACCCCGGCGGGCCCGGTGGCCCAATGATGCCGGCAGGGCCCGGCTCACCCGGCTCCCCATCAACGCCGGGTTCCCCCTTATCGCCGATGGTTCCCGGCACCCCGGGCTGCCCGCGGTCTCCTTTTAGGCCGGGCAAGCCCGGCTTCCCGTAGCCCGTCGGGCCTGGCAAACCAGGGAGGCCGCGGATCCCAGGCTCTCCCTTCGGTCCCATGGGGCCCTGTATCCCCGGCACCCCCGCGGCACCCGGGACACCAATCCCGTCGATGCCGGGGGGACCGCGGGGCCCCATGGGGCCAGGCTCCCCGTTGACGCCAGGCCCGCCCGGCGGGCCCATGTCGCCCTTCTCCCCCGGTGCGCCTGGCAGGCCGTCGAGGCCAGGTTTTCCAACGCCGACAGGCCCTGGGGGCCCCGCGGGGCCGGGAGGGCCCCCGTTCCCCCGGGGCCCCGGTAACCCTGGCTTCCCCACGCCATTTTCACCCTTCATCCCTCGCTCTCCGCGGGGACCTGGCTCTCCTTTTGGGCCAGGCTCGCCCCGAAACCCGGGCAGGCCGGGGCCGCCCTGGGGACCCGGCTTCCCGTTGACTGAGATGCCGGCCGGCCCCGGCAGCCCCGGGGGGCCGGGCAGTCCTCTTGGCCCTTGCTCTCCTCGCATGCCGGGCTCGCCCTTGGCGCCAGGCATCCCCTTCATACCCGCCTTTCCAGGGAGCCCTGGGATGCCGGGTTTCCCGATGCCCGAGAAGCCGGGGGGCCCAGCAGGCCCGGGCTGGCCGTGCATTCCCGGCTTCCCTGTGCCCGGCTTTCCTGGGTAGCCGGGGGGCCCGGGGGGTCCGCGCGGGCCGGGCTTCCCTGGCGGTCCTGGCTCCCCTTTGAGGTCCATCGGCAGCAGCGGCGGCATGTCTGTGGAGAGAGGAGACATGGAGCTTTACTGGGGCCGGCGGTGGAGGAGGAGCGTGCCTGTGCGTGATGCCCTCAGGGTGTTAAAGCCAGGGGCTTCAGCGCTGCCTGGGTCTGTCCTTGCAAGAGTGCCCTTCTCTAGAAACGGTTTTATTTAAACGTGGCCACAGTGGCTTCCTGGGCCACCACATCAGCTGGACTGTCTTGAGGCAAGACCTTGGCCAGAGCCCAGGGTATTAATTCCAGCCTTACTCCATCCCTCCCTCCACAGAGGGTGTCAACAAGACCAGCAATGCTGTCAGCTCTAGCAGTGTTGCTTTGTGATGACCTACTGTGGGGTTTTTTTAGGAGCTGGATTCAAACCTCCCGCTGCCTCACTTCCCAGCGGCCTTGAAAGCACCGTGGGATTCAGTCGCTCCTGCCTGGGCTCAGCCGAGAGGATGGCGACAGAGCGAGCCAAGACTGAGGATAATCCCTCCACCCCATCCCTCGAGTCCAGGGCCTCAGGAGACCTTTAATCCCTTTGGATTAAAAAGAAAACTCTTGGACGTGTACTTAAGAGACCGAAGAGGTGATTCCTGTATGGGTTAAGACATGCCTGCGGTGCTCACTGGCTCAGCTCCCGTGTCCAGCAAGGCAGAGAAAAACTCACCAAAAAGAAAAAAAGCGCTGAGGATGGAGGAAAAGCCAATAGCTGCAAGGGAAACGCAACCTCGGTTACATCCAAATGAGTCAGCCCAGCTGGGAATAGGCCGTAACCACTTGACATTTCAAGAATTTATAGAGATCTTTTGCAAACGGATATAAGAAAGAAACTAATGGGCTGAGAGACTACAAAGCTGAGGAGAGCCAGATTACATGCCCACCGCAGCTCGCTACTTAAGGCGCAGACGCGAGCATAAATAACTCCTCGAGGCCGGCCCAGGCAGGGTGTCGCTTCCCACGTGACACCAGGAACGGGTGAGAAAGAATAAATCTGACAAACTCCTGTTTTTTGGGAAGCTTAAAATGAAGGAAATACTTGGCAGTCGCACGTAGATGGGACTATGATGAGAAACACGAGGGGCAGAGGAAAGGGCCTTGACACCTTGGGCAAATTTTAACCAAATCTGCCCAAAACTGAACATTCCAGTCAGGAACAGATCTGCATGGGCAAGATCCTGGGATGGGAATGGATCCCATCTGGGATGGGAGCAGAACCAGCCCATGGCATGAGGCTGTGTGCCCCAGCAGGGCACGGAGGAGGAGGCAGGGGGTCCCCGAGACCTGCCCCGGCCCCAGCCTGGGCATTCAGCGAGCTGAGCCGAGCCGTGGGAGCACAGACACCCCTAGCGCCAGGATCCACCAACACGGAGATTTTCTCAGTCAACGGGAAAAGATTAGGGGAGATTTGAGACACATGAAAAGAATAACTGTGGCAGCAGCAGGCACCTTTCCGGTGCGTTGGGGCAGCTTTACCTTTCCTAAGCGCAGCAATTAGCTCTGGCCGTTTCCAAGCCTGGTGCCTGCTTGTTTTTCTTTTGGTAGTGGAAACATTTTCAGAGCTTATCTACATATCAAAGCCTGGCCCGCATCCTAGGCTGTAATAGAGGTCACTTGGCTGTGGAAATTAAGGAAATACTTGTCTGTCATGACATTGCCACTGGATTTCTGCAAACCTCCTGCTCCTCACCCCAGAAAATGGTGTGGGAAAGAAGGCAAGGGAGATGTGAAGTGTTGCACTAAAGCAGATTTCTGGGGTTTGAATTCTGGAAAAATTTTTCTCTGGAAAATTATTTCAATGTGTTTCCCCCCCCCCCCGTTTTTGTGTTGTTTTTTTTTTTTTTTTTTCTTCTTGCAATGGTTTGAAAAGAATTAGTTTTCTAGGTCATTTTGCATGGAATCAGAACAAGGATCTACAGCTGAGCCCACGAAGGAAGGAAAAAGCACACACACACTCTCGCACAAGGCACCGAAGAGAAACGCCAGGCGAGAGCTGCCAACTTGCAGGCGGCCAAAAAAGCAGACGGGAAAACCAAACCGGGGACGTTAGCGGAGAGAAACTGGGACATTGCAGCCCCAGTGGTATCCAATTTCAAAAGACCATGTCTTACCACAGACGCATGTCTCAGAGCTCTGCATTTCACAGCGGCAGCATGGGGTTATGTGTTCCCCTCGAAGCATGAACAAAGCTGCCATGAATGCTAATGCAAAGAGCCAGCTGGGGCAGCGGGAAGGGGAAGGAGTAGGCATGGCCCCTGCGAGCTCTCGCCTGGGCACCACAGAGCTTTTCACCTCCTGAGGGGCATGGACGTGCCCGGGCGGATCCTGCAGCCCCTCTGGAGCTGCCTTCGTCCTGGTAAGGACCCCTGCACGCCTGGAGGAGGAACCCGGCAGCGCGGACTGGCCGGCAGAGGAATAATGCAGCAAGATGGGAAGTGGTTCCCAGCCACGAGCAGCAGCAGGTCTGGCCAGCGCAGCTGGATGACACTGCAGGAAGGAGAGGTTGGCTGCGCCATGCAGAGACCGGCTGAGCTCCTTCCAGCACTGCTGCCAAGCCCTGTCGCGTGAGAGCGAGTTTCACAGGCTCATACGGACGTTGCATGGGACCAGGGTCACTGCATCTTTCATCCCATCTTCCACTGCAGCGGGTGCCCTGACCGTGCGGGGAGGCTCAGCGCAGGACCCAGCCACAGCCCCCGCAGACGGAGCTGCCGTGCGCGGGGATGGCAGTGAGGTGAGAGCGACTGCAGAAAGAAGCACGGAAGCGGCAAGGGAAGTTTCCCCGGCGGCAGGAGCTGAGGGACCTGGAGGCCTCTTGGCCGCATGCAGCAAGCAGAGCCCCACGGGGATCACAGGACTGACCCTCTTCAAAAGCAGGAGGACTTGCGGGCCGCCTGCGCTGGGGACGCCGGGCAGCAGCAGCCCAGGCACTGCCCAGCACCTTCCTGCTCCCACGCCCTGGGCAGCGCAGCCCTGAAGGCAGAGAGAGGTTGGGCCGTGGCTCTCCACTGAGCTCGCCCGAGCCCGGGGAGGTGAAACGCGCTCCTTCACCTTTGCAGCTGAGGCTGCTGCCCTGGGGTGAACCCTCTGTACTGTCGCTGCAGGGGAACCCCACCGCTTGCCTGGCACCGGGCACCGCCTGTGCCTTATCGGTGCCCCGAGCTGGGGTGCGCTGGCTTGGCTCCCCGCATGCACGGGGAAACGCTGGGCTCCCTGAGCCCCGGCCAGCACCCAGCAGCGGTTTTACGGGGCTGCAGGCTGCACGGACATGGTTTTAACCAAGCCAAAATAAAACCCAACTGTGCAAATATCGCTTAAATGCTTTTAGCATTTTGGCATTTAGCAGCATCTCCTGCCCAGAGCTGCCTCCATGCTCCTGGGGAGTCTGTTTTTGGGTCAGAAAACGTGTCTGGCACCCTGAGGAAACCAGCCCTGTCTCTCACTAGATGGCACCCGCAGGCCGGGGAGAGCCCCCGGGGCCTGGCCTGGCCCCTCAGGCGGGGGTCCCGGCCCCGGGGCCAGGCTGGGGCAGCACGGGGGGGGGCCCCGCACAGCTCCCACCGACTCGGGGGTAACCTGCGGGGGCACGGCACGGCCCTGTGCCGTCGCGGCAAGTCAGCTGAGCTCCCCGAGCAGGGCAGAAGGCCAGCAGGGATTTTCCTTGCCAAATTAGAGGTTAAGCAGAGATGGGAGCTTGGTGGGATCCAGGAGGCACAGGCTTCCCCAGCTGCCTCTGTGCGGCCCCCTGCCTGCATCCCCCTGCCTGCATCCCCTGCCCATCCTCTCTTTCCCAGGGGTTTTAGGAGAGTAATGTCCAGGGGACCCCCGTGCTCTGCCCTGCCTCAGCGTCTCCTCTAACCCCTGCCTGGTCTAACCTGGCAAAGCTCGCACCCAAACTGCACCTTGCGAAGAGCCCGGCACACTCACGCCTCTCCGCCACGGTTAGCAGGCAGCGCTGCTCAGAGGCAGCGCAAGCTGCTCTGATGCATAGGAAGAAGAGGAAAAAAAGAAGGAAAACCAGCAGGGAGATATTTGAATCCAGTCCCACCAGCAGCTGAAACGTTCCTGTGCTACTCTGGAAGGTTTTGTCTCTGGCTGGGATTCAGGGAGCAGCTTTACAACAGCTGGGAAGGGGGCAGGGAGGCGGGGGGGCTCGTAGTATGCTTCGGCTCCAGGTTTTGCTGTGTGTTTTCTGACATATGTGCTGAGCTGAACTCCTGATAAGCCATTCAGCCCAGCAGTAAATCAGCCACCGGCAGCCGAGCCTTCTCCAGTTTCTCCTCCCGGAGCCAAGACTTCGGCTCCCCGGAGGGTCCGGGTCTGTGCGAACCCACGGGGAGGGCTCCGGCGGCTCTTCCCTTTTCCTGAGGGCCAAGAACCGACCCGGCGGGTCCGGGCACCTGAGCCCCAGCGCTGCCCCATCCCGCAGTGCTGCCAGCAGCGGCTGGCTCTGGGAAGAGCATCGGGGACCGCGGTGTTTGGTGTCAAGGTATCCTCCCCTCCATCCCCCTCTTGAGTTAAAGATACCCTGCTGCTGCTGCGACCCTGGGTGCAGTGATGGTCGCGTGCACCGCGGGGAGGTGCTGGGGGCTCGCTTGGCAGAGGGATGCCCTGATGAGCCAAGAAGTGCCAGAGAAACTCAGTCACAGTCAACACTCGCTGTTTGCAAAGACCCCAAGCTCCTGAGCAGTTCCCCAGGGTGTGTGTAATTAACACACGCTAATAACTCCCCGCTGTGGGCACTGATGGACCCTCCCGCGCCTTCTAACCTCCAGCACCTGCGGCCAGGGCTGGGCATAAAAAGAGCCCAGGTCAGGGACTGGGGGACTAGGGCGCGGGCAGGGGACGGGGCGCGGGCAGGGGACGGGGCGCGGGCAGGGCAGCTCAGGGCAGGCGGTTCTGACAGGCTGGGGCTGGGCTGCACGGAGCAATGACCTCGGCACCTCTGCCCCTCCGCGCGGCACATTTCGCTCGGTGGGGAGTGATTTAACACGCGTGGTGTTTCTGGTCGCTCCTCTCTGAGGGAGGAAACGTCTCTCCTGCTCTCCCCTCGCTCGGCTGGGTCTCGGCTCTGGCCTCGGCGCTCTTTCCGTTCCCAGCTGGTGTGAAATGCAGACAGGGAGAACGGAATAGGTGGAGGAGTGGAAAAAGCCTCGCAGGGACAGCTCAGGTTTAACAGCAGCGAGAGGGAGAGATGGCGAGCGCCAGGGCTCCTGGGGCTGAGCCTCAAAGATACCAGCAAACACGTGGAAAGGGAGGAGGAGGAGGAGGAGGGGAGCACAGGGGTCGCGGGTCCCCTTTGTGCACCAGCTCCCAGCCTGAGCACCCGAGGGTGCTCACCCAGCCCCAGCCCGAGCAAAGGGCTCCACTTCCCTGCTGAGCCTCTCTGTGCCTGTCCTTGTGTTTCTGCAATGGGTTAAGGAGACCTGAACGGCCCCTCTGTGCTTGGCCAAAGATGCTTTGGACAGCAGCACCCTTGGCCATGCCAGGCTGCTCCCCGGGGGCACCGACCCCGCGGGTAAGGGGACAATGAGTGCCTGATGGCTGCAGGATGCTGCGGCCCCTTCCCGCCATGCCGGCGGGTCTCCCAGGCAGCCGCGGCCCCGTGTCCTCCCACCCCCCGCAGAGCACGTCCCTTACCCAAGTACTGCCCTTTGCCTTCGCGGAAGGGGGGCCCCAGGGGTCCCTTCACCATGGGCTGCATGTACTTCACTTGGGCATAGCCCGCCGCGCCTCCTCCCGCCGCTGAGCGAAGGCCGACCGCCATCACCACCACCAGCAGCAGCACCACGGCGTCCGGCAGCATCCTGGTCCCACTGCTCCTGCGGGCAAAGCGACAGTGAGAGCGGGCACCCACGACCCCCGTCTGCACCCTCTGTCCCACGAGGATCAGCCAAGAACCTGGGAAGGATCCCGGTGGGAGCAGAACTCCCTCAAATTTGCCTTTTTCTGGACCACAGTTGCCCTGAACACGTTACCCTTCCTGACGTGGCTGGCTGGGAGATGCACAATAAATACACAGTTTACGAGCAGTCACTAACCATGGCACCCAGCAGGGCCTTCAGAGGCTGCCCCAGTACCCGGGGTTATGCCCACATCAGGCTTCCCTTACATATTTCTAATATATATAAGAAGAGGTGAAGAAAAGGCAGGATGAAAACCACCGCCCGCTGAGCCGAGCGTTGCTGTCACACCTCTCAAGCGAGCAGGTCTCCTCTAACAAAAGCCGCGTGTGCTCTGGCCACGGCTCCCGCGGGTGCCTCGGGCTGCCAGCGCCGAGCCCTGCCTGCCCCGGGAACGGCTGGGTGGGTGCTGCGTCTCCCAAATGGGTGCTGCACCTCCCGGTGGGTGCTGGACCAAAACCACGATGTCAGAGCCCAAGACTCGCTGTGTTTGTGGCTCAACTTTGCGGGCAGCGATGGGAGCTCGCTCGGAGGGTGAAGGACAGGAGCCCTCGGCCGGGAAAGCCCACGGGAGGGCTGCGGCACTTGGGAGCAGCAGCCTCTGCCTTAAGTGCCTCTTTATTTAAAATAAATACTCTCTATAAATATACTTTTCCTCTAGCAACTTTTTCTGTGCTAGCTCCACGCGCGGAGCTGCAAACAGATTGATTTGCAAAGAACATTTATTTTCGGAAGCTTAAATAACATGTGATGCCAAAGAGCTTTGCTGGTTTTCCTCCTTCTCGCAATAATTGACCCGTGGTGGTTCTTAATGAGAATTAAGCTCTCTTGCCTCTGCCGCCGGGGAGCAGGGGCAGGGCTGCTGCGCGCCGGGATTTGCTCGGAATTTCCTGAATCGCTTTTGCTGAAGCAGCAGTGAAAAAAAAGCTGCAGCCTGGAGAAAAAACCAACTCCTAAAAGCCCCAAATTAAAACAAAATTAAAGCATATTAAGTAAAAGGAGGGGGGAGCCCTGGCATGGGATTCTTCCCGATGCTACAAGCACTTGGCAGGTTGTCGGAGGTGACGAGGCAGCCTTGACCGCTGCTCTCCTGCCCGGTAAATGCCCTCCGCCTGCCCACGCCGGGCTGTGCTGGGGGCTGTGCTGGGGGCTGTGCTCGGGGCTGTGCTGGGGGCTGTGCTGGGGGCTGTGCTCGGGGCTGTGCTGGGGGCTGTGCTGGGGGCTGTGCTGGGGGCTGTGCTGGGGGCTGTGCTCGAGCTCGCTGGCCCTGGCTGCAGCCCCAGGGCTGGAGGGGACCGGGTCGGCTCTGCTGCCGGCGGCACGACAGAGCCGGACCCTGTGCGGATGCAGGCAGCCCCGGCAGATGCTGGGAGAGGAGCTCTGCTCTGCCCATCCTGCCGGAGCCGGCAGGACCGGCGCTGTGCCGTACACCGCGGCACCCGGCGGGGAGGCCACGGCCAGGCTCCGCGCCGGGGCTCGGGCAGGCCCAGCCAGGGACACGCGTGACAGCCGCCATCAGCCTCCTCGGCGGCTCGCAGGGGGCCTTGCCGGTGGTATTGTTTTTCTGTCTTCAGGGTCGAGAAGAGGAACGCTTATTTTTATGAAGCATTATTTTACAAGGATTTGTTTAAGGGAAAAAGAATCCCATTTTAAGGGCTTGCAGCTGTAAAAATACAGTTTCTGCTAAATAAAAGAGGACAAACCCCTGAATCAGCTGTTTATTTGTTTTCCTTACCTGGTATGACCCCTGTGCCTCCATCTCTAACTCCCTCCCTTCCCAGCCCTCTCTTCTCCCACCTGGGCTTTATTCACCCCTGCTCCTCCCCTCGACTCGGGTGCTTTCAGGGATGCTGCTCGTTCGCCCAGCGAGCCCACGCCACGGGCGCAGCACCCTGGGGTGGCTCAGCCCCTCGCTGCTGGGTGCTGCGGAGCATTTGCAAATGTCCCCTTGTCCTTCTGCGGGACTTTGGCCCTTGGAGAGACACGGGACTGGGGGGAAACCATAGCCAGAGGGAAGGGAGAGGGAGGACAAGGTGATCCGTCTGCTTTGGCTGCGGTTCCGCTGTGCACCGGAGGCGAAATCAAGTCTCCCTGCTCGGCGCCGAGGCGGCCGTCGGTAACCCGGCATCTCCAGGCACGGGCTTAGCTCCTGCACCTTCTCCCTTGGTCCGGCCGGGTCATTCCACCTGCCCCCGCTCTCCCAAGGGGCTGCGGGCGCAACGGGGGGGAGTCTGGCCCGAGACCCCCAGGCACACATCTCCGTCCCTCAAGGAAAAGGGGTCTCGGGTGCTTTGCCGTCCCCCGCAGCACTGCCCGGCACCGGGGCAGGAGGCCTCACATTACCCGGGCTCTCCAGGCGGTGATTTAATAAGAATAAAATGGAAACATCTGGAGTCTCGTATGATGGATAAAGTGTGCACAACGTGTCTGTGAAGAGGCTCTTTCATGCCTGAAATCTCCTGCGTTATGAAATGATAATTAATCACAACGAGCAGCCGTGCAACGTTCTCATCTTCCAGGGCAGGTTGCAAACGTCGGCTGATTCATGGTGCGGCGGGGGCCGCTGCGCCTGTGACACCTACGGCCGGGTGTTGCCTATGGCCGGGTGTCGCCTGCCCGTCCTCCTGCAGGGCCAGGGGCTGGGAGCCGCTCCGGTACAGCCAGCAGAAATCCCACAGGGAGTCACTTTTTTCCCGCCTGGAGCAGGGGAGATGCTCTGGGGGCTCCTGAGCGCAGCCCCTCCTGGCCCTGGTGCTGCGGGATGGGGCTCACCCCGCTCTGCTGCCGGGGCACCGCAGCCGGCTCCCGGGCACGGCGGTGCAACGCCGGGCTGGGCACCATGGCCGGCCGGGCTGCCGGCCTTCGGAGGCAGCTCCAGCCCCCCGGCACAGTCCGGTAGTTTGACCACAGCCGCTCCTTGCAGAAAAGCCAAGCCCGGCAGGAGCAGCAGGCCAGGAGAGTTCACGCGGGGGGAGCGCTCGAGGGGTCCGGCGACGCGGTGCTGTTCCCCCGAGACGCTGGAGCAGGGACGGGGCTCGGCAGCACCGCGCTGCTGGGCTCCGGGGGGAGCGGGGGCCCGACCCGGCTGCAGCCGGTGCGGTGGCGCGGCGCGGAGACCCCTGGCAGGGCTTCAGAGCGCGCCGCCGCCGCGCTAACTGTGCAAGTGTCTGCTCCCCTGGCAGTCGGCGAGCAGACGTGTTAAAAACCCCTGGCACGCAATGAAAGCTCCGGGAAAAGGAAAAAAAATCTCACACTTAAAGCATGAGAAAGGAGACAAGAAATGTCACCTTGTTCTCGCAGGAGCGTGGGGGCTCGGGCAGCCGGAGCCCGCGCCGCCCCCGTCGCTCCAGAAACAGTCTGTGGCTTGTGCTGGTTGGCCTGGCGAACTCCCGGCGCGCTCCCGGCGCGCCCCGGCGCGCAGCTCCCAGCCGTTCCCAGCGGAAGGGGGGTCCTGCCACCCTGCACCGTCCCCCTCTCCCCGCAGCACCCATGTCAACGCTCCCGGCCACGGCCCTGCCGCAGACTGGGCGACTTTCCTGCGAGCAACACAGCCGCGCGCTTCCCCCGCGCACACAACCGGGGGCTTGTGCGCTGAGCTGCAGCTGATTTATGGCCCCTGTTATTTAAATATTAATTATGGGGCTGGCAGGCAGGCACTGCGCCTGCTCCCTTCAAGGCTAATTATTTTTTAAGTCAATATATGGGATCCACGGGGGATCTGTGATTGCGGTTGAAGGTCAGTAAAATGGAGAACTTGTTTAAACCCTGCAGTAAAAGCGCAATCTGTGCGGGGCGCGGCGTGCCGCTTGCTGGCCCTCGCCCCGGCTCCGTCCCCACATCAAACCCGAGGCCACGCCAGCCCCACGCAGGTTTGCTGGGGCACGGGAATGAGCCAGGATGGGGCCTTCGATGCCCTTCAACCGCATGCCCAGGCTCACCAGCGTGGCCCCATCCCCGGCCCCATCCCCGTCCCTCTCCCCATCCCCGTCCCCATGCTGCACACGGGGAGCGCAGGGCACGGGCACCACCTCTGCAAACCCCGGCTGCCGGTGAGCGGCGGTGAGCACCGCGTGCGCTCGCCCGGCTCGGGTGGACGCTGCAAAGAGAAAGCACCGAGAAAGCAGCCGGCGCGTGTGGGTGGGCTGGAGCAGCGCGAGTTTGGACGCCGCCGTGTCCCATCGAGCCGCTCCATCCTCCGGTCATTTACAATGAAAAATAAAGCAGGGAGGTTTTCCAAGCCCAACACGGGGCTGGACTGGCTCCAGCAGGAGGTAGATGATTTGGTTTGCGCTACACATGCTTTAAAAATAATAATAAAACGAGTCAAAAACGAAAAGCGAGCTATTGAAACGGAGAACGAGCACGTTGTTTCCGTAGGCCGGGCTGTGAAAGCCAAAGGCATCAGGCAGCAGCTCGGCTGAGCAGCGCCGGAGCGCGCGGGGAGAGTCTTGGCACAAGCCGGTCCTTAAATGCATGACACCTGATCCCACCCAAAAGCTGCTGTACGCGCCGCTCGGACCCGGAGCCTCGCCCGCTCGTCAGCAGAGGGAACAAGAAAACATTTTCCTTGACGAAAGAAAAACACCCCACCCCATCTGCAGGCAGCCTCCTGCCACCCCTGCAGTGCCCGCACCGGGCTCCCGCACAGAGCAGGCTGGGCATGGCAGGGCAGGGCACGGCACGGCACGGCATGGCACAGCATGGCACGGCACGGCATGGCATGGCAGGGCACGGCACGGCACGGCACGGCATGGCACAGCACAGCATGGTGCATCGCCCTGCGGCACAGCCCCGCGGTGCCTTCAGCCCAGCGTGCTGCGGGTGGTGGCTGCGTCCATCTGTATTGCTCCGGTGCAGGCAGGGGTTGCAGCCAAATTAACTCCGAGGCTGGGGGCTCTGCGCTAATTAACTCCTGCTGCCACAGCAACTACTGCGGAGGCGGGTGGGGAGCGGAGGGCTGAAGGAAAGGCCACGGGCTGAGCCACTCTTGATAGCCGCGGGCCAGCCAGCATGTGTGCAGCTCGGGGCGGCCGTGCCGGGGCGCAGGAGGGGAGCTGGCGCTGGGGGGACTGTGGCGGGGGCGGCTGCTGCGGCAGGAGGAGCCTGAGGATGGGTGCAAACATGGGGCGGTGGGACCGCTCTGCCGGTCGTTAACCAGCTGGTTTGCAGTTAGCTGCTGAAGGGCTTGCTGCAAAACCGACCCGGGTATTTCTCCCTGTCTTGACTCGCCTCCCGACACGCCTGAGCCATCCGCGATGTGCAGAGAGCGGGGGGCGCGCGGGAACCGCACCCTGCCCCACCGCGCGGGCTGGGCGATGCCCTGCATCAGTGTCAGGCCGGCACTTGGCCATGGTGGGAGCCTGTGCAGTGCAGGCTGCCCGCGGTGCAGGCTGCCCGCGGTGCACGCTGCCCACGGTGCAGACTGCCCACGGTGCACGCTGCCCACGGTGTACACTGCCCACGGTGCAGGCTGCCCACGGTACACGCTGCCCACGGTGTACACTGCCCACGGTGCAGACTGCCCACGGTGCACGCTGCCCACGGTGTACACTGCTCACGGTGCAGGCTGCCCACGGTGTACACTGCCCACGGTGTACACTGCCCACGGTGCAGGCTGCCCACGGTACACGCTGCCCACGGTGTACACTGCTCACGGTGCAGGCTGCCCGCGGTGTACACTGCCCACGGTGTACACTGCTCACGGTGCAGGCTGCCCGCGGTGTACGCTGCCCACGGTGCAGGCTGCCCGCGGTGCAGGCTGCCCACGGTGCACGCTGCCCACGGTGCAGGCTGCCCGAGGTGTACACTGCCCACGGTGTACACTGCCCACGGTGCAGGCTGCCCACGGTATACACTGCCCACGGTGCACGCTGCCCACGGTGCACGCTGCCCACGGTGCGGGCTGCCCGCGGTGCACGCTGCCCGGAGCCGAGGGGCCCGGGGTCTGGTGGTGGTGCTGACAACAGGGTCGGTGTTGCCGCTTGATCCTGCAGCCACCGGGTCAGGGATCAGCTAAGGCGGATTAATGACCCTCCGTGTGTGTGTGCCGGGAGCGCAGCAAGGCGTGAGCCTGCCGCAGGTCACAGCTCGGGGCTTAATCCCTCACCTCCAGCTGTCAAAACTCCTCCGCTGAGCGCGGGAGAGCCCCGGGCTGATCACTGCTGACGCGCCCGGCCGCGGCCGGAGCCGAAGGCGCGCACGGGGGCGAAGCCATCCCTGGGGAATGGCGGGCACCACGGCGTTTGGAGACCTGGACAGAGACCTCCAGGTCTGCACTGGCTTGGACCCGGGTCTGGGTGGAACACCTTGGCCTGAAGCTGCAGAAACGCCGGGTTTCTGCCCAAGCCATGAGTCTCAGCCCGGCTCACCGCATCCCCGCAGCACCATGGTCCCATCGCCGAAACACCGTTGCGATGTCCCCCCGGGCGCACACGGAGGCGAGCGAGACCCAAGGGACATGTTCCGCCCCTCGCCCCGGCCCCCACGGAGGGTTTCTGTGCCCTGAGCTCCTCGGTCCCGTCCTCCTCCCCCCGCCAGCCTCAGCTCCACCGAAATACCAGACTGCGCGCAGCATTAATAGCAGGGTTGCCTGCCAGGTGCATAGTTTGACCAGTCGGATCACACATGCCAAACCACAGGTATTTTATGAGACGTTTCCTGTTATGAAGACATTTTTGTGGGGATTCATTTTTTTCTTCCCCTCTTCTTCCCCTCCCCTCCTCCTCCTCCTCCCAGCGGGACGGTGGCCTGCCCGGGGGGCAGCAGCAATGCCATCCCTGATAGCCAAAAGATGGAGCAGAGGGAGAGCCGAGGGCCGGAGCTGGGCGAGGATGGTAGTGCCGCGGGTGGCGGCAGCCGCGGGGCAGGGTCTGGAGCCCCTCTCCTGGGGTCTGTGCAGGGTCTGTGCAGGCGCAGCGGCGGGGGCTGTGCGGGGTCCGAATTGCTGCGTCAGCCCCGGCCCACGCCGCGACCTGAGCACAGCCTCTCAGGTCTGAATCCTGGTGCGGGATGTGGAGCATCTGCCCAGACGCCCCGGGGAGGGACGCGGGCTGCGAGCCCCAGCGAGCTGCAGGAGCTTCAGGGCATCGCTCCCCGAGGGACGCGGGCCGGCTCCGTCAGCCGAAGCAGCCCTGCCCCAGGGACGCGTAAGCTCTGGTGGGAAGCGGACGGTGTTTACCCGGGGTCCGCCGGTCAGACGCCGCTTTGCCCTCGCAGCTCCTGCGCAGAAACAGCGTTTTCTAATGCAACGGGTGTTTTGCAAAGAAATCTGCTAAGCCTGGAGGGACCCGCAGAGAGCGATTCCCATCTCAGGGAATTTGCGGGCAAGAGGCCATCAACCGCAGACATTTAAACTTCCAGCCTCGTGCTGGGGTCACCGGCTTAATTATAACGAGCTGCGGTCTGGGCCAGAGCCTTCTGGGGCAGGGTGCTCAGAGGGACCGGGGCAGCTCGCTCGGGGGGCTGCTGCCCGCACCGGGACGTGTGGGGCAGGGATGTCCCGGAGACCTCTCGGGTCCCCATCCACGCTGTCCCCGCCGAGAGCCGGGGCGATGGCGCGGCCCAGAGCAGCCTGGTGCTGCTGGAGCCCGCCGCACCTGCACCGGCACCGCGGGCGGAGGCGGTCCCTGCGCCCGAGTGAACGCAGCGACGCTACGGCTGCTCCAGCCCATCCACGCACCCCCGTGGGAGGGGAAGGGAACCCCCGTGGAGGGGGATGCGGGCGATCGAGGAGCAGGGGGAGCTCACGACTGGACGAGGGGAGCTGCTGGCGAGGCCAGGAGCCCTGCGGTGGCTTCAGAGCTCACTTGGGAGGACCTTGCCCTAAGCCGGGCACCTCTTCCCTTCTTTCCAAGGCACCCACATGCAGCAGCATTTCCAGCCACTTCCTCGGCACCTAACGATCCGTCTCTGGGGCGAAATTTGGGGCAGGGGATGGAGGGAGCCAGAAATGCCCAAGCTGCCGAGAGCGAACAGGGGGAGAGGCCAGGTCTGAACCCACAGAGGTTCCCTCCTCAGTGGATTAGGTTTTAAGCAGCGAGCGGCTGCTCTGCAGGACCAGTCCATGTGACCGCGCCCAGGAGCTTCTCCTGCCCCAGACCCCAACGCCGCCGTCCCAGCCCCTCCCTTCATCAGCCCCGACGCCCGGCTCTCCTCTCGCCACCTGCAAGAACCCCGACAGCAGCTCCGTCGCGACAAGAAGCCTCAACGGCAGCACCTGCCCTCCCGCAGGACGGACACGTTCCATCCTTCGCGGCCTCGTGCCACAGTGGAAACAGGCTCCCGAGCAGCAGGAGCACGCGGGCTCAGCAGCGCCCGAGCCGGCTCCCAGTGCCCCCGGGAGAGCTGGTGCTGCTGGTCAGCAGCTCGTCCCCCGGCACGGCGTTACCACCGCGCCGTCCCCCGCGCCGTTGTTTTCCCGGGCTGAGCACCGCCGCCCCTCGCCAGCGCCGCCCTCCGCCGCTCTCCCAGCTGCCCAGATACGACGGCAAATTTGTGAGCTGCTGCGAAAACTTCTCGTTTGTGAAACGCCAAGGAACATAACCCCGGCCTCCGCCCCCGCCAGCGAGCCTGGCTGCCCGGGATGGGAAACTGCCTTGCAGTGTTTATCCTAACAGTCATTTTATTTTAATGTCAGGGGTTGAAATCCTGTCTCCCTGGTTTTGCTGGGTCCTTTGATCTCCGTTTCCTCTCCTCTTCCAGCTTTTTAGCAACACCCCCAGGTGAGCCTGCCTGCGCCTGGCTGGTGCCCGCGCTGCTGCCTGCAGCCTGCCCGGCCGGGCAGCCCACGCTCCGGCAGCTGCCCGCGCTCCCTCGCCGCACACGTCCTCCGCAAAACCCCTCTGCGGTAACACGCCGGTGAAACCAGCGTCACCCTCGGAGCAGCATTTCCGTGGGGTTTCAGCATGCGGGGGGCGACCCCAGAGCCCAACAGGGCAAGACCCCGGCGGGGGCACCCCCGGCCGCACCAGCCTCCCCCCGCCCACTGCAAACCCTCCCGGCGCGACCGCTCCTCGGCTGCCACCGCTCCCCGTCCCAGCGGGTCGGTCACAGCCCTTGGGGACCGGGTTGGCCACGTGCCCCTGCACAACGGCGTGGCCGCAGGTGATGGGGACCTGCCCTGCTCTGGGGGGTCAACCAGGCAGGTGCGGTGCCGCCGGTGGGGTCCGGGCACGGGGTCCCCCCACCGCCGCATCCCCGAGCCGGCCGCTGCGCCGCTTCTGGGGTTAGCAGGGGGAAAATATTGTTTGTGCTTCTCTAATATCTGCCTTCTGTTTTGCATTTGCCATTTCTTCAAAGATAGGGAGCCGCCTCTGCCAAGATTCCTGAGGAGATATCCTCAGCAATGCCGACCACGCTCCCCACCGCACTCAAAGAAAACAAATGTCAGGCCAAGGATTGATATGAAATAGTTTAAAAATGAGAAAAAGCTGCCTTAGAGCTAGGTTTACATTAAAATAAATTTCAGGAGTGGGAGCTTCGGCTGCGTCCGTCCCCGGCGGGCGGGCGGGCGGCGCGGGGGGATAGGGTTACCTGCCGGGGCGGTGCCGCAGCCTTGCCCGCTCCGAAAACTGCCCTCGCCTCGGCGGCACGCGGCCCGGCACCGGCTGCGCCCTGCCCGCACCGCGGGGGCTCGCCAGGGCGAGATGTTGCTCCCCAGGTAGTCCCAGTCCCTGGTGCTTCCCACCGGCGCCCCGCCAGGCAGCGCAGGCACCCTCCTCCCCCCATTTGCTCAGCACATCCCCCCCCGGGGTGCTCGCTATCCCCCGTGCCATCCCCCACCCCTGTCCGGGTGCCTTCCTGGGGTCTCCCCAGGGCAGTGCCCAGGGCAGAGCATCCCACCAGGGACTGGTACCTGCTGGGCATGGGTGTGGTGTCGGGGCTGGCAGCGGCGGAGCCGGGCGAGCTGCGGAGTGGCGTGGCGCAGCGGCCGTGCCGCGGCAGGGAGGAGGAGTGGGGGCTGCACCCCTCCGGCTGGCGGGGCCCCTCGCCGGCCCTGCCCTCGCCGTGCCCCAGGAGGTGACTGACAATCCCAGCCTTGGCTCGGGCTGTCAGGGGGTTAAAGCACGGGACTTTGCTGTGCTCCCAATTAACCCAGTAAAGAAAATGAGCAGCGGCTTCTCTCTGGACAGCGGGGGCTCCCGGCAGGACCCTCGTCCCCCGCTGCTGCAGCCTGAACCCTCCCCATCCCATCCCTGTCCCCATCCCATCCCCATTACCACCCCCATCCCGTCCCCATCCCATCCCCATCCCCATCCCCATTCCCATCCCCATCCCATCCCATCCCCATTCCCATCCCCATCCCATGCCATCCCCATTCCCATCCCCTTCCCATCCCCTCCCCATCCCATCCCCATCCCCTGCTGCCCCGGGGCCGTGCACCATAAAGGAGCTTTTCTGGCGCGGCAGCAGCGGCGGAGCTGCTTACACATATTCACACCCCGGCGAGGGGATGGAGCGCACGCTTTTCAGGCAGCATTTTAGTTTATGTTATTTAATTTAATTTAATTTATGTGAGCTGATGTGAGATCCCAGCAAGCCTGAGGTGTTCAGTGGAAACTCTGACAAGACGCTACCATAAACCGCGCTCCCACCGCCCGGCCAGCGCTGGCCCCGCGCTGCCGGCTTGGATTTCAGATTTTCCTCCGCGCTCTGTAATGACCGTTTTGGCGGGGCCGGCGCCGCGGTGGGTGCAGAGCCTCTGCGAGGCTGCGCTCCTGGGGCTCTGCAGCATCGCGGGTCTCCGTGTACCGATCCCAGCGCCTCTCCAGCTGCGGGCAGCCCCCACGCCACCCCCCAGCACGTGCCTTTCCGTCGGGACGGACGCGGGTTGTGTAAAATCAGGCTGATTTTTTCCCAGAATTTGGTTTGGAAAAAATTTGTCCGACGCTGTCACAAGATGTTTCAACATCGCTGAATCAGCTGCTTTGATTTTTCAATTTGAAATTTTTTTTTTTTTTTTAGTCTCCACATTTCCTTTGTCTCAGCGCCGAAAGCCTCACAGGGAATTCCAGCGGCCCCGCTTTCCTGGGGATTGCGCCAAAACCCCTGTTACCCCCCAAGCCCCGTGGCCGAGGTGGCAGCGAGCCCCACGGGGCAGCTCCGCTCCCCTCCTCCCCCGGGGTTCCCGGGTCTCGGCCAGCCGGGTGCCGTGTCCTGGGGGACACGGGGGGCCGCTCACCGCTCCCACGTGCACCATCTGTATTTGTCATAAACAAAGAGCTTGCAACCTCAAGTAACGCCAACGTGCCGCTACCCTAAGCCACAATCTTATTACCAGGCTCCTAATTTCCAGCGCAATCGAGTATCTTGTTTAAGCTGCCTTAAAGGGTTCCAGACTCCCCCTGCGTCCCCCCGTCTGCTCCTGGCGGGACCCCTGCGCCCACAAACCATGTTCATCTCCCGCTGCTTCTGCTTCTCCTGACGTGGCACCATCGGCAGAGCTGCCCTGCCCCGCGGCACGCGGTGCCCTGCGGAGCAGCCGGAGGCGGCCGGGCCCGGACTGCACCAGGGCAGCTGCCGGGGCAGAATGGGATGGATTTCATGGGCCTCAGACCATCCCAGGGGAAAAACCGCTTCTGGACCCAGGTCAGGGGAAGCAGCAGCCGGGACAGCGCCGGGAGCGAGCCGGCTGGGAAGGGCACCGAGGAGCCGGTGACCTGCGCAGGCTCCAGGACTCGGGAGCACCAGGGCCAGCCCTGCCTCCCCGCAGGGCGCAGAGCTCTCGCCTTGGGCGTCCCTGTTACCATTGACCCTTTGCCAAGCAAAACCGGGGACCTGGAGTTTAAGCACCAGCGGAAACCAGTGCAGAATATACAGAATATTTCCTTAGTGGAACTTATTTATTTCTGTTAGAGACGCCAGCCCTCGGACAGACAGGCAGCCGGCGGCGCTCCGGGCCGTCCCCGCGTCCCCGTGTCCCTGCAGTCTCCCAGGGCCATGTTTTGCTGGAGGAAGGGACGGAGCCTGCAGCGGTGACGGCGCAGGGCCATGCCCCGCGGCCCCGTCCCGGGAGCACCGGGGTGCGAAGCCGGGGACTGACTGGGGGGGATGGGGCTGGCGGAGCCGGGTGCCGAGCCGAGGCCAGGGGACGCACTTATTACAAAATCTTTTGTTTAGGCTTCAAGCTGGAAAAACATCCAGCTCCTTTTTTCCAGGCAGAGTTTTCCTCCAGGCTGTGTCGTGTGGGAACCTCCCTCTGTCCCCGCTCAGGACCCACTGCCCAAAGAGGGGCTCATCCTGCCCAAGGCCATGCGGGCCAGCAGCAGCACGGCGCTGAGCCCGGCGAGGACCCCCCGCCTCTGCACAGGGGCACCCACTTGTTTGGGCACAGGCGCCGGGAGGCTGCCATGGCGCTCGGGAGGGGACTGGCACCCATTCCCGCACCCGAGGGACCGCAGTGCCGGTCCCGATTGTCCCCCCGCGCCAGGGAGCAGACCCGACCCGGGGAGCAGACCCGACGCGGGGAGCAGACCCGACGCGGGGAGCAGACCCGACCCGGGGAGCAGACCCGACGCGGGGAGCAGACCCGACCCGGGGAGCAGACCCGACGCGGGGCAGGCCTGGGCACGTTGCTGCCTTCTAGGAAACAGCGGGCGCGTGGCAGCCCCGGCTCGGGCGAGCACTGGGCGTCAGCTGCGGGTGCTGTGCTGCCGCACTCGCCTGGCATTTATGAGCCTTCACATGTGGCAATGAAGCATGGGGAAAAAATTAAATCGCCCTATTCATCCCATTTTTCTAGAGGACAATTATAAAAAAAAAACCAAACAAAAAGAGAAAAGAAACCCAAGAAACCCTCCAGCCTTCAACCCGGGAGCTATTGTGCAGGAACGGAGCAGGGAAAGGCCCTTGGAGGTGCTGGCCGGGCTGGGGGCGGCGCTGGGAGGGCAGCGGGCAATGCCGCACTCCCTGCCCGGGAGGGGTGACAGCCCCCCGGCCGCGCTCACCGGGGGAAGGTCAGGGTGCACCCCAAGGCTGTCGGGACACCCCGGGGACGGGCAGCACCAGCCTCGCTGCTGCAACGGAAATAACGGGCGCAAGCAGAGCTGGCCTGCAGCCGCAGGGAAGTCCCGGAGAGACGCGGGGCTCGAGGATCCCACCCCATCCCCAGCCGCCTGGCCAGGGCTCAGCCAGCCCCCGGCACGCCTGCGGCACGGCTGGGCTCCCGGGAGCCTTCCTGCACAAGCCCACGGACATTTTCCACCTCGTTTACAGCAAGAACGTTAAAATGCTGTTTTCCGAAGGCACGGCACATTGAAATGCCAGGCCCTGGGTGGAATTTGGCGGGGGCCCGGCGGGAGGACGGCTCTGGCCGCAGCTGGGCGCCAGGAACCCCCCCGTCCGTGCTGGCCCTTGGCACGCTGCAGCCGGTCCCCAGGGAGGCACCGGGGTCTGCAAGGCCACTGCCGCCTCCGTCCTCCCGGCACCCTGCAGGCAGGGCAGGCAGTGTCGAGCGGAGGCGGCCGGTGCGAGGAGCCCTGGACGGGGTCCTGCCCCTGCGCTTGGCTCCCGGCGCCGTCTCCGGGCCGCTGCCGGGCTCCTTTTGTCGGGATGTTACGGCTGCCCCCTCCCACGGCCCCCGCTGGGCTGTGCCAGGGTCGGACCGCGGCCCCGGCGAGCCGGGCTTCCTCCGCTGGCAGAAAGCAAACGCCGCTCAAGGCCAGCGTCCCACGGCCTCCGACCACCCCTGCCAGCGCTGCGGTGAAAATACGGCGTGCGGCCAGGCAGCGCCGGGCACAGGAGGTGAAGCCGTAAAGCCGGCGCTTTCCTCCCAGCTCTTCTCCATCAACTGGAGCTGGCCAAGGGGCCATCTTGCCGCAGCCGATGTCCCCTCTGTGCGGTGCCCGGCACGCACCGTGCCCTAGGGCTGCCCCGCTCCCCTCGCAGGAGCGCAGCACGGGGTCCCCGCCAGCGCTGACCCCCCTTTTCTGGGACACCACGCGCCTGTGCTGCCGGGGAGGTTTCCACAGGCACCCAGCCCCTGCGGCAAACCCAGCCCCGGGCACAGCTGGTGCCCGCTGCCCGCTCCTGGGGCATCCCTCCTCGCGGGGGCCAGCCAGCCCCGGGGCACACGTCCCATCGGGAGGCTGGCAGGAGCAGGGACACATCCCAGCTGGCCGGGGCAGCCCGCCCTGGTGCTGCAGGAGCGGTGGGTGCCCGCCCGGCTCTGGAGGGAGACCCAGGGGCTGCTGTGCGAGGGCGGCCGGGATGGGAGTGGGGGCGCGGGGGAGCCCTGCTCCCACACCCAGCCCCGGGGCTGCCTCTGTGAACACCACGCGCGCCTTGGCGGGGCGGCAGGGCTATTTTGGGAGCTTTCAGCACCACCCAGAGAGGTGTCCGATGCTTTTATTTATAAGCCCACTGGCTCCTGCCCAGCTCCAGCTAGCTCACATGCAGGAAAAACCCCAACGGAGCCAAGACAAACAGAGCCAGCAGCATCCCCGCGCGGCAGGAGGTAACGCCGAGCGGGCCAAGGATGCTCCGGCTGAACCGCCCGGCCCCGGGCTGCCCGGCGGGATGGACCCGCCCTGGCACCGCGGCCCCGGGGCCGGGCTTCAACAGCACAAGGCTGCAGCTACGTCTGCACAGCCGCCATGGGCAGACCCAGACGTGCCGGGGCTGCCACGGGGCAGGACCCCGCGTGCTGCCCCCAGCGCAGGTCCTGCTGCTCAGTGCCAGGGACCCACATGTGCAGCACAGAAGCGCCCGTGCCCCGCTTGGGGTGCTGCAGAGCTGCCATGGGGAAGCGCAGAACTGCAGCCACCATGGGACCCCCGATCCTGCGGCTGCCCCCGCTTCCCACCCTGCTCCCCAGGCACTTCACTGGGGCGGTCGGCCCCACTCGCAGTCAGTGCTCTCCCCAGGGATGCTGGGGGGGGAAGTACCTTAAATACCGGCTGGGGCCGGCCCAAGGGCAGAGAGGGATGAAACTCCCGCAGCTCCTGCCGAGCTGCTGAGCTCGGGTGGCCGGAGGTGAGGGTGAGGGTCCAGCCCCGTCCGAGGGGGCAAAGGGGCTGCCCCACAGATGGGCTCCCCCCTGGCACTGGCTCCGGCCCCCGGCAGAGCAGCAACAGTCAGGTTATTGTCAGCGTGCCAGCGGGGACACGAGTGTGCCGGGAATTCAACAAATGCGGCGCTTCCCGCCTGTCTCACTGGCTTTCCCAGCCCAGGCTAATCCCGTAAGATGCCCCGTCAGCACAGCCGCAGCCCCGCAGCCGGCAAGGAGGGTCGGCAGCTCCTGGCCCCCCGGCCCCCATCTCCCCCGGGCACCGTCCAGGGGCAAAGGTGCTGCGGTAAGATGGCCCCAGCGGCTCCCATCGGGCCCAAGGTGGGCGCAGACAAAGGTGTCGCAAGCGCCAGCTCCAGCCGCTTTGGGGACTTGGCTAATGGGGTCCATTTGCTGGGTAGTTCTTGGAATAACAAATTGTATCATCCAAAAAAGCAAAACCACAAAAGAGGATCGGCTTGCAGCCCGGCTCACAAAAGCCCCTTGTCTGGAGGCCCCCCGCGCCCCCCAATCTCCCGGAGAAAACTCAATTTAACCAAAATAAACAGCGTGCCCAGCCCTGCGCTCTCACGCTCTCCCCAGCAAACCGCAGAGCGACGCGGGCTCAACCTGATACTGCGGCTGCCAAACTCCATCGCCCAGCTCGCCGCGCGCCCAGGGCATCCCCGCCCGGCTGTTTGGCTGTGCCGTGCCGCGCGGTGCCGGAGAGCTGCTGACCTCTCCTTCTCAGGAGCTTCATCTATCCAGCAAAAACGTACCGCTCGAAGCTGGACGGCTCCCGGAGGGCTCTGGGACGGTGCAGACCCCCTGCCGCAGCCCGGGGGGCCGCCAGCTCGCCCCCTCTCCCACTCCCTCCAGGTCTGCAGCGAACACGAAGAAGGGAAGGGCAGCCCCAGCTCCGGCAGTGCTTGTGCAGGAGCAGGGAAGAGCGAGCCACGGAATTCCCCACAGCGGGATGAAAGATGAGGTTTGACACCAGCTAAAGCCTCTAATCCTCCTCGTGCTCATCACTATCAGCTCTCCAGCAGGCTTGGAGCCCACCAGCCGGGTGGGAGGCAGAGACTTCCAGCAGGCGAGCCTCTGGAAGCGCTGGGGAGCGCGGCAGGGAGCAATCCCAGCCCAGCGGGATCCATCGGCTGCCTCCGGTTTCTAACTCCCGTGGGCCATGTCCCACACCTGCGCTGGTGGCCGGACTCCCAAGGTTGCCGGGGAAGCGCGCCCAAGGCCACGAGTGCCCGTTTGCATCCTAAGAGGACTCGTTACAGGAGGTGCCCGTCTGGGTCCTGTCCTGGGAGGCTGCAAGAGGGGGAAATGGCTGAAGGGAGGAGAGTTAAACCCTTCCCAGTGGGGCTGCCCTCCAGGTGGGATTTTGGGCTGTTCCTCCAACTGGGATTGGACCCCAGGGAGCAAACCCCATCCTATGCCAAGAGCCCCATGGCAGCCGGCCCCAGAGGGGTCTTGCTGTTGGCAAGGTGCCCCTACCATGCCTCCAGCAGCCCCGCAACGAGGCGGACAGAGGTTTGCTTCTCCCCCAGCCCTGGTCTTCACACCTTCACCTGCAGGGCAGGAGCACCGGCAGCTAGCCCCCATCCGGGAGCTCTGCTCCGGCCCCGGCCCCCAGCGCTGGTCAGGTACCCCCAGCTCCAAAACTCACATGAATTATTTGCAGCCTGTCACCTGAGCAAGTCTGCTTGCGTTTCAGGCCGTGTTCATCCCTGGACCAGCTGCCACCAGCCGGGGGACTCAAACAGACGATTTGCGACGCCCCGTCCCACCCGTGCAGGACGCCCCGGCCCCGCAGCACACGGGCGCTGGGCGGGGACACGGCCACGCTGGCATTTTTCTGACCTTTGGGGACAAACACGCCTGAACTCCCACGTCCCCTGGGAGCGCAGGACGGGAGGGGGCTGCCGGAGTTGCGCACCCGGCTGCATCCAGGACGGTCGCTCCAGCATCTCCCTTCTTCCCAGCCGGATGCCCGGAGAAAGCCGGGGCCAGCAGCGCTCCGGACCACGGGTGACCCTGCCGTCACGGCTCATCTGCCGCGGGTAATTCGCTGCCTGCCCGGCAGCGCTCTCGCCGCATTCCTGCCCTAAGTATCGCAGATTTGCTGTGCTTTATGAAAAACGAAAAGAATGTTTTAAATGAAATTAATTCTTACGAGCCCAAGATTTCATAAAAGCGCTGCCTGGGCACGGTTTGGCATGGGCCCGCTCTTGTTCGCTCTATTGGCCTTCCCCTGGGGGGAGGAAAATACCAGGCTTGGTATAAAATAATGACAAACTCATTGTATAGCTCTGCTTATAGCTGCTCGGAGGAGCTCTGGGATCTCATCCTAGCTCGTAGTTTATGTTCAGCAATGACATCACATGTGGTCTTTAAGAAACAGCTTTGGGAGAACGCGTGATGCAAACAAGCATCAGTGGACGTGCCGTGCAGCATCAAACGTGCCCCGGCCGGAGGCGCGGTGCCGGACACCTGAGCACCTCACACCGGGGCCGTGCCACGTGAGCCGGTGCTTCCTAGCCGGCCCAGCGCGGTGTTTGGCTCGGACAAGGACAGACGTTCCTGTGCCGGTGGTGGGAAGGAGCGAGCGGATGTTCGGGAAGCGGGCACGGAGCTGCTGGTGCTCGGCACGGCCCCACCAGCTTCTTTTGTAAGCAGACAGGGGAACTGATGCGACGCTGCCTGGCTCTCCCTTTCATCTTTACTTTAAAAAGCCGCTAAATTAAAACCACAAAGCCACCCAAGCCCAGAAGCGACTCTCTGCTGTCCTGCCAGCCTCCGCGCCAGGGACGCTCGGCAGGACATGGCACTCGCTGGTGGCTGGAGCAGCTCGCAGCCGCCCTGACCTTGTTATTTACGTAACGCAAAGCACTGTTTTCATCTGCCCACGCATTGCCCACGAGCCAGCAGCCGAGACTCCCCTAACGTGACCCTCAGAAGTCCATAGGCCCACAGCGGGCACTGGGCTCCAGGACCCTCGTGCCGCTGTGGCGGGGGGGACACCCCAGCCCCAGCCCCAGCCCCAGCCGCGCCCAAGGCCCCGCATCGCCCGCTGGCCTGGGTCGTGGTCTGCTCTCGATGCCCGGGCTGCTCACGCCAGGGGGCTGCGGTCTCTGCCCGCCCGGCTGCAGCGGATGGGTTTATCAGCCTGACCCCCTTCGGGGCCCAAAGCGTTTGAAATTAAAGGCAAAGAAAAGACAAAAGTATCGCCGCTGTAATCCAAACCCAGGACCTTCGGGGATCTGCTGTGGGTTCTGAGCGCCAGACTGGCAATATCAGGAAATATGAAGAAATAGCAATAAAAGTAGGCTTGTTTCCCTCCACTGGCTGGCTGGCTTACAGGACACTGGAGCAGCTGAGAAATACCTTTCTGCCGTCATTGACAATGCATGTTTGAGGCTGAAAATATGCTTCTCTGGCAAAAGCCCACATATTTGACCCTGGTGGGCACCAGCAGCTCACCCGCGGGTCCGGGAGCAGGGCTCCGAGGAGGGCAGCGGACTTCACAACCTCCCTGGGCACGCAGGCGCGGCGGGGGACATTGCTCTCGGCTGCTGACATCGAGCCGCTGAACAGTGAGCGGGATGCAGGGGCGATAAGTGGCAAGTGTTGAAATTAAAGCCACACTGAAAGCAAAGGAACTGTTGCAGCTCCCCTCCGTGCCAAGCCTCCCGTCGCCTTATCGGTGCTCCCTGAAAAAGATGGCTGTGTTGTCTTGACATTAAATATTCTCTTTGCAGCGATCCATATCTCCTCCATTTCACTTGCAGCACCCGAATGCTCCAGCCCTGATGCACACCCTGGATTCACACTCTCGCCCCTCGGAGCCGAGCCTGGAGCAAAGCCAAAATCTCCAAAGGAAAAATGCAGCCAGAGCTTCCAAGTTTCGTGGTAAAACCACATGATTTTGATGGGAAGCCATAAATCAGTCCCAGGCTCTCTCAGCCTCCGGTAACTTCTTAAAACAAACCTGGGCTGAATTTTAGGACTTGTAATGAAATCTGAAAGCAGGTGAATTGGCCGCAGGCTTTAAGCATCACTGCAAGCGTTGTGCACAGAGCGGACTCGGCTGCTCCGGACGGCCCCGATCCTTGGCTGAACAGGCTCAGCCCTCCCTAAAAGATGGGGCACAATCAAAGCAACTTGCACCTCCTTCAGGTGTCAGGTCCATGTCTCTTCGCCTGAGAGCAGAAGAGCCTCAAGCGCTGCTCCATCCCTGCAGCAGCACGGAGACCTGCCCGGCCCTGGGGGCACAGACAACCCCCGACAGCGGGAGCAGGAAAGGAAACACCCTCGCAACATAACGGGCAGGACCCATCTGCCCTGCCCTGCCTGCAACCTGGGCACGGGGGATTTTGCAGCGAAAGGGGTAAATCCTTGAGTGGCTGCAGGGACTGGGGCAGCTACACGAGGTGGTCTGGCCGCAGGGTCTTGGGTTTCGGTACCAAACAAAGAGAAGGCTCTTATTTGGCTAATGTGCCTCCGAAGAAAGGCTGTATCCTTGTTTGCTCCCACTGCTGCATTGTCTGTGGATAAAGACAGGGGATAGATCTCATCTGATACCAGCAATATCATCTCATCCATCTGGACGGGGCTCTTTACAAGACCCTGCTTTAGAATTTAGATCCCTGGGAACTTGGAAGGCAGCAGTGAAACAAAACCCTCTGCAAGAACAATAAAGAGGCTCTCGGCGACAGCCAGAGAGATCTGCAGGGCAGACACAGGCAGCGCTGCGAGATCCCGGGGGTCCGGCATTGCTGGGCTGCTTGGTTTGCAGCAGGTTTGCAGAACTCTGCTGGTTTGGGGGATTCCTGGGGCCGCATTCTGCCCGGGGAAGGCAGAGCTTGTGCTGGGAGCACTGCACTTCAATGCAAGAAACAGGGACTCTTTTTTGGTGCAAAATACCCGAGCTGGGAAAACCCTTGTCTCCACCTCTCTGCATCCACAGCAGGTGGACATCGAGATCATCGCCTTCCTCCCTGGCTGCTTCTTGCCAAGCCCCCGCCTGGACAGAGGCGCCTGGAAGAGCCTCAGAGGACAAACATCTCCAGATGGGCCAGCGGGACGGGCTCGGCCCCAGGGAAGGTCGCAGAGACGGGACCCGGCTGCTCTGCAGATTTTGGCTGCAGTTTCTGCCTGTGATCTGCAGCTTTGCTCCACGAACTCGGCTGACACCGGGGCCGGGGGCCACAGGAGCGCTCTGCGTTAACAGGCTGAGGGTACAGCAGAAACCCCCACGTAGCCGCCTTCGGCTCCTTTTTTCTCCCACCTCATTTTTAACGGCACCCATCTCCCACCTGCAGCACCCCAGCCAAGCTCGGGAGCTCTGTGGGGAGGCAGCAGCCAGCGGGAGCTGCGGGGTCCCCTGTGGGATGCTCCTGCGAGGACACGGGGGTACAGGGCAGAAGGTGGCCCTGGCGAAGGGTCCGGCTCCTGCAGCTCCTTGGGAGGAGCTGAGCGATGCCCGCGGGTGAGCCGGGCTCTGCAGAGCAGAGCAGGGCATCCCACCGGCCGCGCCGGCCCCTGCGCCCCCGACCCCGCGCAGATGTTTCCCCGGTGCGCTGCCAGCCGGCCAGGAGGGCCCTTCCCGGCCGGATGGGATCTCATCGCTTTGAAGTGCACAGCCGCTGCGCGGGGTGACGCAGCCAGACCAGACAGCCCTGGGGAAGAGGCCAGGCGGCCAGCGATGGGACTCAGGAACAGCTCCGGCGACAAGGGGAAAAGGAAAAGCGCTTTGTTATGTCTGTGCCGGCGCCCAAGCCGCCGTGCAGGGGAGGCAACGTGGGCTGAGCCCTGACCGAGAGCCCGGGAGAGCCCGGGGGAGCCAGCGGCGTGGGGTCTCCCTCCTGGCTTCCCCTGCTGCCCCCGAGGGCTCCGCTCCCGTGGGATTGCGGAGTTTCCAGCAGCAGCCAGCCCCTCTCCCCAAAATGTGCGGGACAGAGAGCAATAGCAGAGGCACAGGGAACCCCTGGGTGCAAAGGAGGGAGTGGGTGCGAGTCAACGCTCCCCTCCTCCTTTGTTAAGGCAGCTAATTTGCCTCTCTAATTAGCCGGTAGCTGAGCGCATGGGGGAGTGGGGAGGCTCGGAGCCCTGCCTGTGCCCAACAGAGCCGACAGCCTGCACCCCCTCCCACAGGGAAGGGGCTGGGAGGGAGAAACTGGGGGAAGACAAATGCAATTCAGCGTCTTTTTATCCCTCCCCCTCCTGAACTATTGGGTTTTATTGTCACAGACATTTTCTTTAGCGCAGGGGAATGGAAAGTCTGCTGCTGCCCGGGCTGCAGATAAGCTGGAGAATGACAGAGGGAGTGTGTGAGGATGGGAAGGCACCGGCCCCCCATGCCCTCTCCACCAGGGCTAATGCCTTTTGCAGGTGCCGTTGCCCAAATCCCCTCGATCCGCTGTTCCCCCAGCTCGCGAGGAGCCCGGCTGCTGCATGGGCAGAGGGGACACACGTGGGGCTCGGGGCCCACGGACGCAGCTTTGTCACTCGCATCTCAGATCCCAAGAGGAGACAGAACATTAAAACCAGGCGTTTTTATCTCAAACTTCACAGGAAAGGCTGTGCCGCCCGCCAGCAGCCGAGCGCTCGGATGCACCACGCAGCGCCTGCGTCCCGTGATGGATCAGCTCTGAAAACAACACCCTGCTAATCTTCCTCCCCAGCAGCCATAAAACTGTCTTCCCAGTTCCTTTGGAGAGGATTTACAGCAGCTCAAAGCATCCCGGAGTGGCTGGCGGAGTGAGAGCCCCCCGCGGGTGCTGGCCCAGCACCTGGGGCGCATCCTGGCAGCGGGGCGATGCCCCCGCGCCTCTCGGCTCCCAGCCGTCCTGCCTTATTTCCCCCCAAACTAACGCTCCCCAGCAGGGACCTGGCAGCCCCCCAGAGCACGTCAGTGCCCGCAGGGCTGTGCCTGACCCCCGGAGCCTCTCGCCGAGAGCGGGGCCGCCCCGGGCAGCACCCCCCAAAAGGCCCAGGCGGGGAAGGGGTTTCTCGGTGCTGAAACAGGCCCAGCCACTGCGGAGCAGCCGGTGGAGGGGCACCCGCTTGCACCGGGTGGGTGAAGCCTTCCGCAGCTCCTGCGAGGCAGGGATGCCCGCACGGCCCGTCCCTTCGCTGGGCTGGCGGGCGGCCCCCGCGATGCGGGGCAGATGGGGCAGGCTCTGCCCCGACAGGCACAGCCTGCAGTTTTGGTCACAGCCTTGGTGACCGCCCCACGAGTGGTGAAAGGCGAGGGGCAGCGTCTCACCCAGCCACAGGCTCACTGAGACACGGCTGCTTTCCAGCCCCGGGGGCCTTCTGGACGGGGGTCCAAACCCCTGTGGGGCCGATCACTGGGGGCCACCCCGCAGTCCCCAGGCACAGCCCGCGCCGGGCCCCTTCAGCTGCTGAGAAAACACCGAGAAATGCTTACAGCGCTGGGCAGTGGGAGCGAGAGGGCTGCCCCCGCGCTCCCCCCGCACCGTATCCGAGTGGGAAACCAAAAACCCGACACAAGGCGAGCTGTGCTGAGCCCCTGCCAAGAGCCACGGACAGAAATATCCTTGATTTCACCAAGGTGTGAATAACTTTTGACACTTCTAGGGCTTATTGCCTTAAAAAAAATCCCCCAGCAGTCCCCATTCACACTCCACAGGACTGTGTTACATATGAATGGAATATATGAATCACTGTAAAGAATTTAAATGCTTCCCCGTACAAAGAAAAGCTCTCTCCCCGCCTCTGCTATTGCGGCCGGGCTCCGCGCAGCCTAAAACAAAGGCATGGCAGGAGACGGGGACAAATCCCCATCACCAAACCGCTGCTTCTGCAGGGCAGCTCGGCGGCCAGGGGCAGACCAGGCTTTCGGTTCGAGCCAGGCGGCTGGGGCAGAACTGGACACCCTCCACCAGTTCAACGTCTGCCCTGGCCACGGCACTCGTGTCTTCTGAAACCCCAGTGAGCTCCTGACAGCTCCCGGGTTCACGTCTCCGTGCGCCTTTCATGTTTCGGCTCAGCTCCCTCCCCTAAACCCCAGTTTTCAGATTGGAACAAGTAAATTAAAAAAATCGCTTTATTTCCATTCCTCTGCCCAAACACGCCAGGGCAATCCGCTGCCCCGCTGTCGGGGGGGATCGGGTCAGCCTGCCTGATGGAAATCGGGTGATTCTTCCTGCGAGAATCTCTCCCATTTTGTAGCAGTTTGGTTTTTGCTGCTTCTTTTCCCCCTGGGCAACAGGGCGAGGAGGAAAAATGTAATTCGAAGCCTGGCGCAGCCTCGCTGGGTTTCCAGCTGTGATGTTTCCCCTGGCATCGCTGCCTCAGCTTTGCGCACGCGGTCGTGTCCGGCAGCGCGAGGAAAGCCAAGACAGGGCTCCAGGCACCCGGTTTACGTTCGGTCCCTCAAAGGGCAGAGGCAGAAAACCCGAGGGCGGCTGGGGCCTGCCCTGGGAGCCCCCGTCTCCCACCGCCCACCACGGCGCTGCCCCTGCCCGGGGGGCTCGCAGCCACCGTTCCCGCCGCCAGCTCAGTGTCCTAAATTCGTAGGATCCGGCTCTGAAAGGAGCAGCTTTGTTTCCCAGTGTCCCTCGCAGACGGATCAAAACTGCATTTTTACAGAAGCAATAAAAATCCCAGGAATTCACCGGCCTTATGATTTATTAAACATGTTCCTTATAGCAAAGCTGCCCATAGATGAGAAAATATCTCCGGTAGGTTATTGCCTCGCCTGGGGCTACCATACAGGGGGGATCTTTCCTGGCTTATTGGGAACGTTCAAAGCCAGGGAACCTGGGAGATCAGGAGCCAATTAACAGCAACGCTCTTAAAAAAAAACCAAATAAAATAAGCACCTTGTATTTCCCAAGGTGTTTGTGCAAGGAGCTGCGGCGACCTGCCCTGATCCTGCCGGTACCCAGGAACCGCTGGGTGCAGACGTTTGCAGCCGCAGGAGGGGACAACCTCCCGGCGGGTCCAGGGCATCGAGCCGCGCCGACGTGCCAGCAGCAGCGATCCCAAAGGTCACAGCACTATCCCCAAAGCACTTTTGTTCTCACAAACGTTATTTCATAACAGCAGAAAGAAAGGTCTGAACTTTAGGATACGGCTCGGTCTGTCTGGTCCCTGAACACGGCAAAGCCTCTGGGTACGATTCACTGGAAAAGGCACGCAAATAAAGTGGGTCAGGGGAAAAAGAAGGGATGACAAAAGGGAAAAAGAAATAAAGAAAAGCATGCAGGCTAGGACCTCGCCTGGAAAGAGACGTTTGGAAGCGTCCTTGCAATATTCCTCTCTGCATGGGGAAAAGTAATCAGCATCACAGGGACTCGTGACTGAGAAACTCAAGCGATTTTCTCCCGTCCGAGCCCGGCGCGACCCGCGGGGCCGCCCAGGTGAGCGCGGGGCGCGGGAGCCGCGGAGCCCTTACCTCGGCGGAGCGCGGCGCAGGCGGGCAGGGGCTGGCGCCGGCGGGGAGCGGGCGAGACGGGCCGGGACGGGCCGGGACGGGCCGGGCACCCCCGCCGCGGGGCGGAGCGGGCGGGCGGGCCGGTGCGGGGCGGAGCGGAGCGCTGCGGGGCGGTGCGGAGCGGAGCCGAGGGATGCGGTGCGGCGCGGGGCCGGGCCGGGCCGGGCTGGGCTGGCTGCTGCGATTTCTTCCTTTTCCCTCTTTTCTTCTCTCTTTTTCCCCCCCCCACGCCCCCGGAGGTCGCAGCCCGGCAGCGCTTCTCCGTTCCTCCGTCGCAGGAGGGAGACTGCGCGCAAAATAAAGCCATAAAAGTGCGGCCCCCCGGCGGGGTGGGAGCAGCGGGCACCCGGCCCCTTCCTCACCAGCCCAGGGGGTGGGCATGGGGCCCGTGGGCATGGCACACACCCCTGGACCCGCTCTGCCCTCGCCCGGTGCAGGGATGCCCGGTGCCCTGGGGATGCTGATGCCAGCAATGCCAGCCGCAGTGGTGGGAAAAGAGCCCCCCTCGTCTGCAAAGCACCCAGGACTGGGTGCTGCCTGCCTCCCACACTGCCCTGGGACAGGGCAGATTGGGGTTCAACCCTCTTTCCCCTTCTTGGCCCATCTGGCAGCCCAGGGCTGGAGCAGCTTGCTCCCATGCTCCCCCAAACCCACCGCCCGCTCCCTCTGTGGGCACAGCGCCAGTGCGAGCGGGAGGGGCTCCCTCCCTTTGCTATTGGGGGGGGACTTCACCACCCCAAAAATCCTGCTGCCCTGAGCGGAAAAGTAGGGAAAAGTGGTGCCAGTGCAGCCAGGTCCTGCTGCCGCTTGGTTCGGCACAGTTTCAAATCATGCACGGGGGCAGAGGTGCCCCAATCCCGGGGAAGCGGGCTGCCCGCAGCCCCCACCTCCAGCCTTTCCCAGCCACCGTGTGCTGCCCATTCCCGAGACAGAGAAGTCATGGCGTCCTGCTGGCAGCCGCGTGCCAGGCACAGCCGGGACACCGTCGGCACTGCCACAGCTGCTGGGGTGCACGGGCCCGGGGGGTGCAGAGCCCCGGTGTGCCCCGGGAGGCAGATTAGGGTTGCTCAGGCAACAGGCATGGAGAAAGCCCGTCTGGATCGAGGCCGCCGGGGCGCACAAGGGTGTTTGTTTTCTGTATTAAGCGCCTGAGCAAGGGGGGGCATCAGACGGCTAATCCCCCCTCAATGCCTTCCCTCGGCGAGCAGCCACCACGGGGCCGGACCCTGCTCCCAGGAATGCTGATGTGCTCTGCCCCACACGGGTGGATGGGGCTGAGGTGGGGGTCCCCTCCGTGCCCCGAGCAGGCGGGGCTAGGGGTCCGTCCGGAGCTGGTCCCTACCACAGGCCATGGCGAGCAGCTTAGAGGAGGTCCGAGGCTGCTCCTGGCCGCGGCTGAGCCCGGCTGAACCACGGTGCACCATCACCTGCTGCTCGGGGACCGCAGCCCCAGCGGGACGGCTGCCGGCAGAAACTGCTCTGCTTCTGTCTTGGCCCCGGCAGTGCCGGCTCTCCTGCCCTCGCCCTGGTCCCACCTGCAGCCCCCGGTGCTGGGGGCCCGGGCGCAAGGCAGAGCGCCGAGGGGCCTCCGCCGGCGTGGCAGCTCCCGCAGAAACGGACCAGCCTTGTTTAACAGGAGCTCTCACTGGCAAAGCATTTCCTCTGCACGCAGACTCATTAGCCAGCACAGACATTCCTCTGTCCCACAGAGCGAACCATCGGCTGCAGCCTTGCTCTGTGCCGGCCTCTCCCGCCTGTCATCGCCCCCGCGCCGGCTCGCTCCTCCGCAGCTCCCGCGCCTGCCCCTTCGCCAGGACAGAGCATGGGGTGCAGCCGTGCCGCCCTGGCCATGCCGCCCTGGCTACCCTGCCCCACCTGGCCAACACACTGGCTCTTCCCTCTGCCTGGCTGCGCCCGAGCACCAGGGGCACTCGCTCACGCTTAGCAGTGTCCCCACGGTGCCATCCCAAATGGTGCACGTGGAGCACTGGGGACGAGCGTGCCTGCGAGGGCGCACGCAGCCACGGCTGCTGGCAGCACTGCCGCCCCGGACGTGGCTCAGCCCTGGGCACGGCTCGTCCTGGGGCACGGCTCAGCCCGGGCGCAGCAGCGCAGGGCCGGGCGCCGGCTGTGCCGAGCCACTGCTGAAGGCTCTCCTTCCCGGCGGGAGAGGGAAGCTGGGCTTAGCGCAGGATTTAGCGGCTCTGCTGCCTCTAACCTCTGGCAGCTCCGCGCCCGCCTGCCGTGCCAGGGCTCCGTGGTGGCCCCAGCCTCCCAGGGGGGCAAGAGACATCGCCTCGAAGACCGGCATCAAGCTCGCTGTGCGGGCAGCTGTGAGCGAGCCGACGAGGGCCCCGGCGCCGCAGGAGCACCGAGGCCTGGGTGCGCAGGCACTGCTGCATGCAGGGGCTGCTTGCGGGGTCCCAGGTTTGCTCTCCCCAAAAGCCCCGTCCCAGCCATCCTGCTGCTCCGCACAGGAGGAACGAAAGAGAGGGAGGAGAAATAATTCAATCTAGGGCTGAAAAATGCCTTAACTTAATTTCGGTGGGTCACGGACGTAATCGAATCAGCCCTGTGCATTGGAATATCGTTTCCATGTTTCCACAAGACGGGTAATTGTGCTCTGAAAACCAGCCTTTGGTGCTCAGCAGGAAAATCTGCCGTGCGGGTGGGAGGGGGCCAGGGGCTGGGCTGGCAGCCGGGGGCCTGCAGCGCTTCTGCTGAGCAGAGCCCCGTCACGCCGGCAGCCACGCAGCACGGTGTCCCCACGGCAGGGCAGGCTGAGCCCCGCCGGCCGCGCGTGCCGGTGTGCGCTGCCGTGCTCGCTCGGCTTGCTGGCAGGGCTGCGCCGGGCTGCGCCGAGGGCAGGGCCGGGGTCTGGGGGTGCATCGCCCCGGCTCTGCAGGCGGTGACAAGCAGGTGAGAGGTGCTCCAGGTGGGAGGAGGCCGGGCAGCGAGCGGCGGTGCCGGCACAGCGCGGGGTGAGCCGCAGCTCCGTGTGGAGTGCGGTGCCAGATCCCAGCCTTCGGGAACATTCAGTGATGGATTAAATGCAATCTGACTACCACTGTGGGAGGTTGGAGAGAATTACTTCATACAAATGCACTTCGGAAAGTATTTAGAGTCAAATTTTCAAAAGCCCCTGAACGATTTAAGAGCCAAAATCCCATTTTCCAAAGTCACTTAAATGGGCAAGAAAAGATCAGTAAAGAAAACATGCCGGCCAGCCGGGGCCTGGCGGGGAGCGGCTGCGGCAGCCGCGGGCACAGCACCTCAGAGCAGCCGCTCTGCCGGCGCATCACGAGGTGCCGGGTCAAGCAGCAGCAGCGATCGGCCACCCCAGCCTTCGCCCTGGGAGACACGAGGATGCACCGGCCCCCAAAAGCATCCCCGGCATTTCTGTCCTGGGGGTTCAGCCGGGCTGGGGATGGGTCCCAGCAGGTCGGCTGCCAGGGGCCGGTCCCATCGGGCTCAGGGACAGCGCCTGGCTCTGCACCCACAGCAGCCATGGGGACGCCGTGGCCACCGCTGCCACTGCCAGCTCCAAGCGCGGACCCTGCCGGGGCAGGAAGGGTCCCCGGCTGTAATGGGAGAAGGTAGGGCTGCAGCTGGGAACCGCATGGCTCCTTCCCTTACCCCATAACCGCTGCAGCCTCCTAAAAGCATCTCTAGTTCCCTGTTCAGCATCCTAATGAACCGCAAGGGCAGCTGGGACCCTCTGAGGCAGCAACCACGGAGACTCGACCCCCCCAAAGAGCAAATCCCAAAGCAATTAGCTTTGCAAGCTTCGGCTGGGCTGGTGGAGGTTCCACATTCCTCGGTGGCTATAAAGCTCTTTACTGGGATTGTTTTTCTGCGTAAGCCCTGCCCGGGGTACACATGGCCATGGCTCCGACTCCCAGTGCCTTTGGTGCATGTCATAAAAAAAACACTCTCAGCACGTTGACTTTGCTAGAGCTAAAAAGAAGCAGGTTTATACGCTTCCCCCGATAGAAAGCATAAAGGATCTGAGACAGAATTCTTGCTGCAGGATCCTTTACAATTCCTGGAGGACATTTTTGGAAAGGGAAGGGTTGTATTTACTTTGGCAGCTGACTCCACTCCTATATACATACGCATGGAAAAACTGCACTCACCTCACATTTCCACGGCTCCCTTTTCTGCAGAGAGCCAGCCCAGGTGGGAGCTGGCGGCCCGAGACCTCTGTTTGGAAATGGCACGTTGAACTGAAAGCCACAGGGGAGCTGAAGGTTAAACCTCTCCCCTGGGCAGCCCTGGAGGCTGCTGGCCCTTCCCGGGCAACGGCTGCTGCAGTTTAGCAGGGGAGGAGGAGGAAGAAGAGGAGGAGGAGGAGGGCTGCTGGGCACCGCTGGCGGAGCAGGAGCAAGAGCAGGAGTGGGAGCAGGTGATGTCTCCAGCCCCATGCTGCCACGAGGGTCACAGGGAGACGAGGGACGTCCCCGAGGGCTCGGCTGTGCCCCGACCCACGCAGGCAGCCGGCGCGGGGCAGCGCCTTGCTTGGCGAGGCGTCGGGATGGGAGCGAGGGGTGAAGCGACCCACATCGCCGTTAAACACAGCAAATGCAAAACAGACACACGAATGCTGACGCAGGGTCTTGCTTGAAATAGCTCAGCACGGGCCCAGGGACACAGCCTTCACGCGACCAGCAGCAGCATCTGCTCCTGCGCTGGCTGCCCTCGTCCCTCGCCCACCGCGACGGCAGCTGAGGGCGACCAGGAAACCTGCCCGCGGCCCCTGCAGCGGCACGCACGGCCCTGCCAGCGGTGCTGGGGAGGCGAAGCGGGGAGATTCCCGGTGAATAACCCTCCAGGCTGTATTTTTCCTGAACACGTTAATTCTCAGCTGCCTTCTGGGGGAGGTGTTGCAGCACTGCACTCCTCGCCCGTGGCCACGGTCCCCCGAGGGCAGCGGGGAGCTGTGGCGAGAGCAGCCCTACCGATGGATGCCCTTTCACATCGGGCTCCGTGTCCCATCGGGGCAGGTGGGGAGGAGGCAAAACGCAGCTCCCTGGGAAACAGCAGCGTTTGTGAGTGTGAAATCAGCTGGAAAACGCGCTCCTCTCCCGGCTTCCCCAGCTTCACCTAACCCAAACCAGCTCCCCGAGACAGCAGCTCGGTGGGAATGCTGGAGGGGACACGGCAGCCCCGGAGCTCCAGGCGATGGGGCTGGCACAACTGGAGCCAGGCACCGTCCTCGCGATGCCCCATGCCCAATGTGCCCCGCGTGCCCCCCGCTGCCCTCCTCTCCCGGCACATCTCCCCGCCCTGCGCCTCCAGCCTTTCCGTGGCTACTGTGATTAATTCACTGACAGTGGGATAGGAATAAATCCACTCGTTGGCACGTTGTAAATTCATCACGTGCTGGGGGCGCGCATTCCAGCCCACCATAAACACCCCTGGCTACGAGCTAGTAAATCTGCCTTCAGAGCCGGCGGGTGAGCAGAGTCCCTGGGGCCCAGGGGCTGCTCCATCCCGGGGCCGGGTGACCCCGGAGCACCCAGCCGTCCCTGGAGAGGGGTGGCTCAGGAAAGGAGCCGTCCGGAGCAGACTCGCCTTTGCATCCCTCCTCCCCGTGCGGTTCCTGCAGCAGTGACCGGGGTGGGTGCTGCTGTCTGCACGCTGCTCCCATGGGTGCTGGGGACCCATCCCATGGGACAAGGGCAGGGTCTTGCAGCCCATCCAGGAGCTGCCCCGGGGGTCCCACGACCCACCTGGAGCACGCAGCAGCACGAGAGGAGGTTTGCGGCTCCTGGTGCTCTGCTGTGCTGCTGAAACATTTATGCAGTAAACTAGTTGTAAAAGAGAAAAAAAAATAATGTTTTATTATCCACCAAACAGCTGCTGCTTCGTTTTATGGGGGTCATTCTCCGAGGAGGTCCGGCCGGCGGAGCGGAGGCACAAAGCCCAGGTCCTGGCAGGCTCCAGGCTCCTGGCACCCCGCGGCTCAGCTCCCCCCGTCCCTCACCCACCCCACAGCACCGGGCTGGGCGCTGAGGGACGGGCAGCCACGGCAGGGCACGGCCCGGGGAAGTGCACTTGTTGCTTTATGATTTTTATCAGCCGCGCTATTGTTGGGGCTGTCAGCAGTCGCCTTGCGGAGGCGGCGCGGGGGCCCTGCTCAATGGGCGCTGGCACGGGGCTGCGTCCTGCGGCACCCGGAGAGCCGGCTGCGAGGCCAGACGGTGCGTGAGCAGCTCCGGAGGGCAGGGCAGGGGAGCGGGGGCCCGGGCTGGTTCCCATCACGTTCCCCGGGTGAGGAAGCTGGGGCACAGCATGGCCTCCTGTTCCCAGGGGAAGCCGAGTGCTGGGGGAGGTGGCATCTCCGGTGCCCAGAGCCACAGGGCAGGGTTGCAGGATGAGGATGCCAGCCCGGCGTGCTCCCCTTCCTCCTTCTCCATCACTTGTGCCCCCTTTGCCCGTGCCGGTGGGAACCATGCGGGCATGGCTTGGGCGACCCTGGGCCACAGCTTGTGCCAGCGCCGGGGAGGGGGCGCGGGAGGCTGTGCCGCCTGCCCCGGCGCCGCACCACGGCCGGCCTGAGAGCTCCCAGCAGCTCCAGCCCTCTATGAAATAATTTATTATTTTAGTTGTAAAACAGTAAGTGGCCCCTTTCCAGGCGGCACAAGGGAAAAGCCAAACGAGCCCCACTCCCGTTAATGACTGAACCATTCAGTCAGCGCAGGCAGGGACTGGCAGAGGAGCGGATGCCCGCCTCCCCCGTGGCCCCTCTGCCACCCCAGCCATGAGGACCGAGGTAATGATGAATTACTGGGGCTGCCATCTCTCTGGGCACCTTTTGTGCAGGGCGAGCGTGCCAGGGCTGGGCGTAAGTGTGGAGGGCAGTGCCAGCATGTCTGGGTGCTGAGGCTGGCACCTTTGCATGCCTGGCGTGCCGAGGGGTCCCGTGTGGCTCAGCACATGCTGGCACGGCGCTGCTCAGACCGAGCTGGCTGCTCCAGCTGCCCAGACCATGTCCAGCTTGCCCGGTGTGAGAGCAGCCAGACCCAAGCCCAGTGCCATGGTGCTGCCGTGCCATGCTGCCGCAGTGCCACGGTGCCACAGTGCCACGGTGCGGGACTGGCTGCTGCTGGGAGGTCAGACTGGGAATATGCACCACCACGGGCAATCCCAGGGGCGAGCACTGGGCACCCCGCTGGGGAAGAAGAGGAGGAGGTTTAACCCTTTCCATGCACAGGGTCAAATCTCCCTCCCCTACGTTCAGTGCATGGAGACTGGTATCGGGGCGGGGTGGGCAGCGGGGCCGTGTGCCGGGTGAGGCGGGAAGGCTCCGCGGCGCAGCGCTGCCCGGCCAGGGCATGGTGCAGGCAGGGCTAGCCCCGGCCAGGGTTGGCACACCTGGGGCTGACGGCCCCCAGGTGGGAGCTGCCTGCACGTGCCCTTTATAAGGGGCCAAAAGCCCAGCCCAGAGCTGGCTGTGGGGCTGGGGCTGCTGGGTTTGGATGGCTCCCTCTGGGTACGGTGGGGGCATTGCTGCCGGGGTCTCTCCTTGGGCTGGTGGGGGCTTCTTTGCCTCTTTCTGCACAGGGCTTCTGTGAAGCTGCCTTCTAGCCCAGCTCAGAGCTGGCGGTCTGAGCAGGAGCAGCCCCCAGGCTTTACCGGGCTGAGCCTGAGCCTGGGCTGAGCCGGGGAGCCAGCCTGCTGGAAAACCCTCAGGGCCCCACCTCCCTGCAGGGATAAGAGGCCACAACTTGTGCATCAGCAGGAGCGATGCACGTGGCCGCCTGCCCTGCTGCAGCCCTGGCTTGGCTGCGCTGGGCTGGTGGTGGGTGCAGAGGTGGCCGGAGTGAGCACTGGGGCGGGCAGCGGCGTGCTGGCCAGTGAGGCACGGCCGCCTGGGGAGCAGACAGGATGGAGCTGGGACAGGCACTGTCCTGGGAAGCGTTCAGGTGGAGACCACAGCTGGGCACCAGGCTGCCGAGAAGGACTAGCTGGGGTCCTGGGTGCGGGGGACCAACGGATCCCTCTAAAGCACAGCCCAGGGCAGGAGCTGAGGACCCTCCCTTGCAGGGAGCTGTGCCCAGGCAGGGGCGAAGCCCAGCGCTGCCTGCCCCCGGATACCCCAGTCCCGGCCACGCAGCACCCACCACCCAGTTCACAAACACGGGTGTCCTGCAGTGACCTTCCCAAGTGCCAGCATAGCTTGACTTTTATCCCAGCCCAAAATCAACAGGGAGATTTTTCTGCAGACACCTGGGGCTGGGTGGGGAACTGTGGGGTGGAGAAGGGTCTTTTCCTTGATCTGCTCTTACAATAAGAAAGCTGAGAGCCTCCTGGCTTGGTTGGGCGCAGGCTGCGGTGAGCGGCGCACCCGTGCCGGCTGGGGCTCAGCTACGTGCGGCCGCCTGTGCCCGCTGCGGGATGTGCCTGGCTGAACCTTGCTCAATTAATGTGGGCTGGTAATGACTTTCTGCTGATACAGACGCAAGGTTCTTTTGAAACCAGCACCCTGACACGTGTCCTTTTCTTGTCCCAGTGCAGGCGCAGGGACACAGCTGCTGCGGCCTTTGGCTCTGGGGCTGGATGTACCCCACGGACACAGGTGGGTGCTGGCGGCAGCTCCTGGGCGCGTTTGCTTTGTCCTTCCCTTGCTGAGAGGCGCTGGGGGGGACCGGAGCCGCTGGAAACTTCAGACCAGGGTGTGTTGGAACCACCCGGGATGGGCGAATGGTTCTGCGGGAGCGGGGCTGGGGCCAGGCACAGCCTGGGCAGGGTCCAGCCGCGCCGTGGGGCACCTGAAGCCCAGATGTCCGAACCTGAGCGCTCGCCAGCGCAGACGGAGGCGGCGCTTGGCCAGTAAATCAGCATTGCTTCACCTCTGCGCCGGGATAACCTCCTCCCGGCCGGGCAGGGCTGTGTGGGTGCTGGGACACGTTCCCCCCAGCTGAGCCCCGGGAGGGGAGGTGGGGCTGGCCGGGAGCCGGGGCATTGCTGGGGGCAGGCGTGGGTGTCGATTGCTTCTTGGCATCTTCCCTGGGCCCAGGGATGGGGAGACCTGAAATGCCCCCTCCTGTCGCTGCGAGCGGGAGCCCCAGGGGTGCAGCAGGGCCCTGCTCAGGGATCTTGACTCCCCCCCAGCAGAAACGGTGCCGGCTCTGCATGCCGGGTGCAGACAAAGGGCCCAACAGAGCATTTCCTCGGGGCCATCCCACGGGGTCTTGCAGCAATGCCGGGGCAGCCCAGCCATCACTCTCGGAGTCTGGCAGCGCCGTGCCAAGCACTCCCGGGCTGTGCAGGCAACACCCCTCCCTGCTGTCAGGTTTTAGACTCAAGTCCTCAAAAATGCAAAAAATGCAATGGGAATCAAGGTTGGCCTGAAGATTTTTGATCTTTTCGCAATTGCTGCAGTATTGCTGTAAGTACATCCAGATGGCTGCAGACCACACAGAGGCAGCGCGCCCCGCTGCTGCCGGCACGGCCACCTTCGGGCCACCCTGTCCCACCTCGCCTGCAAAGCCTGGGGACCTTGGGGGCCTTTGGGACATGCCAAGGGACAGCACACGAGGATGCAGCAGATGATTGAGCTGTGTGTTATTAGGGTTGATGCTAACGGTAGCTGCAGGGTGACCTGTCCCTTGGGGCTGGTGGCTTGTCACGTGGCTCCAAGGGATGCTGCGGCAGAGCTATCGCCCTGGCTTGTACCTGGGGCAAGGATGCAACCTCCAGCAAAGCCTTGCTAAATGTAATGGGGAGCTGAGCATTGTGTAGCTGAAACTATAGATCAACTGCCGAGAAGTGATGCTAAACCGTGTCTCAAAACCGCTGGCTCCGTCCCCTCAGCTCCTGGCGTGATCCCTGCCGTGGGCTGCGATGGGCTCCTCAGCACGGCAAGTCGCTGCCTGGCTCGGTGAGCTAGTTCGCTATTTATTTGGCCTGAGCATTGCTATTGCTGCAACTTCAAACAGGAGGGAAAATGGTCGGTGTAATTCATTACAGGTTAGCTGCTGTGTCTGCAGAAAGCCGGGGCAGGGTGGACTTGGGCTTGTTTTGGTGCTTTTACTGCGGCTCGGAACTGAAGGAGGGATGGAGGGAGGCGACGGCTGCCCCGAAGCAGCGTGTGCCCAGGTGGCGATGCCCCGGCCTCAGTGTGCTCTCCCAAGGGGTGCCCAGCCCCTGCACATGGTGCTCTGCTCCCACCCAGGGCAGCACATTGGAGCCACGCTTGGGCACGTGTCCTGGCCCCACTGCGGGCACTACTGCCCGTCCTCCCCTCCCCGAGAACTGATGGGCAAGTGATGCTAAATTAGCTGGGAGGCTCATTTTAACCCACCACTCACTTTACTCGTGCTCAGAGCCATGGTGGGAGCAGGGCTGGCGGGAAGGTGCAGGTGGGTCCGGCCGGGGGTCCCTCCTGCCCACACGGGCTCCTCTGGAGCACCCGGGTGCTGCCAGTTCTGACTCCTGGTCTTGTTCCTCACAGGAGTGGGAACGTGTTTACCCAAACAAACCCACCGTGGCTTTTGTCGAAAAGCAAGAGCATTTCTAGGGAGATCAGAATTTCCTTTTCCAAAAGCCAGTTCCCATTAAGGAAAACATGTTTTGACCAAAAACTGACGCCCAGTTCTCTTCTCTGTGGTCTAGCCGAGAGCAGAAGATAAAGTCGCGGTGGTGCGAGGCGGGTGCCTTACTGGGCTCTGGTCCTCCCCAGCAGCAGCCGTGCCGACCAGAGTCCCCCGGTGCAGGGGGGACGAGGGGCTGCCCCCAGCCAGCATCACCCCAAAGCCAGCCCGGCTGCCAGCACGGGCATCACGCGGTAGCTGGCGGGGATGCTCCTGGCACCCGGTGTGTTCCTCCTCTCCCATCACCTGGAGGAAGGTCCTGGTCCTGTCCCCACTCCCCTCCTTGCCTCCGGTCTCAGCCGAGCACCCGTGGGCCGGTGGCCGTGCTCTCCCTCCCCTCTGCTGCCCACCAAACCGAGGAAGTCGCAACCGCAGAGCTCTTGAAAGCATTTTTTTGGTGGAGACCACCGGTACTGAGAGATTAAAATTGCTGTTGTTTCTTCCATTACTCAGCTTTCCTGAATTATGGGGTGTAATACTCGGGGAGTGGGAATAATTAGGGGAGAACAATGGCAGGCTTGAAGGCTTAAATACGCCTGTGTGGTACTCCCAGCCAGTCCAGCCTGCTGTCACATTTCTCTAGGCCTCCATTTTCCACAGCCCGTGCCAAGCCCTTTCCACTACGGGTACCCGCTCCTCGGCTTCCTCATTCCTCGGGCTCCGCTCCCCGGCCCGGCTGCCCCGGTTAACGCTCTGCTCCCCGGCTCCTGGCCAGCCGGCACCCGCGGCACGGCTCCCTGCGCCCTGCCCGGCCGGGATGCTGGAGCCTGGGGGATGCAGGAGATGATGGAGCCTGGGGGGTGCAGAGCCCAGGGCAGCCCCCATCGCCTCTTTGCTCCCTCCAGGCTCCTCCGCACCGGGCAGGCAGAGGTCCCACCGGGTCGTGTCGGTGCTCCGTGCTCGAGGAAGCCGCTGGGTTTTTCCCCTCCGCGGGGGACGCCCCTCCGGCTCCTCAGTGGCATCTTGCTCAAGCGCCTTCCCAGCAATGGCTCACCGCTGCGGGGCCTGGGGAGCAATAACGGCCGTGGCCGGGAAGCTTGGGCAAGAGGCCGCGATGCTGGCACCGGGGCAGATGCTGGCTCCAGCCGGGGCACGGGGGTGGCTTTGGGGAGCCCCCTGCCCGGCAGTGGGACAGGGATGTGGAGCCACAGCCTGGGGCAGAGCCGGCAACTTCTCTCTGAGCTCTTGGATGTCAGCACTAGCACTAATTAAAACAAAATCAGTATTTTTTTGCTGGAAAAAGAGACATTGTTCTGGTGAGCACTTTCCCCGAGTGAGCTCCCATGGCTCTGCTGCCTGCATGTGACAGGCAGGGAGAAGCCAACGGGATCCCAGGACCGAGATGAAAGTCTGGGGCTTTGCTTCCTTCAGGGAGGGGATTGGTTTAAATTTTCAAATCATTATGCTCCTCTCTCTATTAATTTAACCGCTTGGAAGCCTTGACCACAGCCCATTCCTGGCCATCCAGGCATCTCGTTCGGTCCTGCTCATGGCGAGCCGCTCGCCATGGTGGGGAGGAGGTGGGATGGGCTGTGTCCTGGGGGGGTCCGGCGTGGCCCCCGGTTGGCCGTCTGTGCTGCTGCGGTGCTGGCAGTGGCAGGGCTGGTGTGGGGGCAGGTGCCAAGTTCTTTAAAAACAACCCCCAAAACCCAGCAGTGCTGGGCTCCGCAGGGCTCAGGAAGGGTCACCTGCAGGCAGTGGGACTCGAGGGGGGGTGAGAAGCTGAGCACGCACCTACGTGATGTGCTGACCCCGTGCCAGCAGTTGAGCAACCTTTAGCATCCCACAGCTTGGAGCCAGGGCTGCCGGGGGCTTCAGCAAACCCTGCAAGGGGAGACGGCGGCCGTGCCGGGCAGCATCCATGCCGGAGGGCTGGGGAGGCAGGAGGGAAGCGGGTCCCCAGGGCTGCCCCTCGCAGCCCGTCCTTAGGAGCAGCCAAGGGGACACCCCAAGTGTGTCCTCAGAGCTGTGCCACTACCCGCCCCCAGCTGCTGCCCAGATGCGCAGGACCGGGAGGTGGCTCCCGGGGCCAGCCGGCACCCCGGCACACGCCGGCAGGGCCTGGGCTCGTAGCTCCTCTGCCGGAGCCGGCTGGTCGCTGGATGAACAGACGGACTAGTGACCACCGGGAAAGGAGGAGCCGGCAACTGAGCCGCTCTCCCCAGGCACTGCTGCAGGGCGGGACGCCGCGGGTTTGAACTGCTGGAGGAAAGACTTCATGTAGAAAGTAGCAGCTTTTGGGGGCAGCTGAGCAGGGGCTGGGCTGCCTGGGGCGAGGAGCAAGGCTCCATCACCGGGTTCGTAAGCCCGGGTCAGCCCCAAGCGCAGCGGGGATGGGCTGAGAGCAGCTCCTGCCCCGGGACGGGTTAGACGCCCTTCGAAAACCCGGCTTGCTGTGGCTTTGGGAAATTCAGCAGCTCTCTTCCTTGGAAGCCACAATTAAAACTATTTTAAAAGAAAACAAACATTTCTCAACAAAATGCCTGTCTGTTCCTGGCCTGCGGCTGAAGGTCTCGTCACGGGCCAAGGCTGCTCAACACCAGCAGTTTCCCGAGCCGCCTCCAGGCAAATCCACCCAAGCTGGACTCTCGGAGTTTCGGCTGTGTTTGGTAATCGGCCCTTGGAAATTTTGCTCCTTTTGCAGAAAGGCTGGGCTGGTGCTCCCCTGCTCTCCCCAGGATCTTCGTTTCCGGGGTGGCAGCGAGCTTACGGCTTCAGTGTTTATTGTGCAAAACGGCTGCATGGGCCGTACCCCATCCTGCAGGCATTCCTGCACCATTGCGGATGGAGCCCGGCCCCGCAGGGCGCTGTGTCCCCGTCCCGCGTCCTGTGCCGCCGGGCAGCGGAGGACAGCTTCTGGCGGGGAACGGTGCTGCTGCTGGCAGGACAATAGCGGCTGTGGTTTTAATTATTGGGGTTTAGTTGTGTGGAGCGGAACGAGAAACCGAGAGCAGTGAAACCGCAGGGAGAAAGGCGGAAAGGACGGTCCTTGGCCGGCTGCCTGATGGGAGGCGTGGTGGGGGTGGCCGGACCGTCCCGCGGCTGGGAGAGCACCGGCGTCCTCGCGGGGTCGTGGCGCGGCGGCAGGAACGATGGCGCAGCTCGGCTGATGTCGATCTGTTCTCCTGCGACTGTCGCGCCGTCGCCCGGGGCCGTCCCTTCCCACCACAGCTTGGCACGAGTTGCTGCTGCCTAAACTGCTGCGTATGGAAACAAAGCACCGCGTGGTGACTCGGGAGCACGGACCCAGACCCGGGGAAGGGGGACCCTGAGACGAACCGGATCCCTGCCCCGGACGCCCTCATCCCTGCACGTGCTGCCGGTGCCAGTCTGTGCCTGGGAGCAGGGATGTTTCTCACTGCATTTCCGTTCTCCCAGCACTTTAACAGATGCCTCCACTGCAGTGTTGACTTTCAAAGGGCTGGACCAGCTCCGCAGCCGGGCAGAGCGTGGGAGGAGGGTGTCTGTCCCGCTTAGGAAACACAAAACAATAAAAGAGGAACAATGGAGCCTCCTTCCCTTCACGCAAAATACCAAACGCCACCAAACTGTGGCAGAGCTCCGAGCAGTGCTGCTGGGGCGGCTCTCGTGTCCCCTGGCCGGAGGTGGGGAGCTGCAGATACATCCTGCTCCTCCTCCGCGGCCCCAGCAAGGGATGCTGCAGGAGGACGGGTGCCAAGGAGCATCGCCAAAGGGCTGCCCTGACCCGATGCTCCTGCTGGTGGGCATTCCCAGCTTTGGAAACCGTGTTTGGGCCAGGGCAGTGGTTTTGCAGCATGCATGTGCCTTGGGGAAGGGTTTTGCAAGCTGTCCGGGTCGGCACAGGGACCCAGGAAGGTTTATAAAAGCATCCACGTACCCAAACTTGTCAGGCTGTTATCAGGCAGAGAATGCGTTCAGGTGGTGCCAAGCGTGGGGAGAGGCTCAGCTGGGTTGGCCTGGGTTGGGGATGGATCCATGCCCCAGCCAGAACCCGCACCCCGAGTGCCCTCTCGACTGGCCCCGGTGCTGCCAGCGGCCAACGGTTTTTCAATGAACGGCTGCAGCGGGTGCTGGGGGACGCGGGGCTGGAGCACCCCGAGGGGCTGGAGCACCCGAGGGGCTGGGGCTGAGCACCCCGGGCATGCGGGGCTCGAGGGGGCCATTTGTTGAGCTGTGAGCGGATGGTGCCAGCCCGTCCCCGCCAGCGCTGCCTGTACCTCGGCTGCTCAGGGCCGCCGTCCCCGGCGCACCAGCCCTCGCGGGTGAAACATCCTTCTCATGGCCCCAGCCAGCGCCCGGCACCCCGGCCAAGCACATCTGGCTGAAAGCTGTGGGAGCTGCCCTGGCAATGAGGACACCAGTCCGGAAACGCTTCCCTCCCGGAGAGATTCCCCCGTCCCATCCAGGCTCCTCTCCCGGCATCGTCCCTGTCCCGTCAGCGGGTGCTGGGCCGTGGGCTCTGCAAAGGGACGGTGCCCAGGGCTGCCGCCCGCCTCTGGTTTAGGTGGCAGGAGCGGGGCTGGGAGCTCTGCTTCCCGCCAGCGAGGGGAGAAGGGACCGCCCGGCTCCAGGCCGGCGTGAGGGTGGGATGAGAGTGCTGTCGGCACGAGGCGGTGCGGAGGGTGGCTGGGCTCGCCGCCAGCTCCGCTGCCCCGTGCCATGCGGTCAGAGCAGGGCAGCAGCACACAGCCCTCGCTGGCTGCCTGCAGCAAAGCAGGCAACAAACCCCAGGCGAGCTGGGAGCAGCAGCCAGGTTGTCCCCGCGCTGGGGAGGTGAACTGGTTTAAACCCTCAAGGTAAGTCACACACGGGACTTCAGCTCCCGCCAGTGCGCACTGTCAGGACACCAGCCAAAGTCCCACTTGCCCGCGGGAGGAAACGGTGCTGGAGGAGGGAGAGGGCTGGAAAAGCTCCTTCCACCCTCCTTGGGTACCGCTGCAACTAAAGCTCCTGCTCCCATCGCTCTGGGAGCCTGGGATGGGGTTGGGACACAGCACCGTGGCTGGGACTGGGGTCTGGGCGATGCAGAGTCCTGCTGCTGCCATCACGGGGTGGCCAGGCTGGCCACGTGCCCAGCATGGGCAGGCAGGGGCCGGGCACAGCGGGGGGCTCGCCCCCTGCACCCCCGTCCGCCGAGGTCCTGCAGCATCGCTCTCCGGCAGCGCTCCTGCCCTGTGTCCCGCGTCCCCCTCTCGACTTGTTGCTATTGTCATCTCTAATATCACGCAGAGATATGAAAGGCTGAAAGTTGCCTCTTTTCCTGCCAGGTTAAATCGTTCACCAGGAATGTCTATTACTCCCACAAGTCAACTTTCCCCTTTGCGGTATGTGTCCAGGGGTCAGGCCTGGCACTACATGAAAGTGAAGGGTATTCAATAACCTAGAGCCGTGGAAAGGCTTTAGTCCAACTCCAACCATGTTCAGGGTTTTATTGATGCAGCATGCCTTTCCCCATTTGTTTCCTATAAACAGCACATGGTAATATTTAGTAGGTTTCAAACAGAGCTTTTTGCATATTCTCCCTTGTCTACAATGAGCTACTCGGTAGTAGACAGTTTTAATTTACTTAATGCAATTTTTGCTTTTTGTTCTTCCAGAGGGTCTGGGCTGGTTTTGACCCAGTCGCCCCAGCAAATTACTGCACAACTCCGTAATTCCCGGGGGGCCGGCAGTGGGAGCCCGGGACCCACTCCCCGCAGGGCCGAGTGCATTCCCTTGCTTGCCGAAGGAGGGAAAAGGACCCGGCACAAGCTCGCCGTTGCAAAATAACCCCCTTTTAGCTGTGATGTCAGCAAGGACTCGGGGCCTCCCTCTCTCCGGACCCCCAGGGACAGAGTCCCCGGGGAAGCCGCTGCTCAGAGGTTGTTTTAGGAGCCGGGTGCGTCGGGGCTGTTTGGGGCCATTCTGGCTGGCGAGGCTTGGCTCTTGCCGCCGGCCAGGCAGGCGACACGTGATGCTCGCCAGCTCCAGCCAAAGAGAAAAGCCGCTTTACTGCAAAAGCTGCCGCTTCCCCGTCCTCAGGGCTGCCAGCGGCTGGGGTGCAGCTCCGGGTGCTCAGTGCCCGGGGCCGAGAGAGGCTGCAGGGTGCCCCCCCGGTGCAGGGGGGGTACCCACCGGCACGCCACAGGCTCCTGGGGAGCGTTTATACAAGCAAGGGAGGCGCGACTTCCCGCTCCTGGAGAGCCAGCAGTTGCCATTCCTCGCCCGCACGCGCCTGGCCCCAGCACCACGTGGCCCACAGCAGCCAGGGAGCAGCCCCTGCACCGAGCTGGCACGGGGGGCACAGATGCCTCCCGAGGTGATTTTTTGCCGCTACGAATGACCCAAATAGCGTGTCTTAGCTCTCTCTGCAGCAGACTGCCTTGGGCTGGCGGTAGAGAGTCCCTGCTAATGTACACGCGGGGAATGTATTCACGGGGCAGAAGAAGGCCAGTCCTCAAACAAGCAAACACTGTCTGGTTTCCCAGCGCTGCCCATCAGCCCCCGAGTCCCACCCCCGGCCACAATCCCTCCGTGCGCTGAATACTGGGCAGGTTTCCTTCAGGCAGCAGCCTTCACATGCGCCGGCAGCCAGACATTCTTGGTGCCGCGCTGCCGTCACCCTGCCAGCCCTGCTCAGCCGCTGCTCCACACCAGCACCCGCTGCACCCAAAAAAAAAAGCAAGAGGAAACCAAAGACTTGACACCGGGATTCTTTTAATGCAATTGCTTTTAAAATGCAGCCTTAAAATGACTTGTAATGGTCAACGATGAGAAACGACAGATCTCTTTCACCTCTGCAACATGACCGTGCAGCACCTCTGCCTCCAAAACCCACCACCCACGGCTGTGCCTCAGTGTCGTTCTCCGGCTGCTTTTACAGCGACTCACTGCCACTTCGCAGGACACACATCACACGGGCCATCCAAACCTTCCCACCAAAGGGACTCATTCGGACAAAAAAAGGGAAAGGGAGAGCTGTCCAGATGAACAACGTTCACCCAGGGAACCTAAACGAACAGCAGCACAAGTGGCAGCTTTCTCTCTCACCTTACACTCAGGCATAAACCTACAAAGGTATTTGAGCTGCCAGCTCCTCTGGAAATGAGTAAGAGCTACGACTTTAAGCTCCTAATTCTCTCTGTGGATCTGTGCCTTCATGCTATGTAAAGTGATTTGAGAACTGAACGTCTGACTGCATTTTCTGGCTGAAACAGAGGAAGTTGATTTTCCATTATCTTGCTTTTTGAGATATAACACTACTTTGTGTATTTATTTTACAGAACAGCAGGTGCTACAGACTGCTGAAGCTTGCCAATTTAAGTGACACGGGAAATTCTGTTGTAGCCTAAACATCTGTGAGAATATACCCAGCACCACCTCCACACTGCGCAGTGTTTATACACCGTAACGGGAGAACAGACTCCACTTGCTGAAATGCATTTAACACCTCCCAGTCGTTAGTCTGAGTTTTCTTTTTCGTTCCGTGGACTTGCCATGTGGCCCCTGGGCTGTACACACTGTAGAACACTGATGGCATTTTAGCCACTCTTCCCTCTTCTTCACTTAAAGTATTCACTGCTGCTCCGTTGCAATTTAATGGTCCTCCCCTTCCAAGAGGGGAGTCATGAGGCTGCTGGGGAAGAGAAACCACAGAAAGGCCCAGGCCACAGGGACCTCCCGAATCTGCTGGTGATGCGTGATGCCACTGCTCTCTGACAAAAGGAGCCTCCCTGACCGGTGCCAGCACTCAACCGGCTCTTCCAAATCCCTCCTTTCTATCAAGCTTGCATTTTACTAGTAACTTCAGAATCAAATGCAGGAAACCAGTTTGGCCTACAGAAATACTATGTACTTACATCCGAATGAATTTTAAACACCTCTTTTTAAGGACAGCATTTAACAATAAATCAGTGGGCTCTCATAGCTTGGTCTCCAGTTCTGGTAATAAAGCACAGATTCAAATTTCAACAGACTGGAGCTCTTCTAGAGTTTGAGCAGTAGTTCTCGCACAACGAAATGTCACAATTAGAAACTGAGCGTAGAAAGAGTCCCCAGGGGAATACGAAAAAGCCATCACCTTATGAAAAATCTTCAGAATGAACCTGTGAGATAAACAGCAACCAGACAATCGTCTTCTACGAAGATGGAAGTAACAGTAGAAGAATATAATAACATCTTAAATAGTCAGTGAGTCAGTCTGAATGTACAGGGGCACTAGATCCCTACAGATCTGTGACGAAAGCTAATGGCCAAAACCAGCTGGTCCCCTCCAGTCCCTAAGGGAGACTGGCTTGCGACTCACTCTTCACCAGCTGGAAGATTGTCTTCAATCCGCCTGATGAACTTCATTCTTATTTCTGTGACGCTGTCACCCTTCAGTGTGTCCTGGACAAATTTTACATCTACGGCCATCTGAACCTAGGTGATGGAAGAGAAAAAGAAGAGCTGTTATCTCCCTTAAAATAGCAGCTTCTCTAGGAACTGTCTGATCATGAAGCACCAGCTTAAGGACTCTGAGGGCGTGACATGCAACGCCAAGCTCTAGGGAAGCACCCGTTATTTTTCAAGATCACATCCTCCTTGCACATTGTGGCCTACATGGTGGACAGCGGGCACCTTACCTCAGCAAACGTCCCTCCTACAGTGTAACCGGGACTCCCTGCAGAGATCAGAGCCCAATTAACCCTACCACTCAGGGCTACACGTCCTGCTGCTCCACGTATGTTCCTCAAAAATTTCAGCTAAGCAAGATAATCAAGCCTAAATACAGATTCCTAAATTTAAGACACAGCTGTTCTCTTGTTCCAGCCAATTCCCAGCTAGGGCTCATAGCAGTTACAAAGTGGGGATTTTGAAGCTTCATAAAAATTCAAGGAGACACTAGCGCTTGTACTTGGGTCATAAGATGAAAGGACTTGGTCAGTACCTCTGGGGCTCACAGCTGCCATACACAATGTAGCCCTGCTCTTCTCCTGGGAATGAATTTCAAGTCCAAAGCAAACACAGAAGTCACAAACACAGACTAGACACTAAAGTATCTGTTGAATCCTTGGCTGTTCATATACCTATCTCACTGGAAGAGAGACGTTGGCTCACCATTTCCAGGGCACCTCGCAGCACCCCACACAACAGGTTGGAATAGATGAGAGATGAGTGGTTGTCAGGGAGCTCAACGAAGTCCACCAAAGGGTTATTTTCCAAGATCAGGGAGAACTCATCGCCTCCAGGACTCCAGTTGGTGATGCTCGGAGTGATGCCCAGGTACATTTTAAATGCTATCTGTTATGTCAGAGTATGAACAAGAACGTATCCCATGAAGCAACAGCACAGCTTTGATCTTTGCCAAATTACTAAAGGGTTTTGAAAACACCGCGCCTTTCTCCCAATTCCCACCAGTCAGTGGTAGTCAGGGATCTAATTCTCTCTTCTTCCTCCCCAAAATCTCAGTCAAACTCTCAGAACAGTCCTGTGAGTAGCAAATTCTCTATCCTCACATGCAAAACCATGACAAAACCTGACAAAGCTGTGCTTTGACAATTACCTTTGCAATAACATCTGCAGTTTCACGGAAATCATGGCATCTTCCGACATTGGACCGGGCCAGAAAGTCTTCTATTAGCCGAACACCTATGTTGTAACCCCTGTGAATGCACCAAAGAGCAACAGCTACAGAGTGGGAAGAGCGTAGCTTTAGAAAGACAGCCAACGTTTATAAAAGAAGATAGTGGAGGAAAAAAAATTAAATCTGAGAAATATTGGTATTAAATAAAATTCAGTCTGCCAGGCTTTTATTCTTAGTGCAGCACACAGACGTGCCATGCTGTGAACCCGAGCTCCTACAAGGCTCCACTGCAGCAGATCCACTTACATTTTGTCAAGCTGCTTATTGACGTCCTCGTCATTCTCGTAGTCCTTGCACAGCTGGGTGACCAGAGCGCCGTACGTCAGCGTGAAGAGCTCCGAGTTCTAGACAGAGGCAAAAGGGATTTAGCACAAGCCAAAGAGAAAACCAACGGAGCGCTGCTGCATCTGTGTCCCACGCTGCTTCCATTGGCCCGGAAAGGGGGAACAGAAACCTGCTGTCTCAAAGGAATTTGCTGCTTAATAAGGAGAGATCCCAGTTCATATTTTGGCAAGGCAACTTCAGTCTCCTTGGAAAGAGAAATCCTCTTTGACTAGGAATGACTGAGCACTTTTTTTCTCTCCCTTTCTGCACACACACAGCGCTTCCCATCAACGTGTCCCGAATCTGACCTGAGGAGGCAAGCCAGGAGGCTGCTCGCACTCTTCTGCAGCCATTCTTAGCAACTCTCGCCAGCTGCCAATTAGCACCTCCCTCTGCTTTAGCGAGCGCCTCCCCAGATAACTGGAATGACACCTCCAGGTCATTTCGTGTGCTACTGGCCACCTCCTGGATGGCTAAACGTGCAGTTGCCAGGGTCCTGAATTTATTTCAACCACTGACCCAGAGGTGAAAACTGGCTCAAACTGCCGTTTGTTATCTGTGTTTCATGAACGGGCGACACTCGTTAGGCTCCATTTCTGGTCCTTTCAACAGGACAAAAAATGCTCATTCATTCACAGATCTATTACATTCTGCTACCAAGAAAAAAAATACTCATCTGGTCCCTAGAAAGTTATCTAGGCGCACAATTTGCTTCATACATTAAAATCAACTCCTCAGACCCAGAAGAGGGACAGCAAGGACAATTTCAGGTCAGCTCAGCAGATCTGTGTTGTGCACATCCGCTTTCTGTGCCCGGCTAGGATCAAAGTTACTTGGGCTTTCTTTGCACAGTTGCCAGATTTGCAGAAAACACCAAGGGAGGAGGTCTCCTCTCCCAGCCACCACCGTCACCGATCCTCAACCAGAAGCAATTATATCAAAGTGCATTTTCTTGGGAGCCATTAAGCCGGACCAGTGATTATACGGTCATTAAAGGCTGCAAAACAAAAAGCTACAATAGGCTTTAGCTTTTCACAGAACCTGAAGAAAGTGGTTTTAGGAACAAATAAACCATCATAATTTATTTCTGCTTTCAGTTTTAGCATTCAGAAACATCACAGAGAGTCTAATCTCAGATTAAAAGCCTATCACCTACCATGAGATGCATAGATGCAGAAGGTGAAATGAATGGCAAATACCAATACTACAGAATGAAAGCAGCAGGCAGGCAGAAAGGAAGGGAAAAGAGACAACATCAGAGTTAAGTGACAACACTGATCGCACTTCATTCTGAACAAGTTCACACAAAGCCAAGACAAACACAAGGAGGAATCACTCCCAACGGCAACATTCAACAAATAGAAATTGGATTTGTTAGAAGACAGAGGAAATTCCACCTTGTCATTGTAAATCAGGAGGTCAACAGCCATTAGCTACCAAAAGGCTTTAAGGATGTGAAAAGAACCAGCCAGGCTCCTTGGTACTTTTGCCCAATTTTACATTCTTTGGGTTTTTTAGTTACAATTCTGCTTTCACCTTGGAAAGATATCGTGCAAGTTCGTATCACTCAAGAGCGAAGACAAGGCGGAAGTCTCAACTGGCAGAGTCAGACATTTGGCAGAGAATTTAACAAACATGCAAAAAAGGTTATGCTGTTTTTAAGGATTTCAGTAATTTTAGTAAAGACAGGGCTTGGCAGCTGGAGAGAATAGGGGGTGAATGGATGGAGGAAATCCAGCTGTTACCAGTCCAAGATGCTGCAATTTACTGTGTCAAGCCATGAAGCCGTCACCTACTGTTATAGCCCCAAAGTGTGCAAACCCAGTGCTGGTCATAGTTACCACCTGCAACGCTGCTATTCAGGTAACTTTAAAGTGTTATATCAAGGCAAACTTCTAAATTCATATTTGTAAATAAACTCTTCATTTTCAGTCCATCTAATGGAATTAAAGTGCCTAATACTTTTTCAATTATTTATATTTTTTCGTATTGCAGACTACTGTATAGTCTCAACACTACATAACTGTTTTGTGGTTACAAAAATGTCAGAACCCTAATGAAGTAACACCAATTCCTTGAATAAAAATCATTGTATTTAAGGAGTTGAATCCCTAGAAGAGAACCCCTCGTGGTGCGGAGGGGGCAGGCGCGGGCAGCTGCCTGGCCTCTGCTGAGCCTGAACCAGCCCGTCAACATGGCCAAAGAGGGAGAAAAAACAGGTTTTATTTTTATTACTTGCTTTCAAATACTGACATTGCATCAAAAATGAATTAATTCGATCTGGTTTGACCCAGAATTGGACCTCAGCTCTGTAGATTTGTTCTCCATCTCCTTCGCCCCTCGGTCCAGCTGGACTGATAACACGGAATCGGGTTAGAGAGAAGAAAAGAGAGACGCGAGAAAAGCGCTTGCGTTCTGCCTGTAAAGCTCCCACAACCAGAAGCGTCCCGTTCCTCCCTCATCTCTGATCCCCACACACGGCATCGGCTGTCTGGCCCCGCAGCACCGGGCACTCCCTGCCCGGCGGTGGGAGCTCCCGTTAGGAACCGCTGCGGGTACCGGAGACGTTAGGCCGAGCCCGTTCAAGGGCTGTGGCGGGCTCCGAAGCTCCCGCGGTGCGGGTCGCGCAGCGCCCTCCGCTCCGCACCGCTGGCGAGCGCCTCGGGGGCGGGCGGTGCTGGCGGAGGAAGGGGGCAGCCGGGGCCCGCCCTGCAGCCGCCCGCCCGCCCGCAGGTGGCGGCCTGGAGAGGGGCGGGCGGTGCTGGCGGAGGGGCCGGGCCCGCCGAGCCCACCCCGCCAACCGAGGTGGGCAGCGCGGCCCAGCGGCGGGCGCGCAGAGCCGGGTCCTGCCGCGGGCCGCGACCTGACGGCCGGGCCGGGCCGGGCCTCCGCCTCCTCCGGCACCCCCCGCCCCGGGCCCGCGCCCTGCGATCGCCGCCGGCGGGGCGCCCCGCGGCCGACCCGCCCCGGGCCCGCCAGGCCTGCCCCCCGCGGGCGGGCGCCGCAGGGTCCCGCCGGGGCCCGCCCGGCCCCGCAGGCGCCGCGGCCCCGCCGTTACCATTTTCTTGCTCTCGGTGCCGCGGCCGGCCTGGCGCGACATCCTGCCCGGCCCGCTGCGTCCCCGGCCCGGCCGCCTCCCGCACCGCACCGCACCGCGCCGCGCCGCGGGGCACGACGGGACTCGCAGTCCCCGCCGCGCCGCCGGCCCGGCCACGCCCGCGCCGCCGAACTACGCTCCCCAGAGTGCAACGCGGCCGCCCTCTGCGCATGCGCGCTGTCATGGCGGTGGAGGCGGAGCTACCCGTCCCGACGTGCCCTGCTCCACGTGACGGAGAGGCGCCTACAAATGCCGGCGTGCGGGGAGGGTCACCTGACCGCCGCTCCCGGCGGGCGCGGGGGTGGGTGCGCGCCGCCAGGGGGCGCCTCCGCCCGCCGGGCCGGTCCCTGCGCCGCCCCCGGGCCCCCCGCCGCCCCCGGGCCCCGTGAGCGTTTCCCCCGGCCCTCGCTCCCCTGCGTGTCTGCCGGGAGCGGGTGACCCCTGCCCGGCCGGGGGTGGGCGGTGACTGCTCCCTGCGGCCGGTCCCAGGTGAATGGCGGTGCGGGGTTTTGCTGGATGAATAACTCCTCGCAAAGGGCCGTCGTCAAAGCAAGGGCCTGTCCGGGGGAAAGGCTCCCTTCCCCGGCGGCCGGTCCTGCTTTCGCTGTCGTCCTGCGCTGCCCCCTCCCTGCCCGGCCCCGGTGTCTTGGCGGAAACTGGTTGCTGGGGCGAGGGCAGCCGGCGGCGCCCGGGGCGGACGGAGCGAGCCCTGGGCTGGCGGGGCAGGGCAGCTCGGAGCCTCGGGCTGCAGCTCGGTGCGGGGTTTCCACCCCTCACGCGTGAGAAACAAATACGGCAGAGGAAAGGGTGTCGCAGAACTCAGCCTGGCTTGGGGCTCCGTGCAGCTGCAGCAAATATTCACTGGAACAGCCGCGCTCCCCCTGACCCTCCCCAGCCAGTGCAGCCGCCCAAGCACCGGCCTCTGCTCCCAGATGGATGCTGCCTGGCGGTTATTTATTTATTTGGGTATGTCTCTGTTCTAGACATGTCGCTGAGCTAGTGCTGATTTGCGCTGACCCGTGCTCAAGTGCGGCTTGAGCCGGGGTGGTGTGATGGAGGCTGCCTGCCGGGTGGGAGGATGTGCTCTGGGCGCAGAGGGAGCTGTTAGTGGGACCCCCCCACGGCTGCTCAGGAATCCAGCAGCTGGGTGATCGCTCGCTGTCACTGCCGAGCAGCAGTGCTGGGAGCGCGGGGGCCGGCCAGGCTCTCGCCGGCTGCGGCTGACCTGCTGGCATTGCCTTACATGGCTACATCCCCAGCACGGCGCAGCCTGTGCTCACTTGGCTGCTGGCAGGCTCGAGCCCCTAGGCCTGATACCAGCTCTTGGCATGGTCGATCCGGGCTGGGGAACTGCCAGTGTCGCCTCCATCCCTGGCAGGAGCGGGACACGGTGCCAGCGAGGTGGTGAGATGTCTGCGCTCCCCCATCTCCCAGCCCTAAACTGCAGGGGAGCAGCCTGCAAGCACCGGCTCCCCTCCTGCTCCCGGTCCCATCCCCAACGGCGGGCAAATGGACGTTTCATGCTCTCCTCTCACGCCCTGTGCATCTCCCAGTTGGAGAGCTACACCCAGGGGAGGGCAAAGGCGGGGGCAGCGGAGACCCCATGGCACACACGGCCGCGTTGCTGGAGGTAGGCACGCCCGCCCTGAGCCGGATGGCCACCAAGCTCACCCACGTGGAGACACAGGTCTCCATGGGCTGGGGCTGCCCAGTGCCAAGCCAAACCCCGGCTGTCACCGTGCCATTTGTCTTGTGGGAGCGGCCGTGTGCCCGGGGGCTGCCCGAGCCGCACGTGCTGCTCCGGGTCACGCAGCGCTAGCCCCGCTGGGACACGTGCCAGGTCCAGCCGCAGCCCTGCCGGCGTGCTCACACCGGAGCCACCGCCCAGCCCCGCGCTGTGTCCCCAGGCTGCACGTGTGGCACTGGGGCAGCGCAGCCGGGAGGACCAGCAGCCTCGGCCCCCGGGCACCAAGAGTGTGACCACAGCCACTGTGGCTACTCCTGTGCGTGGGTGCCCACTGGAGGTACCGTGTCCCCAGTCACTGCATGGGTCCCTGGCAGTGTCCCGCTGTGCTGAGCTGGCCGGGCACTGGGGACCACACAGGGGACGTGTGCTGGCATCACGCTCCGTGGCTCTCGTTAAAGCACAGCAGGCTAACAAAGGCCCTCCCCCTCGTTGCCCCGCGTCCCAGGTCTGGGACAGGAGCAGCGGTGGGGCAGCTTCTGCTCCCCGGGGCCGTGCCCTGCTTCACTGCCGGCCGCGCCGGAGCCGCGGGCAGCCCCGCAGCAGCCGGGGGGACCCCGGGAGCCGGTCTGGCGGCGCCGGGCGGTTCTGCCGGTTCCCGCTCGGGGGGGTGGGAACGGAAACGCCGCGAACTGCCACCGCGGCGGAGCCAGGGGACGGGAGCGGTGGCCTGGCTGCACGTTGCATGGTGCTCCGGTGCCGCCGGCCGGGAGCGGCCGCCCCCCAAACACAGACCCCGATGCACGGGCCCCCGTGCCGGGTCTCGTTGCTCGTTTGGGGGGCGGCGGCTGGGGCTGCTCCGGCGCCGCCGCTTTCTGATGCCTTACCGGGCCGGGGCCTGGCAGCGCCCCGGGACCCCCAGTCCTGCCCCGCTCCGCCCCGTCCGGCGGGCGCAGGGCCGGGCTGCAGCGCGCCCCGCCCCGCCGCGCCCATCGCCCGTGGCCTCGGAGCGCCCGGACGGGACGGGCTGACCCCGGGAACCGAGCCGTGCCATGCCGCGCCGAGCCGCCCCCCCGCCCGGCCGGCGGAGCGCGGCGGCCCCGGGAGCGGCCCTGGCGGGGCTCCGGGCCGCCGCCGTGCTGCTGTGCGCCGCGCTGTGCGCCGGGCCGGGGCGGGCGCAGCCCTTCCCCTTCCCGTTCCAGGACCCGGCGCTGCCCTGGCACCGCCGCCTCGACGACCTGCTGGGCCGGCTGAGCCCCGCCGAGCTGGTGCTGCAGGTGAGGGCGCGGCGGGGGGCGGCGGGGGCGGCCCCGGGACCCCCCCGCTCAGCGCCGCCGGCCCGCAGGTGGCGAGGGGGGGCGCGATGGGGAACGGCCCCGCGCCCCCCGTCCCGCGGCTGGGCATCGCGCCCTACAACTGGAACACGGAGTGTCTGCGGGGCGACGCGGAGGCGCCCGGCTGGGCCACGGCTTTCCCCCAGGCGCTGGGGCTCGCCGCCGCCTTCAGGTACCGGCACCGGGGGCGGGGCGCCCGGGGATGCACCTGGGGCTGCACTCGGGGATGCGGGACGTGGCCCCGCGAGACGCGCCCCCCGACACCCCCGCGCTCTCCCCGCAGCCCTGAGCTCATCTACCGGGTGGCCAACGCCACCGCCACCGAGGTGAGAGCCAAGCACAACGACTTCGTCGCCGCCGGCCGCTACAGTGACCACACGGGGCTCAGCTGCTTCAGCCCCGTCCTGAACATCATGAGGCACCCGCTGTGGGGCAGGAACCAGGTGCCAGCACGGGGTGTGGGGCTGGCTTCGGGACGGCATCAGGCCACGCAGGACCGTGGCTGACCGGCCGGAGGGTGGCAGCAGTTCCCTGGGGCGCTGGCTGCGGGGGTGTGGGGTGGGGGGTCCTGGCGGTGACCCGCCTGTGCCTCGGCCAGGAGACCTACGGGGAGGACCCGTTCCTGAGCGGGGAGCTGGCCCGCAGCTTCGTGCAGGGGCTGCAGGGCCAGCACCCCCGCTACATCAAGGCCAGCGCCGGCTGCAAGCACTTCAGTGTGCACGGGGGCCCCGAGAACATCCCCGTCTCCAGGCTCAGCTTCGACGCCAAGGTGAGTGCGGCGGGGCCGCGGGACAGCGCACGCCCCCCTGGGCACTGACCCCTCTCTGCTGCGGTGCTTGCAGGTGCTGGAGCGGGACTGGCGCACCACCTTCCTGCCCCAGTTCCAGGCGTGCGTGCGTGCTGGCTCCTACAGCTTCATGTGCAGCTACAACAGGTACCGAGCGCAGTGGGGGCTGCGTGGACTGGGCTGCCCGCGGGGTGGCCAGTGCCCGGCTGTCCGGGCTGCCCCATCCCCTCTCCGACAGGATCAACGGTGTTCCTGCCTGTGCCAACAAGAAGCTGCTGACGGACATCCTGCGTGGTGAGTGGGGGTTCGAGGGCTACGTCGTGAGTGACGAGGGAGCCCTGGAGCTCATCATGCTGGGGCACCACTACACGAGCACCTTCCTGGAGACGGCAGTTGGTGAGCTCACGGGACGGGCATGGGGTCCCTGGGCATCACGCAGTCATGACGGGCAGTTTCCCTTCTCACTGGCATGGCAGCCTCCATGAACGCTGGCTGCAACCTGGAGCTCTCCTACGGCATGAGGAACAACGTCTTCATGCACATCCCCCAGGCTCTGGCCATGGGCAACATCACGCTGCAGGTGAGCCAGGGGCAGCGGGGCTGGGGGGGCGGGCAGGGAGCCAGGGCTGCCCCCACCAAGCACAGCCGACGTTTTGGTGTTGGGGTCTTTGCAGATGCTGCGCGACCGGGTCCGGCCCCTCTTCTACACACGGATGCGTCTGGGGGAGTTCGACCCCCCGGCCATGAACCCCTACAACACCCTGGACCTGAGCACCGTGCAGAGCCCTGAGCACCGTAACCTCTCGCTGGAAGCTGCTGTCAAGAGCTTCGTGCTGCTGAAGAACGTGCGGGGGACGCTGCCCCTCCGGGCCCGGGACCTGCCTGGCAAGCGCCTCGCGGTGAGCACGACGGGGACACAGTGACCCAGGGGCAGCTGGCTCCGTACCCCGGGCACGCAGGTGTCCCCTCCTTTGGAGAGCCGCAGGCTGCCTGGCACAGGGCTGCCGGTGCCCACCCTCACCCCTCTGCCCTCCGCAGGTGGTGGGTCCCTTCGCCGACAACCCCCGGGTGCTGTTCGGGGACTACGCGCCGGTGCCAGAGCCGCAGTACATCTACACTCCCCGGTGAGACAGTGCGGTACTGCCGTCCTTCCCCTGGTCCTGGGCACTGCCTGGGGCTGCTGCTGGAGCTGCTCGACCCTTTGCTGGGGCGAGGGCAAGAGGGGGTGTCCCCAAGGTGCCCTGACCCTGGGCACAGCAGGCCTCATGCCCTTTGCTCTTCCCCGGTGCAGGAGAGGGCTGGAGACGCTGCCGGCCAACATCAGCTTCGCACCAGGCTGCCACGAGCCGCAGTGCCAGCAGTACTCGCGGGCAGAGGTGGTGGGTGCGGCAGGGGCAGCCGACGTGGTGGTGGTCTGCCTGGGGACAGGTAGGTGGGAGCAGGGAGGGCACTGGGCGGGCACGGCCTGGGGAGGGGGAGCGCCCCAGAGGGGGGTGGCTCCGTGAGAGAAACAGGTCCCCATCGGCCCCCCGGGGCAGTCAGTGCCCCTCTGCCCCGTCTGTCCACAGTGCCCCGGGCAGAGTGTAAGGGGCTGTCCCTTGGCTGTCCCCACACAGGGACGGATGTGGAAACAGAGGCGAAGGACCGGAGGGACCTGTCCCTGCCAGGCCACCAGCTGGAGCTGCTGCAGGACGCCGTGCAAGCGGGTAGGGGCTCTGCGGGGCTTGGCTCCCGACCGGGGCAGACGCCGGCACCTGGGGGCTGGTTGGGGGCCTGGGGGTCGGGGCCAGCCCAGAGAGGGTGGTGATGGGCTGGGGCGCAGGGAGGGGAACCACAACCCTCCCAGGCATTCCCCATCCCCGGGGCACCCCAGGGCTGTCCAAGCAGTGCTGGCGCAAGGCTCTTGGCAACTGTTTCCCTGCAGCCGCCGGGCACCCCGTCATCCTGCTGCTGTTCAACGCGGGGCCCCTGGACGTGAGCTGGGCGCAGGCACACGAGGGTGTGGGGGCCATCCTGGCATGCTTCTTCCCCGCCCAGGCCACTGGCCTTGCCATCGCCAAGGTTCTGCTGGGTGAGGTGGGGGCCAACCCGGCCGGCAGGCTGCCGGCCACGTGGCCCGCGGGCATGCACCAGGTAAGGCCAGGGTAGCCATCAGCACCTGTAGCCCTTCCCTGCCTCGGTGGCCAGGGAGCCATGGGACGCGGGGCTGATGCTTGACCATGCCCGCCCAGCCCTGCCCCCCTCCACCGGCCCTGCATCCCGCAGGTGCCACCGATGGAGAACTACACCATGGAGGGGCGGACATACCGGTACTACGGGCAGGAGGCCCCGCTCTACCCCTTCGGGTACGGGCTGTCCTACACCACCTTCCAGTACCGAGACCTGGTGCTGAGCCCCCCAGTGCTGCCCGTCTGTGCCAACCTCTCCGTGTCTGTGGTGCTGGAGAACACGGGGCAGCGGGACGGCGAGGAGGTGAGCACGGCTGCTCCACACTGATGCAGCCATAGGGGGTATGGATGTGGCTGGGGTCCCCCCTGCCAGGGGGGCAGTTGGGGGGTCCTGTTGGCGCTGACTCCCGTCCCTGCGGGCAGGTGGTGCAGCTGTACCTGCGGTGGGAGCAGTCATCCGTGCCGGTGCCCCGCTGGCAGTTGGTGGCTTTCCGCCGCGTGGCCGTGCCGGCTGGCCGGGAGACCAAGCTGTCCTTCCAGGTGGCAGCCGAGCAGCGTGCCGTCTGGGCACAGGACTGGCGCCTCGAGCCTGGCACCTTCACCCTCTTTGCCGGTGGGCAGCAGCCAGGCCAGCAGACGCGGGCACCCTCGGAGGTGCTGAGTGCGCGTTTCACCGTCACCGGCGCAGCCCAGCCCCTGCGCGGGTGCTAGAGGTGGGGGCAGCCACAGGGCCGGCAGTCCGGGGCGCTGGTGGAGGGAAGGGGCGCGCGGTGTCCTATGTGCTGTGGGGAGCGCGGTTGTCTGCCTTGCAATAAAGTGCCGGGTGCTGCTCCGCGGCGGCTGTGTGGGGCCTCCCCTCCCGTCCCCCTGGCACAGGGCTGCGGCAGGACGGCAGTGCCCCTGCCCTGCCTGGGGTTTTCACCCTCCTCCCTGTTCCCGTCCCACCCCGGGGCGCCGCTGCAGCCCCACACCCTGCCCGTGCCCCACGCCGGCCGAGGGGCAGCAGCCGCCCAGACCCACGTGTGCCCCGGCCGGCGCACGCCTGCGCCTCCCGCTCTATTTATAGCTGCTGGGGCCGCTCCAGCGCATTCCCCGTGCCGAGGGGGCGGGGGACCGGCAGCGCTGCCTTCATCCCCAGCCTGGGGGGCTCGGGAGGGCAGGGGCTGGCCCCGCTCCTGCCCAGGCAGGGTCTGTCCCCAGGAGGGTGGCAGCCGTGCAGCCAGCCAGCAGGGCCAGCACGGCGAGGAGCGGGCAGGATGCTGGCAGCGTGGTGGGGGCAGAGATGCAGCAGTGGGGGCAGCCAAGCCCTGCACTGGCCAGAGGGCCGGATCCAGCCCTACAGCAGCTCGGGTGCTCTGGGGCACGGACGGGACGCGGGTCCAGCAGCGATGCTGGTGGGGAGCGCGGGTAGCCGGAGCCGGGCAGGAGCTCCTCGGGACAGCGTTGGAGGGCCGGGATCTCCTTCGGCCCCAGGGCCAGAGGCCAAGGTGGGGCTGGCGGGGAGCGCGTGGGGCTGCCCAGGCCTGACACCATTACATCAGGGCACTAATTACAGATGCGGCCTGGGATAATTACAGAGCGGGCAAGGGCTGCAGCAGGGCAGGGCAGGGCTCAGCCCATCGCTGGCCCATTCGTCACCTGCACCCACAGGGGATTGTCTTGCAGCAGCGGGGCTTTGCGGCCGGCTGCGATGCCGGCCCCGTGGCAAGATGCTCGGGGGCTGGTGGCTGCCCCGGCACACTGCCGGTGACGGGCTGGTACCGCACCCGTGCGCTCCGGGGCCGGATGCAGGGACAGACACTTGCCCCTGGGTTCCTGCTGGGTCACTGCCCCATAGCTAGTGGGGGGCAGCTGGAGCATTTTGTGGACAGGGGTTCAGATCAGCCCTCGTGGCCACAATACCACTGCCCTGCGTGAGCCCCAAAACCGTCCCATGCAGAGCAGCAGGGTGGGAGCAGCCTGGGGTGGGGGCAAAGTCCTGGGGCCAGAGGAGGGAGGTGTGGGGCAGAAGGGTAGGGAGCGGTGTGGGAGCGGGTGGGATGGGGTGTCCCGTGCGGTACTTTGCCCAGAGATGCCGGCGGGGTTTGTTTGCTGTCCTCATCCCTGTTTGCACCCAGCCTCCCGCAGCGTCAGCTTGCGCTGGCAAGGCAGTAGCTGAGCCGCGGCTGTAAGTGTCCTTTGATTTTGGGGTGCTCGGCACCCCGTTGGCTCCCTGCAGGCAGCGTCAGGGTGAGGTGCTGGGCATGCTGCAGGAGCTAGAGCCATGGCCGGGCCCCAGCCCACTGGGTGCAGCCCCCTTCCCAGGCCGGCCCGAGGGAGCCGCGGCAGCATTGCACCCCACGCCGAGGGGCTGAGAGCACGGGGAGCTCTGGGGCATGCAGCTGCTGGGGCCAGGCATGCTCGTCATGAGCTCATCGGATTTTCCATCAGCGCAGAGCGAGCGGCTGTTTCCAGCACCGTGGGAACGGGGGGGCTAGACGCATGAACCCCGACGCAGCGGGGCTGTGCCTGCAGCGGAGTGATCGATCAATGCTCTGCTTGTTGTATAAGCCCATCGACTCGGGCTGGCATGGCAGCCAGGAGCCCTCTGCATCGCTGCCTGTGCTGGGAGCGCCAGCGGAGTACAGCCGCGGGCTCTGTACACTCACGGTTGCCCCTTCCTCACCGTGCCCCCTGCTCCAGGTTGGCCTTGTGGTGGGGAGAAGGACCTCGAGCATGGCTGGACCCGGTTCCAGGCTGTCCTGGAGCCCCAGGATGCTTGTCCGCTCTGGGTGATGCTGTGCTGGACTCCCTGCCCGCCCTCCTGGGATCCACAGGGCTGCGGTCCCGCCAGGTAAAGGGGCTTTGGAAGCTGCCCGCTGGCACCCTCGGAGCAGGTCATGGGCTGGCCCCGGCCCTGCTCTCCAGGGTCCCCTGTATGCCATGGAAATAAGGGGCCATGGGGCTGCCGCAGCCCCCTCGGCGGCTCGGCCATGCAGGCATGTGAGTGGGGCTGTTCCCCTTCCCTGTCCCAGGGTGTCACCTGTGTTTGTGGGTTCACTGGGACACGCTCCTGCGCTCCGTGCACTCCTGTCCCCTGCCATTGCCCCGGGGCTGCACAGCTCCCAGAGCTGTGGCTCGGCCGTGCAGCATTCCCCGGCGGGGAGTCAGCCGGCAGGTGAGGCTGCTGGGAGTTTCGGGGAAGCCTCTGCTCTGGCTGAGCCGGGCGAGCAGCCGGTGGCTGGCGTGGCCAGGGGCCACGGGAAGGCGACGGCTCGGCCGCAGCGTGGGGCTCGGGGGTATTCGGGATGGTTTGGGGTGTACGGCCACCCCTGCAGCGGCATAGAGCGGGGCCGTCCCGTCTGCCGAGGAGCCCTCCTGCCCGCTCCCCATCCCCTGAGTCAGAGAAACGCGCTTCCGGAGGAGAGGGCTGGGATTTTGGGAAACCTGTTTGCCTGGTAGGGGAGGGAGGATGGGTGGCAGGGGATCTTCCGGCCTCACGGTGACATCATCCCAAAACCAGGCATCTCTGATGGGCGCTGCCTGCAGAAAACTGAATCTGTTCATCAACACGTCCCCGTGAACCCAGAGACGGGCACTTTGCGGGATGCCTGGACTGGGCCGGCCACGTGGTGAATGGGGACGTGTCCCTGGCTCCTGCTGCCCCTGCAAAGCCCTAAGCGATGTTTTCCCCCCCCGCTGCTGCTGCTGCCTGCATGTCCCCTGCCTTGGATGTGCTGCTGCAGCAGGCAGGCACCCGTGCCCGGGGTGCGTTTGCTTTGGGACGCTGCGTGGGGCAGGGACCGAGGCTGCGCTCCTGGCTTCTTGCAAGGCCAAAAGGAGTTTCATCCCCGAGCGGGGCTGAGCCGAGGCCTCTGCTCCGGCCCGGGGAGCGGGGGAGGCCTGTCGTTATCTGCCTGTTATGGAGGCAGAGTGGGATGTGTGGCGGCAAAGCCCTCGCCCCCGGGAGTGGGGGGCGGCTGCTGGCAGTGACTAAGGCTCACGTGCGACGGGTGGGTGGTGGGGGAAGCAGCTGCGAGGCCTCGCGAGCAGCCGAGGTGGGGCTTCGGGACGGGAAATCAATGTCTCTTTGGGGTGCCTGGAAACCGGACAGCTGATCCGAGCCGTGCTGGCCGTGGCTCCGGCCGCAGGGGGGTCAGGGGGTGTCTGCTGCAGGGGCAGCGCTTTGCAGGTGACTGGAGCATCTAAATGTGGGGAGTGGGAAGGGTGGGTGCAAGCCCCAAAATCTGGGAGAGGAGGGGCTGGAGATGGACGAGTGCCCAAGCAAGGCTGGGGGACACTGGGCACGGCAGGGACAGGCAGCAGGGCAGGCCTGAGGCCGGGGTGACGGGCGTGGGGTCCCAGCCCTGGCTGGGGGAGGGCGACCAAGACCCCGGGGGTGGGAGCCCTGCGGGGCCGCGTTTGGGGCAGGGGCGAGGCGAGCCCAGGCAGAGCATCCCCTGCCTGCCCGCTCCCCCCAGCCCAGGGCCGCGGGGCCGGGCGGGATGCGCGGCCGGGGCCGGGGCGGGGAGCGCCGTGCGTCCTCCCCCGCCGGGCCGGGGGGAGCGGGGCGGCGCGGCTCGGCGCGGCGCGGCTCGGCACGGCTCGGCCAGCCCTCTGCGCCTCCCCGCCACGCCATGGAGAGGAGCCGCGCCGGGCGGGAGCCGCAGCCCCAGCCCCAGCCGGCCCAGGGTAAGGCTCCGCGGCGGGGACCGGCTCCGGCAGCGGCGGGCGACCAGGCCCCTTCCCGCACCGCGGGGCCGCGCCGGAGTCGGGGTGCAGGATGCGGCCACGGGGGAGGCGGGAGCCGGGCCGCGGCGGGGAGCGGGAGCCGGCCGTGGGGGTGCGGGATCCGGCCGTGGGGGATGCCGGCCGGGATGCCGCGGCGGCCGGGCGCGGGGGGCTGCGCCGGGCCCGGGGGATGCGGCGGGGCTGCCCGCGGAGCCGCTTGGGCGGCAGAGCGGGGCGGGGGCCCGGGGGAGGCGGTGGAGGAGCCGGGGGTCGCGCGGCCGGGGCGGGGGGGTCTTCCCGGGAGGGACAAAGCCCGGGCACGGCCCCTCCATCGTGGGGTGGGACAGGGCCGCGCAGCCCCCGGCCCCGCCGCCGCCGGGGGGGTGCGGGGGGAGCTGCCCTTGGGGAGCCCTCCCGGGGGCGGCCCCGCCATGGCGGGGGGGTCCGGGGCGGCGGCGCCTGCCCCTGCCCTGGCTCTTCCCCGCCAGCCGGTGGGCGATGCCGGCCTGGCCCCGAGCCCCCCAGGTGCTGCTGCTGGGGGTCCCAGTGGGCAGGGCCCTGCAGCCGCATGCGGTGTCGGCTGCCCGACGCCCTGCCCCGGCAGGCTGCTTTGCAGCGCAGCGAGGGGTGCCTGCTTGCCAGGGCAGCCCCACTCCTGCCATGGGGCGTGGGTGGCCCTGGGGTCCCCACCCTGGTTGTGCTGGGGTCACCGCCATGGCCCGTCCCGCAGCCTGCCGTCTGGCTGTAGCACCCCAGCTGGGGGCAAGCAGAGGTGGCTGGCACTGCCCAGGGCAGAGGCTGATGCTGGTGGGTTGAGGGGTGCAGGTATTGCCCCCCGCCTGCCTGGGGCTGGCTGCACTCGCCCCGCCATGGGGACTTGGGGTCCCAGCCAGGCTGGTCCCAGCACTGCCCCAGGATGAACTCTGCTGCCGGCCCTCGGCTCGGCAAATTGGGGAGGGCGGCGGCCGGCGGGGCCGAGTCTCGGGGCGAGGGTTTGTTTTGGCTCTTCCCTGCAGGGCTCCAGCCAAGCGCTCTTTGGCCCCGTCGGGCTGCTCGCTCTCGGCGCGGGGCTGTGACTAAGCAGGGCTCTGTGGCGGAGCTGCTTCCCACCGATGGAGGAAGACGAAAGGCAGCTCCCCTCCCCCTCGTCCCCAGTGCCCGCCGCCGCGCCGTGATTCATCAGCCACGGCCGCCCGGGCCCTCGCAGGCAGGGAGGGATTGCTGCTGGCTCCCAGCAATGCTGAAATGCCGCTCGCCCTTTATCGGTGGCTCTTGAACAAACCGGCTGCGGATCCCCGGCCGCGGATCCCCGGCTGTGCTGCCCAAACGGTGCATCCTGCGCTGCAGACATATTGTCTGTGTCCCGCTTGCCGCCCCCGCAGCCTTCCCGCCTGCCCCGGCGCGCAGCTGGCTCGGCCTTTCCTTCCCTGTCGATGCCGTCGCTGCCCAGGGAGGGGGATGGCTGCTCCCAGCCACGCTGGCCTCTCCTGCGGCCGGCCGGGCCTCCTGTGCCCCCCCGGGCAGTTCAGTTCCCCGGTGCGGGGAGGCACTTGCCGCTCTGCTGTGAGTGGAGGAGGATGGCGGCAGCACCGGGGAGTGCCAGTGGCTCTGTAGCACATCCCGCTCCGGGGAGTGTCGCCGATCTGTCTCGTTTGGGTGACCTGCATGGCCCAGGCTGCTCCCTGTCTTGCCATCCAGCACGGGTCGGAGCCCCCGGCCATCAGCAGAACCAGGGTTGCACTCCCAGGGGACTGGGACCCACAGCAGTGTGGGGCAGCCGGTGGCACTGGGGGGGGCAGGAGCTCGCAGAGGGCAGACGAGGCAGGGTGCGGCCCCGCGGAGCCGCCCAGGTGGGATGCTGCCCCGCAGGCAGGCAGGGGGGCGAGGACCAGGGCAGGGAGCAGGCAGGGGTTTGTTCTTATCCGGGTGCCCCCTGATTTCTCCAGCCCTTCTCCCTCCGGCACGGCGGAGAGGGAGGGTGCAGGGCGAGCTGGTGGCCAGCCAGCGCCTGTGTTTGGGAGCAGGCAGCTCGGGAGCTCTCCCAGCGCGGGGACGCCAGCAGAGCCGCTGCTGCAAAACCGTCAGAGCAACGTGATGCGACGTGCGGAGCAGTGATGTGACAGTCCCGTGGTGCCATGTCCAAAATAGTTAGCACAGCTCTCGCTTGTCGGAGGGCTCCGAGCAGGGACGGGTGGCAGCGCAGGGAGCAGAGCCGGATCCTGCACGGCCCCAGCCCCGGTAGGTGTCCGCATCCGCGTTGTGAGGCTCGGGACCCGTTTTTTGGAGGTGCTGGGCACCTGCTCCCTGAGAGGCTGGATCCTGGCAGGTGCGGAGCCCCATACTCTGCCTTCAAGCCAGGTTTCTGTTTTCCCAGCGTGATGCTAGCAGACAGGTTTGCAGGAGCGTGGCTGGGCCGGCTGCCCTCCGCGTTGGTGGCTCCGCGCGGGTCGCCCCAAGGACGAGGGCACCTCCTGTCGCCGCTGCCGGCCCTGCCCAGATGGATGGCAGGCAGGTGCTGCCTGCCCCTGCCCTCGGTCTGTTGGGGGCTGTGCTGTGACTGCAGCCAAATGGAAAGTTTGCCGTGGGGGTGCCGGGGCGCAGCAGCAGCTCAGGCTCTTTCCTCCGCGTGTATTTTAAACCCTGGAAACCCCCCCAGCTGTGGCCCCGCTCTAGCCACGAGATCCTGTCTCCCAAGTTCCCCTTGTTGCTCTCCGGCTTGGCATGTCACCGCCGGCTGGGTGCTGAGCCGCAGGAGCTTGGCAGCTTCTGCCAAGGGCTGGCGCGGTTCCCCCATGGCTGCCCCCTTGCCCCCTGGTCCCGGTGCCTCAGGGGGGTACGGACCCCGGGAAGAGGGGCTGGTCCTCCGTGCTGGGGGTTGGGCAGTGGGTGCAGCCCCCCCAGGAGCGGGTGCAAAGGCAGCGTGGCCCCGGCTGGGTGGGCAATGCCCTGCCATGCCCCTTCCTCCTGCCCAGCACCCACCACGGGCATCCGGCTGTGCCATCCTGGCTGCCCTGCTGCCTGCGCCCCTCCTGCCCTGCTCCTGCCTGGCCCTGGAGCCTGTCCCCGAAGCTGGGCTGCGGGCAGCACGTGGGGCACTGTGGGACGATGCCTGACATGCCCCGGCGCTGCCGGCTGCGTTTTGCTGGCTCTGAGCCGGCGGGGAGAGGAGCCAGCCTCGGGCTGCAGCACCCGTGCTGCCTGGGGCCAGGGTGCGGGTGGCTGCGGGCAGCAGCACCATGGGACCCCCCCATGGGGGACGGAGTGTCATTGCCGATGACAGCTGCCAGGGCGGCACTGGCCACCTCCGCGGTGCGGGGCTGCTGGCGCTTGTTCTGCGCATCGCCTGTGTCTCCCTGCCCATGCATGTGAGCTGGGCCGAGGGTGTGCGTCAGTGCTGCGCCCACAGCCGGGATGTGCCGGGGACGTGCCGGGGACATGCCGGGGACGTGCCGGGGACGTGCCAGGGGTGCTTGCTCACTATCCCTGTCATCCAGGTGCAAGGGGTGCTGCAGCGCGGGGGAATCCCGGGAGCTGGGTGGGACAGGGCAGGGCTCGGCTCTGAAGCACATCTGAGATGTGGCGAGGCAGGGTGGGATCAGGGGCAGCACCAGGATTCCGAGCACCCCCAGGGCTTTGAGCACCCGCGTGCACCCCACAGCACTCCAGTGGCCTCGGGCAGCCACCTTCCCCGCTGGACACCAGCACCCACGGAGCAATCCTGGCCACGGCTGCCTCCCCGCTCAGCACCGGGACCTGTTGGCAATGAGGAGACACATGAGGCACAGCCATGGGGCTGCCATCAAGGCCGGGGGAAGCAGCTGGAAACCAGCCGCACTGGGAGGGGCCCGACGGTGCACTGGGTGCGCGGGTGTCCCTGGGCATCGCAGGGACTTGTGCAATGGCCAGGGTGGCTGGGGTCCACTGGCCGGGCGCTGTGACACCAGCCCCTCCGGGTGGCTTTGCAGCGGCCACCGATGGACACCCGCCAGCCCTGCTCTCCTCTCCTCCCGGGGTAGGGGTGGGCCCCATCTGATGCCCCCAGCCCCCACTGCACGCGGAGTAGCCCGGGGTGGGCCCTGGCCGTGCTGCAGAGCGGGAACGTGAGGATACGGCAGATGGGGGGAGCTGAGGTTAAAGCAGGCGGGTGCCCCCCCGCCCTCGTGGGAAGCGCCCCGCGGGGATGCGTGGTGGACAGTTAACGAGGGCTGCTCGCCTTCCGACCGGAGCGCCCCGCGGGGCCTCGATGTGCTCTCGCTTCACAGCACCGGGGAATTTGCCTGGCTGAGCATCCCCAGCCATGTGCCGGCCATGGAGCAGCACCGCACCAGGCAGTGCCGGGCTGGAGGTGCTGGTGGTGCTCAGCGGCACGGGCGCTGGTGCCACATGCACCCACGGGAGGAGCCAGGATGGGCTGGGTGACGCGGCATCGAGGGGCAGCACCTTGCCGCAGGGCCGTGGCCCGTGGCTGGGCACAGCGCCGTCCTGGTGCCAGCAGCGGGGCCAGTGCTGCACAGGCTCGCCCAGGCTGGGGGCTGCAGGGGAGCCGTGCCTGCATGTCTGGGGGCCGGGGAGCTAATCCCCTGCGGAATGCCCCAGCTGGGGGAGAGGGGACGCCCGCGCCGCCTGGGCGCAGGCAGCGTTGGGTTTCAGGGCAGCTGCTGCGCGGGAGCAGCGACAGGGACAGATGGCGGCAGGGCTGGCCCCGGCCATGCGCGGGGTGGTTTTGGCCATGCCCAGCAGCCCTGCCCTGGCCACAGGCGCTGCCGTCCCTCTGGTCAGCGGGGCAGGACGGATCCTGCCCAGGGCTGCGCCCGGGGCTCCGTGCCCGGTGGCGCGGGGTGGCAGGAGGCACCCGCCATCCCCCGGCACCGCTCCCCGCACATCCGGGGCTCCCGGAGGTATTTCCATCTGCTCGGGGGCGTCAGCCTGGCCTTGAAGCTTTCGCTCGGCTGGTGGCCCCGTGGACAGCACCCGGCTGTGCCACAGCGCTCCCGGGGGTCACCTTTCCTGGCCAGGACACATGTGGTGCCACCGCGGGCATTGTCCTCAGAGCTGGCACCTGGGGGCTGCCAAGCCTCACTGCCCACAGGTGCCGACTTGGGGAAGCCCCTGGCTGCAGCCGTGGCACCTTCCCGGTGCACCTTCCCCCATCAGACCCATGGCCACCTCGTGGGGCGCAGCGATAGGGACGCGGGATGTGCAGGATCGGGGCCAGGGGATGGGCTGGCTTCCTGCAGCAGAAAATACCCGGAAGGCTGCACGGGTCTGCGGGGGGGCCGGGGCTGGCTGTGTGCCCCGCGGAGCCCGGGATGGGTGAACGCTGCTGACAGGAGCCCTGGCCTGCCGGGGTGCCACAGCAGGACCCCCAGCCCCTCCCTGGGCAGGCGGGTGCTGCTGTGGATGCTGTGCCCCAGTGTGGGTGTTATGGGACCTGGGGTGCACCCATGCCCACAGCCTGGGGCTGCCCCCGGGCTCGACAGGCTCCGGCATGGGGTGGAGGAGCGGCGCCGGCCCGTGTTTGCAGAGCCCACACTTTGCCCCTCGCTGAAGATTGTGGAGAGCTCTGCAAACACGGCCGAGCCCAGTGCATGACATCACCCTGTGGCCAGAGCCACTCTCCGGGGCCGGTGGGTGCCGGTCGCTGGTGTCCCCACCATCCCACGCCGCTGGAGCTGGGGCCACACGCTGCAGCGGTGCCCGTGGTGCTGGAGCCAGGTGCCCACATCCCCAGGACGGGTAGGGCATCATTCCCGGGCAGGAGTGACAGGGGTCAGGGCTGTGGTCCTGGCACGTGCCCGAAGGTGCGTTTGCAAAGGACTGGTTAACGGGGGCCGGGGCGGGTCACCGCTGCTGGTCACCGCAGGCAGTCCCGGCACATCCACTTTTGCAGAGGGCACATGCTGCGGCTTCGCAGGGTGGCTGGCACCACATCTCCGTCCCCTGCACCGGGGTGTGCAGCGGGCATCCCTGGGGTCCCTGGTCACTGGGCTCCCCTGGGGCTGGCCGAGACGTGGGGCGATTCCCCGGGCTGCTCCCTTTGGGGCGCACAGAGCAGGCACCGTGCCCCCCGCCTGCCCCACGGTGGGGCAGCGAGTGGCCGGGCCCCATGTGGGGAGGGGGCTGTTTGCCGGCGGCGGCTGCCTCATGTGCATTCCTGGGCCATGAGTTCATGGCTGTGCGCGGGCCCGGCCGCGGCACGGCGCGGCGCTGGGGGACATGGGCCGGAGTGGTGACGTCAGGCCGCGGGGCCCGCGCCCATCCTGCCTCCGGCTGTGCTGCGAGCGCCGGCGGAAGCGGCCCCGCATCCTCCAGGGAGAGCGGCGGGGAAGCGTGTGGGTCCTGTGCCTGCGTGGGGTCTCCATCCCCACGTCCCCCCGTGGCGGGGCCAGCGCGGCAGCTGCTGGGGGAAGAAGGGCGGCTTTGTGGTGGTGGTGCCTGGCAGAGCCCCGGCCGGTCCCTCTGTGCATTGTGCACCCGGTGACTGGCAGCCGGCGTGGGGCGGCGTGGGCGCCCCCCGAGACAGGGGCAGCAGCAGGGCTTGGGTGGGGGGTCCCACTGCCTTCCCCAGGGGGACCTGGGGACCGTGCCAGCCCCTGTGGCCAGGGACAGCCTTGCACCCGAGGGCTGTATCTGGGGGCGGCAGGGCTCACCCCTGAGGGCTGTGTTTGGGGGGGACGGGGCTGCCCCAGGCTCCCCCAGTGAGTGACCATCCGTTCTGCTCTGCCTGTGTTGCAGGGAAGCCACCACCCCTGATGGGAGACAGCGCGCCCTCCCCCACCTCGCCACCCCCCTCGCCTGGTGATGGTCTGCAAGGAGAGCGCACCCCCCCACAGCGGGACCGACCCGTCCCTCCAGCCGTCATCCCCTCCGGACAGCCTGTCTTGTCCGTCCCTCCAGCCGTCACCCCCTCTGAAAAGACCATCTCGCCCGTCCCTGCAGCCGTGACCCCCTCCAGACAGCCCGTCTGCCCCGGCCCCCCAGCCGTGACGTCCCGTCCCGAGAGCGGCACCCCACAGCGTGACCGACCCGTCCCTCCAGCCGCGACGCCATCAGGACAGCCCGTCTCCCCCATCCCTGCAGCCGTGGCCCCCTCGGCAGAGAGCGTCCCCCCATGGTGTGACAGGTCCCCTCCTGGGCCCCCCCGGCCCCCTGCGACGGAGCACCCCAAAGAAGAGGCATCTCCCCACGCTGCCGGCCAGCCGGTCCCCGTCCCTGCTGCCGCTGCCCCTTCCCCAGCAGAGACGCTGCCCCGTGGGAGCGATCCCCCGGCCCCAGCTGCCAGTGAAGATGCCAAGAGCCCCCTGGGCGGCACGGCCGGGTCCTCAAAGGACGTGGCCCCCCGGAGCGACCGCACCACCCTGGCTGCAGCCTCACCGGCTTCTGCCGCCAGCCCCAGGCCCAAGCAAGGTGGGTGCCCGGGGATGCTGACACCTCATGGGCACTGCTCGATGCCTCCGTGCCTGGCTGGTGCTGGCACGGCACTGGGGCTGGGGGTGCGGGCGCTGCTCTGACGGTGTCTCCCCGCAGATGCCCAGAAAGCCCAGGCGAGGCACAAGCAGGCGAAGGAGCGGCGCGAGGAGCGAGCCAAGTACCTGGGTACGGGGCTGGGGGAGCCGGGTGGGACGCGGGGCCGGCGAGCCCCCGGGCGCACGCTGGGAGGGAAAGTGGATGCGGGGGCAGGCAGGAGCTAAGGAGCTTTGCCAGGTCACAGGCAATCCCATTAGCTGCGATGAGCTGAGCCCGGGCAGGAGCTGCTGTGCCGACGGCTCTGCCCCCCCGGCACGCCACTGCCCCTGCTGCCGTGCTCGTCCAGCTGTTCCCCGCAGTCCGGGTCCCCCCCGGGTGCCACCAGCCCAGTGCCCAGCTCTCTCGTGTGCAGGCAGCAGCAGGCAGCTGCAGGCAGCCCCGCAGCCGCCCGCCGGAGCTCGGGGTGGCGGGCAAGCGGGGCCCCTGTACCGCGCATGGGGCCTCCTCATCCCCACGCTCTTTCCACCCTCATTCCCCCATTGTTCACCGGCGCGGCGCAGCTCGGCGGGCTCCCGGCCTCCCTTTTGTCCTCGCCCAAACCCCTCCCTCGCCGGCCAGCCGCGATGCCGCCTGCCCCGTGCGCCCAGGGAGCCCAGCCGCGTGCCCTGGCCAGAGCCAGCCCTCGGCCCCGTGCCGCCAGCAAGGGCACGCGTCCCGACCGCGGGGCTCGCCGGGGCCGGGGCTGTGCCTCGGGTGCGACCCCGCTGCTCCGGCTCCCTCCTGCAGCTGCCAAGCGGGTGCTGTGGCTGGAGAAGGAGGAGAAGGCCAGGCTGCTGCGGGAGAAGCAGCTGGAGGAGCGCCGCAAGCGCCTGGAGGAGCAGCGGCTGAAGGCAGAGAAGCGCCGCGCCGTCCTGGAGGAGCGGCAGAGGCAGAAGCTGGAGAAGAACAAGGTGGGGATTGGGGGATCACAGGCGCAGCGGGCGGGGGGCCGGGGCGGCACGCCAGGATTGCACTCCCTGGTGAGACCTTTTGGCTCCAGCAGCCCTTCGGGAGGTGCCCACCGTGCCCGTCCTCCGCAGTGCCCATCCTTCATGGTGCAGAGCCTCCGCAGTGCACACGTGCCCTGGCCAGGGCGGGCATCACTGCCCCATCTCCCTCCAAGCACCCCCATCGCTGCGATAGCCTCATGCTGGGAGGCTCTGGCCAGTCCCGGCCCCGTTCCCCCAGCCGCTGTCCTCACCCTGTCCCTCTCCCTTGGGCAGGAGCGCTACGAGGCGGCGATCCAGCGGTCGGCCAAGAAGACGTGGGCAGAGATCCGGCAGCAGCGGTGGTCCTGGGCTGGGGCCCTGCACCACGGCTCCCCCGCGCACAAGGACGGTGAGTGTGGGGCTGGGCGAGGGCACCTGGGGCCCCGCGGCTCTGCCGGCAGTGAGGGCGGCTGGGCACGGCTCTGCGGTGCTCTGTGCAAGGAGGGTGAGACCCCACAAACCCAGCTCAGCCCCACTCTGCTGTGGGATCATGCTGCCGTCACCCCGGGCTGTGCCGGGCTGTGCCAGGGCCCGATGGGGTCCCTTGGCTTTTCCCTGCTCTTGTGGGGCTGGGCGTAAGCTGGAGGCTGTGCGTCACGGTCACCGTTCTGCACAGGGACGTGCTTGGGGACAGCCCTGGCTGCCTGCGGGGATGCGGTGGCCGCACGACCCGGATCTCCAGCAGCCGCGAGCAGTCAGGCATGGGTTGTGGAGCCGTGCGAGGCCGTTGCCGTCTCTCGTCGGGGTCTGTGCTGCGGTGTGTCCCCTTGTCCCCTGCCTGGGTGGGGGCAGCGCTTGGGCCCCTCCAGCTCCAACGTGGGGGTGACCGTGGCTGTGTGTGCTCCTGGGTGTGCACGGTTGTGCCGTGCCTCGCCGCGCCGTGCCGTGCCCCTGTGGCGGCTGCTGGAGGCTCAGCCATGCCCACTGCCCCACAGCCGGAGCACTGAGCCCAGCTGGCCCCTCGCCTTGGGGGCTCCTTGGGGACACCCCGCGGGGTTCAGCACAGGGGTTGGGCACGTGGAGGTCTCCCCTGTCCCCTGACCGCCGAGGGGACAGGGCTGTGCCGGCGGACGCTGGGACTGCCTGGCATGTCCGATGGCAGGCCGATGGCATAGAGGGGAGCGCTGTGCCTCTGGGGTCTGTCTGCCGCGCTTGTGCCATGGGGCGGCTGTGGCAGCCCCGGCTGTGCCTGGCCAGGCTGTGCGTACTGGCACCATGTGCCCGGCGCTGTGTGTACAGGCGTTGTGTGCCCGGCTGTGCCTGGCCGGGCTGTGCGTACTGGCACCATGTGCCCGGCGCTGTGTGTACAGGCGTTGTGTGCCCGGCTGTGCCTGGCCGGGCTGTGTGTACTGGCACCATGTGCCTGGCACTGTGTGTACAGGCGTTGTGTGCCCGGCTGTGCCTGGCCGGGCTGTGTGTACTGGCACCATGTGCCTGGCACTGTGCGTACAGGCGTTGTGTGCCCGGCTGTGCCTGGCCGGGCTGTGTGTACCGGCACCATGTGGCTGGCACTATGTGTGTACAGGCGTTGTGTGCCCGGCTGTGCCTGGCCGGGCTGTGTGTACAGGCGCTATGTTCTGGTTACGCCTGTCTGGGCTGTGCGTACCAGTGCCATGTGTCTGGCTGTGGCTCGTGGCACACTCAGGGACAGATCCGTGTGTCCATGGTGCAGCGCCTGGCAGGGTCCAGCAAGGGGACATCTTCCCCTGCCACCTCCCGCGGGGATGTGCTGCCGGAGCTGCCGCCAGCACTCCCACTCGCCGATCTCCTGGCTGCTGCCTCCACCGGCAGCAAGCTCCCCCGGCCATTTTCTCTAGAGGAGCCCGGCCAGGGTGGAGGGAGCCCAGCACCCTGTGGAGGTGCTGCCAGTCACCAGCATCCTCCTGGCACTGCTGCAGTGACCCGGCACCGGTGTGAGCCGGTTATCCCATGTCCATCTGGACCTGCTGCCCTCAACCTGCTCCCCCAGAGTGGCTGCTCGCCCAGTGCTGCCAAGGTCCCGGTTCCCAGGACTGCTTTTGGGGAGACTGGCGTGGCGGGGCCTGGGAGCCGCCCTGGCTCCCCAAGGATGAGATCCCTGCATGATCCCAGCATGACCCCCCGGAGCCCGGGCACTGTTCCGTGCTGGATGCCAGTGCCAGTGCCACACGTGTGTCGTGTCCCTGGACACCAGCATCTCCTGGCCCCACTCTCTGCCACGTCCTCCGGCTCCTGCCCCGGCGCCCCGGCGCGGCCGTGCATGCTGCATGTGGGGGGCCCGGCCCCGGCCCCGGGACCTTAATGCCCTTGTGTCTTTTCCCTCCTCCAGGTGCGAGCCGGTGCTCAGTGTCCGCTGTAAACCTCCCCAAACACGTCGACTCTATAATCAACAAGCGGCTCTCCAAATCCTCTGCCACCCTCTGGAACTCTCCCAGTAGAAGTAAGAGCCCTTTGCGTTTGTCCCAGCGCAGGGGGCACAGCCCGGCCCCCACCCAGCGCTGGGGACCCCGAGGCCAGGGTTCCCTGTCCCCAGGCCCTGCCTTGCAGCACAGTGCCCGCGGAGAGAGGAGAAGCCGTTTGCTGTTTGCAGGAGGAGGCTGGAGCTGGCCGGCGGCTCCTTGAGGCTGCATGCAGGCTGGGAGGAGGAGGAGGAGGAGCGGCTGGGTGGTGGCAGACCCGTGGGGCGCCAGGACAGGGACCGGGAGCCTGGGCTCCCTGCCCTGGGGCAGCTCTGGTGGGCGCAGATGCAGCTGCGGAGCGGGGCTGTCGGTCACTGGATCCTCCTTGGGGCTGGGCACATTGCTGGTGCCCGCCGCCGTGACGCCTGTCCCCACAGGCTGGGTGCCATGGAGCGCCATGGGCGCAGTGCTGCGTCGGGTGGCGCAAGGTCGTCCTGGCCCTGGGCGAGCTGCCCGAGGCTGCCGGCTGCGCTGGAGGGATGCGTCCAGCACCAGGGCTGCTGTTGTGTTTCGGGGTTGCCTGGCGATGGGTGCGCGCCTTCCTGGCCGGGTATAAATAGCCGGAGCAGCTGACGCGGGCGGCTGCAGGCGGTGGTGACGCAGGCGGCTCCCGCTGGCCCCGCGCTGGGGGCTGAGCCCGGGGAGAGGCACCCAGTGCCCTGTCACCCCCACTGCTCCCATGGCTCTGCTTTCTGCCCTCCTGGCAGGGTGTGCTGCTCCCAGCTTGACCAGGGGCCCCGGTGGAGAAGGGCAGAGGGGCCCTGTCTCTGTGGGTGCTTCCCGTGCGCCCATGGGGTGTTCGATGTTGGTAACGTGCATTGGAGGGCAGCCAGTGGCAGCCCAGTGTCCAGCTGAGCCGGCAGCGTGGCCGGGGACTGCCGTTCCTCGGGTGCCATGAGCCTGGCCTGGCTCCCGCGGCATGCCCGGCAACTTCGGCACAGCTCCCTTGGGGTGAGGGCACTCTGCGGTGTCCCTGCGGCAGCTGCAGCATGCTGGGGGCTCGGTCACATTGGTACGGGGACATGGGGAGGGTACATGCCAGCGCTGGACGTCAGGAGGGGGCCGGGGTGGAAGGGGCTGCTGAGCAGGACTGCACCTTGGTGCTGTGGGTGTACTGCAGCTGGGGCGTCTGCGGGGCATGGGGACAGTGTCGTCGTCGTGCCGCAGTGCCGTCCTGCGGGCGCCCGGCTGCCCACCCATGCCTGCACCCGCACAATCTTGTCCTGCCCTGGCCGGCCATGCGGGACAGCAGGGAGCCCTCCCCAGCGCGGCCGAGCTTTGGGCGCTCCTGGGGCCGGACACATGCCCTGGCCTCGCCGCAAGGCTGCTCCCTCCAGCGGCCGCGGGGCTGGGGCCGGGGCTGGGGCCTGGGGGCTCGGGGGTGCGCTAAGGGCCCCTCTCCTTCCCCAGACCGGAGCTTGCAGCTGAGCCCGTGGGAGAGCAGCATTGTGGACCGGCTGATGACGCCCACCCTGTCCTTCCTCGCGCGCAGCCGGAGCGCCGTGACGCTGGCTGGGAACGGCAAGGAGCAGGGTGAGCACCCAGGGGAGGCACAGGACCACATGGGTCCTGGCATAGGCAGGGGACTGGGACGAGGGAGCCTGCTCTCGCTGGTGCCAGTGCCATGCCAGCTGTGTCCTGACGGTGTCATCACTTCTACCCCCAGTGCCTGTGTGCCCCCGCTCGGCCTCCGCCAGCCCCCTCAGCCCCTGCCACAACCACCGCCTGCAGCACCGCTGCTGGGAGAGGCGGAAGGGGCCCGCCGGCAGCCCCGACGTGACGCCGCGCCGCAGGACTGAGTCCTCGCCCGTGAGTGCCACCTCCCGTGGGGACCCCTCGGTGCCAGGGCGGCCGCGGGGCACAGCGCGGCTCCTGGCCGAGCCAGAGCACCCGGTGCTGATGCTGACGCTGCCTCTGTCTCTCCCCGGATGGAACAGAAGAAGAAGGAGAAGAAGGAAAAGGACCGGGAGAACGCCAAGGAGCGCAGCGCCCTGTCCCGCGAGCGCAGCCTCAAGAAGCGGCAGTCGCTGCCAGCGGCGCAGCCCCGGCTCCTGCCCGCAGCAGACAGCAGGTAGGGACCTGCCGCCATGGGGGCTGCCCGGCCCCCCCGCCCTGCCGCCACGGGGGCTGCCCCAGCCCCGCTAACGCCGTCTCTCGCTCCGTTTGCAGCCCCGGCCCCAAGAACCGTCCCTCATCCCCTGCCACCCCCAAAGCCCGTCCGGCCTCCCCCAGCCCGGCCCTTGGCTCTCCGCACAAGCCGCCCCTGCCCCGCAGCGCCCACTCCTCTCCCAAGGTGCGGGCCAGGGCCCGGGGGGAGCAGGAGGGCCAGGCGAAAGCACACGAGAAGAAGGAGGAGGAGCGGGGCCCGGCCCCCCCAGCCCTCCCGGAGCCCCCCAAGGTGTCCGGAGAGCCAACAGCAGGTGGGTACGGGGTAGCTGGGGGAGCGGCGGGGCTTTGGGGAGCGGGAGCAGCACTGATGTTGCGTGCACCCTGCAGCCCCCCCGGCCCCTGCAGCCCCCGGCCCCGTGCCGGCCACCCCCCCGGGCAGACCCCCAGCCGGCACCACGGACCGGGAGGAGGCTGCCCGGCTGCTGGCGGAGAAGCGGCGCCAGGCCCGCGAGCAGCGGGAGCGCGAGGAGCGGGAGCGCCGGGAGCAGGAGGAGCAGGAGAGGTGGGTGCTGCCCCCCCGGCCCCCGGCCCTGGCCCCCCACCTTGCTGAGGGCCCCCTCCCCGCAGGCGGCTGCAGGAGGAGCGGGCACAGCAGGCGTTGGAGGAGCAGACCCGCAGGGAGGCCCTGGCACGCCAGCGGGAGGAGGAACGGCGGCTGCAGGAGGAGCGTGAGGCCCAGGAGAGAGCACGGGCCGAGCGGGAGGAGATGGAGCGGCTGCAGAGACAGGTCTGGGGTGGCGGCGTGTGGGGGCAAGGAGCTGCAGGGGAGGCAGGGTGGAGGGGGTGGGGGAGGAAGAGGAGGGATGGGGGATGAAGGCAGGGATGGAGGGGGAAGGCAGGGATGCTCTCCTGTGGTTCCCACCCCAGCGGGATGCAGGGGCAAGGACCAGCCCAGCCCCTCAATGCCCAGGGTGGCAGGAGGGGACGTGGGGCAGGGCTGTGCTGAGCCGCCCGGGCAGCCTGTCCCCACTGAACCTGCCCCATCCCTGCCCTGTCTCATCCATTGCTGCCGCGCCGCTGTGCCGCAGAGGGAAGAGGCCGAGGCGAGGGCGCGTGAAGAGGCTGAGCGGCAGCGCCTGGAGCGGGAGAAGCACTTCCAGCGTGAGGAGCAGGAGCGGCTGGAGAGGAAGAAGGTGAGGGCTGGGGACACCCCTGGGCGCATGGCATGGCAGGGGCTTCCCCTGCAAGGGGTCCTGCCCAGCACCCAGGGCAGGTCCTGCTGGCGAGGGCTGTGCACGAGCCCCTCTCTGCCCTGCAGCGCTTGGAGGAAATCATGAAGAGGACGCGCAAGTCGGACGCAGCAGATGCCAAGGTGGGTGCCTGTCCCCTTTCCCGAGGCACCTGGGGACATGGGGGACTCTGCAGAGCCCTCCCACCCCCGTCTGGAGCCTCCACTGCCCCTCATGGCTCTCCTCTCCCTGCAGAAGAAGGAGGACAAGAAGGTGGTGAATGGGAAAGCGGCCAAGCAGGAGGATGTCCCAGGTACGTGGCCCCTTCCCACAGCCTGTTGCACCTCTGGGGTGCCCGGGGTCTGCAGAGCCACGACTCCGTCCTGCTCCCCCCCAGCCATACTGCTGCGTGGGGCCATGGCTGAGCGGGGGCTCTGCTGATGTCCCCAGGCCATGAGAAGCGCGCGGGGCCGATGCCGAAGGAGGAGGAACTCCCCGAGACGGAGACACCGAGTGCGGGGACGCCAGGGGGGCCGAAGGGCCTGGCAGGCGAGGGGCTGCAGCCGAGGTGAGCGTGGGGGCGGCCGGGGGGGCCGGGGAGCGGCAGGGCCCTGGCTGACCCCAGCCCTCCTGCCCCACAGCTCCCCGGCCAAGGAGGTGGCATCCCCGGCGTCCCTGGTGAACGGCGTGCAGCCCGGCAAACACGAGAATGGCTTCTCGGGCACGGAGGGGTCGCAGGAGCTGCTGGAGCTCTCCCACCATGGCAGCAGCCCCGGCAGCATCATCCCCTTTGGCGACAAGGAGCCCTTCCTCAAGCAGGCCGTGGTCAAGCCCCCCCAGGTGACAGGTGAGAGTTGGGGGGCGCAGGGGGGGCCAGGGCGATGCCGTGGCTGCCCGGTCTCACCGCCACGCCCTCCCTCCTCCCGCAGAGGTGCTGTGAGGGCCAGGCCCTGGCAGATGTCCCCGCGGGGCCACCGCACACGTCCCGACTCCGGACGCCCGCGCAGAATCATAGCTGTTGTCAGAAGAAAAACCTCGCTGCTCCCCCCTGCCCGCCGCGCGTGCCCGGCCCTGCCACGGGGGGCCTGGGCGGTGTGGGACCCCAGCGAGGCGGCCGCTGGCCCCCTGCCCGCTGCAGGGACGCCTGGTTTCTCTCTTTGTTCTTGTTTTTATTTCGTTTTGGTTTTTTTTTTTTTTAAATATGCACCTTATCAGACTGACACCCCCACCCTAGCAACCTGCCAGAGCTGCCCCAGACGTGTGGTGTAATAATGTAGTTATTTAACTTGCTGGGTACAATGTATGTGAATACTGTAAATAGAGCTCGGCCAGACACCGGGGACGCTCGCCTGGCCCGGCCCTGCGTGGGGTGGGAGGATTCGGGGCTGCTCGGGGCTCGCAGGCAGGAGGGCCACAGCCCGGCCGGGGGGAGGTCGCTCCCCGTCCCCACGTCTGTCTGCGCGTGCACTGGGTGCCCCCGCAGAGCGCACCCAGGGCCCGGCCGGTGCCACGCTGCTCTCCGTGCCGTTGTGACAGTGTTATGCATCCGGACAACCTTTGCGAACAATAAAAGTGGACAACTGCCCTCGCCTCGCTGTGTCCCCAGTGCTCCGCGGGGCTGGGCTGCGCTGGCAGCTCTCCTGGCTCCCCGGCAGTGGCGAGGAGGGATTTACCCCCGTGCCGGGGCTCGCCCCTGGAGCCCTCCAGCACCCGTTGCTCAGTCAGCTCCCCGCTCCCCGCCCGGGGACGTGGCGGGCTCATCCTGGCTGCCCTCGCCACACACCAGCAGGCCCCTGCGTGAGAGCTGCACCCTCCCTGGCCTGGCCTGGCCTGAGCCGGGGGCCGGCAGCCGGGCCCTCGGGAGCTGCAACCGGCCCAGCGCAGGTGGGAAAAAACAGGAGCCGCCGCCAGGCGCGGGGAGCTCGGGGCCGCCGGCTGCTCTGCGCCCTCGCTCCCCTCCCGGGCGGGGGAAGCACCGGGGAGCCGGGCGGTGCGGGAGGAGGCTCGGCCCACACCGGAGAAGGGGGAAGGGAGGGTGGGCGGGCGGCCTGCGCCACCGCCACCGCCCAGCGAGGGCCCCTGCCGCCCCCGCCGCCATTTCCGGCCGGGCCCCGCCCCTCCCCGCCGGAAGCCTCGCCCTCTCCGTGGCGCCAGGGGCGGGCTGGGTAGGAGGCGGAAATTACGTAAAACCCGCGCCGAGCCCGCTGGGAGTTGTAGTCCGCTTGGCGCTGCCAGCCAATGAGCGCGACGGGGGGCCGGACTGCGGCTCCCGGCAGCACCCGCGGGCGGGCAGCGGGCGGGCGCGAAGCGGAAGTGCGTGAGGAGGAGGTGGAGGCGCCTGGCTGCTGAGGAGGCCGCGGGCGGAGCGGGGTCCGGTGAGTGTGAGTAGGCCCGGCCCGGCCCGGCCCTCCGCCGCCGGGCTCTTCTCTTCTCTTCCCCTTTCCCACTCCCGCCGCGCACCGAGGGCTCTCTGCGGCCGCGCCGCCCACCCCGGCCGGGCCTTGCCTCCCCGCTTCCCGGGCCTCGGCGCGGCGCTGCCCCCCCCGCCCCCCGCCACGTGCCGGGCGCGGCCCCGCGGCCCCCCCGGGCGGGGCTCGAATGCGGCGCGGGGCGCTCCCGAGGCCCGGCCCGAGCGGGGTCTCGTGGCTGGGCCGGGCTGGGCCTCGCGCCGCCTCCTCGCGTCCCCGTGGCCGGTTGGGGCCGGCGCGGGCCTGTCCCCGGAGGCTTCCCTTGTCCCGCTCCGGCCCGGCCTGTCCCCGGAGACTGATACTCCTGTCTCGGCCCAGCCCGTTCCTGGAGGTTCCCGTCCTTCGCCCGGGACTCTGGGCCCCGTCCCCGGAGATTTCTCCCCCGCTTCGGGCCTTCGCCCTGTCCCCGGAGGTTTCCTGCCCTCGCCGGGATCACGGCCTGTGTCCGGGGTTCCCGCTACGGCGCGGGAAGCGCTGCCTGTATTCCCGAGGGAGGCGGCCGGGGGCGCTGGGTCTGGGGGGAGCGGCAGCTTGCAGCGGTAGCAGCTTGTCCGGGCCGCAGCCGTAAACCCGTGAGCTGGGGTTGAACCCCCCGATGGTGTGTAGCTCTCGCAGGGCTCACGCACCAGCGCTATCCACCGTGTGCTTCTCGGTGCAGCAGGATGGATTTGCTCACTCTGCATCTTCTTGTTTAAAAGTGAAGTTTGGTAGAACCTCAGGTAGATGCGGTGGAATAGGCTTTGCAGTGGCGCAGAGGCATGTGTGAGCCCTGAATCTTCATTTTCACCCAGCTGATGAGAACTTGTTTCCCTAACTCTTGTTGTTTTGGGGAGGTTAATGTGTTTGAGGTTTCTATAAATATATGTCAAAGTCTCCACAAGGTAATTGTCACTGTAATTGCCTCCTGAATGGCTTTTTGAGTGTGTTTATGTGCCAGAAAGTGACGTGATGCATTTGGAATAAGCAGTACTCCGTGTAGCAGCCTTGGGAGGCGCAGGTTCACTTCTGTTTGCTCGTGTGTGTGAGGACTCCGTAGATGTGGAGTGGGTGGTGGTGTGTGTGCGGCAGCATTTCCTCAGGACTTGTCAGAGGTGGGGAGTTGTTCTTGTTTTTTAAGTATACAGTGATGTGTCTGATGCTGTAGTATAAAAACAGATTTGTTCATTGAAATAAACAATATTAAAAACTTTTGAAAAACATTGTAGGTTGTCTTATAGCTGATGGGTGGAAGGAAAAGAGCCTTTATCTGCTGCTTCTGCGGTAATGTCAGCACAGAGTGCGTCTGTAAGAGGCTGCAGGGTCACATCAGCAAATGGACATTTTCAGGATGCTCTTTCCTAAGAGCATAGACAATTAAATAATCCAATTACTCTCTGCAAAGGACTCTTGCAATATTCCTTCCTGCTAGTAGCAAAGGCAGGAAGTTATGTCAATGTTTATGATAAGGCCAATGTGACATTTTAGGTGTGTTTTTAATGTGCCTTTTGTGTGGACGCTGCCCTCGAGTGCTGTGGCTGAAGAGGAGATCTGTTCTTTGGGTTTGTATTGCATAACCTGATTTCCATTCCTTTAAAAAGATATGTTTTGAAGCTTAGCCTCTCAGATTGCCTTTAAGGGAGTATATTGTAGAGACAGAAAAAATGAGTATTTAGACACAACAGTGCCTTCTCCTGCAGCATTTAGCAGTTTGTCTATATACTTGCTCTGGCACTTCGCAGGTGCCCAGCACAGAGTGAGGAAATGGCTGACTTTGTGAACTGCGTTATTAGTTACACAATCTAACAGCAGGTAAGAGGATAAAATAAGGCAGTTATTGTAGAGGGCTGTCTAAAATGCTCGTTCTTCTGACATAGGATCCTCTGTAGAGGACCTTGTGATTATGTCTAAATTTTCTTTGTATCCTGCTATATATTTTTGTTTCGGATCCTCCCTACTGTGAATGAGTTGTTCCTACTTTAGCAGGAACAGGGAGGGGCACATACAAGAAGTCAATTTTAAGAGTTATCTTTGAAGTCCTTAAGAAGCTGACATTGCCGGTTAAAAATGCTGCTCCCGAGGCAGCACTCCAGCAGATAGGCCTTAGCGTCCCGAGATGTCTTTCCAAAATTGGTGTTGATTACACGTGAGAGTGTGTGATTGTAAATGACACGATCTCAGCGCAGGGGGTTTGCAGAGTTCTGGAGTGTGAACGGACGGCTGCAGCGTTGCACCATTCCCCTCCAGCTGCAGTTCCTGCCCGTGGGAAGGAGGAAGGCGCAGGGCAGCGTGCTGTCACTGGCAAGGGTGCGGGAGGCCTTGCCACCTGCTAACTCAAATGCCCGCGTTTTTACATCCTTTTTTGTCCAGGGGTCAAAAGGTGAAACCTTTTACCTGCAAGTTTACTGTAAAGAAACAACCTGGCCGCAGTAAGGAGGCATCTATAGCATAGTCCACCTGTTATCTTTTTGAGGTGCTTGCTGTAAGTGCATTAGGGTAGCAGCAGATCTAGCTGCCCTGCAGTGTGTCTGTACGTGTGTTGGCAGTGGCAGGTGTGTGTTGCGATGAATCCATGCCCATGTTCTGCGAGTAGATCTTTGTCTGCAGAAGTCATGCCTGTGTTTCTGCTGAGTTATGCTCTGGTGTCTTGCTGCTTTTTTCCTTCCTTGCTAATTCCATGTCTCTCTGCGAGCTCTGTATCTCTGGAAAACAGAGTTCTGCTCTTAGTGCCTCAATAAGTGCTGTCCAGAAAGAGGTTTTCCTGTGTGCTGGGATTTCAGAGCAGCCGTGTGCCCCTGACCTTAACTTCTTAACTTCTAACTCTTGTTTCGACAAAAGTAAGGTTTTGGGATGTGTATTGTAAATTAAATGGGTGTTCTGCTATTAGGGTTATGATACTACAATTTAGCTCTCTGCTGGTTTCCCCAGTTTATTTAAACCAGGAAGCTTTGTAAACTATTTAAGAAAATAGTCACTCGGGTCAAGCCAGGCCTGTGCCTTGTGGATTCACGGGTGAGGTGTTTGAGATGGACATGCTGCAGAAAAGCTGGTGAACACCTTCTAAGATGGTTGTTGCTGTTAGAAAACAAAAACATTACAGGTATAAAACACCAGGATATAAAACAGGTGACAATCCATGCAAGTCAGCAGATGTAATTTTTTTTTCTTAACTTGCTCCCACTTTCTCTACTGTAAAAGAAATCTTGCTTTGAGAGACCTAGGAAGTACTGAGCTGGACTGGTTAAGCCTGAAGATGCTTTTCATTGTAAGACTGTGGTATTCCCTTTGTAGTTTTATCACTAGCTCCCTAAAAGAATAGTGCAGTCTTGCCAGAAGCTTGATTTTTTTTTTTTTTTCCAGCTCACTTGGCCTTGTCTTTGCAAAATGACAGTTTGCCGTGTCGGAACTTGTTAATTGTTTAAGCAGCTACATAGCCCTTGAACTTTTTTCCATATCTGGAAGAGTTTACAATATACTGAGCTGTGTTTAATGGCTGCATGTGCCAATACAATAACGTGGTTTTTGGGTTGTATGGTTTCCTCTGAATTACGATGGTACAGAGAGTTCCTCTGTGTGGCAGGATTCCTGCTGTATATTTAGCTGTGTAGTTTAGGCCACGGGCATTGAAAGAGAGAGGAATAGTGTTGTTAATTGCAAAAGGAGTTCTGGCTCTCTGCAAAGCTTGTGCAAGGTAGCCCTGCAAGGCTGTATAAACAGCTAACGGTAGGCATTGGGGTTGTGCTGGCTTAGCGTGTGCTTAGTGTATCTCTTATTTCTGTGCTTTGAACTGACCACTGTTCCTGTACTGGTAGACTGTTGGTCAGCAAACACTTACTGCTGGGCAAGCCTGGGAGCATGGCTTAAAACTGCTTTGTGGGTTTCTGTAATGGGCCCCAAGATGAGGAGAAGGTGTTAGATTTAGCACAAGAGCTCATCTTGTCTCCTCTGTTCCTGCTGGAGTCATGCCGAAGTGGTGCCTGGGAACAAGTAGGTGCCATTTTGTTTCTGGATGACAGGCTGGGTTTGTAGGTCTGGAGTCTCTCTTACCACAAAGGAAAATACCTTCCCCTCTTCACAGTGAAACAGAGCATTAGCAGAGGCTAAATGATGGAGGTAGTCACTGCTATTAGGTTTGAGAAAGTTAAGAGTTCCTGCTTAATTTAGCTTTATCACGTCAGAGCTATGAATAGTAAAATCATGGGATTACATTTCATGCCAGCTGAGAATTGTGTTTGTGCTGTTTCACTCCATGGTAACCGGAAGCTGTCGCATCCATTAAAAAAAAAAAAAATGGCACACAAAGATGACACCCAGCCTCGCTGCGGGAATGCTGGAGTGCTGCGTCCTGGGGGGGTGTCATTTCCTACCCAAGGAAGAGTTTTCTGTCAATGCCCTTTTTTCCTATCACACATGAAAATACTTCCTACATTTCTCCCCTGTTATATGAGAATGAGGCCTCTTTGCAAAGCCCTGCTCATAGCTACTACTCCTTTGACACAAGAGCAAATGGACTGCTCATAATTTCATCTCCAAATTTGTCACCCGGCCATTTTTAGCCTGTCGTGATTTACAGCGTAAGGTAGCTGTACAAAACCCAAAAAAGCCCCTGCCGTAATGCGAGGGGTGCTGTAGCTTGCACAGCTAGCCAGTGTATGTCCTCCCTGCTGCTGCCTGCATTTCTCTTTTACCTTTGGTTGAGTGAAAGGAAGAAAGGAAAGCTTGGCAAGTAACCCCACAGGTTTCTCTGTTCTGAGAGCACAAAAGGTGGTGGCTTGGGGGGCGTGGGGGGTGTTAAGCTGAAATTCTGTTCTCAAGAGAATTAGGCTCAGTATTAATGATGTTAACTTGTGCCTTAACAGAGGGCTGTACACATGATATCTTGTGGCGGTTGTCTACCTGATTATTTCAGGCCTTGTGCATCTGTGTAAATTATTACAGTTAATTGCTCCTATAGGGCTGTGGATGAGATTGATTTCCTGAGTTAAGGATCTGTGTATGCACTATCTGCTTAGATTAAGTAATTCTGGCAGCCTTTTTTTACTGGGAAATGGTGCCAGGCTAAAATCAGAATCCTTTCCTATGCTTGTAAAATGTGAGGATTTGCCAGTATGTTGGTGGGTTTAAATTTGATTTTCCCTTTTTTACTTAGGTGAGAATTCAATCGCTTCTAATAAAGCAGTATTCAGAAACATAATTGATGGGAGACTTATACAAGGTATGTAAACACAGCACTGAAAACTGTTTGAATAAGCTTATTCCATACATACAAGATTTCTGTGGACAAGCATTTACCTCTGTTTCGTAGCCTAGCAGAGTGTAGGGGTAGCCTGTTCTGATGGCTTGTGCTTACACTAACTCCATGATTTAATTTTTTTTAAAAGAACTTTTAATGTTATACCAAGTCATGGAAATCCTTTTCCTTGTTTTCCCCTGCGGTAATGAGATTCAATTTAAGGTAGAGATAAATCAAGCGCTGGCTTGCAAATAAATATGTGAATGGTTTTGCTTTTTGCAGCTTATAAATGAAAGTTGCTGGAGCTTGTTCATAGGTTAAATGTGTGAAGAGTAGTAATCCTTTAGGACAGATTCAATTTTGGCTATAACTGTACTGTGTATTTCAGAAGATATTCTGAAGAGCCCCAGATTCAATTGTTTTTTACATTACTTGCTGTTTCTTTGGAAGCATAACTTCCACATTTTTGTAAGTGCATTATGGTCACTCTAATGAAGGAAATACTAGTGTGCAGAGTCTGCTGGTTTGCAGACTGCAGTGACCTGAGAGGGTTGAAAACTTCACTGGAGGTCACATTTCATTCTTACATTGCTGCATGGGGAAGTAGCACGATAACTTCAATTATGCACATTTGAATTCTTTTGGTTAACTGATTTGTGAATAGTTTTCTTATGTAAAGTAAATTGGACCAGTTCTTGCTTCTCTTGGGGGTTCTGAAACTACAGGCACAAGGATTCACAGACCCCAAACAGTTTTGACAAGGTTCAGTTCACATCCAAAAACTGCTCAAAATAGTAGGGCTGCACTGTGAGGAAGCCATTAGTTTTGAGAAAGATCTGATTTTTCTACTTGCCTGTTCCTAGGTTGTGTAAGTTTGGAAGCAAAAAGCTGATGAAATAGGTTTTCCCTTTTTTTTTTTTTTAATTGTGGATGTTTTTCTTCTGTGTTTAACAGAAAATCCAGCTGCCTGACTTTTGTAACAAAAACATCCCGATTTCTAATCGGCTTTTCCTTGGATTTGTTTTCTTTGAGCTCCCTGTCACCAAACTGTTTGAATAACAACATAAGACTTTTTAAGTTCAAAGATATATTAAATAGTTTTTAGCCAAGTAACTAGTGTAAGAATTAAAGTCACCAATTGGTATTTATAGCTGGTCAAATTATTTGGAAAGGGTTGTTCAGCACTGCAATCTGCAGAATCAGTCCTTTTCGGAAGAAGCTGTAAATAGTCTTCCAAGCATTCTGTAGAACCTGCTTCTAATTATCTGAAACAAGGGCTGGAGCTCGATATTAAACTTCTTGAGGGATTAGTTTAATTGTGTGAAAACCCAAACATGCTTGGAGGAAAATCTTAGTTTTGAAAGTATATAGACTAGAGAGAAATTGGAACTGCTGTTGACAAACTAGTGCTTCTCTTGCCATGGCAGAATAATCTGAACTTTTTTTTTTCCCCCAAGCGTGTTTGGCATGTGTTAAAGTAGAACACACTGTTTTGGTTTGGGTTTTTTGTTGGTTTTGTTTTTAGCAATGTTGTCCAGGAAAATTTTTGTTGAGGAGGTTGGTAGGTGTAGTTGTAGGCTTTAGTTTAACTTGTGTCGTTAATCTCTTGAAAACGTACACTGGATACCTGATCTAGAAAGAGGAATTGTTCTGCTTTTTGTTACCCTAATGAAATTTGAACTGGATGATTAGAAATAGCATTTTAATTTGCAGTCCACCAGGCTGGCAGTGGGAGCTATGCAGGTGGTTCTTTTTTCTTCCCCTTAAGTGTTCTGTTGATATCAAGAGCGTACTTAATTTTTGGTGCAAGACCAAACCTTAGCTTGAAAAGGAAGAATCAAGTAGAAAGTGAGATTATTAGACTTTGATTTCTGAACTAGCAAGGCCAGTGTGTGCTTTCTGTACTCTGTACGTTACTGCTGGCACTTCCAGTGTGCTCTGACATGTAGATAGCTGCAATTTTTTTTCCACTTCAAGTAAGTTCACAGCAAAATCTTGTGCAGCTGCAGTACAAAGCTTGCTGGGAAATAGATTTTTACATAGCTGTCATGCATAGCAAGGTTGATCTGTCATGCTTCTGGGCTGCTCTTTTAGAACAGGAACTTTAGTTCAGTATATTGATGGTTGTCAAACTTCACTGATTTAGGAATATTATTTTCAACTTTTAATCTAATGTAGGAATTTGTGATAGACTGCTACGGTCATTATTTTGATTTGCTCTTTGGTAAAACGTAGATCTGGGAGCTGCAAGGGAAGAGCAGGTGTTCGTGCGAACCATGTTTGGGTTGAAGGGAGGCGGGTTTCGGGGTGTTCTCTGGCTGTGTCCCTCTGCCAGTGCGCTGCGATCCCCGCAGCAGCCTCAACAGGTGCAAGTGCAAAGTGCTGCTTGGACTGCAGATCCTTCCAGGGAATTAATGCGCAGTATGAAAAATACCCTTTTGGGGCACTTGCTGCAGAAAAAAAAAGAATAGCTTTTCTATTCTTTGCCAGGTATGTATCTAGTAAACAAAGATTGCTCTGATTTGACACTGGTGTCAGGATGCTTCTACTAAGTGTATTGAGCCTGAGTGCAAGAGGAAGTACTAAGGACCAAATTTATTACAGTTCTACATGTGTTTTTACATTAGTCCCGTAGCTCATGTTTGGCTTATTTAACCAGTTTGTTCATATCGGTGTTATTTGGTGGTCAAGTAGCAATTTGGTATTGGACATAGTACAACTCTTATTCTGTAGGTAGATAGTTAAATTGAAACAAGATCATACTGAAATTAATTTTAAAAGATGCTGACAGTTGTTAGTTACTGTTGTGTTTTATTTAACACTTTTTATTTCCTATTTTATTTTGTCATTGTGCCTTAACTAATACTTGGCAGTTCTTAACAGCGGTATTCTTACCTAAGTCTTCTGACATATCTACAGATGCCACTTACCACCTCTGCTTCTCTGGGAGGCAGGTGAATTAAAATGCACAGAAATGGTGATTTTTACAGGGTTGTGAATGACAAGATCATGTATAGGCCTGGATTTTTAATTGCTTGATCAGATTTTCTGCCTCTGTTAGGCCCAGATTTAGGTGATTAATACTGTTTAAGTTTATAAGTAGCTGATTTCTTATTTTCAGTGCTTTCAAAAAGAACACAATGCTGACATTTCTGTTCATGTCAGCATTTTCCAATGTCTTTGATATCTTTGTAGAGTTGGGATATAGGGTCAATCAGCAATAAATAATTTTTATCATCTGGGGTTTTAAGTTGTAAAGAGGCAGTTTCTTGGACAAAGGCTGCCACAGTTTATATTGATGTAAGCCTTTCAGGTATCTTATCCAAATGTTAAAAAGCTTGTTTTGTGGGAAATGAAACTGTTTTTTTGCTATGTAGTTCTGTGACTTTTTTTTGTAAGTGTATTTTTGTAGTGATTGCTGTTGCCTTATTATATAGAGTACACTTTTGTAAGACATTTTGTAGGTTGTTTTTTTTTTTTTTTAGAATTAACTAATCTTTTTCGGCTTCTGGAGCTCAGGATTATGAATTCTAGAGCTGGCTGAAGGAGAATGATTTTTTTTTTTTCTTCTTTTTTTTTTTTTCCCTTCTTCCTTCTCTGATAATGAAGGCTGTTGTGAGCAAATACAGTAGCAGTTCAGCTGTTTCTCCCAAACTGAATGTTTGTGCTAGCAAACATTAAATGGATGACAAGATGCCCAAGCAGGAATGTTTTCTCTAATGAGGTGCTATCTTGTTTGCTTTGGGTTTTGCAGGAAAAGAAACCGTAACAGTTTCATTAAATGCTGGCCAGAAAGGAACAAGTAAATTTTTGTTTTCCGACCGCAATTATATAGAGCTTTCTACAAATGTTTTTAGAAAATACTAGTATTTTCAAGTTAATGTTTTGTAAACACTGTGTAATAAACTGAAACTACTGTAACGAGTTTGGCAGCACTGTGCACACTTCTAAGGTATGTACATAAGCCATTTCACTTGTTTCCAAATATTCTTAGTGTTTATGCTCAGTGTATTATAGACAGATATGAAGACAAATAAACTGCTTCTTTTGGTAGGGACATATCTGCTGTGTTTTTCTCTCTAAGCTGGCAAATTGTGGTGCTACGTGGTATAGCAATCCTCGATGACATGCTTGAGATGGAGTTATTTCAGCTGTAACATTTTGTTAGATGGCTTTTCTGTACAGGGCTGTGGTGGTTCTGTTCTGCTTTAACATCTGTGAAAGGTCTGAAATAATGATGAGTACCGCTTGAAAGACTTCAAAAAAAGGAGTGGAAGATGGAAAGAGACAGTCATAAGTAATACAGGCCAGTTGGAAATAGGAAACAAATTCCTGGAAAAAGGCATTGTGAAAACTAGAAATGTTCTACATTTGACCCATGTCTTGGCATATAGAAATGTTCTTTACAGTGTTCTGCAATACGAAACTCCTGGACTATGATTTCTGCTTCAGCAGAGAGTGTTGAGCACGTTTCCTACTTTCCTTTCCATATCTGGAAGAAAGGTTAGCTGTTCTTGCTTGTTGTGTGTTGTCTTGCTTCATTTTTTTGTAGTAGTGCTCTAAATATGAAAACAGTATTCTTCTACAAAAGATAATTCAGCCAGCTTTTTATCTAGGTAACACCTGTGTGCAGCGGATTGTACCAAAAGTTTGTGGTAACGTTGGTGTTTGAGGAATAGGCAAAAAACCAAACAAAACCCAAGTGTTTTATAACAAAGCAAGAAAAAATGGTTATGGCAATTTTTTTTTTCTGGTAGCCACTGTGAAAGGCTGAATGTCAAAGATCTTTGTGAGGTAAAAGGCAAGATTTCTGTCTTTCATGGACATTTAGATGGATGGACATGACAACAGTAAAAATAAAAAAAAAAAGTCTGTGGTGTGATGTTCTTTACTTGGCTTTTTTCAAAGATTGGTAAGCATGATTTAGAAAACACTAAACCTTGCAATACAACCTTCCCTTTTGGGTGAGAATAGGACTTAATTGCCATTTCAGAGAAAGTATACTCTTCAAACCTTTTTTCAATGAAGTAAACAGAAGAAATGAATAGCTTTAAGCAAGTTTATTTTATGGTTGAACACAGAGTAAATTACATTCCTGCTGTTAGATCAGGGGTTTAGTAACATGGAGTAATTTATGAGGTTGTGTTTACTGTTGTTCTCTTTTTTAAAACTTACACCCCTCTAGCAGTGCATGGAAGGATACTGGAATGTAATTGTAGACCTGTCAAAACAGCTCACAGTGGACTGGTGGCACCCTTTGAAGATGGCGATACGCTGATTGATGAATTTGTCAGGAAAACAGTTGTTTCTCTTGGCTTGTGGATTCTCTTTAACGATACAGGAAAATACTTAGTCCTGAGTCCAGTAAGACCATACAAATGAGCTGAGAGAAATTACTTCAATACGGCTGTACCGATGTAATGACAGCGATTAGTATGTATGTAACAGGAGATGGGATGGGGGCAGGGGAGGTGGAGGAAGGAAGGAATAAGTAGACTTACAATTCTGAAAGCTTGAATAAACATTCCAGAAACTACGTTCTTCATAAAAGTACATGAAAGAATTCATGGTGAAGTGGGCGATGAGCTTCTGCAACGTATGCTCTCTGTTGAAATACTTAAGACGTGATGAACGTTTTGGGTACAGCACTGGATGATAGCTTAAGTAAGCTAGGCTCCTGTTGATCATTGGTGGCAGTAAGTACGACAATGTACGTACAAAGATGCTTCAATGCATTTTCTTCTCATTTCAGGCTTGCTTCCTGATTTCGTAATTGACTAAGCTGAGACAGTGAAACCTGATTGTTGAAGGGTGCAAGCTGTGAACCTGCTCGAGCAGGTAGGCACACAATAGAAAAGAAAATCTTCAAAAGTGGTAAAACTGCCTGTCTTGGGATTTGGAATATACCTTCTTGTATCCCTTTTATCCTGCGCATACTGCAGGTTAAACTGTATCAATTGAATTCTTTTTTCATTGTTAATGTTGCTGTGCAAAAAGGACTGTACAGGTTTTGAAGAAAAAACTCAGCCTCGTATCTTGGAAAGATTTGGCTTGTCTTTCCAAATAGCTGGTAAATATAAGGGTAAAATAGAACAATTTTGTGAAATAATCTTGATTGTCCTGGAAGAAGTAGTACCTACTTTTTTTTTTAATGCTGCGTTGAGTGATTTTTTGGATTTACACCCTGGTGGCTTTTGGGAGAAAAGGAGTCCTTCCCCCTGTATACTTTAATTGGCCAGATTATTAAATGTCATACTGATTTAAACTGTTAAACCTCCATATTCCCTGCCCCCTCCCCCCAAACATTTGTTCTTTTGCTGAAGTGTTGCAGTGATTTCAATCAGGGGCCGTAAAAGTTCTCCTTAACTATTCTGAATAATTAAATTCTGAAGCTTTGGTAGCTAGTGGAAGTATACTGCAGTAAGAGACTCTTGACTCTTGACTTTTTTCCATTGCTGTGGAGCAGAGTTGAGCTGTTCTTTTGAGTTCTGCCAAGGGGCTTAGAACATGTAAAACATTAACTTTCCTGACACTGTTTCATGACAAAACTTTGTCTTCTGGGCAAAGTCCATTGTGGTGGCATAGTAGAAGCATTTGCTCTTCCATTGTTTTCACTTATTTGAGTGGTATGATGGATTGCCATGAGGATTTAGAAATGGACAAGACAAACTTTGCTTCTTGAAACAGCCTCCAAATTTTAGGAAACACTTATTTTGAGAGTGAGAGGTTTCCAGGCTGTTGGTTCTCCATCTCAAAACCCTCCTTATTTGTGAGTAGGGCTCATATGAATGGGGTCACAGAATTGGTCTGGATTAAAAGTATTGTAAAACAGAACATTTGTAACCTCTGTCATGAAAGAGATTAAGTTTAGAATGTAGATGAACAATTCATTGTATTGGCAGGATGGGAACTTTCTACATGGGCCTTGTTGCTAAGGTAGTAATTAGTCAAACTGCGCATCAACAGAAATATCCTCAGTCAGAAACATCTGTGTTAGTTTTTGTTCTACTTCTTAAAGAAGTAGAAATGGATCTCTGCAGAATACCGGCCACAAAGGTTACCATTAAGCATCAAAGAGGGTTGACTCTGGCCTTTGCTTTCAATTGGTAGATGACTTGAGTTGCCTACAGTTCACAGTATGGGTCCTATTTGGATAAGATTCTTACAAGCCAGGCATTTATTGCTTTTTCTTTGTAGATGTTAAAGATTCACAACAGTTTGTAAAGACAAAAGTCTTGTAGTTCTTGACCAGAACTCATTCTCTACTGCGTTAGCCTTCTTTGTGAGAGTTTTCCCTTTCTGAATGGCACTGTTGGTACAGTGGCAAAAAAAAAGTTATCTTAAAGCAGCCCGAGAACTTCCCGAATGAAGTGGCATGTATAAATATTACTAAAACTACATGCGGAACTGATCAGCCTGTGTTGCCTGCTTTCCTTCACAAGAAACAGGTTTGAAGAGTTCCAGGTGTATGCCTTTGGGGTCAGGGTGGGAAATCTTTGATGCCAAGAAGGGGATATAAGTAATGTGGCAATGTTCCCCTGTGAGAAATCAAATTCACTGATTGCTATCAAAGGCTTTTACAACTCGAGCAAACCCTCTGCCTTTACTTTCCATAAACTATGGAAGAAGGATTCAAAACAGTTCACTCCAGTAAGAGATGTTTGCCAGTTTGAGTCTTACTGTTCATTGAAGCTTTGGCGGTTGCTCATTTTCAAACAAGACTGAACTTTACACCTTTGAGTTGGTGGTGCTCACAGCACATGGGAGTTTGCAGATTTTCATGTTTTCTGCAGAAATGTACACATTTCTTAGAATAAGAATAAAAAAAAAATTATAATGCTTAATAATTTGCATTGGCAATGTACTTTAAGCAGACTAAACAGCTAGCTGTTGGATTGACTATTTCTTTCACTGACCAACTTCAGTGATTTCAGATCTGGCTTGGAGAAAACAATTTTAAATCTGTGTGGTATGACTGAATTTAGCAAACTAATTTGAAATACAAATTGTTTCTTCAGACTTGGTATGTGTTGAATTATGAGGTACGTTATACCATGTAATTTTATGGCACCTAAACAGGCTGTGAAGTGTCTGTTTTCCAATAGGGTAATACCTTACCAGAACTTTTAAACTCTGCACACTCAGGATCAGTGCTGATATTTTTGTGAGTCTATACTACTTGGGAAGATATGCTGGACAGCTTACAGTTGGGTCTTCAGAAAAGACAAACCAAAAAACAATTTTGAAAATTCCTGGCAGTGTTTCCAGGAGCACATACCCTCCAGATGCGTGCAGTCACGCTCATCTCTGCTGGGGATGAGACCTGGATCAGGCAGCAGGGGTCAACCGTGTCCCTTTCAAGGTATAGGTGGAGCCAGTGTCATGGGAACGCAATTCTGTAGCTGTGAGCAGGAAAGAAACCTCTGGCAGAGCAGATTGCTAACGACAAATCTCCATAGCACTGTGTAAATGCTTCTACTGCAGTCCCCACTCAGGACCAGACACGTTTTACCTTCCAGTGTTTTGAAAAGCAGCATCCCCCTGTGAGGTCTGAGGCTGTATGCGTGTGTGCGCTTTGGGGGCACAGCATCATGTTCAGTGGAAAAATATAAACAGTAAGGTAAGTGAGCAGCCACCGCTGCTTTCACAGTTTGCCTTTGCTTCATTTACAGGTGCCTCTTTAAAATCAGAGTGATCCTTAAGATGTTTTACAAGAATAGATTCTTTCAGAACAGTTTTTTTGCTTACCAGCTGTATTGGATCTGGCTGAGATGGAGTTAATTTTCCCCATAGCAGCCCTCGTAGTGCTGTGCTTTGTATTGGTAGCTAGAAAGGTGTTGATAACACTCCAGTATTTTGGCTGCTGCTGAGCAGTGCTCGCACAGCATCAAGGCTCTCTCTCCCACATTTCCCCTCCTCACCAGTAGGCTGGAGGTGGGCAAGATCTTGGGAGGGGACATAGCCAGGACAGCTTACCCAAACTGACCAAAGGGCTATTCCATACCATATGATGTCCGCTCAGCAATAAAAGCTCAGAGAAAGGAGGAGGAAGGGGGGCATTTGTTATTTATGTTTGTCTTCTGGAACAACTGCTGTGCATGCTGAAGCCCTGCTTCTCGGGAAGTGGCTGGGCATCACCTGCTGATGGAAAGTGGAGAATAAATCTTTTGTTTTCCTTTGCTTCTGCGCGCAGCCTTTTCTTTTGCTATATTAAACTGCCTTTATCTTGACCCACAAGTTTTGTTTGTTTGTTTTAATCTTATTTTCTCCCCCCACCCCTGTCCTGCTGAGGAGGGGAGTGATAGAGCGGCTTGGTGGCACCTGGCGTCCAGCCAGGGTCAACCCACCTCACCAGCTGAACACATTTCATCTGAGTCAGTCATTAACTCTTAGAACAACTAAATGTATATTGCAATAAGTTTACAACTGCAGTGTTAACATAGGGGAGCTGAAATGACTCCAATATTTAGTTTGTTTAACCTTTTGAGTGCTGATAGAGCATAGCAACTCGGTTTCTATTCTAGTAGGAGTTACCTCACATGTTAGGAATGAATCAACTTTAAAAATATTGACAAAGATTAAAAAAAACTTTCTGAGACAAGAGTGCTTTTGGCACACATCACACATACCAAACTAATGTTTGGCTAGTAAGTACTGTGGATCAAAGTAAAATACAAAGACTCTTAAACGGCTCAAAGCAAGTGATACTTTTAAAATCTATTTTGGGACCTTCTCGGGACTTACTGAGAGTTACTGCCACACTTACTCAGCTCGGTCAGTCAGCTCTACCCGTGTGCTTTTTCTTGGAAAATTATTTATTTCAGAAGAGGTGCAACAGAGAAGAGCTGTGGTGAAAGCTGTTTTAATTATATTAGTCTATTAAAATATTTCAAGCACTATGTTCAGTGTAAATAAAGATAACTTACAGATGATAATAAGTTGAAGTGTAGTTTGTTCTTGAACTACAGGGTTGTTATTTAGTAGAGAGCTATCCTGAAATTACACAGTTCATGGGAGGTATTTGTAATCTCTGTTCAGAATGTAGCTTTTTTTCTGGTTTTATTGTATCAAAGCCCCTCAGGATTCAGTTGGGAGCAGCTCTCTGATTCTGAGAGGCAATTTAGATCATCTTCCTATATCTTCTAGTAGTTCCTATTACCATTTGTTTCTTCTGCTTCTCTTCCATGTTTTGGTTTACTGTGCTAAACTTTTGATTGTTTTGGCCAACAGACTAGGAAATGTTGCTGTTTCAACAGGTGTATTTAGTAAACTAAAAGGAAATATTTATAAATGGTCCTTTCACACATTCTTTGCCTGAAGAATGACCATGCATGAGAATGTCTTCGCTTCTTCAGCGGTAGAGCTTTTTGATCTTCATCCCTGGTGCGATTTATTTTTTCCTAATAAAACAGGAAACATTAAAATCTCCCCCCTCTCCCCCCCCCCACTTTCTAGTGTGGAATATATTAAAACACTTCAGTTGAATTGAAACAGCATCTTTAGTGAAAGGGAAGAATGGGAATATGTAACATGATTTTAAAAATAAAAGCCAACTTCCCATTTCTGGAAAGTACTGGCTCTCGTGATGAAGAACGACCCACTTTCCCAGCAGTTGCTCCTGTGATGGGCGTTGTGCTGTTCCTGAAAGTGCCCTGGCAGTAGTTGGAGTATCTGGTAACCATATATGTATTTTGGCTTTGGAGAGCGACTGAAAGTGAAGACATTGCAAGTCAGTACACTGGAATTTGCTTAAAATGGATACAGCAGCAGAAGTACTTGATTGGTTGTGCTTATATACCTAAATGTCTCTATTTTTAATCAGTAGGTGAAAAAAAGGTTAAAGGTGTACTAATACACTTCCTTTTTTCTTTCTGGCTCTTATTCATTAGTCACTTTTGCTATCAACAAAAGTTTGTTGATAACTTTTATGCAATACTCAGTTAATGCAGATTTTGTCTTTACAATCGTTTTCCTAATTCCTAGAGCGATCTTAGTTTTTTCCCTCTTCTAGAATGTGGGCAATGAACATTGTTTCGCAGATGCTCAGGTTTTGCAGTTTGTTGTCAAAATGCCTCTTTGTTCATTTCATGATTTGAGATGCTTTTTAGCCATCGAAATAAATAATTAAAATATCTTGCAGTATGTGATCTCTGGACCATCACAACAATTATTGATGCTCAGTTTTCTCAGGGACTCCATGATCTCATGTACTTGCACAGTGTTTATTTTATTCTCTCGTAGGGCAACAGAGGCCAAGGACTTCTGCTCACTTAAATAGAGCAGATTAAGGGGTCTCAAAAACACAGGCATTTGTGGACTGCTGTATATGTTAAAAACATTGATTAGATTTTTACTATATGATCCTTTGTGGCTCTTGTGTATTTTAAGCTTCTGTAAGTAACGTGAGAGATACGCAATATTTTACTAACTTTGAGGGGACAAAATGTAATTTCTTGTAGAAATTCCTAAATAATTCTGTGAAATGCTAAATAAATCGCTTCTGATGTTGTGAATGAAATCTATGTATTGTTTAAAGAGAGCAGGTTTTCTTCTCAACTTTGTCAGCTACCTCTGGAATTGCAGAGTTCAAATCTTGATACCATCTGCTAATGTGGAATATTCAACAATCCAAACACTTAACTCAAACTAGCCCTTAGTCCCTTTTCCAGCCCATTATCGAAACCTCCAGTTTCTAGGAATGGAAATAAAGGAGACTGGGAATTTAACTGAGGAGCAAGAGAGTGGAGTCCCCTTCCTCCTCGCCAGGTCTGGGGCCAAAGCGTTTTCCATTTAAGCTGAAGAACTATACTGGAACCAATGGGGATTCAAAAGGTGGAGCATATTTTGCAGCATGATCAAGTTTTAAATTGTAAGGAATTTTGTTTATGGCTGGATACAGTGATTAAATAGGTCAACTATTACTACAGTTGAGAAGCACTGTAACGGCTGGACAGAAAAAGCACTAGAGCTTTGCCGACCCATCTCTGGCGTGCTGGGTTTGCTTCCACAGCCCTTCGTGGAAGGGCAGTCACAAAAGGAGGTTGTTTTGGTAGCACGAAGGGGAAAGTTTGTGAAGGTCCCTTTGGAAGCTGCAAAACTGTGTGTTACGCATTTGACTTTTGTGGATACTGACAGGAAGATCTGACCAGCTGAAAGAAACACAGCGTCTTGAATTTTATCAAAATTTGCACCAACCTTCAAACGTGAACAATATGACACTCACCCCTCCTAAGTTAATTACCTTTCCATGGAGATAAGAAATGATGAAAATCCTTTCGAAAATCTTGCTCATTGATACAAAGTTGATGTTTACAAGAGAACAGATCAGGTAGGGTGTAACTGAAACAATTATGTGGTCAAACTGTATTCCCTGAAACATCTTTTAAGGGACACTTTAACCTTTACCTGGATACATGCCTGAAAATAGCGCAGGTAATTCATAATTATAGCTATTTAGAGTCCTTTAATGCTACAACATAATCTCTTCTGTCTCTGTGACTATTTGGAAGGACGTCTGAATTATTTTGGCTGCAACAGAACTCCTCACTCGATGTTACACGCTTGTAATTGATCATAGCAACTGCATAAACTGCACAAGCAGACAGGACACGTACGTCCAGGATTTAACCTGAGCGTTCATAGCGAAGCAGATCTGTGCAAATAGGTGTATATTCATGTATCTTGGATTATCATTTTTGTTCATGATTCCTTCTGAAAATTTAGAGAAGACTTTGGGGGGTGTTTTTCTTTAACAGTAAGCCTTTTTATTTCTTCATTTCTTTAAATCAGTGACAGCGGGCTGCATTGATAGTGATGTGACTGAAAGGAAATGGTTTGTCTCTTTAAAGGTATTCTTGCTTAAGCTAGCAGCATGGCCTCTGCCTGTTCCTGTGTTTTGCATTAACTTGCTGCTTTCAACTGTAGCGCTCAAATTTGTAATTACTTTGGGTTGAAAGCCTTTTATTCTTTTTGCAGATTTCCTCCTTAGACTGAAATAAACCTTCTATTCCGAGCCCAACATCATTCATCTGTTATTAGGCAGCCACTTCAAACATTCATATTTCCAGTCTTATCAAGCTTCATGTCACTCTGTAGTTGTCAGGTTGCCAGATGTTGCCTGTTCTCTCAAATCTGCCACATGACTTCATTTTTCAAATACTTTTATTTCCCTGTTTCCTTCAGGTACAACTGACAGGTGCTTGCAAAGATGTCTAAAACTAACAAATCAAAATCTGGATCCCGTTCTTCCCGGTCGAGGTCTGGATCAAGATCACGCTCACGCTCCTTCTCCAAATCTCGTTCCCGTTCTCGTTCTGTCTCACGGTCAAGAAAACGCAGACTTAGGTAAGTGCATGCAGCTCTGAAGCCAAAGGGTGTAACTGCGTTTTTCCTCTCTGTCCTGTTCAGATGGTTTGTCGCTTAATTCTTTTCCAGGGAAAGACTTTGATTAGATTCTAGGACAGATAGTGTCCTGTGTCTTAGGTTGTTTCCTGCCAACTTGGATTGTTTTGAATTGTGACTGTTTCTCAGCATTGTCAAAATACTTCTTTTGAGCCCTTAATCTGGTCTCTGTAGCATGTTTTTGGTGAACAATAATTTTCTTTTTCTGTGCAGGTCTTTTTCCCCTAATATCAGTACTAACAGATACTCTACAGTTAAATCAGAAGGTGTTTTTGTTAGTATAGCTCATTTGTCAGAGATACAGTCCACAGTGGACTTGTTACAGTTTTTTAGACTGGGCCCTTAGAGAAGACCTCTGTACTTTGTTTTTCCTCAAAGGTATTAACAGAAGCCCGTGTCAAAATGCATGTGGGTTTTTTCCCATGTTCTTCTGCAGTTCTTAATTGCTGCTGTATGTAATGGGATAGCCTATTGTGCTTTTCCTAATGCTAAGTACGCACAGTCTCTGAGATCCAGTTTCCTATATTAAAAGTACTCATGGTTAATGATGGTGTTCGAAATTGCCAAAGCAGGACAAAGTACAAAAAATCATAGCTTTTTATCCTGACCTGAGATTATTTTGAGATTTGAAATGCTTTTGATCAGACATTTGCTTTACTGCTGTGAGAGAGTTTCAGTGCGTGTTCCATAGAGTGGGGAAGAAGAGTTGGGAAGGTCCATAGCAAAACATGCTCCTTTGTTTTGTTAAACATCTTTGGGGTTTTTTAAGCTTTTAATTTAATTGATCCCAGACTTGAGGGGCCTTTGCAGACGTTGCATGCTTTCCTCCTCTTCCTAAAAATGAATTCGAACGAGTTTTAATGTCAGTTGAAGATACTGCTACGAAAGGTAGGGGCAGTTTTTGTTGTTGTTTCCCTGCCCCTCTCCTCAATATACAGCAATCAGTTAACAGAAATTATAATTCCGGATGGATAAAGTAGATAAAGTTCATTTCACTGCAGTTAATTTTGAGAAGTCATTAATGTGCATAATAGTTGTTCTTACCTCCCTGAATTGCTTCTGGTCAGGCCAGTTAAACGTTCATCTCTTCCTTGGATATCAGGATATCTGTTTTTTCCTTTTCTTTTGGCTAAGCATTTTGTATCTGGCAAAGACATTCCAGTTGGATTGGGTATAATGATGTTCAGCTGCTTTTTCACTAATCTTAAATTAATAACACATTCTGAAATCATTAGGCTGTAAACACATGCAACTGTTAACAATTAAAGAGATTTTTTAAAATGCAGAGACTCTAATAAATGTACAGTTGGAGAGAGAAGGACATGACAAAACTAAATTAGAGGCGGAGACTTGAGTCAAACAGTTCTTTGCAGAAGGAGGCTGGAATGCTGGAAGATATGCGGTCATTTGGGAATATCTGCCTAGCTATGAAGCAACTTTGACAGTTGAAAACAAAGGCACGCTGTGCAGACATGATTGTTTCCTCTGTGCTGTTGCTGAATCTACTTGTGCTTTGTAAATAACTCCTTTTTTAAAAATAGAGTCAAAATGGAGAGGGTTAGTACAGGCAAGTCATCTTGCATGGCATTAGGATATTCTCTGAGGTAGGTCTCGTGGTATCTTGGCATAAAAGTCCATTATTGTGTACTTCAGCATACACCACAAAAACTGTTTTACTCTTTGTTTGGTAGGTTAACTGTTTGTTCTAAGTTGTATTGCCATGTTGGAGTCAGCCTAGTATTTCTTGCTTTCTTTGTGACTTTATTTTTCATTTTTACCTATTGTAAAATGGTAGGTGCTTTAGAACTGAAGCAGTGTGTATTAGCTGGCTAGCTACAGGGGCTGGCTAGTTGGGAGAATTATTACTTGTGGTGTTTCTTTTGCATAATGTTTACTGTATTTTTCTAAAAAGATTTCATGTAAGTAATCTCTGCAACTTTTGGAGTGAAATTTTCCTGCTGCAAGCCTCTCTAAAATGATGGAACAGATTTTGGAAGTGGTGTACAACAGGTCCCTTGCTGGTAATTGATCACAAATGCAGCAGTTGTTTGAAAATGGGAGCATATGTGTTCTTAGTGCTTTTGACTAGGGCTTGTTATAATTGGTTCTTGCCGTCTGCCTCTGTGCTTTTCCTTCTCGTCGTTGTTCGAATGAGGAAGTGTCTCAGATAAATTGCATAGGTTTTTTGGTTGTTTGAAGTAAAGGATGAAGCATATGTTAAAATTGTCATTAAACTGTTTGCTAGCAATGACTATAGTATGAGTAAACTGTTTCCTGCTAAACTGCAATGTATTTGATAGGTGGAAAAAATAAAAACAGAACTACGGGTGTATGCTAATCTTGCAGGAATTCTAACGGCAGCGTTGTATTCCTTTACATTTATGGGGGTTTGGGGTGTGAGCAGAGAGGGGGCAGCAGTGAGTTGCGTATTGCCAATCTGTAAAAGTAGTACATGTCTATTGAGTATGACCAGTGAGAGTTTTAGAGCTGACCGTCTCTCTTCTAATGTAAGAAGGGACTGTGGGAATGATTTCAATGAATATTAGTTACTAAAACTCCATTTGGAAAAAATGTCTTTTCTATTTAAACTTATTAGTTTGGATGCTTTCTCTGTTTTACTGATGCGAAGTTGCTAAAATCTCAGACTTTCAGCAGAAGTTTGTGTTTTTCCAACGGCTGTGAAACTGTAAAGCTGGTATTTAATCCTGAGCCTACAGTGGGGCTTCTAAACAGTTACACAACTGCAGCTCCAAAAATTTAGTGGAAGAGACTATTGGAACAATTAGCCGTTAATGTTTTGCCACTTAAATCTGTATTCTTACAGGCTTCGTACTTGTCTTGGATTCAGTTCTGTCCTTTATGAATGCTCTTGCATGACGTAGAGGCGAGCAGAGGGACACTGAACAGTGCCATCTCGTGGCGCTAGGCTGGAGAGCGAGCGCATCCCTCTGCTGTCCTGCTTGTTTGGAGCTCCAGCTTCTGAATTGTGGCAAGGGGTGCACCTTTTGAAACTTAAAACTGTAGAGCAGTGTGCCGTTTGCTCCAGTACTGCTCTTCTCATGTTGAGGTGTGGCAATTTAACTCACCTGGCAAAGAAGTGGCGTTTCATCTTGATTATCAGAATTTCAAAAGCACATGAGATAGCTGAGGGACACAACAGGAAGATTTTGGATCTGTTCAAATAATGGTAGCATGACATGCATGAAGAAATACTTTGTGGAGGAGATCTAAGATGAGGTATAGCCTTGAGTTATAAAGGGCTGGAAGTTTGAGATATGTCACTTTTTCTGAAGCTGGATAGCAGCCATGTTCATCCTAGAAAAATGAACAACAATGTGTACTCATCCTGGTCTCTGCAGTGATCCAAAGTCAAATACTTGTTTGGCAGCATCACAGATACAAGTTATTTCTACTGCAATTTATTGAGGGCAAAGTGTAATATCTCAATTGGATGAGGGTAGAACAAAGAAATTACTTTCAAAAGCTTAGAAGTTATTTTTTCAAATTCTTTTTTATAAGGTTTCGAATAAAAACTTGTGACAGAAAAGTAAACTTTAAAATATTCGTGTAATTTTTTTCTTTTATCAGTTCTAGGTCCCGTTCAAGATCATATTCTCCATCTCATAACAGAGAAAGGAATCATCCGAGAGTCTATCAGAACCGGGATTTCAGAGGTCATAATAGAGGATACAGGAGACCGTATTATTTTCGTGGCCGAAATCGAGGGTTTTATCCATGGGGCCAGTATAACCGAGGAGGATATGGGAATTACAGGTCAAACTGGCAAAATTATCGCCAAGCGTATAGCCCTCGTAGAGGGAGGTCACGCTCTCGTTCACCCAAGAGAAGGTCTCCTTCACCAAGGTCTAGAAGTCATTCTAGAAATTCTGATAAGTCATCTTCTGATCGGTCAAGGAGGTCTTCCTCTTCCCGATCTTCCTCAAATCATAGCCGAGTTGAGTCTTCCAAGCGTAAATCTGGAAAGGAGAAAAAGTCATCTTCCAAGGATGCCCGGGCATCTCAGGCTGCAGGGGATAATCAAGGTGACGAGTCTAAGGAGCAGCCATTTTCAGGAGCAGTGGCTCAAGACGTCAAGGCATCTGAGGGATCAAAACCATGGCAAGATATGACCACCTATGGTACAAGTTCAGCATCAAGAGCTTCTGTGTCTGAACTTAGTCCAAGGGAGCGCAGTCCTGCATTAAAAAGCCCTCTCCAGTCGGTTGTGGTGAGGCGTCGTTCTCCTCGGCCAAGTCCATTGCAAAAATCGAGCCCTCCACTGTCCAACCCATCACCGATGAGCTCTGCTTTACAAAGCAGCAGCACCTCCTTTCAGGCAGGCTCTCATCAGAGTCCGTTTGACCATGGCTCGGCAGGTTTGAGCCCAACAAGGAAGAGCCCTGTGTGCAAAAGTCCAACACCAATCAGTTCGATTTACAGTACATCTCAGAAGGAGGAAACCACAGCTCCTGGAGGAGGAGCCTTCTCAAAAAGGCAAGTGATGCGTTTCGTTGTGCTGCACTGTTTTTTGACAAGCCAGCTTGCATGTGTAGGCGCTCTCCATGAGCGCTGTAAGGGTTCTCAGCGTGTGTGCAGGCTCCAGCTGGAATGAGGCCCCAGTGTGTGCAGGGTGCCATGCTAGCAAGCTGCCAGCTGTTTGGGCCTGGTACTGTCTAAATTATAGAAAAAAATACAGATCTAGCCCTGTGTTGAGGAAGTTGGAGTTAGTTTTCTGACTTGGATAGTTCTGAAGATTGCGTAAGTTCCCTGCAAAAATGTTCATAGCTCGTGAACGCTTGAAGTGAGGATGTGCCCGATGAGATCTTCTAGCAACCTAACAGTGCACACTGGAAGCTTGCATTTCTAAGTTATTTACTTTTCAGTTAAAGACATTTTTTTGTGAATTCTTGAATTGCATTAGATATTATAAATTAGCAAAATTTAATTGAATCTTACTGCATGTCCTGCAAGCAGCGTAAGGCAGGTGTAGCTGCAGTGCTTGTGCCTGTGTTTGTGGGTAGTATGAGAAACTAAAGCACCAAGACCATCACTAAAATGAAGACATCCTTCTTTACAGAAGGCATCAACTTACCATGTTTCTGTTTGCTTGGTTAGTTCACTGCAGATTTGTGCCTTGAAGGTGACACTTTATTTTAAACGATACAGTAGCATTCACAAGTGCTTTTAAATCTTTTCTTTATTATTTCTAAAGTTATTTTGAACTGATGCTATATCAAGGATGTCTGAAATTAAAAAAAAAAAAAAAGGCCGTAACTCTTGTTTGGGCTTTCGAAAGCACTGAACTAATGTCCTTGGGCTTTACTGCTGTTTCCTCAAAGCTGGGGTTTTGCTTAATGAATGCTTTAAAACATAGTTCTGATGCTTTAAACTAGCTAAGTTGTTGTTCTTGCTAGAAGTGTTTTGTCTTCTCCCGGCAAAATAAATATTCTCCTCTGTTAACCTTTTTGCTTTTATTTGTATTTACAGTCTGTCATGAAATATTTAGCTTACCTATGAAACTTGCATCCAAAATTTGAAGTAGCTTTTGAGGCTTTTATTTCCAGTGTGTTGTTTAAAGCAGAACAGCCCAGTTTGAAAGTTTTGATGTGTTGTTCTCCTGAACCAGGTTTGTAAGTAAATAAACTGATTGGGTAAGATGTTACTATTTTCCTTAAAATGAATCTGTGGGTAAGCTGTTTTTTATTTGTTCTTAAGCCTCATCTCATCTGTTCTGCATATCCATTTTCTTCTACATTTGCTGAATTTATTGAGAACTAAAAGTCTAAATCCAGGCTGAGTAATCTGCTTTACATTTTAACTATTTTAGGGCCTAGAGACAGCTTTCTGTACATGCATAGCTTGGTGTTCTCTAAAATTTGACTGCTTTCAACTGAAGTATTAACCTCTTTGATTTTTAATAAGAGAGCTACTGTAATGTCTGTTTTATGAACAGGTATCTGGAAGAGCAGAAGACTGAGAATGGGAAAGACAAAGAACAGAAAGTAACAAATGTTGACAAAGAAAAAAATAAAGAAAAAGGGAATTTCTCTGAGTTGGGATCAACAGATGGGAAGGCAAAATCTGACTCCTATGCATCCAAAGCCGACTCCGAGAAGGGGTACCGCGGCAGCCAGTCACCCAAGCGCTACAAGTTCCGGGATGACTTTGACAAGCTAAAGGTCCCAGAGTTCCACAAGGAAAGTCATTATGGCAAAGAGGAAACAGATGAGCAGGAAAAGAAAGACAAGGCAAAGGGCCGAAAAGATTCAGAATTTGATGATGAGCCTAAATTTATGTCTAAAGTCGTAGCAACTTCAAGTAAAAGTCAAGAAGAAGATAGACCAGGAAAATGGGAAGGCGTGGTGTTCTTGCCACCTGGAAAAGAGAAGCAAAGGAAACCTGATGAAATGGAGGAGGAAGGCTATTCTGAAAGATCCAAAAAAGAAGAGAGACCAGCATCCAAGAGAGCTGAACCAGGTCACAGGGGGTTTGTTCCTGAAAAGAATTTTAGAGTGACCACTTACAAATCAAGCCAGGAAAAAAGTTCTTCCCCCCCACCAAGGAAGGCTTCTGAGGTAAAGGAGAAACCAGGCACCAAAGTAGAGGGGCTAGCTCCTGGCAAATCCTCCTTTTCCATTACTCGTGAGGCCCAGGTCAATATTCGAATGGATTCCTTTGATGAAGATCTTGCACGGTAAGTATTTGCTATTTTTTGAGAAGTCTAAATAGTGATTTCTTTCCTGTTTCTCTTCCTGAGATCCTCATATGCTTGCCCAGTGTGAGGAGGGGTAAATAATACTGCATCACAATTTGCATTTGTTGGAGAGAGAGATTAATTTTTTTCTGGCATTGTAATACTTGTGTGACCCTTTTTTTGTGGTGGGAGGTTCAAGGGGTTACGTTACCAGTTTGCACATGTTGAAAGTATAGCGTGAAGGTTAAACAACTTTTCCTAATCTTTTCTGCGTCTAGATATAAGATTTGTTCAGAACGTAAATGCTTCTGCATCAGGTTCCATACTACACCGGGCTCTGGGAAGAGTTAGGTACTCAATGGCTTCTTGCTGCTAGAAGTTTAGTTACAGTGCCGCTTAAATGACATTTGATTCTCTGGAGTGTGTTTAACTACTCTCATTCTCAACATAGCATTACTGAAACTCTAGGAAGCTCTGAGAGCCACTTCAGCATTACTTCAAGAAATTTTAAGACAGTAAAAAGTTACTCCAGAAAATACATTTGTACAGCAGTAGCCAGTAAGTGTTAACATGCTCTGTGGGATGTTAGAGGTTAATCTAGAATTTGGGAACAGTAGCAAAAGATCACAGCCAGCTAGTGGTGCAAGAATGGGCTTGTGTTTCACAGGATGTCAGGGTTTAACACCTGCACAGCCCTCCAAATACAGAATAAGAAGTTGTCCCGGTTTCAGCTGGGATAGGGTTAAATTTCTTCCTAGTGCTGTGTTTTGGATTCAGTATGAGGAGAATGTTGATAACACACTGATGTTTTCAGTTGTTGCTAAGTGCCCTCCTAGTCCAAGGACAGCTCCCGTGCCTACTGACTGAGCTAGGTACACAAGATGGGAGGGAACATAATCAGGACAGCCAGCCCAGCTGGCCAATGGGGTATTCCATACCATGTGACGTCATGCTCAGTATATGCACGGTAGGCGTGATCCAGGAAGTACCGATCGCTACTTGGTTATCGGTCAGCACGGGTGGTGAGCAATTGCATTGTGCATCACTCATCTTGTATATTCTATCATTATTTATTATCATTATTTTCCCTTTTCTGTTCTATTAAACTGTCTTTATCTCAACCCATGAGTTTTTCTCACTCTTACCCTTCTGATTCTCTCCCCGTCCCACTGGGGGGGCAAGGGGAGTGAGTGAGCGGCTGCGTGGTATTTGGCTGCCTGCCAGGTTAAACCACGACACAAGTGACCTGAATTATTGCAGTAACCTAGATCAGTGTATTTTAGAGATGTTTAAATAAGCGTCCTGCTCATGCTATTGGATGTTCTTAGGTGTCTTCATAATACTACATACAAAATGCTGCCAGCTTCCAACTTCTGAAACATTAATCATCTTAAACTGCATCCCTTTACCCTGTTCTTCTATTTCATGTGATCTGTTCTTTTTCTAGCCCAAGTGGCATATTGGCTCAGGAACGCAAGCTGTGTCGTGACCTTGTGCACAGCAACAAAAAAGAGCAAGAATTTCGTTCGATTTTCCATCATATTCAGTCTGCTCAGTCTCAGCGAAGTCCTTCTGAACTGTTTGCTCAGCATATAGTGACTATAGTCCATCATGTAAGAGGTAGGTCAGAGGTCCATGTATCCTCAGATGAAGGTTCATCCTCCCTTGCCCAAATAAGTGAGTTTCATGCACTCTAGTTAATGCTGAAAGAATTGTTTTCCAGCAGATATGCCATAGATGAGAATAGCAGCCCAATCATTAGTCATCTTTATTTACATAAATGACGACTTCTGGAAAGGCAGAAGAGGCATTCTGGTTTTTACCTGAGCAATATTCACAGAGACGATGACTTAGAATTTGCGTGTTCTAGTGAATTTGAGACTCACTTGAATAAATTGTTAATTTTGAGATTGAAACTGAAATTTGTCAGCAGCATTAGTTAAACCTCATCACCAGTGTGCTTCACGTGTCCTGCATCTGAATTTGACCAAGCTGTAGGACTGATGTGCTTTGTCTTTTTACAAAACCAGTATTAATATTTTGGCATTGTTTATTCAAACCCCCAACAGAGCATCACTTTGGGTCTTCAGGAATGACACTGAATGAACGCTTTACCAAATATCTAAAGAAAGGAATGGAACAAGATGCAGCTAAAAACAAAAAGAGCCCTGAAATCCACAGGTTAGTGCCATTGGGCACTGTCTAACGTTCCAGGGGTATTTCAGATTTCGTTCTCTTAAACTCTGGAATAATTCCAGCATAATTAAAGTATATAACTAGCTTCAGCAACAAAATGGAAAAATATGAGGAGTTTTAAGTACCTTTGGAAATCTTGGTCTGCTTTAAATGACATTTAATCTAAAAACTTCAGATTCTTCTTGGGAGCAAGATTATATCTGTGTACTTTCTCTACTTTTAGGAGGATAGATATATCTCCCAGTACTTTTAGAAAACATGGATTCTCTCAAGAGGAAACGAAAAGTTCCAGAGATCCTGGCTTCAAGGTGAACTGTTACTCTGATTAGTTTAATTCAACAAAATGAGTGCATTGGGCATGAACTTAACAGTGATGTTTTTGTTTAAATTACTCTCTACTTAAGTTTGTGTTTTTCTTTTAAGGATGGGCATAATTCTAAAAATGAACTACAAAGGGTTAATTTTTATTAAAAATGTATCAACAACCTTTGTGAAGTGGTTAGACTATGGTAAATGACCCCAAAGTCAATTGAGGTGAGCTTGAGAAAAAAGAGAGGATTTTTGGAACAAGTGCCCATGATGAGAGAAGAGACTTTTTGTGATATTTTTCTGCTTGTAAGTATTATTAAATCAATTGTATACATGCAATATTTCCAACCATGTTTTCAAAAAGACATGCATGTCAAAAAGAGGAAAGTAAAACTAAATACTTATCTAAACCAAATACACTATTAAGCAGATTATAAATTTTGTTCTAACAACTTACTGTACCATTTCTGTTGATTGCTGTTACTTTAACATTCAGCACTTGTTTTGGTAGATCCAGACCATTTGGAATTTAGTGTATTAGCTTTTCTGAGTAGATAATGTTAAGCCATTGCACTCACTGTAAACAATCATAAAAATGGCTTAACGTAAAATGTTTGGGATTTTAACCTTTGTTTATTCACCTTCATACATATTTACGTTGAACGTTGAAGAGATTTTAAACAGTCCTGCTGAAACCTTACTTGTTTCATATTTGTTTTCGATTTTTTCCAAACACACTTGTGGCTTGACATGGACGATGGTGAGATGGATTTGATGGGCCTGAACTCTGAGCATCAGCTTGGCAGAGTGTATTATAAACGTGGTTTCCAAACAGCTCGCCAGCCTTCCGTGAAACAGACGTGCCCTCACAAACCCAAATAGGTGTTTGCTGTACCACATAAGGGAGCTGCTGCTGATTTTGTCACTTATCTGTCATCCATCGTGTTGGGAGCAGTTTTATTCTCAGAGTAGAAATTAAAGCTCTTTGCCTGGGGAAAGTAGAAGAGCAAAATACCAAAACAAAACGCCTGCTCTCACTCCTGCGTTATTTGACATATTTATTTAAACAAAAAAGTGTTTAGAAACTCATGTAAGTAAAAAATTTAATAGCTAGAGAATTACTAATCCTTTTGTATTTAATTCAAGACGATTAATATGATGTATGTTGCATATCAAGTCCTACAGTTCCCAAGATTAGTATTGTGTAAATGAAGTAGCAGTCGCTGAGCACAGCCATGGAGGCTGTATGTTGTTGCTAGCAACATCATGTACAGGCTTCCCGCAGTCGTACTCAGTTAAATGTTTGTCAGAACCACAGCCACTGTCAATTTGCTGCTCCTGTATGTGCAGTCAGCAGAATCTCATCCAGGTACCGCTGGTCTTAAAGTATATGCAGGTAACACAACTTCTCATTTTCCAAAGAAACTATCTTAATCCATTATTTAAGCAGCAATTTAAATAGAACTCAAAGCAAGCATTACCAGATTTTTTAAATTAACAATGTAAAAAAAAAAAAAAGTAGTTGTTGAGTGTTTTTCGTGCACTGGTTGGTTTTTGCTTTGTGGAACACTGGGGTAGCTTGCATTAGTAGACTTGCTAGGATTATGTGGAGAAACGCATACTTCCGTCTGTGGTGACTTCTTGGCATCTTTCACATGGTGCCTTCCAGTCTAGGGGGAAGGAGCGCTATAGGTGATGTCTACCACAGAGTAAATCTTCTTGACAGACGTATTAAAGGCTACGTATCAGTGGGATGTTGGCATTCTCCCAGATGCGCTTGGTTGCTGCATTTCAGTGGCCTCCATCTCTTACCGCTTTGATCAGTAATCACTATCTTAGGTATCTCCAAGCAGCAAACAGCTTTTGCTTCTGCTTAAGTACTGTTTCCAAACCTGGTGATTAAAATTCCTTCCACCCAGATGATGTCTGTCAGCAGGATAGCGAGCATGCTGCTGTTCAGTGACAAACATCCACGGGCTGTTAGACGTTTTGACATGCTGTAGTTCTGATACATAATCAGTTGGATTGAATTTCCGAGTTGTTCTCATCTCTTACTGGCTGTGGTGTACAATAAATGTCAGCTTCTGTTTCTCCCTCCCCTATTACCAGGCTATTCTAATGCTGTTTAAAAGAGGAGAATAAAAGTTAAAAAGCAGTGATCTTAAGTAGCAGAAAATTGAAGTCTGACAAATAAAAACTTATTTTAATAGTGCATTATTTTACATCTTAAAAAGGATTATTGATTAGTATTCAGATAAACTCCTGTTCTCCAGAAGTCTGTGCAAGCAATAGCAAAGTAATGGTGCTGAAAATAATAGTGCACTGTAAACCTTTGTATTAAACTTTGCCCTCTTCCCTGCATTTGTAGGCTGAAGGGAAATATAAGGACGACCCTGTTGACCTGCGCCTTGATATTGAACGCCGTAAAAAACATAAGGAAAGAGATCTTAAACGCGATAAATCCAGAGAATCGGTGGACTCAAGAGATTCAAGTCACTCAAGGGAAAGATCAACTGAGAAAACGGAGAAAAGTCACAAAGGCTCAAAGAAAAAGTATGTAGGAAACCTAATAGCCATTTCCTTCTGCCTTTCATATTTCTGCTATTAAGGTTGGAGACGACATCATGTACATACAGTTGTACACCTTTTGACATAAACTCCTGCAGTGGCGTGAATTATTCCTCTGCGTGTCTTCTTGATATCATTATATCTATCTGAAACACTAAATAATTATTAAAGGTAAATGAGAAGGCTCCATGTGTCAGAATGGGTGAGTCATTTTTCCTTCTTGTTCCTGTTGTGTTATAGAGAACAGCCATGTTTAAATAATTTTGCTTTAATGTTAATTTAACCCTTTTCTATTAGGTTAATTTTTGTTTGACTAAAACTCTGTAGATGCATGCTTATCTCATAGTAGGTGGTGTAAACACCTTAGAAAGAAGCAATAAATTCTTTCTGGAGGAGACTTGGGACCTGTGTTAAATCTGTGTGTTGTAGCTGATCCAGAGCTCTTACTCTGGCTTTTCCTTTTCCTAGGAGGAAAAGGAGAGCATTGCATTGATAGGGGAGTGATAAAGAAATGGTTCTGTAGCAAATAAGTCATGACTGAATTATTAACCTGTTGGTGTCCCCCTCACCTCTGTTTCCTATCCCTGAAACAGGAAACACCGAAGGGTACGTGAGAGATCCAGATCCAGTTCGTCGTCTTCGCGGTCCTCTCATTCAGTCAAAGCGGAGGAATATCCTGAGGAGACTGAGGAGAGAGAGGAAAGCACCACAGGATTTGACAAGTCCCGACTTGGGACTAAAGAATTCACTGGTCCAAATGAGAGAGGAAGAGCTAGAGGGACCTTTGTAAGTGTTCTCCACCCCCCCTGCCCCAAGTATCAATTCCCAAAGTGGTCAAAAAGTGGCCATTGTGTATTGCTCTTTCACAGTTAAAGCAGACCATAAATGAGAAACCCCGAAGACGTTGTCTGGTTCTGGATGATGAGCCAGAATATGATCGCTCCAGGTCTGGAGCACAAACCAGGGTGCTGAGAGTATAGTCTGGGCAGCCGAACTCAAGATGTATGGAGCAGAAGCCTGGAAGCTTTTGTGCCTTAGCAATTGCGGAGCAACCCCGATGGGCAGCATGATGTGCATCAGTCAGTTTGGGTTAGGCTACCAAAGTGACTCATCTGGTCATAACCACACTTATTGTTTGCAATTCTTATGCCTTAGCTACATAGATGTCTTACGTGCATATCGTATTTGTCAGATGCTTTCTCTTGGATGCTCTGGAAATGCCTCTGCATGATCTTAAACAGCTTTATAGAAACTGTGATGCACCGTGTGATGAGATGAGCTAGAAACCCTAAAATGTACTCTTATTTTCACGATAGGTTAAAGGTTGGATGGTTAGAGAAGTGATGTTGTATCTCTTGGTAGCCCTGGAAGCTGTCTGGGGGTGGGAGGGCACTGCCACCGCAACCATTTTATTTTTCTTCCATGTTTTGCTGTTGCAGCAGTTCAGAGCAAGAGGGAGAGGATGGGGCAGAGGCAACTTTTCAGGCAACAATAACAGCAACAGCGGTGGCAACAACGACTTCCAGAAGCGAAACAGAGATGAGGAGTGGGATCCAGAGTACACACCTAAGAGCAAGAAGTACTACTTGGTATGTGTCTGAAGTACTGAAACCTGTATATACACTCCAGGTATATCTGGTCTTAAATGCTTTAGAGGTGAAAGTGCCAGCTGTCATTAAACTATCTAATCCACCAGGTTAAGGCTTCATGTGACACTTCTTCACAAGAAGCTTCTGGCTCATAGCTAAAGAGAACTTGTTTCTGTTCATTGTAGAGTGGTTTGCCATTAAGTGAAATCTTAAAGGCCAGTTAAAGAGCACATGTTTCACAGTATTGTGGAAAATGCAGCTTAAATCTGTTAGTCTGTGGTGCAGATGGCCTACATTTCTTGGTTCTTCTATCCCCATAGAGTGTCCAGCTTCCTGAATGGGTTAGTACTGTACCTTTTTATTTCTGGTGATAGCAGTCTACTATACTAACAGGCATTAATCTAGGAGAATCCTGTCTGACTGTGTTCTTTGAAAAAGGGGCAGTTTTAAACAGACAGTAACTCTTTTTTTTCTCTTCCTGATTTGGGGTACTTGAGATCCCTAATCTTTTCATTAAATAATGCAGTATTTCAGTCTTGTACCTCAAACAAGAAAGCCTTGGTTTTATTACTGCATTTTTCTCTGATCTTGTTGAAGGCAGAATTGTAATTTTTGGGGGGTATCCAGTCTTTACACTGCAGAAATGTACAGAAATGTACAGAAATGTACAGAAATGTACAGAAATGTACAGAAATGTACAGAAATGTACAGAAATGTACAGAAATGTACAGAAATGTACAGAAATGGATCAATTTGAGCTCAGTGACATGGTCCATGTCAGCTTGTACCAACTGCATCCACATTCCTGAAAGCGGCACGTGTTATTAAACTCCCTGAGTACCCAGCAATAAGGGCTGAAGCTGCTGAAGTGGTTTGATTGACGAGAAGATAAAGGGGGAATGTGTAGAATATCTAAATCATGGAGTTGCAGAACCAGCGGTGGTACTCCAGGCCTAGACACCCATCTCCTGCCCTCTCCTAAATGTTCTCTAGAGACCTTCCTGTCAGCAAGGACAGCTTGCCGTGCACAAAGAGCCCGTGTAGCGATTGTGCATTCTTGCCTTCATCTGCTGTTTTTCTTCCCGCAAACAAGCCAGTATTTCTCTTTAGATGGCAGTATTCGCTGTGGCATAACCATGGCAATCTGGTTCATGCTGCAGGGTTGCGTATCACAAGGCAGAGTTTTTCTGCTCTTACGTTGAGTAGTCAGTCTGTTTCAACTGATGTCATTGGCTTCCTCCTGTGCAGCACGATGACCGGGAGGGCGAAGGTGCGGACAAGTGGGTGAACAGAGGCCGTGGTCGGGGTGCTTTCCCCCGAGGAAGAGGTCGCTTCATGTTCCGAAAGTCAAGCACCAGCCCCAAGTGGGCTCATGACAAATTCAGTGGAGAAGAAGGAGAAATCGAAGACGACGAAAGCGGAACAGAAAACAGAGAGGAAAAGGACACCTTACAGACGACGGCTGAATAGCCGCAGTGTCTGTGTGTTTCCGAGAGCCCTGGCAGGAGGGAAGGGGTTCAGCACAGTGCTAGTGCTGGAGGTTGTCAGGGCGATCCTGAAGTGCTGAGCAGAGCCCCAGAGAGGAGCTCTGAAACAATCCCGAAGTTAACTGCATTTCCAGAGTTCAGCCTCCTAAGTGTGGACTAGAACTGATAAATCATTTATGTTTGGATCCACTCGTGGAGTGTATCTTCCCAAAGACTTCCCTTCTGGACTGATAAGGTCAAGTACTGGGTGAGATCCTAGATTTTCTCTCGTCTGTGACCTTATTGAATGGTCGGTTATTTTTTTGGTAACAGGCTTTGAAGACAATGTGGATTTCAGTTTGCGCCCATCTTAACCCAGTAGTCTTGACATTTTTGTTTCTCTTTTATAATTTGAAATAGTAAGGGTCGGGATTAACTCGCCAGTTCAAATTTTTCTCCCCTATTGTGTATTCAGTTTTTTTAAATTCATACTCTACTTATTTTAGGCCTTTACATATGTAGTAACATCAATTAAATGATAATTTTGGAAACTATTTTTGGTTCTTATAAATAAGAAAACAATGAAGCATGTGAATAAACATCTAAATGTTAACTTGTTGGGACCAAACTGCTATGATTTTTTTTAAAACTTTTTTTTATGTGACAGTTGAGTTTAGGGCCTTTTAAAAACAATTGTTTTCCTTTTATGTTGAAAGTTAACAAAATTAGCATGGTTTAAAAAAAAAAAAATTACACCCTACTTTTCACCACTGTTTGTGTACACTTAGGCCTGGTGTGTGCTGGAGTCTCAAACTGCTTGTAGGCATTTTGTGTATCTTTGCAGCTGGTTGTGAACTTGAGTGCTCTTTCCAAGTAACATAGTTTTCTAAGAAACTTCAGAATTCTAGGTTAAAAATATAAAAGGAGATGAGAATTTTTCAATATTTTTTATTAACCTTTTTATAAAAACAAAAGGCAAATCCCTCCTGTACTGGTTAAGGACGGCCATTATGATGTATTTCTTTTTATCTTCTACTTAAAAATATTCTGAAGTCTGCAAATAGTTCTCTGGCTGAGTCAGTGAGCCTTCTTGGCAGGAGAGGCACGTCCATGCACCGACGCCGATTGTGCACGTGCTGTAAAGACACCGCTCTCCCTCTCCTCTCCATCTCTGCCTTCCCTTCCCCAGGATTGCTGTGCTGTTTCCCCACACACACCAACTAGAGTTTGGTTTGTTTTGACTTGAACAGTTCCTGTTTAGCAAAGCCCTGAAGTTTGTTTATGCAAATAAAATACAATAAAAATAAGTAGTAGGTGTAACTCTGCTTTGTTTTGTGTTCTGAGTCGAGGGCTCCTGTTGCCAGACACTTGTCTTCTGAATTAATTGGTGAGGCCAGGAGAACCGAATGCCTGTGGCCAGCCCCAGGGCGGACCTGCAGAAGAGTTGCTGGGCAGGGAGGCTTTAAAACACGGTGGTCCTGGAAGAGAAATGGGACCAGACAGCAGTCATGAAAGAGGAAGCTCAGCCTGGTGCCTGTGGGGCTGCCCCCACTGTTAAAAAGCAGGAATTGCAAGCAGTTACTCTCCTGGTGCAATGCACAGGAGGTTCCCGTTTTATGTGGCTCTTAGGTGAGGAACACTGCGCTTGGAAGCAAGTAGAAAAACAGCCGTCGCAACACAACGGCGTACAGGAGCAGAGCCCTGCAGTTCCCGCTCCAGGAGCTGGTCGGAGCCAGGCACTGCAAGGGTGGAGTTTTCTTGAGTTGTTATTGCAGATGCAAGAACCAGGCGACACGTGGGTATCTGTTTTACCATGAGCCTGACGTGCTCTCTAAGTTAGTTGCTAAAAGCAACTGTTGTTTTTGAAGCGGTTAATAGACCTTTTAGCCCCTTTGTGTTAGTAGTAATTGCATGGGGGGAAGGTGGGGAGTGACACAGCCACAGGCCACGTTTCCCAGCCCTGCTGCCAGTCGGGATTGTGTCACCTGTGAACAGGAAGAACAGCTCCATCCGTGCTCTAAAACCAGACTTCTCGCTGAAGGTGCGGCTCCAGGCAGCCTGGTTTTATGCCAGCACTAAACCCCAGTGCTTGTCAAGTGCAGCCGAGTAAGCTGGCCATTGCATTTGCTGGTGCCAGGCAGTAAATGCTTTTCCATTGCTGTCACCTCAAAGGAAGATTGCTTCTTGCTCTGACGTCTGGGGGGAGGATGCTGGGTGTGCAGCCTTCGCGGTGAATTTAGGCATCTGCCAGCACTGCAGAGAAGCATTCCTGGCTGGTGTTGGTTAATGGTGTTGGCTAATAGCAGTTGAGACAGTAATGTGGGTTAACGGTTCGTGTTTCCCTTCACACTTGAATTTGAGGCCTTTGAGCCAACTTGAGACAAAGGTCGCCCAGCCCTGAACGGCCAAACCCAGGGGAGAGCTCGCTTCCCGCTCCGTAACGGAAACCTCCGCTGCCCCGTCAGCCTCCTCTGCCCGATGCTGATCCTCAGACCCCCTCCCTGCTCTGTGGTTCAGTATTGCCGAGTCAAACGTGTTTGGCCTAGAGGAATATTCATGCTGTCAGCCTGGACCAAGCGCTGGCCAGGACCAGCCGGGGAGCCCTGGGGCCACTCGTGACGCTTCTGGCTGCTGCGCTCTGCAAAGGGACTTCAACGGCACAACCCCACCAGCCCTGCGCACTTGTGGTTTGTGGGTTTCGGCCCCTCTGTGGTTTAGGTTTCACTTCCCCTCCACGCCGAAGGTGACAGACGCACAGCGGGACCCGGGCAGCTTTGAGCTGCCATCCAGGGCCGGGTGCGACTCCTGCCTCAGTGCTTCGCTCCCTGGATTGGCGGCCTGCGCCGGCCCTGCAGCCGTGTCAGGTAGGGATGCGCCGTGCGGACGGGGCCGAGACCTTAGCGCTGGCGCTGGGCATGGCTGTGCTGCAGCGTGGGCTGCTTCTGGGTGCTGTCACTGGGGCAGGGGGCCTGGGGCTGCTCCTGGCCCTGTGGGAGCTCGGGGTCTCTCCTCTACCCTCTCCTCGTCTCGCAGTGAGACACCTCCCCGGCTGTCTGAGTGAGGCAGGAGCTGTCGCAGAACCATAAATGCCCTCCATGCTCTGCAGTGGCAGCTGGAGTTGGCTGCTTCTGCTGCATCCACCATTTAAGAGCGATAGCCAAGCCGTGCACCAGCCTCTCTGAGCTGCCGTGAGCACACGCGCCTTCCCCAGCCGGCGGCTGCTGAGCTCACTGGGCAGCAGTAGCAGGAGGGTTGGGACAAACTCCCTCTGGCTCTGGGCGGCGATGCCAGGGGAGGCAGTGAATCGCCTGTAGTGAAGGCGTGAGCGTTCAGAGGGTGCGAGTCAGCGTTTCGGCAGGAGAGAGGCCACAGCGATGTCTGTGCATCGGACGGGCTCAGCCCAGAGGAGGCCAAGCCCACGCAGGGCGAGCAGGTGCCTCTGTTTTTCCCCATAACGCTGCGGCTGCAGCCTCGGGTCTCCTCAGATGTCAGTGCCCGGCGGCGGCAGCACCAGCAGCCCTGCTCCCGTGTGTTAGCTCTGCCGCCCTCCTGCACGAACGCCCCTGAGCCAGCAGACCGGGGTGCCAGCTGCCGGGAGCGTGGGGGGTCTGGTCCCACCATGTCTGAGCTCACCCTGCCGCGGTCCCACGGTTCCTGCGCGGCTGCTTGCGGGGATTTGGCTGTACCGAAGCCTGCTGGCAGCCTCCAGCACAGCCGGGAGGTGCCGGTGGAGGAGGGCAGCCCTGTCCCTTCTCCCAGCTGCCCGGGCTGGTCCCTGGCTTGGAGCCGGGACCTTCATGCCCCAGCGGGTCTCCTCTCCCGCAGGCAGAGCCACAGCCGGCGGCGCAGCGCCCGGCACCCATCCTGCCACCAGAGCTGGGTGAGTCACCCTGTCCCCATGCTATGGAGGGGCTCACTTGGGGTGCTGGGGGGACCTGGGGAGGAGCCAGACCCCGTGAGCCCTGTCCTGCCCTTCCTGCGCAGACCAGGAGCCGCAGCTCTGCCGGGCCCTGTTCGACTACACCCCGGAGCTGCCGGATGAGCTGCTGCTGCGGCAGGGAGATGTCGTCCGGGTCCTCAGCAAGGTGAGGGGGTGTGGGGACGGGGGCAGCCCCAAGGCTGGTCGCCAGCACTGACGCCTGCCCTGCCAGCAGCGGACGGATGTCGAGGGCTGGTGGGACGGGCAGTGCCAGCACCGGAGAGGGCTCTTCCCCAGCAACCTCGTGGAGCTCCTGCCAGCGCCGGTGCTCACGGTGAGTGGGGGCTGCGCTGGAGCTGCCCTGCCCGTCCTGCCCCGGGGCTCGTGCGGCTGGACCCTGCGCCCTGCCAGGCTCTGCGAGGCCGAAGTCCGGCATCTGTGGGGCTGTGCTATGCCAGCGGTCCCTGCCTGCGGTCCCAGCGTCCTTACCCAACTCCACTCTCCCACAGCTGGGGCCGGCGATGCCATCCTGGGATGCACAGTCCGGTGAGTCGGGCTGTGGCAGCCGTCCAGCCCTGGGGGTCTCGGTGTCCCGCCAGGACGGCCAGGCGGCTCCGCGGCCGGGTGCGAGGTGGGTTGGGGCAGCTGGGGGGCCGGCCATGCTGAGAGACAGGAGGAGCCCCATGGGGTGCGGGGACGCGGCATGGACCAGCACCGAGGTGCTCTCTGCTTCGACTTCCTTCCCAGTACGGAGCCGATTTCCTCTGGCGTCACGTGCGCGGTGTGGGGCCGGGGCAGCCGGGGGAGCCTGGCACGGCACCGCGTGGCACGGTCTTGTGGGCAGCCCCGTGCCGGCAGGTAGGATGGAGCGGCCGCGGCTCCAGGGGTCCTGCACCTGGGCACTGTCCTGGCGGCAGCACCTGTGCGGGGCCACACCGCTCCCGGGCTGCGCCGGTGCTCCGGGAGCTGGGGGAGCTGCTGAGGAGGAGCAGGGGCTGGCGGGATGCCGGGCAGCTCTGTGCACCACCGACCCCACGCTGCTGGGAGCGATGGAGCCCCAGGGCCTGGAGAGCAGCTCCCTGCGCCCTCAGGGTCGGGCCCCCTTGTCCCTGTGGCCCCTGTGGCTGTGGCCACCTCTGGGCGGATAAAACCTGCTGGCATTTTTGGTGCCTGCGAGGCTGCCGTGGTGAGGGCCGTACTGGTAGTGGCAGGGACCAGGTGGCATCAGGGCTGCCGGCCCGCCACGGGGACAGGGTGGTCCATGGGCACATGCCTGTGGCCTGGTGCCCCATATCCCACTCTGCTGGGTGCTCGTTCCGGTGGGACCCCAGGGCTCGGTGGCAGAGGGATGCTGCTGCACCGTAGGTGGCGGTGGGACGGCATCCTGCCCGTGCCGCGGTGCTGGCGCTCTGGGGGAGGTTTGCAGCTGCCTGCTCTGTCGCGCACAGAGGAAGCGCTGACCGCAGCAGGGCTGGGTGCGGGGATGGGTGCAGGGATGGGTGCAGGGTTTGGGTGCAGGGCTGGCGGGAGGGGTGGCTGCCCCTGAACCAGCAGACAGAGCCCTGGGCACATGGTGCTGGGGGCGGTGGGGCAGAGCCACCATGGGGCTGGTCGGGTCCCACCAAGCATCGCTGCTGGCCATGGCAGACATGGGAGATGGTGCTGGCGGGAACCATGGGCCCAGGAGCACCGCGGGGCGACATCTCCCACCGGTCCTGCCTGTGGGTGCCTCCTCCCTGCACCCCCATGTCCCCATCCCTGTCCCCACACACGACCCTGAGCCGGGGCCCCTGGCGGGAGCAGGGTGTGGGGATGAGGGGGGTCAGGGATGGGGTGGTCCCTCCAGACCGTGTCCTGGCAGGGCAGGGGGGTCCCTGGGAGAGGGACTGTAACGAGGATCCTTCCCCCAGCACCTGATGAGCTTTGCTTCCCGGCAGCCTGTAAGACAGCGAAGGACGAAGCGGGCGAGGAGCGGGAGCACCCGGGTGAGTCCCTGGGCTGGGGCCGAGGGGAGGAGGGAGGGATGGGGGTGGCACTGTGCCTGGGACAGGTGCCCAGTGCCGGGGCTCCCCAGCGGGAAGTGCTTCCTGCCCTGCTTTCGCCCGGCCGTGCCGCGTGGTGCTCGCGGTCCCGGTCCCGGCCCCGGCCCCAGCCCCAGCCCCATCCTGCCTCTTCTCCCCAGAGCTCCCGGCACCAGCGAGGATGGAGCCGGCCAAGCTCCCCCCCAGCAAGAGGATGGCTCCTGCTCCCCCCATCCCTGCCAAGGCCAAACCGGCCCCTGTGCTGGCGAGCAAGTAAGACACACAGCTGCGGCGGGGTGTCTGGGGCCGCCACGATGCCCCCAGCGCCGGGGTCGTGCTGATGTCCGTGCTTGGCCCTCGGAGCAGGGCTGGCGTCTCCCCCGGGAGGGCCGAGCACGGCCCGGCTGTGCCGCTTTACCGCCTCTGCTGTCCCCAGGCCCGGCGCCCCCCAGCCCTGCGCCTCGGCCGACGCGGAGTGGGGCAGAGCCGGCGACCCAGGTAGGTGCTGGGTGCTGGCACCGGGCACTGCAGCCATGGCAGGGCCGTGCCCTGTGCCAACGCCGGGTGCTGACACCCTCCTTCTGGCAGACGCTGATGGCTTCAATGTGGTGCCGGTCACCACGGCCAAGCTGAGCCACCCCACCGCCACGCGCCCCCGGGTGCCGGGCCAGCGGCCGCCCAGCCTCGTCCTGGCAAGTGTGGGGGGTCCCTGTGGGGGGGAGCAGCCCCGGGGGCCACCCCGCACCGGGCTCTGCGCCCCTCTCCCTGGCGTGGGCCAGGCGCCTGGTCCGCCAAGGAGTACGGAGGTGCTGGCGGCTCCGCGGCCGGAGGAGAGGCTGGCCCTGGAGGACCTGAAGGCTGAGGTCCGGTCCCTGCACATCCTCGTGGACCTGATGCGAGTCCAGCACCTGTGAGTGGGGACAGGAGTGTCAGGGCACTGGCGGTGGCAGGGGGTCCCCAGCGGCTCCTGGCCACTTGCCGTCGGGTCTGGCCCTGGCTGAGCCATCCCTGGTGCGTTGCAGACGGGACCTGGAGGACATGCGGCTGGAGATGTGCCAGGAGCGGGCCAAGCGCCAGGCGCTGCAGGTAAGTCCTGGGGCGAGGGGTTGCCCCCATGCCAGGGTCCCCGCCACCCCCCAACGCTCACAGCCTCTCCCCGCAGGCGGAGATCGAGCGGGTGAGGAAGGTGCTGCCCTGCTAGCGTGGCTGGGGGCTGCGGCCGCAGTGCCCACCCCTCTGCAACCCCGGGGGTGCGGGGCAGGCGGATGGGACACGGTGCTGCGGGTACTGTGCCGGTGCTGTGCCGTGTGCCCCCAGCCCAGGTCTGCACTGATCAGGCACGAGCACGGCTCCCTGCGGTGTGGTGTGGCCCTAAGGCTGCGCAACGGCCCCCAGCATTACAGATATTGTTTAAAATAAACTATTTTGGGTACAGAGCGCTGCTGGGCTGTGTGGGTGCTGCCGAGGGCAGAGCCCTGGGGCTCTGCTGTGGGCTGCCATGTCCCTGCAGGGTTGGGCAGGGCTGGCCTGGTGCTGCCGGGCGCAGGGGGTCCCACCAAGGCACGGAGAGCCCAGGGCAGGAGCCTGCGATGCTCAGCCCCAGGTGCCGGGCATGGACGTGCCGGCCGTCACGGGCAGGGCTGCAGACTCCACCAGCCGGTCCCAGGGCGGGGGGCGAGTGTCCCTCGTCCTAGGCTGGGGTGCTGAGGCAGGGCCCGCAGCACCTCCTCCTCCTCCTCCAGCCCCCGCATCGTTTCCCAACCCAGCCCCAGCCCCGGCACATCCTGGCCTCCAGCCACTGGCATGGGGCCGGGAGAACATCTGGAAAACATCTGGATCCTGCTGGCGCTGATGGCGCTGGGGACCAGCCTGGGAAGGAGCTATTTTTATAAAGCTGCCGGGGAGGGGGCTGGGAAGGGGGCAGCGAGGCCCCCGCAGCCCGTGGGGCTGGGCCGGTGCCGGGAGCGTGGGCAGGATGCGGCCCAGCCCTGCGGGGAGCAGCCCGCGTCCCTGGGGAGCGCCCGCCGCCCTGAGAGCCCAGTGCGGGAACATCCGCCCCGGCCCCGCCGGGAGGGCGCTGGGTCAGGGCCGGGCGGTGCCGGAAAGGGCCCTGGCTAATTTTAGTGGGGCGGGGGGGAGGGAATTGGCCAGGGGAGGCGGCTGTGGCCAGGCCCCCCCAGCACCACTTGTGCCGGCTGCTGCTGCCTTGGCCGCCCCGGCACGCAGGGCCCCCTCGGCGTGCGGGGCCCCACCACGCTGGCTGCAGGTAGTGTGTAACAGCACCATGTTTCTGGGGCAGGACCCCACAGCTCACACGGGTGTACAGCCCGACCGCGGCCCAGGGGTGGGCCTCCTGCTGGGGCCGGGCCCAGCAAGGTCTGCCCTGTCCTCGCCCTTGGCCCCGCAGGGTCTGGGGCTGCTCGGCTGGTGCCAGCAGTCGTACCAATGGCTCAAAGTGCATCGTGTCCCGCAGTGGCAGGGGCGAGTCTGGCCCCCGGGGTGCCCACGGCAGCGGGGTCCCGCTGGCAGTGGTGCAGAGATGCTCTGGGGCAGCTCCTCCAACCCAGCGGCAGTGAGCAGCCCCCCTCGTCCTCGCATCTCCTGGCCCCAGACCGGGGCCGAGGCAGCTCCCGAGCTGCCCCTGAGCTACCGGGGGGAGCCGGGCACCGTGCTGGGGCAGCTGCCCCTGTGCAGGGGCTCAGTAGTAGTGAACACGGCCCAGGGTGCCGGTGCCGGTGCCCAGGATGTCGGGCTGCCCGTTGCGCCAGATCTCGCGGATGATGCGCTCGCGCTCCTCCAGCCGCTGCGCCCGCTCCAGCTCCTCTGCCGAGGCAAAGACATTGATGGCCAGCGCTCCGTCCCCGGGGCCGTGGCTCTCCAGCGGGATCTCGGTCACTGGCAGCAGCGACTCGGATGCCGCACGGTCAACAGTGTCCTCCTCTTCCTCCTCCTCCTCCTCCTCCTCCTCCTCCTCGTCCTCACTGAGGTCCCTTGGGCGGGGCGGGGCACGCACGGGGGTCCGGCAGGAGAGGCGCAGCACCAGCAGGCACAGGGTCAGCACCAGCCCGAAGCAGACGCCCAGCACGAAGTAGAGGCCGAAGCTCTCGGGGTTGGCTGCCGGGAGAGCAGAGGGGGTGAGGGACTGGCCCGTGTCTGCCGCAGGGCCCACAGTGGCCTCGGGGTCCCCCTGGGGCACGTCCCCACTGGTTCTGGGTGGGCTCACCTCGGATGTGTGCATATGCGGCCATGCTGTTGCTCAGCAGCTCCATGTCCCGCCTGCGGCTCTCCATCCTGCGCCCGGTCACACTCAGTGTCTTTGGGGACGGCACGTGCTCGGCATCTGTGGGACGTGGGGGCTGAGCAAGGTGCTGCTGGGGCCTGGAGCCCCCCGGAACCCCCTGGCCCCTCTGGGGCCATTCCTGCATGTGACCGTGCCCGGAGCAGGGCCTCGTACCCAGTCTGGGCTGCTCCGGCCGGGGCCAAGCCCCATCAGATGCCGGACCAGAGCTGTCCTGCTCCTGCCGCCCCTCCGTCCTTCCTGCGGGACCGGGACGGATACGGCTCCTCCAGGACACCACGTCAAGCGGATCTGCGGCACTGGGCCAGGCTTTCCATCCTGTGCCCCAGCCATGGGCACAGGACAGGGGACACAGGGCCAGGCCATGGGGGCTAGTTGCCGAACAGGGCCGGGGTCCCAGCACGCTCCTGCAAGCCTGCCCACACCGGCAGGGCCACGCAGGAGCTGGTGCTGCCTGTGCCCATGTGCACACACGTGTGCCCCCCCCACAGCCCCTCCGGAGCAGTGTCCCCCCCGCCCCGTGCTGCTCCCAGACCAGCTCCAGCCTCGGCTGTTTGCTGTGGGGCCCCGTGGCACGGGGACAAGGACCAGGCCATGGTGCAAAGGCCGGCAGGGCAGCAGGGAACACTGCTGAGCTGGGGGTCAGGACGGGCGAGGGGCAGGCCTGGCCCCTCGGCAAGAGAAAAAGCTGCCCGTGCCCTCCCAGCGGGGCCGGCCACGGCTCCCACGGAACCTGCCCTGGGAGGGGACATGCATGCCCCATGCCACCGCCCCCATGACACCCTGTGGGGACGGGTTGCCTGAGCCTCTGCTGGGCTGCAGGGGCAAGCACCCACCGCCTCCTGCCCAGGGACCTGCGTGGCCCCAAGCAGCTGAGCTCCAGCCCCGGCAGCCCGTCCCCGCAGCCCCTCGCTGCCCCCGCGATGCTGGTGTGGGGTGCCGAGGCCCCCAAGGCGTGGGGCTGGCTGCGGGGCTGGGCAGCGGGCAGGGCGGGAGGCAATGCAGCGCCCAGCCCTGGCAGGGAACACGCTCATTTCCCAGAAACAGCTCCACGGAGGGAGGAATGAGGAAAGAAATGCAGAAAATGTGACACATCAGCAGAACCATCCCCGGACAGTCCAGTGCTGCGGGGCCGCTGCACATCCCGGGGCTGGGCAGCTCCTCGCAGCAGGACACCCCGAAACATGGCCTGCGGCATCCCCGGGAGGAGTGGAGGGGTGTCCTGGTGCCCTCCCCACAGAGCAGACCCACTGCCAGCCCCTGCAAGGGGGCCGGCTGGGAGCCGCACAGCCCCGCTGTGGGGCTGGAGGGGCAGAGCCCCACCATGGGGTTCCAGGGACCCCCAGAGCCCCGCTGGTGGCAGGGCTGCTGCGAGGACACTGCAGGGCTGGCTCCAGGGCCACGGGGGTGCTCAGCACCCAGAGCTGGGCGCCCGCAGCCGTGGGCCGTGGCAGGGTGGAGGTCCGGGGCTGTAGCAGGCACAGGGTGTGAGTGAGCTCGGGGACAGGCGGAGGGAGCTGGGCCCTGGTGGGTGCTGTGTGCTGGGCAGGAGAGTGCTGAGTCCCCACCGCCGGAGCCGGGGCTGCCCTGGACCCCCAGGAGCACCAGCGCGGGATCACCCTGGGATACGGGTGCGCCTGGGGGCACAGCCCCAGAGCGCTCAGCCCTGCGTTCCCAAGCACCGAGCTCTGCATCCCTGAGCACTGCGTCCCCAAGCACTAAGCTCCCAGTCCCCAAGCACCCAGCCCCAAGTCCCCAGGCACTCAGCCCTGCATCCTCAACCGCTGCATCCCCAAGCCTGAGCTCTGCATCCTCAAGCACAGAGCCCTGCGCCCTCAAACCCCGCATCCCCAGGCACTGGTCCCCGCATCCCCAAGCCCCGTGTCCCTGTGCACACCACCAGCGCCTCGAGCAGGGACGGGGAAGAGCCACAACCCCCCGCCGTGGCCATTGGGGCTGAGTGGACGCAGGGTGCTGGGGGTCCCTCGGGATGTCCCATCCACCCCGTGGTGCCCTGCAGCCCTGAGCCCCGTGCTGGTGCCCGGGGGCCGGCAGGGCTGGTACTCACCGGGGTGGCGGGCGGGAAGGCGAGCGGCAGCAGGAGCCCGCTGCACTTTGGCTGGAGAGAGGGAAGAGAGAGAAAGGTCTGTTTAGCATTAACTCCGCAGCAACAGGAAATAGTTTGGAGGCGGCTGGCGGTCAGCGCTCCCCGCCGGAGCCAATGGCAGCCCCGTCCCGACGCTGAGCGGGGCGCGGGGCCGGGGTTCATCCCGCTCCCCTGGGACGCTGCGCTCGGCCCTGCTGCGGAGCCGCCCCGGAGCAGGGAGCAGAGCTGCAGGCGGGCGGCTCCAGGCCCCATCGCGGCTGTGCCCTGCGCCGTCTGGCAGGATCAGGCCTGGCCCTCCCTTGGCCCAGGCTGTGCTGGTGATGCCGGACCCCGGCCGAGCAGCCTGGGCTCGCGGGGCTGTGCCTCGGCTCGGCGAAGCCCTGCACATTGCACCGCAGCCTCGCAGGGACGGGTGTGCCAGGGCTGCTGGGGCAGCCCCCAGCCCCAGGGAGGTGTGGGGCTGGGCAGGGTCCTGCCCTGGTCCTGGCTGCCCCCAAAGGTGCTGTGCAGGGACGGAGCAGCCCAAGCCATGGGTCCAGCCGTGCTGCGGCCCACCCAGCAGCGCAACCGTGGCACAGGCTGCTCCAGAGCCGCAGCTGTGCCGGGCAGAGCCGAGGGCGCGGGCAGGGGGCTCTGCCCCAGCCGGGTCAGCCCTGCAGAGGTCAGGGCCAGACCTCCGGGGCAGGGGGCTCTGTGCCCCAGGGCTGGGGCAGGACCAGGAGGGCCGGGCTCTGCCGGGGCAGCTGCCTCAGCCCCGGGCAGGGCCTGGCAAAGGGAGCTGGGGGCCCCCCGGGGCAGGGCAGGGCTGCAGGTCCCCATGGGGCCGCTCAGTTGCAGGCCCGTCCTGCTGAACCTTCTCACACCCCCCCGAGCACTGCACCCCCACAGCCCCCCCAGTCCCAGCCACCCCCATGCCCACGCTCCTCCCATCCTGTCCCATCCCCCGTGGGATCGCTGCGCGCCGGGCTCTCGGTATGAAGTTTTATTGCCGACATGCAGGAGTAGTTTCGATGTAGTACAAAAATAATGTCTTTATACAAATTTTTTTCCTCTTTTTTTTTTTTTTTTCTTCCTTTTTTCTTACAACAGGCTCCTTCCCACAGCGCGGCCCCTCCGCCCGCACCCCCAGCCGCTCCTGCCCTCCCCACACCACCCCCTCTTCCAGTTTGCTTTAATACAAGTGTGATTTACTGGCGATGACTGGTGCGCAAGAACGCTGGGTATGATACAGCCTTGCAGAGTCCCCAGAATATTGCTTTAACTTTGGGAAAAAAAAAAATAGAGAGGTGGGAGCAAGACAGGAGAAAACCAGATGGAGAGAGCAGGGCCCCAGCTGGGGGGTCTGGGCCCCAGGGGTGCTCAGGGGCTTGGGGTCCCTGCTCTGCTGCTGGTGGCACAGGGGGGTGATGGGCACACACCAGGGTGTGCCAGGACAGACCTACCATCTTTAAAATAAATAAGGCTAAGACTTCAGGCTACTGGCTCAGCTGGCTGGGGTTGGTGCAACTGTTCTAGTCTGTATTAGTGTTCACAATTCCCTGCCTGCCCACTGCCAAGCGGCTTTGGTGAGTTTGCAGGCAGGACATAATGCCCGACGCTGCCAAGGAGTTTCAGGTCAATCCCTATGTCCCCACAAAGACACCTGGAGGTTGGCCCAGGCTAGACGCAGTCCGCTTCCCCAGCCCGGGGCAAGAGAGGGCAACACGCTACAAATGGATCTGCTACTCGCTCCCTACCCGCACTTGCCGGGGGTGGTAGAGCTGACCCCAAAAAGCAGGGCCAGCACCCACAGCAGCTTTTCCTGTCACTGCTCACACTTTTCCTTGTGCCCAGCCCGAGGCTGGCAGGAGAGGGCGATGCTGGAGCTGCCGTGGGGCTGGGAGCAGCCAGGAGCAGGGGAAGGAGGCAGGCGGAGAGCTGCTGCCTCGAGCAGGAGCCCTGGGACCTCTGTGTGAGAACAGTTCATCTGGCAAGACAGGCATCCAGTTCACAAAATGAGGCTCAGAAACAATCGTTCCTGTTCTCAGCACAGGCAAACGCCCTTCCAGTGGCATTAGGTGACAAACCGGGACATCCTTCTCCCGCCTCAGCGCCACACGGGGACAGCAGAGGCGGCCCCAGGTTTGCGTGGCGAGGCTGGGATGGCAAGATAAGCTAGGGAACAAATACAGTAGAGACTTCAGCCAGCCCCTTCCTAATTCTACGCAGATTATTTTGGGAAGCTTTTTCACATTATAACTCATATATTATATCTGTACCACAACTGAAGTGTGAAAATGCTAAATCAGAATTAATGCAATTTTAACTGCACCTTAGATAAGCTACTGAAAAATAAGATTAAATCATATATCCTTATGAAACTAAAAGAATCAGTGAAAGGTGGGAAAGAGGTCAGAGGCCACGCCGGGCCGAGTCCTGCAAAACCTTTGAACTGCAGACAAGATCCGATCTTTGCAGCGTCCTTTGCAAGGACAACTCTCGCCTGAGGCAGTGGCCGGGCTCTCCAGGCAGCCCCTGGTCACACCGGGTGACCGGGCGGCTGTTTGTGCTGCTCGCGAAGGCCTCGGCACGCTGCAGCCCACACACGGCCACCGAGGGTTAGACAACACAGCCAAACCAGGTGGCATGTTAAGGACAGAAAAAGATTTGATGCAGATGAAGGGAAGTGGGAGGTTTCAAGAAATTCTTCCATTCAAGAAACCCCGATAAATCTAAGCTTATTCAAACCATATGGAGCGAATGCAATCAGCCGACTCTCCGTACTGCACAGCCGTAACTCTTGTGCCAGCAAACCAGCTTCACCCTTGGTAGTCTCCTTTCCCACCGGCTTTGCTCGATCCAGAGAACAGCATGGTTAAAAAGACAAGAGAGGTAGATTACAGTCATGATTAAAAGCAGATTAGTCATCTAGGCTTCGATTTAAAAAACAGATTCCAGAAGATGCCAAGAGGTTGCTGCTTCCAAAACTAGCTTTTTCAAAAGTCTTCTCCCTCCAGAGCGAGTGTGAGTGCGTGTCCCTGAACAGAGCTCAGAAGAATTGCTACATTATTCTCCATCATGGGACACCGGTATTGCTGTTGAGCTGTAGTAGGCGACGTGAAAGGCAGACTGCAGGGTGGTGCTTGTGCTCTCAGATGTGTGGGAAGCTACTTCCGAAGGTACCTCTGGGCCAGGATAGCTGCATCCAAAGGGTTCATGGGCTGGGCATCATGGCCCAGGCGTCGCACTGGGGGGATGTTCCCAAACTGCCGCTTCTGTAGGAAGCTCTTGGCCTCATGCAAGGTGTTCTTCTCCTCAGCCAAGAGCAGCTGCTGCCTCATGTAGTTCTCGAACTCGTACTGCGAGCACTCCTCCGTCACCTTCACCTGCCAGAGAACCACCCTGTCAGAGCCACAGCAACAAGCAACGGTCCCACAACTCCTCTCCAAGGGTCCTGAGCTACACGGATAACGTGAGTCTTAAGGCAAGAACTGGACCTGCTGCCAGACGTAGTAGTCCCTACCAGTCATTAGTGCCACCAGGAACAGAGGTCTGGAAACCTCAGTGGCTCTGCCCTGATGCAGCTCATCCCAACCCTGCCAGATATTCAGAGTGCAGCTATCTGACCCCAGTCCTCACATCCCCCCGAGCCCAGCGGAGGGGTTTCTGATGGCGACACTGACTGGGCATCGCAAGCAAAAGCTCCTACAAAGCTGCCCCCAGGCAGTGAGGTCACTGGCTGCCACTTCCAACATAAAATATGCTGGCAAGAAAACAGGATGTTTGCTCCCATCGCAGAATTCACCAGGAAGCCTGAGCCAACACCGCTACCTCTTCCCGGCTGTCCCAGCGCGTGCGAGTTGCAGCTGTGTGTGAGGGAGCGAGCGCTGCTCAGAGAGGAGCAAGCTGCCCCTCAGCCAGCTCCGGGGCCGGCGAGCTCACTTCCAGGCAGCACGGCCAGCTGGATGCGACTCCTGGTCCCAGCAGCATGAGCCTTTCCTTCCGCTGCACAAGACAGCGATGGACTCGGCCACCTTGTAGAGCAGCAGCCACAGCTGGGTCCTCACCGCCCTCCCCTCACCCGCTCGGGGGCCACAAGGGGCTGCCATCTCTTTCCATTACAGAGAGACTTGGCACAGGGGCACGGAAAAGCAGTTCCGTGGAAAGGAAAGTAGGAAAACCTACCTCTTGTGGGTTTTCAGGGTTAGCCACTTGGTCATCGATGTCTGGCACCACTTGCAAAGGGCCACTCAGCGAGGACATAGACTGCCTGGGGGGAGAACACAGCATCAGGGACCCAGAGCACGGCCCCGGCTTGCCCACCCTCACCCAACACCCTGGCCAGGGCAATCCCGCCTGGCTGGCCATGGCTGGACACCAGAGTGTGGCAAAGCACTGTCTGGATGCCACACCAGCTACTGCTACTAAAGGACACTATTCCAAGTTCAACTTCCCTGGTATGAAATCATGTTATAATCCCTTTTTTCTTTCTTGTTTTTAAACAGGATGTGGAACTCTAACTTTTGCATAGGTAGGAGAGAAAACAGCCACAGCTCCAAAAATCACAGACTTCACTGCTGACTCAACAGGCAGCACAAGAGCTTCGCCCAGGCATGCTGTGCAGCACAGACAGAAGGTCTCAGGGCTGACAAGAGAGGGCTGCACTGAGCAAACACTGCCAGGATCCATTTCTGCTGGAGTGTGCTACTGGAATCTCATCCTAGTTGGTTCATGCCAGTCCTGGAGTCAGATTTACCCTCAAAAGGCATCCCCACCCTGCACGTGTAGTGTTCCCACCTGTAATGGCATCTCCTGCTCTTCCCCTCTTGAGATCTCATGCCTGCTTTTACTTAATGGATAAAGCAGGGCTAATTACAAGCTTGCAGAAAGTGTCTGTACATGTAAGATATTCCTGACCATTAGACTTTCTTTAAAAATCAAATCTGGGGAGCACAAGGCAGACAGAGCAGCAAAGGCCCTCCTGTACCCCAGTACTGTTTTGTAATGCTATTGCTTTACAGACTCCAATAACAAGTGTTTGTACAGGCCATTCCGGCTGTATCCATCAGCAGACACCAGTGGTTGAGACACAGGATTTAAAGACTTTTTGCAGTTCTCTCAGATCACCCTCTGGTGTCCTGTTTGGCAGCAGTCTGCTGGCTGCAGCTGGAATAACACAACCTGTGGCCAGAGATGCCGTGTTCTTGTCTCTCTCCTCTTGCACATACCATGATGCTATGATGGAGCTGAGAGAATCCAGCACTTCAGAAGCTGTCAGACGCTGCTGCGGATCCAAGACCAGCAGTTTTCGGATCAAGCACACAGTGTTTTCTGAGACCCGTCCATCCCTAGGAGAGAGAATACGTGGTGAGCCCGAGTGCCTGAGGCGGGCAGAGGCAGCAGCAGGATGGACGTGCTGGGAGCACAGGTCAGGAACTGGAGGAGCCACCACTGCTCTGACTGAGACCCCAGAATTAACCAGGAGGTTGATTCCCTGTCCCTGCAGCGTGGGGCCTTTCTCACCTTTGCACAAGATGTCCCAGCTCCGCTACTGCTTCCTTGGTGTCTACTGCATACAGTCTTTGTTCTCATTACTGCTGCGACCCTCAGGGGCTTTGAGTGAAACCCTTCCAGCTCCGGCTGTCCCAGTAAGGCCCAGAGCACCGCCCGCACAGGCACTAAGAGAAGGGCCTCCCCCGGACAGGCTGTACTCACTCAGGGATGGTGTATTCGGCAGCCTTGATTTTGCGGAAAAGCTCCTGAGGTATGCTGTCGTAGAAGGGGAACTGGCCATAGAGCATGGTGAAGAGCACCACACCCAACGCCCACATGTCACTGGGTTTTCCACGGTACGGCCGTCCTGCAGGGAGCAAGGACACACAAAAGCAACAGGCTTTACGACACTGCTCACCTCTGCGGCCCACCACCAGCAGTAAAGGCACTGAAGCAACCTCTGCATGTGATCCTTTTTTCTAAGCATTAATCAAAAATGCTGAAGACTTCCTATCGCGAGACACTAAGAACCTCTTTCAGAGGTGCATCCTTTGCGAATAAGCACATTGTTCATCTCCACACAGTGTCTTCCCTTTCCCTACAGAGCAGGGCTATCCCTGCTGAATAGCCTTGATGTGATCCGAGAGCATCAAGTAATCAGAACCACTGCGTACTGTGCTGCAGGTCACACTTCCCTCCCCTTCGCCATCCCCGCAGGCTGTCGCCGCCGGAAGCCCCCGAGCCTCGCAAGCTCCACAGATGCACCTTGCTGGAGAAGAGAACTTAAGGGCCAGTGAGCACAAGGCACAGGGAGGCAGGAAAGAAACCCTGAGAAGAGTAAGTGCTCCCCAGGTGAGAGTGGCCCAAGATTAACACCAACCTCACCGCCCCGGCTGCACCGGAGATTTGTGTGGAACTGCAGACTAAGACTCTCCACACCCGGCTCAGATTCAGCCCATCGAGACGGGACTCTGCCTCCGGGACAGATCCAGCACACGGCCACTGGACCCTGCTGGGAAGCCATGGAGGGCACAGGACAGTGCCTCCCCTGCACAGAAGCATTCCCAAAAGCTGCTGCAGCCCCACCACGCCCTGCGAGCCGCTCGATGGAAATGCTGCTTCAAAGCCCCTTCAATCGCACAATAAATCAGCAAACAGCAGCATGCAGGAGGGTCAAAAAATTAAACTCCAGTGCTGTACCACAGCATAGGATTGAGGGAATGACTTCCTCTGACTCACGTAGTGAGTCACTGCTGCAGCATTTGTTATTTGTACTAATTATTCTTTGCTTTATACGCTCAAAAAAAGGCACCTCTCCCTCCTCCTCCAGCTTTTCCTGCAGTGACATTTCAACAGCCGTAAAACACAAGCCATCTCTTAGCAGAAGACAGCTTCTTCTGGAGACCTAAAACAATGATTAATTCTTCAGGCGCTTTAGCTTCCTCTTGCAGAGGAGCATTAGCAATACAGACAGAGGGATGCTCAGAGTCTGAAGGTGGTGGTGAAGCCTGGAATGTCCTCAAGTAACTTCTCCCTCGATGCTTGGAGGGGAACTGCAGACTGAGCCATTTTGGAGCAGCATTTTCAAGAGCACAGGATCAGGCTGCACAGACACCCCACGGGGAAGGGCTATTTGCAAAGATGTCAGAGCCGGAGCACAGTGCGATTGCACCAGAAGATCAGTCCAGGTGATGCTACCCCAGATGCAGACCTGTAACTAAGGCTGCTCCTTGCAGGGTCTTGAACAGCCTCAGCTGTCAGAGAAGTCAGCAAAGGCAGCCTGTTCAGTGCCTTGTGGTATGTGGGCTACAGACAGGCCAGTCAATGCACCAAGAGAGCCATTAGAAGAAATGTGGGTGCTTGCAGCCGAGCTATGCTGGCAGGGAGGGTAACAGGGCTGAAGTTCAGGACAGAACGGTGCCCCAGACGAGCAGGAAGGAGCAGCTCCGTGCAGCCTTTACCAGACACCAGCCACTTGAGCTGCAACTGCTCCAAACTCCGGCAGAGCAGTTGGCTCATATCATCCATCTGGTTACAGGGGCCTCAGGATATCCTGCAGAACAGGAAAGGCCTGCAAAAAACACACGTTCCACCTCCCCGCCTGCCTCTGCTCCCTTCCTGGCTTAGTCCTGCCCAGGAGGGAAGCAGCCTCAAACCTGCCTGGCACATCACGTCGGAAGCACTCAGCTACATTTAATGCTGCTGCCTGTAAACCTGACAACAAACTTACTGAGTGGATTCCACCAAGTCTGGAAATTTCAAGACTAGCTCCCTCTGAGGGCATTTCTGAAATACAATAGCTCGGGATACCATAAATGAGTAACTCAAATCTTCAGAGGTGTTTCCAGTATTCTAGATGTTATCCTCGCGTAAACTGGCAAGGATTCTGGCTTTCGCACTGGCTATATGCACACCAGCGAGTGGTGCTGCCCAACGTACTGCCGACTTGTCCGGAAAACAGTTGGTGCTGATGACCTACTGTCCACAGTTTTGGGCAGTTTCCCATCGTCCTAATGATAGCTCGGCCCTGCGGATGGATAACCCTTAGCAGGTGGGATGCCTTAGGGGTGATCTTGGACTGCATCCTGCAGTTCAGCTCCATCCAAAGGGAATTTTATGTGTGCTCACAAGGAGTAGTCTGCAACATGAGCTAATGCATGATAACTGGAGTCTACATAGAGAGATGGTTCAGATGCACAGTCCCAGCTGTAAATGCACCCTTCAACACTAGTCCAGCTCACCTGGATGAGAAGAAAAAAAACCCCGAAACGATGCCTCGGTCACTACACTGAGAAACAGGACAACCACTGCCTGCTCAGCTATTCCCAGCACAAAAGCTAGTACAGTAGCAGACCTTAGAGCTCATGGAAGAGAAACCTCCTGAAGCAACTAAATAGACAGAAACCACATCTGTTTATGAAAGTCCCATGCACTAGAAACAGTTAAAAGGTGGGAGGATGTTAGGGAAAGCTGTTCTTTGCCAGACTTCTGCTTAAGGCCTCTGCTGGAGACAAGGCATAGGCCAGACTGCTGGAGACAAGATACAGCCCGAACAGACCGCTGGTCTGGCCTGGTGTGATCATTCCTTTATTTTTAAGTAACTCCTCTCAGTTGGCCCAGAAGCCGCCCAAAGGGTCAATAGTTCCCTTCTGGAATCAAGCAGCAGCTGCTGCAGCAACTGCTCCTCTTAGTGTACGGCCTGGAATAAACTGACTTTGTGAGGGGATTTGGACCGATTGCCTCTTAGGCTTAGGGATTTACCTGCAGCTTAACTGAAGCCTCAGGAACAAGATTCAGACATGAGAAACAAAACATCTTGTCTGCAGTCGGACTTATTTAGGAACAGGCAGGGAGCTTTTAATTGCTTTGAAGTTCAGACTAGCCTTAAGAAAAAAGTTACGCTCGCTCCTCCCTCTGTACTTCCCCCGTTGGAAAAACAGACCTAATCTCATAATTGGACCCTAATTAAGAGGCTCTCACAGAAAGCAGGTTACATATGGGAACAGAACTAGGTGGTTTTCATTTATTGTCGAGAGCCATAAATAAATTAAACAAGTGTTAAGTGTGGGAGCTGTGAACTCCCACTGAGGGCTGAAGGGGATTGCCTACCGCTAAGCACATCTGGGCTGATGTAGGCAGGGCTCCCTCGCTGGTCTTTCAGCAGGTCATCTTCACTCACGAGGTGCTTTCCCAGACAGAAGTTTGTTATGGTTATTCGATGAGTCCTGGGGAGAATCAGAAGGCATCAGTGAACAAAGACCTGCATGAGCCAAACAGCACAGAGGAAGTTAACACCAAAACAGAGGCGTGTCTATGGGGCTTTTTGGGAAGCTTGAAGTGCTGGGAAAAGACAAGCACAGCCAAGTTCAACTCCATCCCGACGGGGAGGGATTCCACACCTGTCAGCATGGCTTGCAAGACTCTTACGGTGGGAGTAAGAGAACCTTTTTTACAGCTATGGACAGAGTCTACATCCAACCTGAGCAGCATGTGTAGGCGCGGCTGCAAGCACAGGGTGCTCACGTAACTTGCCCACCTTGCAGCCACACAAACGCCTTTTGGCCAGCCTCCCAGGAGCAGACTGACAGCATCCTAGCCAGCAGCACAGCACCAGGATCTGCACTTTCATGCTTGCTGACCATTGTAGGGCTTGAGTGTTAAAAAAGCAGAAGTTTCTTTTAACAGCTGATTCTCCCCTACGCTTCCCAACTACTATTTCTAAAGGCATCTTCTCCACACAATATTTTCTGGAAGCTGAGGGAAAATACCCTACAGGAAGGGCTGCCCCATGCCTGCCCTCCATGCACTGAGTGCTTACGTGTCTCACCAGCAGATGAGCTACAGGACCTTTGATCAGATTCAGTTTAACCACTTTTGCGTTACCCAACAGTCCCACAGCAAGAGTCTGGTGGCAGTTTTACCTGATCTGCAGGACTATTCTTCACATGAAAGTATGCAGAACAGAGAAAGTCTAATCAACATCCAAAAAACCTCCTACACTGAAGTACTTCAGAAAAGGTGAGAACTGCAGGTACACGCAATTTCTGTATGAAGATACCCCTACTTCTCTATAGTATTGCCAGCTCCAATTAATGAATTTTTCGAGGGCAAGTGAGCCCATTACAATATTACTACCACATTTAATCTTCCATGTCACTCAGATAATTTGGATTTTAACATACAACTTAAAGGACTGAACAGAAAAACGCTGTCTAGAAGATTTCTATATTCTTGAATGGTATTACACAACTAGAGCCTAAGAGCATGAATCAAGTCAGTCAAAATAACCAAAAAATATTGCCAGCAAATCTAACAGACAAGTGAAATAAAACCAAATGTGGGTTGGCAACGGAGAGTTGATTATTAAGACAGACAGACTTGTGTTTAACAAGTGTTAGCTTCAACTGTCAAGAGACTTCCCTGGCTGAATAACAATCGGCACGATTTGTTAAAGATTTAAAAGACTAAGTGTTCTAAAGGACACTAAAATGTTCAGGGTTGCTTGGTTTTATTTAGTCACTGAATTTGATTTAACCTGTAATCATCCAACTACTGCACTGGCTAATCGGAAATCTTGCGAGGCTTTAACGTCTGCACCTTGCAGGGGACAACGTCTGAGGGATCTTCATCAGCCCAGGGTGTAACATGCCTGGTTAGGACTTTGCAGCGATACGTAGCTACCTTCACTCCCCCACCAACAGAAAAGACCTGGCTCTTTTGTGAGCCCGGCTGGAACAGAACAAACGTTTCTGATCAGCCCAAATGACTGGTCCTCTCCATGGTGATCTATTCTTAACGCCTCACCCACCCTTTCATATGACTCACTGCTGTAGAGGCTACAGTTTTTCCCCACCAAAGCTGATGGTCTTGCTAGTAAAAAGCAAAAACATGGCATGCAAAAAATGACTTTGGCAAGTGTGTTCACAAAGCTTCAAATACCTCCCCTTTCCTGCTAGTGGGGGCCCCTTGTGCAGCTCTATCAGTGGGATGCCCCACTGCATACTTTGCCCAGAAAAGAAGGGAAGTTCTGGGTGGATCCTTTAAAGCAGCAACTTTTGTCTGCCTCTTCCTAGCAAGAAGGAGAATCAAAGACGCAAGCAGAAGATAAGAGATTTATCTTAAAGCAGCTCTATAGAAACAACTTAATACAATTTACAGGTGGCCCTGAAAACCACTAGCTGCTGTGTGGGCGGGGGGGGGAACCAAGAAGTTCAACCTCAGTAGGTAAAATCTGTTTGCTTTCAAACAGTATTAGGGAGGAGAAAAAAGCAAGCTGCGACCACAGTGAACCTGCATGCTTCATACAGACTCTGGGAGCCTGCAGACCTAAAGCCTTCCAGTTTTTTATTCATTCCACAGAAAACCAGACTGTGTGAAAAGACAATGAATTCCACTCATTCTTAAAGTTAGTGCAAAATATTTAGCCAGTAATGCAATATTCAAGGACACAGCAGAGTGTCTGAACTGGTACTAGCTTGCCAACTAAATAACTACAGAACCCAAGACAACTAAAAAAAACTCCAAGGAGCCACCAAGCCAAGCGCACGCTACCAGCAGCTGCCTCTCACTCGTGCTGAATTCATGCCCCGCTGATGCTGTTCGCTCTGCGCCGGGAGGCCTGGTCCCTTCTGGGTCTGCACAGCATCCAAGACATGTTGGACATCAGTGCATTATAAACAGAGGCTTGCATCAAACCAGCTAACAGGAACAAGGAAGCTATTTCAAGCACAAATACAGACTAGACAGAAGAACTTTTGTTTAGATAAGTAAATATTTTATTGCTAGCAAAAACACAGCAGCGCAACAGTCAAAGATTTGACACTGCTGTGATTATAGTACATACTCCAGTGTGGGGAATTCCTTTAGCACAATGGAAAGCAAATTATGTGAACAAAACCACTTACCACATTTTAATTTATTTTTTTATATATATAAAATAAGCATTTCTCTTGCAGGTTTCTGAATTACTATAAAATTTAGTTTTCAGAAGTTAGAATCCAAAAAGAAGTGCTGATATGGGGTCACTAAGCTTGGTGGAAGAGTGAACTATCTAGTTGTGCTCAATTCATTTTTGGAGATTAACTCATATAGCTTTGAACTGGATTTATATTTTTGCACAGACTGCTTCCATTTCCCTCACCCTTCTCACACGAGAGCACTCTCAGCAAGCACTGCCTTCAATTGTGTTTCTAATAGAAATCTGCTTCAGGGAAGAAACACAAGACAACTGCCAGAACAGCAGCTCTCCAGCAGACTTACCTTTTGTTTAGCACCATGTTTCCTAGTTTCAAGTCTCTGTGCACAATATTTTTCTGTAAAATATATAATAATATAACATGAGCAAAAGCGTATTTGTTACAGAAGTATAAATTCGATACTTGGACAAAAGCACTAAGTATCTTTTGAAATCATGTCATCATTTTCAGAAATAACCTAGATCAAGGTTTCAACTCAGGTTGCATCCCGGGTACTTCATGCACTTCATTTTCATTCCTGGCCAGAAGGACAGAACAAGCAAATTTGCTACTTTGAACACACAGACAGACTTGACTGAAACTAAGAGGCCCACAACTTAAGTGTCCAGGCTCAGTAAGACCAATGTGATGAGCATTTCCTCAGAAGATATATGCTTCATTGCTCTCTTAGGAAGGATGGGTGTCCCTTGTCACAGGGTAAGAAGTCAAACATCGGCAGAATCTATTTTTGTTAGAATAATTTCTAGTTCATTGATCTCAAACTTGTAGCTCAAGATTCTGATCTCAGAAATCAATTGTGATTTATTTTGCTTCAAAAGGAAATAGCTTGAAGTGTTTCCTGCATTTGATTAGCCTCTGCTCCCCTCTTCAACCACCCCTTTCTGAGGTTAGTAACACTGAGGTTCACCTGATCTGCATTTAGTCCAGCTGGCCCCTCTCCACAGTCAACAAATGCTACATTATCATTGAGAAACTTGACGGGAGGGGAGGGGAAGGGAATGCTCTTTTATGGCTTGGGGCATGAGGTCTTACACAGAACACTGTTACAGGGAAACAGCTGAAACATCCATGCTCTGCAACCTCGCCACTGCCTGCACAAGGAAGTTTTAAAACATCTATTATACTAACGTGGGAAAACAGTCTTCCAGCACTGAAAGGGATAACAAAGATCTTACCTTATGTAATGCTTCTACCACTCGTACCACATCATAAAATATCACTACCGTCTCCCGCTCACTGAGTCTCTTCTCTTTAATGACATAATGCTGCAGATTGATCAGATCTGCTGTTTTGTCACTGAAATCATGAGCACAGAGACAGTCTAACACAAGACAAATGCGCTTCTTCATTTTTCTGACCATTCTATTGGCTTCTAGATCTTCTATAATTTCACAAGCTCGGTCCTACAGGGAGGCAAACAAATGAGCAATAGTTTAGGGAAGCTATCTGGGCATATGTACTTACCTACAGAGCACTAGAGAATAAATAACTACATGGTGATCTCAAAATAAGCAAATGCAATCATAGTGCTTCATCTTTGCCCCGAGTTGGGATTTCAAAAAGAAGATGCATGATCTCAACTTAAAGAAGCCAGAGAAAGGTCTATACTGTTTGACTATATGTGTATGTCAGCACTGATACCGTTTACGTACACACAGACACCTTTAGATAAAACCTAGAAAAACTCTACAGTAGTACAGACTCTGTGAATACTAGGGATCCAACATATTATTAATGAGAAGAACAGAAGTCTTAAGACACAATTAGCACTTCTTCCATAACTTTAAACAGGACACAGCTGAGTTGGACATTTAGCTTATTTAAGATATAGTACAGATGGCCTCAAGTGAAAAGTCTGTTGACAAAATTTAACCAGCAAGCAAGGCAATACCAACATCCAAATCAGTAATTTGTATCAGCCCATCACATCCATAAACAGCTCTGAAGGTGTTAACAGCAGCGCAATTCACTCATGCGAGACACTGATCAGCACACTGACTAGTTTAACTTGCTGAAACAGTTTCTTGAGAATTTGGCTCCTCTTACAAGTCAGCATAAAACAGTACAGAGACTGGAAAGCATAAATTCAGTTCTAAAGGGTGCTCTATGGGCACAAATTAATTTGCCAGTGAAGCAGCTATTTTCCTACTTGAAGGGGACGCTACTGAGTGCCTTTCCCATCTTTGAATGTTCTCACATTTCCCAAATCCCAAACCCCATTACGTCCCACTTAACTCTGAAAAGTCCCTGTCACTAACTTGCTTGTTTGAAGCAGCAGCAGCGGTTAATCTGAGCAGTGTGCTGGTAATTCTTTACACACAAGAACAGGGTCAGCACGAACTGTGCATTAAACAAAAGCAGCTCGAGCCAATAGCAATTACTGGCATTCCCCCAACCTGGATGGTGACCAGCGGTACCTGAAAGAGCCCGTGATGATGAACCACTCCTTCCTGGTTGTGGAGCAGGGAAAGGAGAGAATACTCTGTGTGCAGCAGCATCTTGCCCTGTCGTTCCTCCTGGGTTTCTATTCCTTTATCACCCCTTTCTTCTAAGGTGAGAATCTTCAGGAAAACGGAAAAAATGTTTACAGCTCCCAGAAAAACCCAAATGCCCCCAAACCTCTCTCACATTTTAGGTATTCACATGTGTTTAACAGCTGATGTAATTGCTCTGATGTTTGTATACTTGCCACAAACCTGTTTGAACTAACATCTGTGCAGAATGCATAGCATGAGGTTGATTAACACAGAAAAGCTGCTCAGGTGGCTTTCTGCAAATGTCCCAGGTGATTTTTCCCACTGGATCCACCCCCATTTCAGGCACAGCTGAGCAGATCAGAGGGCTCCGGGAGAGCAGCACAGCAGCCACAGAGGCCTCGTCTCGGGGCTAATCTCGAGACCAGATCTACGCCTGGCAGAACTGCCTCGCCGAGGGGAAGTTCCAGCAACCATTTCTGACAGTGCACCGGTTCAGCCTACACCACACGCTACTGCAAGCACTTCTGTCGCGAGAGCTAAAGTTAAAGAGCCCTGAAGATCTGGAAGCACTGCCATTTGCTTACCTTTAGCTGATAAAAGTCATCTGTCCCATCCTTTCTTGCCAAACACTGAACAATACTTGGCACAGGGGAGTTACCTAAACGTGGACCTAACAGCACAAAGCAAAAACAGACTTGTTTTCCTTTAAGCAGCAATGACTAATTCAGGGTTACATCAATATGCAAGTGTCACGCAGTTTATGTTAGTTTAAACTAAGTTCCTTTTTTTCAGGAGACTAAGTGCATTTCCACAAATTACAATCTAAAGAAAAAAAAAGGTATTGAATTCAAACCTTTTTTGAAAATGTTTCATTTGTTCACTGGAGAAACATTTAACAAAAGCCCACACAGGGCACAGCTGTTTTCAGAAATTCAAATTTCTGCATGCCTGAACCATACGGCTTTTACATTTACTAGCAACACCCATGGCAACTGCTATTACCACACCTCTGAACCCAACTGCCACCTCTGCAGGGACTGCTCAGGTACGCAGATTAGTCCAAATTTCAAGTTAACAACAGTCTCCACTCTTCAGTTTAAATCAATCAGCTTCCAACTAATTATCCATTGGTTTCCACTGTGAAGTCCATCATAGTTTTGACAGTTTATATAACTAGTTTTGAACTAACAACTATTCTAGCAACTCTCAAAAGGTAGCAGAGTGGTCTTGCCTTGGCACATACCGCTTATAATGACCACTAGTGCAGTATTAAGCTGCTTACAGGCTGATTTGAGAGTATATTCCAGGCAAGCAGGGTTGGACATCTCCCCGGAGCTCTAACCAAAAAGCCCCCTGAATAAATTTACTCTTTAACAAAGTTTAAGAACGTAGTTTAGGCAAAAAAAAAAACCAAACCCACAAAACAAAAAAAACACACAACAAAAAAAGCCAGGACTCATATTTATCTTAAAAGCTGCGCCTGCCTTGCTGTATTAACATTACAAATCTCCTTAGCTCAACTAGCTGCAGAAGCTCCAAGGGCTGCTGCTCTGCTACATCAAGTGAATTGCACTCTGAGGTAAGACGCTAAATTACACATCTGCTTTGCCTCATTTCTTAGTGCCTTTTATTTTCACTTTTGCAATCAGTAGCTACCTTGAAAACTGAAGAAGAAAACCTTCCCTGCTTACCTAGTATAAAAGGGCCTGCTCTCTTGGCATTATTTCCAGAAATCCCTGTACAAAGAGCTTTTGCCTTACTGGATGTTTCCCCAGCTCCTCTGTCCGATGCTCGCCGCTTCATTCTTGGCTCTTGAAAGAGAAAGAAGATCACATTTAATGAGCAATTGAGTTAATTTCTTATACTATCCCTTATTTCATACTGGAAGGCTTTCACCTATTGATGCACTTGTGTCTCTGCCTACTTATGTTTCTACAGAAAGGCTATGGCTCATTACTGATAGACCAGTTGTGAGTTGGAGGCTTAATGCATTTTTGCAGGTATAAATTAGCCTCATTATTCAAAGCAACATTTCCTAGAACAGTTGTTTGAGACACATAGTGGGAACAAGTCAAAATAATTAAAGCTTGTTTTACAGCAAAAACAAGTTTGCAAATTAACATATTCCAAAAAACTCCGAACGACAATGCCTAAGTTATCCTTTCGTATGGGTGTCTACTTCTGATTCAGCCTATGGACTTTTGTGGGTTCCTTCTAGGCATTGCAGCCAGCTCACCAAGTAACTCAGAAGGCTCAAGTCTGTTCCTCAAACAGCCAAGAATGCACAAAACTAACTGACCATAAAAATGAACAATATCTTTCACCCTTCCCAGCAAGGGCATAGAAGACCGAAACATGTTAATTATTGTGAGATTCAGTTAATTTAACAATGATTTTTTCAAATACGTGTTTTTAGTCTTAAAAGAAGTTCCCCCTCTCTCTCCTTGTACCTCTTTAGGCTCTAACTTTTTTATTATGTCTCCATCTATCTACATCCAATGCATCTGGACTGAGTTGAACACCTGAAATTTTAAACCAACATACAAAACTCTACCACTTCAGTCTCCATGTGCAGGAAGTGACGCTTTGTTTAGAACTGACACACTATTACCTGCCTTTAATGGATACTCCAATGAAAGGAAACACTGTGGTGCCAGTACACGTGCTCTCTTGCACTACCACTCCATGCAAAGAACCATTTAATCTACTAAATGTGAATCTCATGCTTTGCATCCAAGTATCTATTCAAGGTCCACACACCACTACAATTCAGCATAAACAATTAAAAGCTTGACTAACTCCTGCTTATTCAGGTATTGCAGAAAATCTGATTCCCAACATGCATTTTCTGCTGCTCAGAAATCTAAAGAGAATTTGAGGCAGAACCAATACCTAAAGGGCCAAATAAATTCAAATCTCTGCGACTAAAACACTTCTTGCCCAAAGGAAAGCCTTGTTCAGTTTAGCAGGAAAAGAACCCTTGTGATTGCTGCCAGGGTAACCTTCACACGCTGCATGCTCACTGCAAGCATAAATCGGCTCCATCAAACTGAAGCTTTGTTTTCAATACACCTCCTCTTCACCTTTATCTCTTGGAAAATAGTTTAAAAGACTCTCATAAATATTTAGGCATTAAATGCTCGTACTCTAACATTTCAAAGATTTTGGGTTTTTTTTTTTGGGGGGGGGCGGGGGTGTAGGGGAGAGGAGGAACTAAGCACAGATCCATTTTCTTACTCTGAGCAAGTCAAAACCAAGCCCCGGTAGTCTTCCCTAAGAGGTTACTACAGCAGACTGGGAAAATATTTTTGGGTTGTACTTATTTGTTTTAAAAAAGTCCCAGTGTTTCACCACGTAAGAGACTGATAAATCACCATACTTTGAATGAAGTTTACCCTCTGGCAGTCCCACCCTTTCTGTGGACACAAGTGTGATCTCATTGCATTAATTCATCTAGCAGTACCTGTCACCAAGATCAGAGATAGCAAGAGAGATAAGGCGAGAAGTTTTGCAGCAGACTTTGCATCCCTGCACTACCAACTTCCACCAGCCGTTCAGAGCTCCAACAGAGAAGTGTTACCAGGCCCAGCTAGTTGAACAGAACAAAGTCCCGAGCCCCATATGCTCCCTGTTCTGTTCATTCCGCATCTCTGACCTAATATTTGATTGTGCCTTACAAAATTCCCCACTCCTTGCAACATCATCATCCCTGCTGGAAATGTATGAGTAAGATTTCCACTGGAGAAACCCCACTGCACAGAAACTCTGAGATAATGACCGTTGTGCAATCCGAGCTGGATAGGAATCGCTGGTGCAAATGGCGTTATCGTAAACAAAATAATCTGAGGACTCACGTAGTTCAGCATCAACTGTATCTTTACTCTTCTTCCAAACTAGGTTTTCCAACGTCTCAGGAGACAGGAGTCATCACCTTGGAGAAGGCTGGATGGTCGAAAGGTCGAGGACTCTGTAATGCGAAATGAGATACACTTGATGCTGTGGTTCTGGATTATTCTTGATTACGATAACGTGGTATGCACCAAAACCTCTGCAGCTTGAAACATCTGTGTTTATTTTGGCTTAGAAAAGGCCTGAAGCTCCTGATATCATGCGAGAGAATAAAAAGGCTCTTGAAGTTCAGTCCCCAAAGAGTCACAGACGCATGGCCCTGCACAGCAAGACAAATACAAGCGTCAACGATCTCAAAAGGCATTTTGTGATGCGAGACAGACCTTCAGAGCAGAAACAAACATGTTCTCCATTTTAACCTCCACCACGTGGCACTAGCCTGCCTGTTTTTAACAGTATTTTAAATACGCCCAAGTTAGCAATAGTGCCACAACAGAATCTTTACCACTGGAAGCGATTTTTAATCACTGTAAGAGTTAATGCTTAAAGTTTGGACTTGAACAGAACAATTTCTGCAAAAGGCAAAGAAGAATACATTGAGTTTTATTCTTATCAAATCCCCACGGCAAGTTAATTCCTCTTTACAATTTATATTCAGCCTCTTAAAAAAAAAAATGAAACTAATTCAACTCAAATTCAGCACTTCTTAATAGTTCATCTGGTCCCATTTAAAAGGAGAAATTTAGGATTTAAATCAGACACTCTAGAATTGAATCTATACCACCTCTACCAAATGCTTAAAGTTTAACCCTCTGATATTGCACATTACACATTTGTTAATCCAAGCTGGTTTATTTTACCAGTATCCAGTCAGATCAACTTAAAAATGCAAAAGGAACATTTGGGATGCATGAGCCAAAACACAATGCAGTATTATCACCTGGTCCTGGGGGTTCTGCAAAGACTGCTGAAGATCTTTCTGAATTAAAGTACTGAAGCTGTTAATACTTCGATAAACAACGTTCAGAGCCTGCTCTAGGCAGCAGGACCCCATAGCAGGACGCCCCGGCCGGGCAGACCCGTGCCGACGGTGCGCAGGCAGCCCGCTCACCCGCGCACTGGCTAGCCAGCACTTTCGGTATGAGTCGTCTTGGCGCTGAGAGCGAGCGGAGGTGCCCCAGCCCTACCGCTGCTTAAAGGACATCCAGCGACTTAAATATCACAGCTCCAGCCCAGAATACTTGTAAGAGCAAGCGAGAAAAACAACAACATAAATGGGTACTCAATTATTAAAGACTTTCCCGTGCCACTCTCGGCACTGTCTACCCAATCTCCCTGTTCCCTACTCCTGGGCTGCACTGCGAGGGTGGCAGAGCCCACCAAAATTCTCAGGGGCCCTCAGCAGCACCCAGGGGGGGTTTGCACATGAGCACTTCAGGTTCCTCTGAGACTCGAATGAAGGTTGGTCAGATGGAAGGAAGGTCCCAGAGCAAAAGGAAGAAAACCAGGAGCAGCTACTGTGAAAAAGCAGGAAGATTGTTCCCTTTTCTGCACGTTGTGTAACCCTGATTAGAGCACGGAAATTGGTCAAAAGGGCACAGACTTCCTTGTGTAAGCCTCCCGCAGAATGAGCAGCCATCCATTAAGCATAGGGCTAAAAATGGTATTTTGAGACAGGGTTTAAGGAAAATCTTAAAACAAGAACAGCAATGCAGGAGGCTCCCCCTCCCTGCTGAGCCAGCGAGGTTTTCTACCTGCAGATTCATTTCACCTCGGCTTGAGTTGGGCTGATACAAAGCTCTGATTTCAAGGGGCTTCCCTACTAGAAGTATTCGCACCATGAAGCTGGTATTGCTTGATCACCAACAGCTGAACTATATCCTGGAAGAACAAGCTTTAAATAAGTTTTAGACAAAAGCCATAATAAACTGGCTTTAAATGACTCTGCAGCTGTAAGCAGAAACATGAGGCCATAGCAGCCCTTAGCGCTCAGACCCAGAGTGGGACCCACTGCGAGACGGGGGTCCCGTCCCACGAGCAGTGTGTGTGGAAGCCATCTGCCATCCCACCCGCGGGCCCCGGAGCATCCCTGGCCTCGCTGCAGGCACCGCCAGCCCCTGGACACGTGCAGCTCAGCTGGAAGGACGCTGGCAGCGTCACTGCTCCTCCGCCTAACACGTTCAAACAGCAAACAAGCTGCTGCTTCGTGTCCTGCCGCTAGTGCCGCCGGAGCAGCCGAGCCTTCCCAGGACAGGCTCGCTCAGAGCTCACAAGAGGGAATTACTGCATCGCACAAGGATTTCCTCCTCACACACAATGAGCAGAGGACAAATAAGCAGTAAGTGGAGTCCCACTCATGAACTGGTTACACTGCAGCACAGCCGAGATTTAAAATAGCCCAAAGTTGAGAATTTAGAACATTTCCATGAGAGGTGGCAAGCCTTGTAAGGGCAAAGAGCATCCCCCCAGCCCCTGCCGCAATGCCTCTGTCTACAGGCAGCTGCACAGACAGACTTTCCAATTCTTAAGACTGAAAAAAAAAAATTATGTTAACATCAGCAGGATCAGTCTCAAGAGAGAGCATCCAACATTTCTGCAAAGAACCAGAACAAACACATTTATCTCTTAAAACACCCCATCCTAGGGACAAGACCATTAGATACTGATGTGGTAGGTTCACCGCTCCCTCCCCCAAAAACCAAACTGTGCAAACTGAATCAAACCACCCCCACTCCCTGTCCCACCATCTGTAACAGAAATGGTCTGTCTCACACAGACAATGAAGTTACAAGTCTAGCACAAAAATTCATTACTTAACAATTTCAATGTGATGCATTCAATATATCAAACCTCTTACTGGAGAAGTGTCTAAAGCTTCTTACTGTGCTAGCTATGACTTTAATAGAATTATTAATCAAATAATTTGGAGACCTAGATGTAACATCTTTTAATTACATACCTTAAGGAAATTGTCTAATTCCCGAATTACTGCATGATGTTCCAGTGCCCAGCATAACAACAAAGAAAAACAAGAGAGGAGGAAACTGACCTTTTCATCTCAGATTAAAGAACAAGCAGGTCCTGCAGTCCAGCCGCAGCTAATAGCTGGAGCAGGGAAAAAAAAAGTACCTTTGGGGCGTTAACAGGATTACTCAGCAGCACAGAAACTAGTTAAGACACTGGAGCAGCTGATACAACCTCCACGATGCTTTCTGTTGTTTTATCTTGCAAGGGGACAAAAGGAGTTAGTTGGTATTTACACTTTCTAGTGTGATGACTGGCAACCCCAAAGGTGTTATACCCCACTGCTACAAGCGAGCTCTCTGCAAGTAAGGCAACGGGATGAGCCGGCAGCTGGGAAACAGCAGCAGATGACGGAGCCCACCAGCGTCTGCTGGAAGTTCACGGCTATTGAGGACAAGCTCCTTCAGCAAGGAGCTCACACCATGAAAGGAACCCTGCCTCTGGGAGCCCAGGAGGCGCGGGAGCAGCTCCCGGGCAGCCGAAGGAGCTGAGCTGCGGCTGCTCCCGCTCGCCCCGCCGCCAGCACCCCGGCACCTGAAACCTGCCTGTCGCTCCTGACCTGGAAACGCTGAGGTGGAAAGAAGACAGGGCTGCGCGGGAGTCGCAGGCAGGGCTGCCAGGCTGCCGACTCGGGCGTGCGCACAGGACAATGAATCACCTCTCCCCACGGGCTTCGTCACCGGGCTCGACACCTCCACGGAGCAGAGGCGGCACCGCAGCCGGGTCTGCCGGGCGCTCAGCCGCCCAGGGAAGTGCGGTATTGCTCTGTACTCGTGAATTATCCATCTCCCACCCCAGACGGGAGAAGATCTGACACCCAATGCAGCAGCATTTCTGCCCAGCTTTCTCTTCTGGGAGCCAAATGCTGCAGCGCTTGCGACAAGGCTGGAGACCCCGTCCGATGGTTTTTGACCCGCTCGCCCTGTCCACTCTCCTCTCAGCCAGTGCAGGCATCAGCTTTTGCAAAAATGAAGCTAAAAAAATTGATTCAATTGAGCAGTATCAGGCTGCACCTTTTACCACCTAAATAACACACTGTGCAGTATTTATCAGTGATGATTAATCAAAGTTCACATTTAAGCCTGGCTCATGGCAAATTCCAGCTCACAAGAAGCTATGTTGGACATGACCTAAAAACCTACATGAATGCTAACACTGAATGAGTAAAAGCTCGAGCATGGTCCGGCTTTCCGGCACGGAAACAAGCAGGTTGGTATCGCTGCGAGAAGCAGCAATCCCGGAGGTTGCCACACGCCTTCCCCAGGCAAACCCAGCTAGGGACAGCTCAGACCCGAGTCATCAGCGCTCCCAGGGACAGAGGCTCCCATTGGAAAAGCTTCCCTGAGACAGGCGGAGTTCGGATCAGCCAGGCCTGTGGAGGAGTCACTGTCTGGGGGATTACAGGGAACGTTTGCCGGGCAGATCCCAAGCAAAGCAGGCGTGCGGGAAGGAGAAGCTGCTGCAGCCGGGCGCAGGGGCAGCTGGGGTGGGCTCCCCTCCCTCTGCAAAGCACTGTGGTAGATTCACTATACAGGAACATTAACTTTACGAAAGGCTTTGGAAGTTTAACCGTCCTGTAAGGGAAGCTATAAAAAAAAAAAAAAAAAGGCCATCAGATGACTCAGAGCCACCAGTGCAACCCATGTACCGCTGTGCGAGCCCTTCCGGGAAGGGAAGCCTTCTCCAGAAACTGAGGAGCCCTGACTCAGAGACTTCTTGGAAACGTGCGGAGACTCATTTGAGCTTCTTCCCTAAGCGAGAAGTTCGCTCAAAACCAGACGCAGAGTTTCTCTGACGAAAGGAGAAGGAAGAATCCTGAGGCGCTGGCACAGCACAAGGGGCTGGGGCACCCCCATGCTGTTGGAAGGCACTTGGTAAATAAAGTATGAACGCGCCGAGCGAGCCGTGTTTCCCAAGCTGGGAGACACGAACACCTCTGGCAGCCCCTGCTGAACCAACCCACCAGAAAACCTCCTTCCTCAGCCCAGCTTGCCTATTAGTTTAATCCTGGGTAAGTGAGCAAGGCACAGCCAGCACTTGAGAGGCCGCAGTGCTAAAAGTGACCCCAGTACACCTTGCCTACATCCCACATCTAGCTGTGGCCAATCTTCAACTTCTCAGGGACAAAAAAGGCTTCCACAGGCCAAATCATACATCAGGGAAAGCAAATTCCTTCCTGGCCCCCCCAGGCAGCCGGGGAAACTCTGAAGCACAGGATTCCAGCAACGTAATTACAGTGCAAGCAAGAAACAAGCTGGGCTTTCTTTAAACCCTTCTGATGCATCAACACATGAGATAGCCAAGGACTCATCTCTGGGAGTTCCCTGTTTGGTTACATAAACATCAACTTCAGCTTAACCCTTTCACGCTGAAGCACAGGCCACATCCACCAGGAAAAAATCCCTGTTCCAGCCCAACATCCTCATGGCAGGGGCACCTGCAGCAGAGCACAGCGCAGGAGAGGAGCCTGGAAATCCAACTGCAGCACACTGACAGCACCTGAGACTGCATCGCTCTCCCAGCACAGAGCCCAGTGCACGAGTCCCCAACCTTGGGCTGCTCCTGTGAAGTCAGGCAGTCATTACCTTTAAAATCACCATCAGGTGAGATGTATATTGTATTACGAGATTTTATTTTTTGTTTATAGCTTATGTTACTATGTACACTTAATATTCCATAAATCTACTGCAGCAGGACTTTCCTCATGCACACGAAGATTATTGCATGACTCACACACGTGCTGCCACTTTCTTTACAGTGAGGTGTGGTTGCTGTTTTTAACGATAATCTACTCATCTAGCCCTAACTAGATAGAAAGAAATATATTTAAGTTATCTACATATACTGCCATGCTGCTGTTACTATCATTTGTAGCATGAAAGCACACTGACAGACACCGTAAGTTCACAAACGTGTACCCGACTAAGAAAAAAAGACTGTTTCACATAGAAAATTACAATGGGCACAGAGCCTCCTCCGGTCTAGCAAGAGCTCCCAGCTGGAGAGCTCCCAGGCACGAGCGAGGCGCACACTGTACAAATCCAGAGCACTGCCGAGTCTCTGCAGACAGATAACACATCCCTTATTTAGGCTAAGCACAGTGGGCAGTTCAGGCAAAATCAATAGGGTTGTCCTTAATCAAACAGCAGCTAAGTGCCTACACGGCTTCCCTCTGTGTGGTTTCAAAAGGAGATGATTCTGTAATATCCTGAGGATAAAAAGCAGCTGAACATGTGGGTGCTTTTAAGTAATGCGATTATGTGACCAAACCATCAGCGCGATGCCACAGAGAAACAATAAAAGGATGCAGCACAAACACTCCAGCATTGGGGAAACGCATCCTGCACCCTGACCGCCACCGGCCCAGGGCTGTTTGCCAGCAGGTAAGCCTTACTCTGCCCTATCCCTCAAGTTACACCCCACCCGGGCCGCAGGCACCCTGCGAACCCAACCACCTTCCACCCGCACCCAACCCGTGTCCCTTCTGCCCCAAAGGGAGCCTGCTGTCCCGCAGCAGGCAGGCGGCAGAGGTGCGGTAGCTCAGCCCCACCACACTGGGCACTGGCCTCTGCTCCGACTTCTCTACTCCCTCCGGACACAGGATTACAGCCCGAGACTAGAGCCTAAGATGCCTAGCACACCTATACATAGCAGTATATGTTAAGCCTACACATTAAGACTCTAAACTAGCAAAGAACTGAATCATCAACACCAGCGAGCACAGCCACAGCAGGAGGAGGGAGCAGCTGGCCAGGAACAAGACAAGTCCCAAAGCCCTCGTGTCAGGGAGAGGAGCAGCGCGGCAAAGACGCCGTGCCATGGGCTCCCTCCAACAGCAGCGCGAGACCTTTAACTAACGCTCTCACATATTGCGGCAGTGAAGCTCCCAAAGGCCACAGCCAAAGCCAACAGGTAACAGACACAGGTTCTGAACGCAGGAAATCCCAAAGCATGCCTCCTCATCTTCTTCAGGTGAGCTCGCACAGGGAGGACAGGACAGGCTCCTGTAGCTAGCTCCGGCTGCAATACTTCATGGCCTTACTCATTCTTACTTAGAGGTACAACCTTCAGCTACTCACTGCTGAGACACACAAGACTCCTCCTCAGAACAAAGGTCCGAAACTACTAAACTAAGAAATTCCTGCCCAGACTGAAAGCGAAATCAGCACCAAACACAAGCTGTTTGCTCCCTCAGCAAGCCCTTGAACCTGCCAGTGCGCTGCAAAAATAGCTACGCTGCCAACAAAGCCCAACCCCCCCCAATGCTGTTACAGGGAAGAAAATTACAAAGGAGTTAGTTACGAAGTGGTATTTTCTAATCCAGCCCTGCACACAGGCCCCGCTACACAAGATCCCACCCTTGGCTGGTGAGCGGCCTGCGGCCGGGGCACCGGCAGCACACAGACCGGCCGGGCCGCCCCCGGGGAATGCTTGCCAGAGCGGCCGGCAGCTCCGCGCCGACACGCCCCGGAGGCCGCCACCGGCAGGCCCGGGAGCGCCCGGTGGCCAGGGCAGGGAGCCTGGCCTCTCCCGAGGCCTCAACCGGGCCCCTCCCGAGCTACCGGCGGCGGGCGGGCTTCACCGGCCTCACCAGCCGGCCCGACAGCACCCGCCGCCCTGGGACAGGCCGCCGGGAGAGGAGCCCGCCGGGAGGGCACTGCCCCGGAGCCCCCGCGGGGCGGCCGGGCACCCGCGGGCTGCCGGCCCGGGACACGCGGCGAAGCCTCCGCCGGGGCCTGGCGCAGCATTAGGAAGAACGAAGCGGCTCTCCACGGCGCCCGCCCAGCCCCACACAGACGGGGCTGTCGGCGGCGCCTCCCGGCCGCGGTGCCCGGGCCGCCCACCCCCTCACACCCTCACACAGCGGGACCGGGACCGGGACCGTCCCCGGGACCCGGCTTGCCCGCGCCCGCCCCTGCCCGTCCCCGCTCACCCATGGCCCCGGGGCCGGCGCGGCCGCCGGCGCCTCCCGCAGCCCCACGCCCGGCCGCGGCCTCCGCTCCGCTCCGCGGCGGCGGCCACCTGACAACGGAAGTGACGCACGCGCCACCGCCCCCCCGCCGCCGCCGTCACCATCCCGCCTCCTGGCGGCCGCTGCGCCGCCGCAGAGATGGCGGCGGGGCCGCGGGGAAGGAGCAGTGCTGATTGGCCAGCTGAGCCAGCGCCGGCTGTGATTGGGGGAAAGCCCGGGGACTGGGAAGGGATATTTGCAGCAGACCTTGATTGGTTGAGGCGCGGAGACGAGAGGGAGGTAAGAAGCGAAGGCTGATTGGCTGGGGCGGGATGACTCCCTCCGCCGATTGGCTCCCGCTCCGGCCGGCGCTGAACGCCAAGGGGGTTGGTGGGCACGCGGGAGATTCGAACGCGCTGTGATTGGAGGGGAAGCGGGTGCTTTTGCCAGGCCGCTGTGCCCCGCTCCAGCCAGCCGGGCCCTGGCCGGGCCCCGGGGCCCTGCCCCACGCGGGGCCGGCCCGGGCGGGACAGGAGCGGAGGCAGGGCCGGGTGTCTCTGCTCCCCAGCCACCCGTGCGGCCTCACCAGTCCCCTGCCAGCGCTCCAGCCCCCGGGAAGCAAGTGCGTGGCGTCGCCGTGACACCCCCCCGCCCGAGCAGCCTCCCCCGCGCCCACGCAAACAGCGCCTCGAGCCGCTCCCGTGGCTGGAGGCGCCCCCAGCCCGCCCCCGGCTGTGGTAGGGACGCGTGGTCCCCATTCACATGCAGCTTCTTACGTGTGAGCTCTTAAAAATCCCGCCGGCCGCCACCTGAGCGGCTCTTCCGGGCAGCAGTGCTGCTCTCAGGGCTGCCCCAGGGCCGCCGACCGCTCCAGCGAGGCGCCCGGGCCCAGAGCCGTGCAAATCGCACGCACCGGGGGGAGAGCCAGCGAGCTCCGTCTCGGCGGAGGCCAGACGGGACTGGGCAACAAAGGGATCCCTGTAGAAAGAGGATGAAGTCATCTGTTGACTGTGCAGCGCTTTCGGCAGACGCGCAGTGGGCTGAGGAAGCTCTGCAGAGCTTTGGGGAAGGGTGTCGGAGGAGCGGGGAAGCGGAGGAGCCAGCAGCAGCATTCCCCATGTCCTGGGTGAAGCACCTTTGTGCTTTTCCAGGCAGACGGTGCTGCCCCTTGCCCTCCGAGCTCAGCCCCACTCCGCTCTGACAGACGTTCGTCTCACCCTCTTCCCGTTAAATGCTTTCAGAATGGCGGCTGTCTAGCAGGAAGCTGACAGGACAGACCACGACCAGCCCTTTCCCCAGCTCAGGACCAGCGTCGCCAGCTCCTGCGGGCAGCGATGCCAGCAGCAGCAGGGCCCTGGACTCTGTGAGCAGTGGAAGGCAAAGCTGTGGGCAGCAGGATGGCTGCGGGAGGCTGCGGCTTTGGCCAAAAGGGCTTTGTTTGGCCATCAGAGGAGGGACACGAGTAGCTGCCAATGGAACAGGAAATGACCCGAGAAATCACAGACCCATTTAAGCGGGGTTATTAATTAAAAAAAATAACCCTGCTCTCCCGCAGGCACCGGCCAGTGGAGCGGCAGAGCCCTGAGTCCCTGGGCGGGATGTCCGGGGCGAGGTGCGGAGGCGGCTGGCAGTCTGGTTGAAGGGGCAGGTCCATCCCGGCCCTGCTGCAGGCAGGGCTGCGAGCAGCGCGGGGGCTCACTTGTGCTTGGCACGAGGGAACTCCTTCCTGCCCTTGTCGCGGCCCCCGAAGTAGCGGACCCTGTGGATGGCCTGCAGCTGCCGCTCGATGGTGGCCCTGATGTCCACCTCGTCAGGGATGTGGACATAGCGGACGTTCCTGCCAGTCACAAAGAGCTCGTCCAGACGGGACACTGTGCCCTGCCTGTCTGTGAAGGTCACCTCGACCAGCCGCACGTTCATGAAGGCGTCCACGTTGGTGACGCGCCCTGTGGCCGTGCTCTCGTCGCGGAGGTCCACAGTGGTGATGTGGCCGTGCAGGCCCTGCAGCAGGATGACCAGGCTGTTCTCGGCGATGGTGCGCTCCTTGACGGAGTGGCTGACCTCCATCGCGCAGCTGCGGTGGGGAAGAGGGAGACGCCGTGCTGTGCCCCAGCTGGGCGCCCGCCTCCGCACCGCCGGGGAAACCCCCCCTCCTCACCTTGCACGCTCATATGCATACACACCACTCCTCGCACACTCACCTGCACGCTGCCCCTCTCCCAAGTCACATTCTCCGTGTGCCCCCACCTTGCACACTGGGGTCCTCGCTGCCTGCTCCCCTTGCACGCTCACTCGCCCACTGCCCCTCTCCCACCAGTCACTCATGTTCTCCACGTGCCCCCCCTTGCACGCACACACGAACTGTCCTCCTGCCCTTGCACACTCACCAACACGCTGCCTCCCCCCGCGCCCTGCACGTGCCCCCTGCACACCGCCGTGCTCGCTCCTCCTCCCCTTGCACACTCACACGCTGCCGCGCTCCCCTCGCACTCGCCCACGCCGCTCCTCCCCTTGCACACGCACCCCGCCCTCCCTTCCGCACACACCGCCCCCTCCCCTGGCACGGCCGTGCGCCGCTGCCGCTCCTCCCCTTGCACACTCACCCGCCCGCGCTCGCCCGCCGGCCCCGGCGGCAGGAAGGGGCGGCCCCGCCTGCGCACTGCGCCCCGCCGCCCGCCCCGGCCCGGCCCCGCGCCCGGCCCGGCCCCGCGCCCGGCCCGGCCCCGCGCCCGGCCCCGCGCCCGGCCCGGCCCCGCGCCCGGCCCGGCCCCGCCCGCAGCCGCTCGCAGTCGGGTTGTGCGCAGGCCTTTAATGTCGCTCAGAGCCCGTCCATCAGCGCCAGCAGGTCCTCGCCCTTCCCGGAGCTCGCCGGGCGCGGCTCCGCCACCTCCAGCTCCCCCAGGATGCGGGAGAGCTCCGCCCGCCGCCCCGGCTCCTGCGGGAGAGACACCGCGCCTCAGCCCGCCGGCCACGCACCCGCACCGCGGGCCGGCTGCCTGCTAACACGGGCCTTTACTGGGATGTACTGGGCTGTACTGGGCCGTGCCCAACTGCCTGCTGATGCCCGAGAAGGGCTGCAGGTGCTAGGCTGTAACCGCAACTAGGCAAATGATCCAGTTCTCCACCCTATGCAGCTAAAAACTTGCTCTAATACTTGTCAGGTTTCAAGTTCTCTTATTAAATAGTCACCAAATCCACAGGCTTGGCAGAAGATACTGCCATTACTTATGATCTTAAATAAAATGGGAAAAAATGTATTTTTTAAGTTACTACTCTGTGTGAAACTCAGTTCTTAGCAAGGCAGGAATGATGAGAATCAAAGATCTGAAACACACTGTACGTACCTGCGTGGCTTCTATGTTGATAACCTTGTAAGATAACTCCTCTGGTCTAGTCAATGCAGCGTGTCTTGATTAAAAACATGAAAAGAGTGCTTAATCTCATGAAGACATACAAATAAATGATAAAAATCAGATTTCATGAGGCTCCTATAGGCATGAAGTTTGGACAATGTCCCTATTCCTACTAGGCAAATTAATGTATTGACCCCAGTTTGGAGCCTTTTCCCTGTCTTGGATTTTTGATGCTAAGTGTAGAACAGTGGGAATATCTCTGTAGTTGAGGTAAAAACATTCTGCAGAAATCAGATAACAAAAAGTCTCATTACCCTTGTGCTCCCTGCCAGGAAGGGGCTACGGTGTTCAAGCCTGTCAGGCTCATCACCTCCAGCAGTTATATTCTTATCTCTGAAATATGAACATTTGGGGGAGAGAAGAGACAAAAGGGCTGAAGGGATGTCTCACTTGTGTGGGATAGAACTACGCACAGATCATCACCTGCTGCTGACCGCAGTGTCGCTTGGAGGGAATGCAAGGCCGTGCATCACAGGAGACACCAGTAAGGGAAATGGCTCTCCTTGCCGACAGCCGTAATAAAAAGGTCAAGCAGGGAAACTGCTCCTCTTTTGTTCCTGCAGGGACCATCTGGACCAGAATAAGGAAATGCTAAAAAACCTGCTATTCTGTCCCTAAAGCTGTTAAGGGCCCACTCTCCAGAGCTGTCACATGGCACTACCTCACAAGCCCTAGACCAAGAAGGACTTGAACGTACTCTTCCTCCTCATCAGTTGTGAACAAATTCAGTCGGAATCCTGTCTCACTGCCACCAGGCTTCTCGATCTCCAGACCTCCCAGCAGTCTGGCCAAAAAGTTCAGTTCTTCTTTAGCAAGAGGGTTAGGGGCTATATTCTCCTGCAGAAAACAGCAATGGTTCATTGGTCAGGTTACCAGGGAGATGAGGACTGTAATAATTTTGTGTTTTCCGATATTACATAAATGTTCTTCAGAGTGATATAAATATATTTCTGCATTGTTAATGGTACCGATTGTGCAGATAACTAGTAATTATCAGCTACATTTTTAAAATGATTGCTTGAATTTATAGACCCAGGACAAGATAATTTTTCAGCTAAATTGAACAGCTGAGAAATCTGTAAAACCAGCTTTCTGTTTTCTGAAGAGATTAAAATAGGAAGCAAGTACACCACTGCATAAGCCTGTGTGTAAGATTCCTTAGGAAAACGTGCCCTTCCCCTAGCTCAAAAGGGATGGTGGAGGATTGGATGGGGCTCTGAGAAGAACTAAGCAGGTTCCCCCGAATTTATCCTGTAAGTGTAGACTAAAAAGGTGGCTATTGTTTCCCTGAGAAAGGAGATGAACAAAGGGGAAGATAGTGCAACTGTATAGTAAATGATGTGGAGATGACGGATGTGGGTGTTTCATTCAGTGTCCCCATCTATTAAAAGCCAAGGGAAACAGAATGTAAAATCTGGTGGACGTGGTCAAACTGCTCAAAGGAAACGCTCCCACCACGTGTGACCCGCTGCAGGACTCACTGATACAGACTAGTTAACCAGTTAACTAGTGACAGGAGCAGAACAACACTGACCTTTGCATGTGATGCCAAGTTTTTGGATGATCCTGACATGTGTGTCTCTACTGGCCGACTAACACTGTACCTAGAGAGAACAACACGGGAGAAAGAGCAATCCGTTACTTGTATGTGATACAGGAACTGGAGGGAGCAGCACAGGATCTAAATATGATTTTAGGATATTTTTCTGAAGACTGTAAGTAACTGAAATGAGAAGTTACAGTTCACTTCTATGGAGTATTGAGGCATTAAATGTACAAGCGACAAAGCTGTAAGAAAGAACACTGCTTTCTCTTATTCTGTGAATGGAAAAATTACATAAAGACAAACATGGAGAAAAGAAAAGATTTCTTGAACACAGTTAAAATTAAATTATATTTCACAGAATATGCAGTACCAGATGAGAAAAGTCTTTACTCAGCTCTACTGTAGACATAAATCAAACTTTTGCCCTTTTCCACAGCTCTTTATACACATCTATCCACATGCATTCTGTTTCAGGCCATCGCTTTGTAAAGTCAAGCTGATAATAGTGAAAGAGGGAAAAATAAATACACAAGGCTGAAGGCGTGCTTCTGAACAAATCCATAACCATCAAACGTCATGTTTCTATGTAGGACAACAATGACTTACATATTTGTTCCAAGTTTGAGAACTCTGTCTCCATAAAGATCAAAAGATCCTTCCCTTTGTGGAGCAACATAATTTCCATCAGTGGTGAACTCAGTTCTTTTAACTTCATCTCCATTGCGATTAAACATCCTTAAAAACAAGTCATTATTGAAACATATTTAGTAGGTTTTTTATTGATTTTCAGTACTTCCTCTGCTTACTGTACAAGAGAAATGGGAATAAAACCCTATTCTGTATGTTGGTGAATGGATAAATGACTAATGGTTTACTGGGATAGAGAATGCCAGAAACAGCTTAGTATTTCATTGCTGGGTGACTTAGTCCCAAATCCTGCCCTTTAAATTGTACTTACTGGAGGTTCAGCTATCCATGCAACATGAATGACAGTCTAAGCTCGGTTCCTATTAGACCTCTGGGACTGACTGTTCCTCTGTGAGCAGCCATACATGCAAGGCACCGCAAACAGTATAAGCAGCGGTTCAGAATTCACCTGATGAGTCCTGGAACTTCTGTACCCCAAGGAACAGGGCCTGATATTGGCAGCACAAAGCGACCATTAGAGTTTTGCACTTTATCCTTCAGAAAGATAGAGACCTGCAAAAGAATATACCACCTTCTAGAAAATCAAGTACATATCTTCTGATCCGAATTCTTTGAAGTCTGACCTTGTAGCCTTCCTGCCTAGACTGGGATTGGTTTCCTAAAGATTTTGATGTATATATAGAGACTATGATACAGGCCAAAGCCAGTAATGTAGAATTGGGTCCAGAGGATGGGCACACTGATATAACATTAAAAAAAAAAAGTGTACTGTTTATGCACTTGAGTATGATCAATTTATTTAGAGAGTATCAAGCCCCGTGACTTCAAGCTCAGGTTCTCAGTTTCATATCAAGTTTCTACTAAAAGGAAAAACATATTTATCAATTAGCAAATCCATACTAGTAGATATTCCTTTTTTCATAACATTTTATAATTGAGTATTATTGTAGTATATGCACTCAATTTGTAAAATTTTGAAGATTGAAATTGCAAGCACATCAAGATGACTGAAAAGCTAAGTAACAAACCCAAACTTACAGTGTAATTATGACAAGATACCTTCGTATTCTAGCCACAAACTCCCTTCTGTTCTTACAGACTAGTTATATTGGGCTCTTACCCTTATGTGCATGTCCTGAAAAAAAATGAGGAGTGTTTGCCTGATGAGCTGAAATTCACCAGCAGAGAGACAGCTGTACGTCTGGAAAAGAAAAACCATCATGTAAGCCTTTGCAAGTGTACCATGTCCAACCCAGGTAAAGGTGGAAGCAAGTGTATGAGAATACTGCTAGCCAAAAATGGTACATGTATGGCAGGGAAAGCAGAAATTACATAAGGGGGGCTGCTGGTCATTATCAGTAATTATTATCCACGACTAAGAGCCTGATTTAATTTCTGCTGAAGTCAGTAGAGACTTTGATCAGGCTGAATAAGCAATGTACTGATTTAAACTGGGCCAGCAGAAAAATAACACTTGACTCATAGACATCTCCCTCTCCAGAAGCCGTCTGGAAACATTTCATGACTTCCCAGAACTTTTAACATTTTATGAAACCAGTTCCCTTTCACTCATATTCTTTGTCCAAAGAATTACAGCAGATACGTGAGCAAAAGTTGCTAACTGGGAGGCCAATTTGTCTCCCTCAGGTTAAAAAGAGGAGACAGTTATTTGGATGGTTCTCTGAGGTTGAGAACATATCAACCTCCAAAATGATATGGCACTTACTGATGTAGTATTTAGTCTCTAAGGTTAGCTTGAAAGAGGGAAAAAAATCTCAAACAACAGTGTTTCTCACCATTTTTCTAAGGATTCTTACTTCAATCAGCTGTCGGAAAGTTTCGTCCACCTGGTTCAGAATGCCAGGAGAATCACGTACGAAATCCTTGATCGCGTCCAGGTGATTGAATGTGACCAGCAGAATGTCTTTGGGCCGAGGGCACAGCAGCACTTGGTATTTGAAAGCCATAGTCATAAGGTCATACAGCTGCAAAGAAACACGGGGAAATTTTGGTTCCGTCACAACACAGAGAGCGACACCACTTAGGTAACTTCACGTTGATGTAGAAAGGGATTTAGACACTTAGGCTAGCACCTGCCTATGGTAAGAAGAACCATTTTAGCTTTGTTTCCTAAGAAAATAAGAACTCTACAATCGCATTGTCAGCCCTCCTGCTGGTATCTCTAACTGCCTTTAAAACTACTGCCAATTTCAGCACCACTGACACCCAGGCAGAGGTCTCACAGGTAATCCAGTTCCTACAATTTTTTTCAAAATCATCCGCTGGATATACTGTTTGCAGGCAAAAATTCTAACACCTGCAACTGCAAAACAGTGAGTGTCAATATAGAAATATATGTATTTATACATACCCATATATGTATATATTTTTAACATATATAAAAAAATCCGATAAAGAATGCTTACTGAACCCCTTAAAATCAAAAATTTACACATTAAAGCAGAAATACTTAGTTCTGAAGTATCTGATACTACCATGGATTTCCCCAAAAATTCCTTGGCTGAGAACCATTTTTACAAAGAAAGCAAATGAAAAGAGGGCTGTTACAAAACGCTTCAGAATTACAGTGATGTAAAGCCACGTACTAATTATTGCAATCAGAAACTTGTGGACGGTGGCACGGAAGTGCAGCATAGTCAGGACTGGGCAGGTAGTTTTTTTACCTTGTCCATGCTTGCCTGGTTCAGTCTCATGATTGAAGCATGAGCTAGCCGGTCGTACACTGTGCGCAGAGCTTTCTTGGAATAGAGGTCCTGTAGCTTAAACAGCTCTTCCATAAATTTTTTATTGAACATGGTTGTGATGATGTCATTCATAACTGCAAAGACAAAGAGTCTCTGTTTTTTGCTTCAGAAACAGCACATTCATCTGATTCATTCCACACCGAGAACTTGAACACTGACAGTTGCGAGGATTGACATGAATGCTTACCTGTGAAAACTAGGTACATAGCCACAAAAGAAAAAAGGAGGAGGAACATCACTTCTCAATGCCAACATTTTTCTCAATCCCACACTGGTCTATGTGAGCAGCACGATTCCTGCTGACTGTCCCCAGGGGCAGAAATGCTACTTGAGCTGTAGACAACAAACCCTGTTTTCCAGTGGGAGTAAGACTGGTTTTGTTGCCTGGTTTTTACAGCAATAGTGAGCACTTTTCCCTTTTTAAATAACATCTTTTATAGGCTACTGTGGCATATATTATCTATCAAGGCTACAGTTCTGCTTCCCAAGACGACTGTTTTGCATCACTGTAGAGTTTTGCAAACCATAGCTAGCTGACTCTGCCTGTTCTCTCTTTACCTTTTGACATTATTAGTCTATTTTTCCTTCTAAACGGAAGCTCCGGAATGATTCAAGGCTCCTTGAAGTATTTGTGTTAAAGGGATTAACACTTGACAAGTATTTAAGGAAACATTTACAACACTGGGATCTATGTCAGGCCATCCAGGGCTCTTACACAGCAACATCTGCGAATACTAGAGCAGTTCAAAAGCGCAGAACTCTAAACTTCCTTATGCGTGCTTCATATTTTTGATGTGTAAATTTAGACATGGAATTGTTATGTGACTTACTCAAGAGTATGTAGAGATCAGGAGTGCTGAGTGTAAGGACGATGCTCTGGTTATCGAGCTTTTAATGCAAAGAAGATAGAAAACATTTTGCAGGGATTCAAGCAGATGCACTATCTTAGCTTTTGTGCTGGATCTGATACTTTTATCATATACCTGATACATTCTGCAGAGTTATCATAAATAAGCATTTATTTCTCTATCAAAAAAGTTAAAAAATTAAAAAAAAAATTCAATTAATAGATTACTGTACAAGCATAATTTTCCTAAGCAGATGACTGTTACTGAAGCTCATAATGCCAGCTGATTCTTATAGATTAGAAAAATCTCCGTGGAAGTAATAAAGAAAAAAAGAAAAAGTGAACATACACGTAGTGGTAGTGATCAGCTATTTGAAGTACTGCTATAATTATTCATTGGTGGGTTAGACACCTGGCTTTTCACAACTGTGGTACAGAAGCTACACAAACAGCCAAAAGACAGTAAATGTCCCAGTCACTTCATCTTTTCTTAAATGATTATTAGCTCTCTGGGGAACATTGCTAGGTACGCTGTAGGCGCTGAGAACCTGGACACGGATAGCTATTTTCCTGAGGGCAAGTGCCTTCTGATGAGATACTCTCTGCCTGCTTAAGCCTGATGTTCACACGTTTTCTCCTACACTGGTGTACATCACTGGTGATACACACATTTCAGCATTGCACTGTACCTAACGGGGCTCACTAGTTCCTGTTTTAAGTACCAAAACAATACAGAGAGCTCGCAGCTCAGTTTCTGAGCAGCATGGATTACAAATACACTTTGTAATTACAAATGGGAAAAAAATCCCCCCTCTTCCTCGCTTCTTTTCAAATAAACTGTCCATAAAACAATCCCCACTTGCAGTCTGAGGCAAAAATCCTCACTTTTTTCAGTGGAGAAAATCAAATACAGTGTATCATTGTACAGTATATATTTCATTTTGCAAGTAATCAACTATGACAAAAATAAGAACTTTTGCCCTATACTGCTATCAAGAAAAATATTTTTAAGTTGCTTGCATATGTTGTCTGCACAAAGGCTTCTCCTCCATCTTCGGAGAGTCACTAATAACCAAAACTGTCAGGAGACAATGTCCCAGTATGCTGACTGTAGCTGGTAGATATTCGCAATGGAATCAGAAGATCTGCATTAACCACACACCCAGCCTTACATAAATTATCTCTGAAATTAAAACCTCTTGTATTGGCTATAAAAGGAACTGAGAAAGACATAAAGAAATCACAGTAAAAGGCAAATCTCACACGGTATGTTTGATAACGACACAGCAAAGAGATCTTAGAGCACAGGTAGTCCCTGGGGAGATACTTACACCATTCTAACAATGGAAAATAACAAAGAAAGGAGCGTTAGCTCAGGAAAAATGGCACGCCAAGCAACATAGCATAAAAGCAATTTAGCAGAGAGGGGTTTCATCAACTGGGATGGGAAGAGGGAAACCAAGTATAGACAATGCGATGGACAGAAGAGAAGCTGAGGATTTACGGTGGTTTTCGCCTACATGTGCCATGTCACTGGTGACAGACACGTTCCAACGTCTAGCGCACTGTCACGTAACATGGCTCGGATGCATGACATGAGACTGGAGTCTTTACACCGGGGTTATGCTCATGCTTCCTGGAGGACATTCAAGGCAGCAGAGGGAATGTTACGAGTCCAAAACAGTCACAAATTCTACTTGCAGTAGGTTTATATTTTGTAACAAGGTCAAAGGCAGGCGAAGCCGCCTTGTCATGGCTTCATCAGCAATAGGCTCGGCTGGTTACTCCTTGTAACTCTGAAGAGATCGCCCCAAAAGCAGTGTTCATGGGCAAACGTTTTTCTCTCACAAGAGAAGCTGACTGGTCAACATGGGATCTGCATCTGTGCCGCTACTATCTAAATATGATAAAGGGGCTTTTATACAACTCGTCATCATTTTGGATGTGATAAAAGAGGAATACGGAATCTTTTAGACTTCTGAGATATTAAATGCTGGAAAAAAGTGTTCTTGGAAACAGCACGTAACAGTAGCAAAAAAAACCTGGGGCAAACTCCAGGATATCAGTATTTACCTTCAGTAAATACTCAAAACCTACAAACGATGCTTATTTTGAAAAACATAATCATAACCCTTATCTCTCTTACAAAAGGGCTGCTCAAAAAGACACTGAAAGTTCTACTCATGTTCACCTAGCAAAAAACCTGAGATAGTTTAAAAGATTTATTTCCTCATCCAGCTCCTTACCACACCCCTTTGCTGGAGGCTACCATTTCAAGGCAGAGTCCAGAAGGAAACGCACACTCACACCTCAGCTGCTCCACTGCAGAACCTGATGTCTCAGCTCAAACTCACCTTCAGAGATAATTTCAGTCAAGATGAGCTTGGCTGAAGCGTGCGCACCTGCTCCTTTGTGATCACTCTGCTGCAAGGATGGTGACCGCTAGCAGAGATGGATAAGCAGCTAGGAGGGAAATGCCTTAAATCTTTCCTGGAGTTCACCTGTCAAAACCCTAAGCAATGAATTAGAAAAAAACTTAGAAAAATGCAGTATACATAATATTCCTGCATTTAAGCAGAAAAACAACCTCCACAATGCTCGCACAATTACATGCTTGCATTAATACGATGCTGGAAAAATACAAGTATCCTTTTTGCTAGAAAGACTGCTATGATAAAAAGTTTTGATCTATTTATAGTCTTGGTTAAATTAACAGCTTATTTTCGAAGCCATATGATTTTGAGATATCATCTGTTTTTTCTAAGATCTATAGTTAAAGTGCATTGTAATGAACAGGTGAGTATTATTATTCATCTTTGACACTATGACTAGAAGGCTGCAGGAACAGCATACGGTGTGTTCACGTACGATGAGCCTCATGTGTGCATGTAGTGGTGTTCGTCTACTGCATGCAGCTAGCAGATTACAGTACCTCGTTTCCTGTCCACATCTGTCCATTCATCTACACGAAGCATATAAAACAAAAACATCAGTTCAAGAAATAAGAACAATAGTTTCAAGGAGAATAAAAGAAATAAACTAAAAAAAAAAAAAATCTAACTAACGGACTTTGGTTTTTCTCATCAGCATTCAGCGCTTAACAAGAACGAACTCTTCTGTCACTTGACATCTTTCACTTTCAATGAGCACACAAAAGATGAAACCTTGCCCTCCCCTTGGAAAAAGTCTTGTTGCTTCAATGGAGATAAAATTTTACCCTTGACTGAATCTTAGCATATTTTGCATTTAGTTTGGAAAGTTTTCAGCTGCTTTTTGCACTTACAAGTGAACAGTATTTGAGGGAACAGTTTTAAGCATTAACAAACACCTCAGTGTGGATGAAACCACATCTCAGTAAAATTAACGCCCGATTTTTTGGAAGACAAAATACATGTGTGGATAAACTAGTACAGATCTAATTCTCCTGCTGAGATATTCCACCAAGTATGGCTAATTTAGTTTAAGCTCTAAACTTAGACCTATATGAACAGTAGTAAACTTTTGTCAGATCATTCTCTGAAGACACGTATGAATAAAAATCGCACTGCTGTAGTGAAACCTTTGCTATTGTTTAGCACTTCTTCCCATTGGATAGGCAGGAGAAGGAAAAAAAAGGAACAACCTTTTTAGTGTTGAATTAATACTGTGTTGACTTTTTATTAAAAAATACTAAAGCTTCCCAAAGCGCATTCCCCATCCCATGACAGGAAGCTGTAAGAATTTTTAAAAGCAAAGCTGTTTCAATTTAAAAGTGGTAAACAAAGAGGTGCTCAGCTGTAAGCTGGATTTTTTTGCACGCACGTGAACACACAGGGCTCTACTTTTATGATAATTTAGACAAAATGCTAGACTGATAGATCTTTATAAAAGCCAGACAAGGCTTTCAGGACCCATATTTATGTTATTTCAAGTTTTTCTTAATTGCGCATGCTTCTTCTGCATAGGCTTTACAAAATTATTCCTGGAAACTACTTCCCATTGCAAAGCAATCTGGTGTTTCTGAAAGAGCTCAGGACCTGGATTGAGACACTCAAATTCTGAGTTATTTTGCTTCCAAAAGTGTATTTCCGAAGCTCTAACCTCTGAAGTAAGTACAGAAACACTGAAAAGTATTTCAATTTCTACCTTATCTGTACGCATGTCAGTAATACCTTCAGGCAGTTATTACCACAGAAACTTCATGAGAGCTGATTAATTCAACAGGCTTTACTTCAAATTTAAGACAAGAAGAACACAGGCGATCAATTACCGCTACAGCGCTGCTGAACCGTGCTGAGGAAACTACTTGCCCAAGACTCCTTTCGAGGACATCGCTGTGATGCTCTGTTACTTTTCAAGCACCGCTCCAGTAACAGCACAGCAAGTACTTTCCTAGTTATTCCTGTGTTCCATACAGAGAACCAGCACCACGGCGCGAGGGGCGCCCAGGGGCGGCGTGTCAGGGAGCGGCCGGTCCCTCTGCCGGGGGAGGGCGGGAGGAGAGCGCTGCCCGGGGGACGTGCACCGGCACCCCCAGCTATGGCAGCGCCGCTCCTCCAGCCCCTCGGGGCCACCCCGACATCGCCAGCGACTTCCCGGCGCTCTGCTCGGCACCGCCCGGAGCGGAGGGCCGGGGCGACCCCCACGCCGCGGGACCGGGATCTCCACGCCTCCTCCGGCGCTGCCCCGGGCGCGGCCCCGCGCTCAGCCGGGCGGGGTGCCCCGGCAGCGGGCCGCAGGGAGAGGCCCCGCACGGCACCGACAGGCCGCGGGAGCCCCGACGACCGGAGCGACCGCCGCGGAGGGCAGCCCCCGGCGCAGGACCGGCTCCGGGAGGGGCCCCGGCCGCCCGCCGCTCACCTTTGCGGGCCTTCTCGCCGGGGATGCTCTGGGCGCGGAGGCGCTGGTCCAGGATGTAGAGCATCTCCCCGCCCAGGTTGAGGAACAGCAGCGGCAGCGTCCGGGCCGACATGGCGACCGCCGACCCCGCCGCCGCCGTTACCGTTGCCGGGCAACCACGGGGCCAATCGGGAGGCGCCGTCTTGGCCGGGCACGGGTGCGCGTGTAAGCCCCGCCCCTGCGCGTGCGCACACGCGTGCACACCCCGGTGCGCGTGCGAGGCCCCTGGCGCGAGCGCAGGCCCTCAGCAGCTCCAGGGCAAATTCCGAAATACCGGTTTCATCAGCTCTGGTGCACGAGAGAAAGGAAAGGATTTATCAGGAAATGACTAAAGTAATTTCAGTACAGCAAGAGGGGCGCAGCGCTCCCTGCAGCCTCACTGGGTAACCGAGCCTGCCGCCGCCAGGAGGAACTTGGGGAAGTTTCGCTGAAAGCTGCAGAAAGTTGGCCAACAAGCGCCGCTGTAATCACGTCAGTAATTCTCCTTTAGTTTAGTCACCACCAACAGCGTTTCTGGTGTAACATACAAAATCACCAAGTTTGAGAACGACAGAGGGACGATTACCAGAGAACGAACACAAACGTGTAAGTCCGCTGGGAAATCACAGACTTGATGATTAACACGATTTCTACAGCTGCAGAGCTCCGCATCAACCCGCGTTTTCCTGCGAGAAGGAATGGCGCTTTGAGCTACGGTCAGGGCTGCTTCGTTTCCAAATCAGCAGCATTTCACCTCATTCTCTCCCCTCATTTGTCATCCCAAATCCCTGCCGGACACTGCCGAGCAGCAGGGTCAATGCTATTTGTCAGTGCAATCCTACAGGCTCGCCGGGTAATGACCGGAGACGGACGCTGCTCGGAGGTGTTCTCATTTAAAGACATCTCTGCCTTCTCTGCCACAAGACGGTGGCGAGGGCGCCCCAGGTACTCCTCTCGCACAGATCGAACTGCTCACAAAAGTCCTTCGCAGCAGCCTTAAATTAAACTTCTAAGACACTTAAACCACTCACTCTACGTTTCTGGGTGCTCACCATGGCGCAGATCACGCACGCACACAAGCAGAGGCGCCACATGTCTTCAGGAAGTTATTTATTGTTAAAGAGACTGGCTGTGTCGCACCCCGAGGTGCTGCTACACGGGCGTCCCCTCGCACTGTGCCTGTTTCTCCTTTGCAGCTCTCGCTCTTGCTTGCCACTCTCTTCTCTGCTTTAGCCTCGCTGGTGCTCTCAGCTTCCGCGCCTCCTGAAAAACCTGCGGGAGGAGCATAAGGAGGTGAGAGAAGGGGAGAGACGACGCTGCCTGCTGCCGAGCAGAGCTGCTCCACCACCGCTGCTTGCTGCTGCCGGCAGCACGGATCTGGGTTCCTGCAGCAGAGGCCAGGAGCACGCTGTGCAGCAAGATCAACTCCTCCCCGCATGCTTCCCCCGGGATTCCAGCCAGCCCTGTTTTCAGGGTACATTCGGAGGTATTCCGTTATAGCTACCCAGTCTTTTGGTAATAATTTATTGAGCTGAAATTTAGTATTTACAGACTGAAGGCACGTCCAGCTTTTTGATTCTGCTCAGTTACCCTAAGGTGTATCGCACACAGCCGTTACACTGATGTATTTAGAGCAAAAGAGAGCAGACAGTGAGCATACGCACATTTCTGTTCCAAAGCTGCCATCAAATTTAATTGTCTCACATATTAGTTCCCCATACCAGGCTCTGAAAGGAAGCTGTTTGGAATCATACATTTCTGAGCAAACCAGTAGCACAATTTGAAGTTCTCAGGCACAGTACATCCGCAGCACATGCGTCACTGCCCACTACATAACTGTCTTTTGTGGAGTTCTTTGCGGAGCTCATATATTGCTCCACAGACATTATCATCGTCTCCACAAATTCAAAGCATGGATTAAAAGGACTTATCTATCAGTCTTCTCCTACTGACTTAATTGTGCCCTTTTATAAAGAGATTTTTTCCTACTCCAGTGACATGGCTCTCTCTCCGTATGGCTCCATACCTTGAGACAGAAAGCCTTCTTCACCACCCAGCGCTTGGTGATCCTTCTGCGGTAGGGCGGGGGTAGGGTGTACTGGATATTCAACTGCTTGCAGGTGTTTTCAAAGGTATCATAGCGGACACGGCGAAGATATGCAAGTAGCTTCTTCCGGCGATCTATATCCATGAGCATGCGACGACGGTTATTTTTATCCTGCAAAGGACTCAACGTTCACTAGACTGCAAAGAGATTATACTTCCATCCAATAAATTACTTAGAATAGACCAGATTATGGCTGAAAGGAAACAATCAGGTTAAGGACAGTATCTTAGAACAATTTTTCTTGGCAGATACTGCAAGCACATTAGGTCACTACAAGGAGATCTGAAATGACTTAATTTACTTTTCACTGAAATGGCTTTCTTCATTCTGTGTCTGCACCTTCCTCCCCCAACCCTGAAGACTGTTTTCAACTTGTACACAGTTTCAGGCGGCGGCAAAAGCTGCAATGGCTTGGAGACAAAGGCTGTAGGGAAGGTCTACTGGCTAAAAACTCTGCTTCCCCTGAAATGCATTGTTCCAGAAATAACACAGAAGCATTTACCTTTGTTTTTCCAGAAATTAAATGTGAAAATAAAATGTGACTCAGGTCTATCTGACCATTTGGGTTGTTCTTTGGAAGAGAGTATGTGTAGCTTAAGCCTTACCATTCAGGGCAATCCCCCATGGGAGAAATTTCCCTATCCTATACAAGCGATTTGTATAAAAAGCAGGCTTCATCCAAGTAGTTTCAAAAGGTCTCTTCTGCTGAAACATTTGGTACAACTTCTGGCTTCTTATAAAAACTGAATTCTATTCTGTTTTACCCTTCAAGCTTTTACGATTAACAAAAAATTATGCACTTTTTTCAAATGCAGTTGACTAATCCATTTCCCACTTTTTGCACTGCAGAAAGTCTCTTTAATATATCTTGTTCGTAAACTTGTAGTTGTGATGTTTTGAATTTGGGCTCTGAACCCAGGTAGCTTTAGGTAGGAAAGTGGTTACTATGACAGTAACACAGTCCTGTCCACTAAAAATGTTCATAGGCAGAACAAAGAGAGAATACAGCTTGCTGAAGCGATAACATTAATTACATTGAAAACTAAGCACTGAAGCCACATCTGCAGCAAGGATAAATTTAGCTAAATTCCATTCACAGCTATCTGCTCAGCCACTTCCACCAATCCAGTAACAAAAAAGAACACACTCCACACTTCTGTCGGTGAGAACGTAGCTGTGACTGAGCCAGCAGCTTCCCAGACTGGCACCAGGGAACAGTTATAACTATTTTATAAACCTTCTTAGGAAAGCCATAATCCCCAGAATTAAAATCCTTTTGTTCTAAACTGAGAAAACAACCTGAACAGCTGCTGTCTCAGATGTGTGGGCTCAGATTACTGATAGTTACCTTGGGATGCCTCTGAAGATGTTCCTCGTAAGTGCGTATCTTGGCAGTCAACATAGCAACTATAAAGAACAGACATAAGAAGCCGTATGAGAGCAGAGCTTTCCAGGGTGAGACAGTATCATTTGCATTCCCTTCAAATTGCCAGTTGAGGACTGCTGTTCTCATGGGTACACACTGCACCACAGCAAGCATTACTGCACAGCCCTCTGAATAAATGCAAAACAAACCACAAAATATAACCTACATAACCTGAGTCAGAACTATTACTATTATGAAGCTGCTTAATCAGAGGTTAAAATTTTAACAACAGATCATATGAATTTAGCTGTAAAATGCCTCTTGCGTTACTGATGACTTTACATTCATTTCACTTCACTTGGCTTAAGCTTTGGAGGAACAGACACAAATTAAGAGGTTCTTTCTAAGAGCAGCAGCCAGCTCTTTGTGATTTCAGGCTTTGGAGAAAGGTGCTGGTGGCATTCTGAGAAACTGGAAGCCTTTCTGAATGATAAAGGAGCACATCTTGGTCAATGGCAGCGTGACCTTCATCCCTGCACTGTCCCTACACCGTGCTTCAGCCAGAGCTCTCTGATGCAGAGGGAAATTTGGGTTCCATGGCTAAATCTAGTAGTTCATTTTGGTAATGAATGCAGTGCAATGCTTCAAGTCATATAAGCACTTCAAGCAGAATAATGCACATGCTGCCTTTGGAGGGTGGATATGGAATAGGAATTTGGAAATCATCCTAGCAGACATCTGCCAGTAAGTGCATGCTCTGTCTCTGCAATGTTCCCAAATTCTGAACAGGCCCTCCAGGGCATACTGCAGGCTACCTGCCTCTCAGGTGCTCTCCTAAGGAGATTCTCCTAACTGATACAGGAAGCTTGAAGTGCTGGGGTGGGAATAGCTGAATAAAAGCAGAGAGGTATCATCTGCCAACAATATCCTTCTACTTTTTTAACTTACCTTGCACCTCAAAGGAGCCATTGTCATTGGGAGACCTCCTGACCTTCTCCACCAGCTGCTGTGTCTTTATTTTCATCTTCTCCTTCTGTGGATAACAGAAGAGAGCTTGTCACTTTCTCAGGAACACTAAAGGTCTGAGACACCCCAGCTCTCTTCCCAAATGCCCAGATAAAGGCTTTGTAATTAATAGCTTTACTCAATGTCCATCACAAAATGTGTAAAAAAAGCTGCAAAAAAGGACCTACTGCTTGTGGGATAGTGCTCAGAGCACAGCAGCGAAGCAGCACAAAAAGATCTCAGCGGAACACAGAATCATTCAAACCAAGTGTCCAGGCCCACCCTTCGTCCCAAGACTACAGAAGAAGGGTGTTGAAGAGGCCCCCGCTGCTCTCATGAATGGAAGAGAGAACTGAAGCTGATCTCCCATGACAGTAGCCTTTACTTTTCGCATCTTTTTAAGCTTAAGTTGCAGGCAGCAAGAAATGGTAAGATTTTTGTGCTACCTTATGATTTGCTTACTTTGTTTTCTGGGCATACAAAAAGTAGCAGTAATTTGAAGAACATCTGCTGTCCAGTGTACTATTTTCTAGAACACAGGCCAACCATCAGCAGTAACATAACGCAGCTCATCTCCCTGTGATTGCCTAATATTTTGCTCTCTCATTGTACTATGCAATTATTATCATAAAGAAGACTGCATGATAAATTTTAAGAGCATACAAGACTTATCACTCTCATGTATTTAATAGCCCCAGATTTGCAGTCACTGAGCAACACTTAAAAATAAATTAAGTGAAGGGCATTTAACAATATAGAGAAGTCTTACACAAATGTGCTTACTAAATCTTCTAGGTTTTTTTATGCAAGTAGAATGAAACTAACCTGGCTTGCCATTTCGAGTGACAACAGTCTTTTCACTACATCATCAACACTGCAAGGAGATTGCAGATTAGTTTATAAGCTAGAAACGAAGTATATTTAACAACAGAAATGAGATTAGGTTTTCAGAACATATTAACTTTTCTCAACTTTAATTTACTCTACAAATTTACAGCAACTCTCCTCCCCTCCAAACCTGTCAGCCATAAACTGTTTCTTGCATTCCTAAGAAAAATCATGGCTGAGATTACAGAAACATCGAGTAGTTTTGCTGCTGCAGGAAGCACAGTTATTTCAAGTGATGATGAACTCTTATCAATTCCAAAAACATTATGTGCAAACTGGGTGCTGAAGATTAACCCCCAAGTAGGTGTGCAAGGACAAAATAAGTAATTTTAAGGCTTGCTCCTTCAAAGATGTGTGAAAGTCTCAGTTACACCACTGGGGGCTCTCCATGCACCACACATGAGCAGTTCTGGAATCAAAGCATAAAAATGCTAAACTCCAAGTCCAAATTTCAGAAGCAGCCATTCATTTTGAGTTGTTTAACTACACACTCTCTAGCACCTGAGTTCAAGACAGACATAGATTATTTCTAAGAAGATTATTTCTAGTATTTCAAGATTATTTCTTTTTTCTATGGACTACAAAGTCCACAGAAGATGTGGGCAACCAGCGCTTAATCTCACATTAAGTAAACAAAAACCTTGCATAACCCTAATCAGCGACTGCTTTTGCTAATTTGACTTTCAAAACGACTTTGTAATTTTTCTGCTAAATTGCACACCAGTGATCACAGAGCATTAATTAATTACTGAGCAGGTGACAGCTTCCATGTATTGTGGGGGTGTGTGTGTGTAAGATACAAATCTCTGAAGAGAATAGTCATTCCCTTTCCCTGTATCATACCTATTTATTATTGGGACATTGGCATAATCTTTCTTCAGCATGGTGGGAGGAAGATCATCCAAATGGCTGGGGATGTCTACAAAGAGAAGATTAACATTTGAGGAAGAGCAGTACAAAGTCAGAGCTCTGAATAAGCTTGCAAACTAGACCAGAAGAAGCAAGTTGCAAAGAAAACAGACTGTATGCTCCAAACAAGAAGGTAGAACTTAAGAGATCAAGCTGAGATGTCAGGAAATGAGTGAATAAAATTGGGGCCAGTCTCTTGACTTCTGCACTCTGGATTTACAACATGGTGTATAGTCCACCAAGATCAGTGATCTCTTGCTAATAACAATTCCTAACTTCCCACACATTCATGAGCTGCTGAATTTTCTGAGTAACTTTTGAGCTTGCAAGGAATTATTTCTAGAAGCACAGAACCACAAAAAAGTTTACAAAGGGACCTTACGGAGTTTCTAGTCCAATCTCCCCTTTGAAGCGGGACTCTCATCATTCCTTTGTCTAGCAAAGCCTTGAAAACCACTGAGGATGGACATTCCACAGCCCCTCTGTGAAGCATGTTCCCACGCTGTACTGCCTTCCAGTGAATCCTTTTTCCTTTTGTGTCCAGCTGGAACATCCCCGAGCTGCTATTTGGGACCACTGCCCCTCATTACATTGTTTGGCACTACCAAGAAGAGTCTGGCTCCCTCACCCTTGATGATGAGCTCTGCATCTTTAAAGTGAAACCCACCAATTTCTCCAAATACCATCTCTTCCTGCATTAGGGTACAACTCTGATAATGTCAACAGTAAAACATTTTGCCACGTGGTCCCATTAATCCTGACATACCTTTCCTCTTTCTTCTCACAGGTCTGGCGTAACATCTGGCTGTCTGAATAAAGGGACTGCATGCTTGATGGAAGAAAACAAAGATTTATCAGGCTTGCGTGCACTTTTTTAGCTATGTACACATTAAATACTGCTTAGTCTGTACTAGAAAACTGGTCAGAGCACTCAGACTCGAAGGGCCAGAGGCCAGCCAGGTCTTTTGTCCCAAAGGAGCATGGAACAGTTCAGTTGGTTCTCACACCAGTGCTAAAACAAATAGGCAAAGCTGTGCCGCTTCAGGGTGATCTGAACCCAAATGATAAGAAAAACAGAGCAGCATGAAGAGATTACAGACACTGAGCAGAGAGTGCAAGGGCTCCCCAGCTGAACTGTGTTCATTCAGAGGATTTAGACTGATGAACTAATCCAACTAATTTCATGTGCAAGTTAGATGGGCTGCCCTGGACTACCGCAGAGGCAGAGAGACCTAGAGACAACCTTTGACGGGTACAGAGATGAGAATTATGAATGAGAATATTCATCAGCAGCCTGAACTGAGCCGTTCTTTGACCTTTCAAGAACGAACTCTTCCAACTGCTCTTTCAAGGCCCCTGCTACTGGAATCAACACCTGTTTCAGATTAGTCACCTGTGCCTCGAACATGTTTTCAAGTACCGACTTTGCCAGCCCACGCACCTGCCTGCAAGTGGAACTGGCCGAGCAGCAGCCGAGCTCAGCCCTGGATGGGTAAGGCGCCCGAGCCGTGAGCGCCGGGCCCTGCACACCCTCCATGCTTGCGGTGCGGCAACAGCGTGTGCAGAAGCCAGGCCAGGGCTCTAGCCCGCACCTCGGCCAGCTCACAGCAGCTTCGCCTGACAGAGCTCTGGCCTCGGGCTGCCCGAGCTGCTCCAGCAGGTCCTCGCCGTGCGCAGGGCAAGGGCAGCCCGCAGCCCCCGGCCCGGGCCGGCTCCCCGCCCGCGGCACGCTCGGGGCCGGCCGGCCCTGGCCCCTGCCCCAGCACGGCGCGGGGGCCCAGCCCCGCTCACCCCCGTGCCTTGAGGGACACCCCGGGGTCCTGCCCGTGCCCTGCCTCCCCAGCAGCACCCCCGGTACCCCCGGGGTCACCCAGCCCCCTGTCCCCTCTCAGGGCCGCCTCAGGCTCCTTCCCCCCCCCCGCCCCAGGCCACCCCCGACCCCGAGACTGCCCCTTCCCGCCCGCCCGCGGCTCCCACCTCGGCCCCGACCCCCGCCCGGCCTCCTCGTCCTCTGCCGGGCCCCGCTTCCCCTTCCAGCCTCCCTCCCAGCGGGCTCTCTAGCGCGGCCCGAGCTCCCCGCGTCCCTCACCGGCCCCGTCGCGGGCGCTCCCCAGGACGGCGGCCCCGCCGCGGGCTGGCCCCGCCAGGCAGCGGCCCAGCGCCGTCCGCAGCGCCAGCATGGCCCACCCCTCACGGCGCCGCCGCCACGGGCGCCGCCATCTTGCCCAGGCGCGACGGCCGAGCGCCGAGCGAGGGCGAAGGGACCGAGCACCGAGCGCGTCGATGGACGGGGCGCTGGTCGGGCGCCCCCCGCCGCCACCCCGAGCCCCGACCGCGGCGGAGAGTCCACGCCCCGCCGGCCGCTCCGGGCTCGTCCCGCCGCAGAGGCGTCCCGAGCCGTTCTCAACGCATCCCCGTTTATTGGGGGAGGGGAGAGGAGGGGCGGGAGGGGATGCACACAGCACCGGCGCTAGGCCCCCCCCCCAGGCCTGGGCGCGGCCCGGGCCACCGCAGGCCCCGGGGGAGGCCCGGGGGTGGGTCCGTTAGCGCTGCCCGGCCCCCGGCACTAAAACGTCCGGCAGTCATGGAGCTCCTCGGCCCCGCTGATGCGGAGGCCCTGCAGCAGGGGGAAGGTGGCGGGCGGCTCCTCGGGGCAGCCCCCATCCCCCGGGCAGCCGTGGGGGGCGGCCCCGTGGAACCACAGGTTCTCGTAGGGCTTGGGGCTGGGGCTGGGGTCGAGGAGCAGGGGCTGGGTGGAGCTGGAGCGCAGGTAGAGGCGAGGCGGGGCGTGCTGCTGGCCCTTGTACCCGTCGCCCACCACCCGTGCGTACTGGACGGTCTCCGCGCTCCCGCCGGGGCCCTGGCACGGCTCCGCTGCCGCCCAGCCACGGCCCGGCGTGCCCGGTCCCTCCTGCCGCACGTAAGGCTGGGGCAGGATGGGGAAGGTGCCGGTGGTCTCGGTGGCGGGCTCCTTGCCCCAGGCGGACGGCTGCTTCCCCGCCACCCTTTCGAGCACTGTGACGGTAGAAATGGTCGCCAGGCTGGGCTCCCTCACGCCGGGGACCCGCAGAGGCTCCTGGAGGAATGGCGTGTGGTCACGGCCTGTTTGCGGTGTGCGGCCCCTCCTCTGCCCCCCTTCAGGCACCACACGAGGGAAACTGCCTGCACCCCTGTTCCCCATCCCAGCGTGGCCTCGCGCCCTGGGTGCCGTGCCCTCCGCACCCTGCCGAGCACAGAGCATGGCCGGAGCCGCAGGGCTCCTCACGAGAGCGATGCCCGGGTGGGGAGCGGGGAGCCGGGGGGAGCAGCCGTCCAGGTCTCACCTGCTGCAGCTCTGCTGGCACCCACTTGCCCAGGCTGCTGTTGGCAGGGTCAGGGACGCTGGGCCAGAACTGCTGCTTCACCCTGGCGGCCACAGGACGAGGGGAGTCAGCGAGGGAGAGTGAAACCGGCGGCCTTGGGGGCTGGCCTTGCCCCCGCCGAGCTCACAGCAGGACGCTGCCACTCCCCACGTCCACCTCGTCCCTCCAGCAGCCAGGCTGCGGCCAGGGCCACCGCAGCCACTGGGGACAGAGACTCCCAGGGCAGCCCAGCCCGGTGCAGGGCCGGTCCAGCCCGCGGTGGCTCTCGGTACTCACCGCCCGTTCTTCTGGAAGCAGATGAGCAAAAGTATAAGCAGGACAAAGATCAACCCCAGGGTCAGGAATAGGAACTGGATTTCAATGTCATCTGGAAAAAGGGCAGGGGAGAGGGTCACGGGCGGAACCGCAGTGGGGCACCTCCAGCCGCGCTGTGCCGTGAGGCTGGGGCAGGACCCAGGGTCTGGCGGGTCCCCTCCCGTCCCTACACCCCCCTGGGTGGCTGCACCCCCTCACCTAGCACCATGGTCACCAGGGTCAGGCTGGTGCCATTGGTGCCGCCGGCGGCCGTGGATGCCATGATGTGCACTTTGTACAGGGTTGACGGCTTCAGCTCCCGGATGACAAAGGAGCTGAGAGAGGGATTCACGGTGGCACCTGGGGGAATGCGGGGGCTGTTGGCGCGGTGGGGGCTGCTCGGCGGGTGCCCCTCACCTGCACGGCCCCTTGGGTCTCTGCTGGCAGGGGGTCCCATACAGGACCTGCACACACACCCCGACCCTCTCTGACGAGGGCATGGTGTCTGCTGATTTCCCCACCCAACACATCGAGGCGGGATGGAGGGCAGGGCCGACGGTGACGCAGGCAGGACTCACTGGACACATCTGCGGTGCTGTTGGCCCAGAAGATGGTGTAGCTGGTGATAAAGCCATTCTGCATCTCAACCGGCACCGGGTCCCAGCACAGCTCGGCGTCGGACTTGCTGATGCTCTTCAGGTGGAGCTTTGGGGCGTAGGTCGGTGCTGAAACAGAGCAGGACAAGTGACTGGGCGCTGTGCAGAACCGCTGCCTCGGCGTGGGGAACCGGTGCAGGGGGATGCACTGAGTGATAAGTCCCCCTCCCGAGGTGTGGGCGCCAGGCCCTGCCCCACACTGTGCCCCCATGGGGCTCGGTCCAGCTGAGGGCACCTTCAGAGACAAGCCAAGATCCAGCCCAGTGGGCTGAGTTCTTCTGCACAGCCCCTGAATTAGGGGTGCGTGGCGGGAAGGCTGGCTCTCCTTTTTGAAAGGCAAAGGCGTGGTGGTGTGGGGCAAACCCCCTGGGGCCCCGAGGGCAGCTGCTGGGAGCACACGTACCCTTCTGCTTGGAGTAGGCGGTGGTGTGGATGGGCACCCCTATGGCGTCCTTGTAGAGGGGGTACACTGAGATGTTGTACCGCTGGAAAGGCTCAATGCCATCTGCAACAGAGAGCAGAGGGGGAGCCGGGGGTTCGGGGCTCTGGCTGCCGAGAGCCGCTGGCTACCCTGCGCCTGCCCCACAGCACCAGCCCGCCTGTCCTGCGCTGTGCCCCAGGAGTGGATCCAGAGGAAGGAGGGAGGGTGTGGAGTGGGCTCGGGGCAGGGTTTGGTCCTGCGGCAGTCAGGAGGGGTGCCAGCCCCTGGTACATCCCCCACCGCACAGCCGACCAGGAGGGCAGGCCCCCCCCCGGCAGCTCCCGGCTTACCCCGGATGAGGGCTGCGGTGGCAGCCCCGTCACGCTCCATCTGCCAGCAGGCGCTGCAGTGGCCGGGCTCCGAGGACACCCGCTGCCACTCCAGGATGTAGGCGGCCGCCGGGGCCAGCGGTGCCTCCCAGCGCACCCAGAGGCTGCGCTCGCCCCCGGGCACGGCCCGGAGCCCGGCCAGGGGCTGACCTGCATGGGGACAACCAGCCGGGATGACGGGAGAGGGGAGCATCTCTGCCGCATCGCCCCCCGGTGCGCCCCAACCCCTGCCCAGGCACCTGCCCTGCTCCTCGCCCTGGCTGTGCGCCCCGCAGGCAGCCTGCTCAGGAGCCCCCCGGTCGCACACCCAGGGAGGTGTCTCCCCCGCAGCGGGTGAGGGAGCGGCACCCAGTTTGAGAGCTCATGGGAGCCCCAGGGGGGCACGTGGAGATTTTGGACCGCGGGAGGTTTGCACTGCTCTCACCTTTCCTCTCCAGGAGGATGACCTCGGTCGCTGCTGACTCGCCGGCGGCATTGTAGGCTGAGAGACAGACGCTCTTGGTCCCCACTGGTGCGGAGAAGTTGCACTGGGTGTGGGTGGTGTTGCAGACGGTGGGGGGATCCCTGCCTCTCCTCCTGGGACTCAGGGTGACGCGGTACCCCAGCACTTGCCCGTTCGCCTCCCGCCGCTGTGGGGCCTGGGTGCAGGCAGGGTGTGCGGCGATGCTCGGTCCCTGCAGGGACACTCGGTCCCCAGAGCGGTGCCCCGGCAGCCCCCGCGCCCCCTCCATACGCCCACACTCACCTTCCAGCGCAGCTGCACCTCCAGCCGCCCGCCCGCCCCGGCCGGCCGAGCGCTCCACCACGCGTCCAGCTTCCCTGCGGGGGCTGCAACAGGCGAAGGGGCGGGCAGGGAGCTGAGAGGGGCGAGCTGGCCATGCCACCATAGCTGTGCCGCCTGGCCGGGCAGAGAGGACCCCCCGAGTGCCCCCGCACCCACCTTTCTCATGGGTGGTGTAGTTCCTGCCCAGGCTCCACTCGCTCCAGTAGCCCCGTGCCGAGCTCCGCCGGCACCGCATCTGGAAGTGGTACTGCGTGCCGAAGAGGAAGCCGCAGCACTGTGTGGTGCCGGCCTGGCCGATGATGCCTGTGACCTGGTGGCAGCCAGAGCGAGGGCTGTGCTGGCTCCTGCCTTGAGCAGGGACCGGCTGTGGGGGCGCAGCCAGCGCAGGGTCTGGCCCCGGTGTGGGTGCTGCACAGGGTGTGCGAGGGCGGACCTTGCTGTCCCCCTCCCATGCAGGCAAACCTGGCAGAGCTCGGAGCGGAGGGGAGGGTCCCGGCTCCTGCTCACTTGCCCTCCCCGGTCCCGCTGCCCCAGCGTCACTCACCAGAGCCCAGGCAGGGTCCTCGGGTGCCCGGTAGCGCAGCTCGCACTGCAGCTCCATGTGCGCGTTGCTCCGCGCCACCTCCCAGGCCAGGGCGACGCAGTCGGTCTGGAAGGGGATGGACTGGATGCTCTGCAGGGCCGGGGGGTCCAGCTTGGCTGGAGGAAGAGCCAGGGAGAGAGCTGGAAAGGTGCTGCAGCGGGTGGTGCGCAGGGCCACGGCCTCGCACGAGGCCGTTGTTAATGCCACGAGCCGCAGCTGGGGCACTGGCCTGCCTGGATGCCGAGGTGAGGGTGGGGAGAAACTGCTCCAAAACATTTAGGAGAACGGCTTGTGGCAGGGGACAGGAGCTGGTGTGTGTCCCTGCCTGGGACACAGGGCGATGCTCGGGAGCACAGCACTGACACTGCTCTGCAGCCCGAGCTCCAGGTCGGGTTAATGCCCACGCAGGAAAAACAGATCCCGTGGGACCCGAGGTCTGGTACTTGGCCAGGGAAACCGCACGTTTGGGTCTGCCGGGGGGGTGAGAGCCGAGCACAGCCGTGGGAGGGCTCAGCTGGTTCGTGGGCAGCCCTTCCCTGGGTGCAGAGCAGGGAGGACGAGTCGCATCGTCTGGGAAGGTTCCTTTTATAAATAGTTTATAGGAGCTGGATATATTATTAATAGACCTCCTGAATAAATGGGTAATCAATTGCTGGAGAGAGTTGTAGAGTGCAGCAGGTCAACCGGTGGCTCATAACCCGCCGGCACACGCTGCTCAGTCTGTAATGTGGCTTTGGCACCTATTCATCCCGGCAAGCCATTTATCATGGGAACCTGCCCGTAAAATACGACCTAAAAGCCCAACGTGCTTTAATGGCACTCTAATACCCCTCTCTCACTGCTGATGAGCTTCCCCAGCCCCTGACCTCCGCACGAGGCGGGCGGCTCCAGCCGTCACTCACCAACGTCCATGGGGTCGATGCAGAGATGCTCTGACTCGGCCGTGCCCAGCGCGTTGGCAGCGGACACCCAGATCTCCATTTGCCGGTAGAGCTGGAGCAGCCGGCGCGGCACCGTGCAGCGGCTGTGGCTGCCTTGTGGGGTGCAGCCCGTCACCGCCTGGGCTCTGCTCCTGCGGCAGCGAGAGGGGTGGGCTTGGGGGGACCCTCCAGCGGAGGACAAGGCTTGCCATGTGGTTTGGCAGAGGGCAAGGGCCAGGAGAGGTGGCTGGGGGCCAGACACCAGGGACGGTGTCAGCCCCCGAGGCTTACCCGGCACACTTCAGCGCAACGCTGGTGGGGAGGTGGCTGTCGGCTCCCTGCTCCCACTGGCACGTCAGCCCGTAGTCGCTGAGGTTCAGGACGCAGCTGAGGTTGAAGGGCTTTGCAGGCGGGTCTGGGAGAGAGCGGCCGGGGAAGAGCCTGAGCGAAGCGCCCGTCCTGGCTGCGGAGGAGCCGCAGCCCCCTCCGCGCCAGCTGCGCAGAGCCCCGCTGCCATGCCACCACTGCCCAAACCTGCCCTGCCCCACAGCCTGCCCGCTGGGCATCGGTGCGCTGGGATGTGGCTGGGCACAGCCCCGAAAAAGCCTCCATCAGCCATCAGCCATCGGCCCCGGCTGCTGCTCCTGCCCCAGCAGCTTTGCCTGGCTCGCCTGGGGCAGACACGTGTGTCGGGGAGGGGATGTGCGAACCCCGGTGCCAGGTTGCACCTCTGTCAAGTGCACACGTGCACGAGCGGGTGACCCGTGGCGGCAGCAGACTTACAGCCCGCCCTGATCTCAGCCATGCCAACGCGCTGCTTGGTCCCATTCCACTCCACCCAGCACCACAGCTTGGCCTGCGTGCGGTTGAACTGGGGCAAGGTGAGGTTGGACACCTCTGTGCCCCTTGGGCCCCGGCGCTGGCTCCCAGCCACGGGCTCGTTGTCCACCATCCAGGTGATCCGGACCTTCCCCTGCTCCAAGCCGTGGCAGAGCTCGCTCCGGATGGTGCAGGATGCCGTGACGACCGAGCCCAGGGGCACAATGGGTGAGCCCACGGCCACCGAGGCACAGCCCAGAATCCCTGCAGGCAGGAAAAATTTGTCATATCCAGGGCACGGCCGTGACAAAGCCATCTCAGCTCCTCGGCGCCCAGGCAGGACAGAGGGACGAGTGCCTCTTCCCTTAGACAGGGCCCCCAGCACTGGAGAGGAAGAGCCGGGCGTTGGGCAAGCCTGCTGGCACGCGCCAGGCCCCGTCCTGCCAGCGCCCGCCGTGCCGCCGGCGCTCCTGTCCACCCGCAGCAGCCCCTGCACGCCGCAGCCCCGGCCAGTCTGGGCAGGCAGGATGGGCGCTGGGTGCACGGGGGCGGCACGGGGCATGCCGCTGCGGGCCGGGCCAGCCCCACTCACCGCCCGGGCAGAGGAGCAGGAGCAGGGAGAGCTGCAGCAGGAAGGGTGTCCCGCGCCTGGCCATGGTCTCCTCCGTGGCTTTGGCATCACCTGGAATGGAGAGAGCAGCTTGTCCTGGCGGGCTGGGAAGGGGCTGGGGACGAGATGGGCTGGAGGAGCCGTGTTGCCACCATCACCGACGCTTCCTGGAGCAAAATGTCCTTTTGCCGTCAGAGGCAGCCTCTCCCCCGCAGCCCTTCTGCAGCGCTGACACCTCCGCCCCCGGGCTCGGCAGCCCGCGCTGCCGCAGGTGCGGGTGTGGAAAAGCACAGCGGTGAGGCGTTCCGGCGGGAGCCCCTCCGGCACAGCCTGCCACCGGCTCTCGGCCCCACGCACCCCGATCCTGGGGCGCAACGCCCCGTGCTTGGCCGCAGGCACAGGTTGATTTTATCTCAGATATCTTCAGCCTCTGCCGGGTAGAGATTTGCGGTTTCGGGGAGGGTTAGCGCTGGGGCTTGAGGGACAGAGGGCTGATAAGCTGAAAGAGGGAAACGAATGAACGACAGCAGCGCAGCGGGGCTGGCCAGGGCTGCGGGGCCTCGGGGTCCTGCCTTCGTCCCTCCCCTGTGGTGCCCCCTCCAGCTGCACCCCTGCCCGCCGCAGGGAACGGCCCCGGGAGCTGCGGCTGCCTCTGCCCTGCTCGGCCGCCGGCTCACCCTCTGCTCCGGGTCGGTCCCAGCTGTGTCCTCAGCGATGCCGGGCACTTGCCCCTGGAGGGGCTGCCCACGCTGCGCCCACCTCTGGGTGCCCACAGCTGCTCTCCCCCCTGAGCTGACGTCCAGAGGCAGATGAGGGACTCAAATGAGGGAAATGGGGGAGCAGCCACCCCCGAGCACTCAGTATATGCGGCTGTCCCAGGCAGGGGACAGGGCAGAGCAGCTTGTGCAGCCAGGGGCAAGGTGCTCAGCCGGACCCAAGCACCCTGTGCCCCATCCTACCTCGCCTGCATCCCTACCTCGCCTCCATCCCTACCTCACCTCCGTGCCTGGTGCGTCTGGCCGCTGCTCACCGCCTGCTCCGAGCGCCGGCCTCCAGCTCCTGGCGGCTTGCCGTGCTCAGCCCGTTTGCTAACATGCTGCTTTCACCGTTAGTTCCTCAAAACCAGTGCCGTTAATTGCTGTGACTCTCTGAAGAAGGTGATTGCAAAACACTTCCCTGAAGGCTGCGACCGCCTCACCCGCTGCAGGAAGGAAAGCCCGGCGGCACGCACACATCCAGCGGCGGGGAGCAGCACCCAGCCTCCCACCCTGCCCGCTCCAGCAGCCGGGACGTGGCGCAGCCGGCTCCTTGCTGCGACTGCCCTGGGGCCATTGGACATGGGCTGGGGGACAGGGCAGGGGGACATGGGCTGGGGGACGTGGGACTCAGAGGGCAGGAGGCAAACCCAGCGTGGCTGCCAGCGCAGTGCGGTGCTGCCTGGGCACAGACCGCATCCCCCAGCCCAGCCCCGTGTTCTTACTGGGCCCCCACCACAGGGGACTGGGCTCGTCCTCGCATCCTCCAGCCCGCTCCTGGGATGTGCCGCCCAGCCTCCCCTCCCAGCACCGCTGCCCCTTGCAGCCAAGCCTGGGCTGTCTCCTAAAGCCCAGCCCTGGGGGGAGCTGCCCTGTGAAGCCCCGTTTGACCCAAGTTGTCTGTGTTCCCACCACGCAGCCCAGCTCGCCCCAGAGCGAGGGGATCCGTGAGATGCCCCCAGGGCAACCCAAGACCCGACCTTCCCACTGGTACCTCCCCGTGGCACCATTAACCTGGGTTTTTCCAGCAGCCCCTTGCCCAGGGCCCTGCCCAGCCGCCCCAGGGGGGCTCACTGCTGGGACGTCGGGCAGCTCTGCCCACCCACGCCAGGCTGGCATCGCAGCCCCGGCCGGGGAACCCCACGTCCCGTGGGACGGGACTGGAGCATGGGGGTAAACAGGGGATTGCTCAACCCGCGACGCACTCGCAGCCTTTGCAACGGAGGCGGCTGTTGTGCAAACAGCTGTTTACTACGGGATTTGTGGCACGCATTTCACCTCCAGCGGCACGTTACTCAGCGCTCACGCAACCCCATGCTGCAAACAACTGCGGGGCCAGCGCAGCCCCCCACCCTGATGTCCCCCGGGACGGGGGCCGTGGGAGAGCAGCCTGGGGGAGACGTGCTCCCAGCATCGCCTCCCACAGAGCCGGGCTGCTGGCCGGAGGGAGATGGCCCGGGGCTGTGGTCAGCCGCCTCGCAGCCCCGACAGTCCGAGCAAAGGTTTTTGCCCCCAGATCTCCCCTGCCCAGAGCCCCAACCCCTGCCCGGAGCGGGCCCCGCTTCTTGCAGGGGCGGTGTGGGGGCACGGCTCCCTGGGCTGGGGCAGGGGGCCGATTCCCACAGCCGCTGGCCTGGGACGGGGGAGCTGCCCTTGCGACATTTCCCTGGGGTGTAGCAACCCCCAGTATTTTGGGACGGAAGCGCACGGCTTGCAGGCTGTTTACCAGCCGGAGCAGGAATATCTGCAGGTAGCCATGGCGACGTGGGCATCTCCGTGGGAACCGGAGGGCCGGCAGAGCCGCAAACACCCAGCTGGACACAAACAAGCGCTGCCCTCCCCGCGCCCGCCCGCCGCCCATGGGGCCCCGCCATGGGTACGCGCGGTGGGACCTCGCGTCCTGGTGTGCGGAGGGGACCGTGCGTCCCACCCCAGCGCATGCCTTGCCCGGGCTCGCCTCGCCCACGCTCCGCAGGGAAAGGGTTTGTCCCTGAGGAGGCTCCGAGCGTGCCAATCTGTCGGGGCACGGCTCTCGGCGTGGCTCCCCGTTCTGCGCCCGGGGCAGCGGCCTCTTCCCGTGAGCGGGGACGGAGCAGACGTGCCCCCATGACAGTGCTCTCAGTTCCCCTTCGGCTCTGAGTCACTCTCACAAGCCCACAGATCCCGGCCCTGGGATGGGACAGGGGGACAAGCGGCAGGGTGCCATCCCTGCACCCGCAGCCAGAGCCCCAGCCCCCGGCCAGCCCAGCGGAGGGGCCTCGGAGGGGCTGGGGCAGGAGGGTGCGCGGGGAGGAGGCTGCCAGGGCGCGAGAGCCGGCTGGGTGACGGAGGGTCCCGCGGGGTGAGAGGCAGCTGGTGACATGGCGCGGGACAGACTGCGGAGCTCGGTTTGGAGGGAAGGTGGGTGCTGGCAGCCCGGACGAGGCACGTTTCAGGGTGAGCGGCGGGGCAGTGGGCTCCCAGCCTGTGGTGCAAGAGGCCCCCCTGCTCAGGGCCGCCCGGCGAGGGGGAAGGCGGAAAAGGGAAGCGGCCGCAGGGCTTTTCCCGGGTTGCAGCGCGTGGGACGGGGACCAGTGGCACTGGGCGGCAGCCCACCGGCATGGCCAGACCCCTCAGGCAGCTCTAGTCACAATCCCACTGGTACCACTGGAGGGACGGATCCGGACCCTTCCCGGCAGGGCAGCGTGGAGCCTCCCGCGCCCAGAGGCACCGCTGGCTCCGCCGCCATCAGCCCAGGGCAGAGCGGATCCCGTCACAGGGGAGCTGTGAAGCGGCTCCATTCCCTGCCACGGCTGCCGAAGCTCCCGCCGGGCTCCGAGCGTGACGCGGGGTCGGGGGGGCAGTGGGACCCCCGTGCGCCCTGCTGCTGCTGCCGGGCCATGCGTGCTCCGTGGCATCCGGGGGCCAGGGCAGCAGGGCCGGCGGAGCCCCACCGACCAGCACCGCTCTCCCACCGCTCCCCATGTTAAGTGCCGGGGGGTTGTCAGCTGCCTTCATTTCTCAGGCGTGTTATCAGCGCCTCCGATTTAATCCCTGCTGGGTGGATCATTGCTATTAAGCACAATAAAGTACATTACCAGCTTGTATCAGCTCAGCTGTCAGCAAGAACCGGCCTCCCTAAAGGGATTTTCCTTTTCTTCTTTTCATTCCCTAAAAAAATAAAATATTTGCAGTCATGTAAGATGCAAGATCTAAGCGCAAAATCTGCTGCAGCCTCTAATGGATGAGGAGAGCTGTTTAATTGCCGCCCAACATGATTAATTCAAACAAACCACCTTGTTCAGCCGTCAGCAATGGGGAGGGAGCAGAGGGCTCCCGGCCAAGCCGCCCTGCAGGCAGGCAGAGGTGGTAGGGAGGAGACCCTCGGCTCAGGACCACAGCACGGGGACACAGGGGGACACGAGGGGACATGGGGAGCCCAGGCTGCCGCATGGAGCCGCCCCGGGGAGGGGGGCCCAGCCGGGACCCTCCTGTGTCCGCAGGCTCCGGTCACCCGATCCCCAAGCACCGGGGTTGCCCACGGTGCTCGTCCCCGCCACCCAGCTCCTCCCCAGCGAGGCGGCTGCAAATTGGAGAGAATTGATTAGAGGGGTCTGAGAGGCTGACCTTGAACAAGGCTCCTGACACATTACTGTAATTAATGAGGCAGAAGGATTAATTCTGTGTGTTGCGGGGATCTGGGGAGTCCCTGGTGGGCACGGGGAGGGGGAGGAGAGGGGCAGAGAGCTGCCTGCGCTGCCTGCAATTATTCATCTCAAATCTGCAAGATGCCAAAAGGATGCCAAGGGGCTGCAGCTCCAGCACGGGAGAGCTGTCCTTCAGGTGGATGGGCGAGAGGGAGAGAGACCTCCCATGGGACCATGTAAAGCTTGCACGTCCCTAAATTACTGGCTCTGTTGCCCAGGTGTCTGCAGCAGAGCAGCCTCCTCGTGTCCGACGGCTGAGCCCCATGCCAGCCCCTCATCCCCCGACACTCCTGGAAATTCCCACTCCTTTTTGCTGAGATGCTCCAGAGCTCGGATGTGCAGAGCATCTTCTCCCTCTGTCATTGCCGAAAAGAAATTTCCCTTTGATGCTGCCCCTCATCAAACCAGCCGGGCAGGGGGATTTTCATGCCCCCCCCAACACCCTCACCCCCCCGTGACCGCGGTGCCAAGCAGCACGTTTGATCCCAGCTGCCAGGGCTGCACGGCCGACTTCTGACACTTCCCGGCAAACAGGCTGCAAGCACAGCGCTATTATTTTTCTGCTCTAATAAACACCCCTGACAATAATAGAAAAAAATCAGCTTTTATCGGGAGAAAAATATATCTGGAGATTATTTACTCAGAGTCAATAGTTGCAAACGGAGGCTGTTAGCCCAGGCAGCGCTGACTCGCTGTCGGAGTGGCCAGATCATTGCACGGAAATGGGGCAAAACCCTCCCAACAGATCCCCCTCTTCCCCCACTACATAAATACACCACCTCGGCTGTGCTCTGCAGGAGGACCCCCAGCACCCCCACCCGTTTTACCCTGGGACAAGCTGCAAGGGCTGGGCCCCTGAAAGGCCCAGAGGTTTTTGGGTGCTCGAGCAAGGGGGGTGGGAGCAGCCGCGGGGCTGGAGCCCGGCTCGGAGCCGGCCACCTCTCATCTGCCGAAGGCTCAGGTCTGCAAGAGCAAGAAATTCATGGTCAATTGAGTTGCAGCTAATCACAAAGAGCAATTAAATGACTGCTTCTTGAGGGCTATAAACATCACCAATTTAAATCCAGTGACACACGGAAATAGGAATCCAACCAAGCAGGCTCCCAAAGTGCTTTATTCCCCATTATTTTCATTAGCTGGCTTGTAATTTGATTTGTCCCTCTCCTGCTGCTGGCTTTTTCCACGGCCAAGAGGAGTGACAAATGAAACACCCTCAAACTCGCGAACCCCGACGGTGTCCACGCGGGTCAGGAGTGACGCAGCTCCTTCAGCTCCCGAAAAGCCGCCGCGTTTGTGCCCTGCAAGAGGGGGCGGAGGGGTCGGGGTGCCGGAGCGTCCCCACCAGCGAGCCCCTGGCTCCGCGGCATCCCGTGCAGCCTGCCTGGGGGCTGCGCAGGGCCGAGCCCCACGCTGCCAGAGTCACCGTGGCCAAATGCTCCGGGCGGGGGGGCAGAGCCCAAAGCTGCAAACCCGGCAGGGGACACCTCGTCCCTGCTGCAGGGCAGGCCTTACCCCAGGCGTGCCAGGGACGTCACCTCTGCTGCTGTTGTCACACGCCCGGGCTGGCTTGTTTTCTGCAGATTCCAATTAATTTCAGTAGGCTTTCCTGACAAGGCAGATTAAGGTCTTTCCCCTTCCATCCACTCTGCTGTGAGCCTGCAGCGGAGGGAGCCGGAGGCGATGCCGGGCCGGTCTCCCTGCAGACCTCTGTTCTCTCTCCCCGTGGTTTGCTTCCTTCTACCTGTTTTTCCAGGGGGACTCAGCTGAGGGTGTTGGCCCCGAGCAGTCAGCAAGCCGGGGGCTCTGCCACCAGCCCCTGCTCCAGGCTGCTGGACCGAGCGGCCTCCCTGGGCTCGGGAAGGGCAGTTCTCTGGGAACACCTCTGCGGTGCCGCGGGCGTCCCACGGGTCGCCGTGCTGCTCTGAGTGCAGCAGCCGAGGCAGCTCTGGGGATGCTACAGGCACCTGCAATGGTCCTGCTGCAAATGGAGCCTGCTCAGCCCTTGGCCGAGCCTGCGAAAAATCTCCAAGGCTCACGCTGTGCTTTCCAGCAGCCGCCAGCGCTCTGCCCAGGGCCACGCTGCCGCAGCCGGGACGGTGCTGCCGCTGCGTTTCTTTGCTCATCAGCGGGGAGCTCGGGGCGAGGGCCCCAGGGCCGGCATCGCCATCAGCATCATCCGCCTCCGCGTGCTCCTGTGCACCCTGCGCCGCGCTGACGTCCTCCCCCCATTATCTGCAATTTCCTTGAAAGCTGTCGGGCTTTGCTGGGGCACCTTTGCAAATGAAGAGAGAAGAAAACAACCAGGTCTGCACTTATTCCACTAGAAATTAATCCCCCCCTTCTTATTTAAAGGTATCAGTGAATGAGGCCAAGTTGTTAAGTGACAAAAGAAAAATGATTCTTGCCTTCCAGGGTTATTAAAATCATGTTCTACAATTTTAGCAGCCACAAGGAAGCCCAGATAATGACAGATGATGATAATACATCTCCAGCACAGCCTGGTCTATAATGATACTGCCCATATCTCTTGTATTACCACCAATTACTCAGCGTATAAGTATAATGAAAATGTACATCCATTCTGGGGAACTGCATTTGCTGCCTCTGAATCGAATTTCTCCCTCTCCCAGCCGGTGAAGGAGCCACCGCCATGCCTGGCCCTGCTCTCAGGCCAGGGGAGCCACCGCTGCGATGGGTGCGAGGTGCCCCTCGCCCCGGCCACATGCCGCAGCGGGGACGGGAGCGCCTGCGGCTGCACGAGGCCCTGTCCGGTGGGGACACGCTCCGCACAGGTAGGACAGGCGGGAGATGCTTTGAAATGCAAATTGCAGGAGGAACCTGAGAAGATACAAAGCACCATGAATCCTCTCTCCTGCGCTGAGAAGGCAGTTAACATCTAACCCAGCTGGGGTTGGGGACAGGGCAGCCCCCACCGAGCTCCCGGCAGCGTTCTCTGCTGCCAAAAACCACTTTGAAAGTCCCCATCCAAGTGCTGAGACAGCGTCATCCTGCCGAGCTCAGCATCAGCCGCTCAGCCGGCAGCAGCCGCGGGGCCCCAGCCGGGAGGCAGAGCTGCCATCAAACCCCCGGTGTCGCCTTCGGATGGCCGGAGGTGGCAGGGTCACACACACGCACCCGCAGACCTGTGTTGGGGAAGATGCACCCTGGAGCTTTTCACCCCCATGCCTGGACGGGCAGGCGTGCTCCCCGCTCCGCGCCGGCGGGCTGTGCCCCGGGGTGGCTGCATCCCACAGAGCACTTGATCCCCTTAAAGCGGCGTGGAAATTGCTCAGGTAAAGGTGGCCAGCTGATTACCCACGGATCCACTCCTGCTGCAGCACCTGGAAGCTCAGAGAAGGCGCTCTCTGTGTAAGATTAATATAGATATATATTTCATCTGGATTCTATTATCTTTCACTTTATTCAGGTCAAAAAGCAGGAGACAACATCTTTTAAGATGAAAACATAATCTTTTGGAAAATTGAAAATATAGATCATTGTTTAGGTAGAAGTACGTGCCTCCAGCCCAGTGCACCGCGGCTCCAGACACGCTCAGCCCACGTGCGGGGACGGCTGCACGTGGGTCCCTGGAGTAAAGGAGCATCTCGTGCCGACGGAGAGGAGCTGGTGTCGGAAAAGCTCTCGAAAAGCTTCATGTGTGTGCACCACGTGTGCACGGCTGGCACCGGGCAGCCTCGGCAGAGACCCGCGGGGAGCCCTGCCTGCCCTTCTGACACCCACCTCGCTGAGCACCGAGTACACCCACAGGAAGAAAAACCCCACCAGGATGGAGCAAGGTCCCCCCGTAAATGTTTTTCCTTGGAGCAGAGCTCCAAGTCGGCTCTTTAAAACAGGTCTCCATGTAGCAGAACTTGCCTCATTATTTCTTAAATTAAATGCCTTTATTTTTTCCTAACTTTGTGTAATATATATGTGTATGTTTAATTCATAATTAACGGCCCCTCCATGCTCTAAGCTACTCTATTGCAGAATGCCCGTTACCTCCTCCGAACAGATTGCATTTCATAGCACAATTTTAAATGAGTTATTAAAGAACATAGGTGCATCTATTAATTATTTCATAAATATTAACGAGCCCTTAATGGCTGGAGTCCTGGAATAACATGTTCCCAGGGACTTAATTTTCAAAAAGGTTGTTAACTACACTGACCGCTGGGCTGGTGGGAGCCGACACGACTGCATACTGCGGCGGGGGGCTGATGGCAATTAAGAGCAACACCAGCGCTTGCTGGGGAGCACGTGCTGAGCCGGCCCAGCGCTCCCTGCCATGCTCAGATCCCTTGGCAAAATCCCCACCTGCACAGAAACCGCGCGATGCATGCCAGCCGCTCTGCGGCGTGAACGGGGCAGGGCGGGGGCGAGGACGCAGCTGCCGGGACGGTGCAATTACCAGCGAGCATCTCTCAAATGAAACAGCAGCTCCGGGTATTGCTGGGGCGAATCCTGCTGCCATCACCCATGTTACGCTGAGGAGAGCGGGCGGCAGGGAATACAGAGCGAAATCGATACCCGCACCCATGGTCGAGTTGGGACCTGCATGTGTATGTGTCTGGAAATCAATGTGCTGCATCGTGCATGTTACCAGCCAAAATAAATCACCAGAACAGGGCACTGACCTGGAGGGAGGCTGGCACGGAGGGAGGGATGCGCAGGGAAAACTCTGAAATAAAACGTTACTTTGTCCTCTTGCAAGTCAGAGCTAGCCAAGGATGGGATGAGCTGGGACGTGGGCGATGCTTCGGGTGGACTGCACCTCCCTGAGCACGAAGTGAGGTCCGGGCTTCCTCACCCAAGCAGGTCAGCACCTTTCAGAGAGCCCAGCACAAGGGCAGCCCCTTCACGGCTCCTTAAATCACCCTGGGCCCGTTCTCACTCGTTAACCAACCCGGCTGCAGCAGCGGCCAGAGTTATGGAATAATTATCTCGCATTAGCAGCACTCCCAGCAGCTGGTAATGCCGGCAGTATATCTGTCGTCTCCCTGGGGTGTATTTAGTCTGTGCTTTCCTTTCACGGAGATATACGGAGGTGCTGCTATTAAGTCCAGGAGAAGGTACGGCCTTGAACCGTGCGCAGCTGAACAACGTGCAATGGGCGAGCTGCTGAGCCGGGGCCGGGCCTCGGGGGGGGCCTCGGGGCCGGGCGTGCAGAGAGGGATCCGGAGCCGCGGATTTAGGAACCCCTGCAGAAATGCGAAGCCCAGCCCGTGCTGCCTGTGAGCAGCAGCAGCAGCAGCAAGGGCAGGCGCCCTGTCCCCGCAGCCTGCCTGTCCTGCACCCGCCGCCGCGTTGCCCTGGGCTGCAGAGCGAGCGTCCTGCCGTGGGGGTGCGGGGGGGGAGCCCTCGGGCAGCGAGGGGTGACCCCAGCCTGGGCTGCCAAAGGGGCTGGTGTTTGGGGGTGGAGAAGTGGTGATGTCTTTGGAAACCCGGGACGACGCAGATTCATTGGGGCAATTAAAGCTCTTTCCGGCCTTTCCTTAGCAGTGTTCTGGCATTTGATTCTTCATGACTTAGAGCATCTTCTTCCCTGGGAGAAATTTATAGCTATGAATTTTGCAAATCCCAGTAGAGCATAATTATCTTCTTACATAAAGCAGGAGACCTGAATCGCAGCTCCCATCTGCAGGGGAGGCGCGTGGTGGCTTCGGCTCCAGAGAGGGGGTTCCCAGCCAGGGAGCCCCGGTGAATTCCCCCGGGCTGGGGCTTTTGGAAGTGAGAAACGCAGAGTCAAACCTATGGGGTTTGGCATGTTTTCATTCCACCCTACAAATTGTCTTTTGCTGTGGGGAGACCTCATGGACAGAGCAGGAGTCCTCTGTGGAGCATCGCCCCGGGCATCCTGGGGTGCAGGTCTGGCAGCATCCCTGCCCCGCCGCAAGCCCTGAGGCTGGAGCGAGGGATGCTCCTGCACCGTCTCGAGTGCAACCGCTCCTGGATCTGCTCCTGTATCCCGTAGCTGAGGCTGCTTCATCTCCGACCGGCGTTTTATCACTGCGATCAGGCAGGAGCAGCCTTGGCCTGGCAGCACACCCCAGGAGCGGCTCCGGCATGAATATTGATGGGGAGCTGGATGCGGGGGGAAGACACACGCGAATTTAATCAGGGTGACAGGAGCGGGGCTCCCTGGAGGCACCGCACTGCCGTTTCCTGACATTAATGGTACTTTGTGTCACAAGGCATTTTTTTAATGTAGCTTGCCAGTAAAATAATCAGCCTTCTCTGGGAGTAAAGAGGAATTTGTTTCTCATCTATTATGATACAGATGTTGCTCCTCAGCTGTCATTAGCGCACAAGAGGAAAGCCAGGGCAACACATCTGGTATTTTTAGAAGTATGACATGGATGAGAAACATATTCTTGCCTTTCAAAGGCAATAAACAACCTCTGTTGTGCAACATCCCTCAAGGGATGCGGGGGTGACGGGTGCTGCGGAGCGCTGGGCTCTGTCCCCGGCTCTTCCCTAGGTGAGTGAGGGCTGATCCCTGGCCTAACAGCTCAGTGCTGGGCGAGGAGTGGTATTTGGGGAGGTCTGGGGGGTCCTGGGGCCAGGGCTGAGGCAGGAGCATCGCTGCCCCAGGGACGCCGGTGGCCCCAGAGGCGTTGCTCAGTGGGTCAGAGCCCTGCGCGCCGCCGGCACCGCTGAGCCGAGGGTTGCAGGGGAGCCCTAGCCTGGACAACAGGCAGCTTTAATTACAAGGCCCCTCCTCAACAAGTGCAGTCATTAGAGTTAATGGATTGGCTTGTGCTAATAAGATTAAGATATCTCCACAGCCTGGTGGGAGCCGGTTCACAGCAGTGGGAGCTGGGTCCTTGTCCAAGCCCAGGAGAAGGTGCTGGGGGCACAAGGGGGCACGATAAAACATCGAGTCCCTCACCCTGAGGACCGCCGCAGACATCCTCACCTCCCCCCTGTGATATGGGGGAGAGGGTCAGTGCTCGGGGTGAAGGGGGCTGGCAGGCAGCAGTGCCGGCCGGCGGGATGAGGACAAGCAGCTCAGGAGGGTCGTGTGCTCGAGGCCCCCAAAGGCCAACACGTTAACAAAGGACGCGATGTCGCGTTTTAGCCCCGTCCCCCGCCCTGCGTGCCGAGAGCGGCTCCTGGGCTCGTCCCCCGGAGAGGCGCGCTGCTGGCGTCGGGGCACGCCGGGGCGCTGGGGAAGGCGCAGGGACAAACAGCTCCTCGCTCGGCGCTGCTGAGTGACACCCCAGCGGATAAACGTGAGCGTGAAACAGAGCCTGAGCTGCCGCGGCTGCTCCAGCGAGCAGGGGGTGACGCTGGGGAAGCCCTCTGGGGTCACCCAGCCGTGCAGGGCTAGCCCCTGCCGCCCCTCAGCCAGGACATGGGGACAAGGCTGCGGGTCTGGAGGTCCCTGTGCCCAGGACCCCCATTTCACACCCCATTTCAGCCCTCGAGGAGCTGGGTAACCTGTGGGAGGGCACGACGGGAGCCCTGGCAGGGACATCTTGGACCAGAGTGGACCCAGCTCCCGGCAGTGTCTCAGGGTACTGGGACCCGCCTGCCAGTCCCAGGGGCTGACACGGGCCAGGGGCACTGGGCTGGGGGGGCAGTTCAAAGGACCCCCCCATTTACTGAGTTTTGAAGCTGTCTGCTTGTTCTGCTCCTGACCAGAGATCTGAGGCAGTTTATCAATTTATTTAGTGAGCTTTGCAGCTCACCTTCAAAGCCTCTTGACTCCGCGGTGAGCAGCCCTGCTCAATTCCGCTCATGCATCTTTAATCTCAAGTGAAAAAAGAGGAGTTTTTTTCTCTTTTCACTGTTTGGTTTCAGAGACCGAGATAACAAAATCAAATCTCCTCCTCAAGCAGACACAGAGGGGCAGCTGCGGCTCTTCTCCCCCAAGGGCAGCCGTATCGCCCGCCGGGCGCCGCGGCACCCGCACCGGCACGGGGGGTGCGCAGAGCCATCAAAGCCGAGGCAGGGGGAGCCGGCCTGTACCCCGTGCAGGAGCGGTGATGATCTTCCCCATCACGGTCATTAGGCATCAAGTGCTGAGAGGAGCCAGACAAGCACCTGAAGAGCGTTAAATCCACTGACCGGTCAAACTGCAACTTCATCTTCTGCTCTAACGGGGTCTGAACGAGGAACCGGGGGACAGCAGGGAAAGCACCAGCGCTTGGGAGGGAGCACAAGGATGCGCTGTTTTGTTTTGGTTTTATTTTATTATCATTTTTTCCAAGAGGAAAAAATTGCTATGGCAACTTCTCCAACAGCCGAGCTCCTGGGAGCCTAGCTGCAAGTGAAACTTGCCACTCATCATCTGACAATGTTAATCTGCCGGATTTACATAGTAATTAATGTCAAGAGGCAATCTACAATTTGAGCAATCAGAGTTTCTGTGCATAAAGTCAGACTCCGCAGACAGCAATTTATAATTGTGTATACGAAAGGCATTTAACCCTTGTGGGTTTTCCGCAGGGAGCAGAGGGGCCGGACGCCCGGCCCTCCCGCGCCCTGACGCCGATGCGGGGCACGGAGGGTCCTGAGCCGCCCCAAGCGCCGGCACGCGGCAGCTGCCCAGGCCCGGCTGAACTCGGGGCTGTCACGGCAGCAGCCGCTGCACGGCCTTCAGCTCCCCAATTCCTGCTAAAGCCTCTTTGCCCCTGAACTTCGTCAGCTCTTCCCTGAGCAGAAAACTCCTGCTCAGGCCTGGCCTTTGCTGCCTAAGAGACATTGTGCATTTTTTCCCCCATGTAATCATTAACTCAGCAAATTGCAGGATCCATTTCTAACGAGGCTGCCATTAGCCCCCTGCTGCCACCGCAGGATTCACCCCGCCTCCCCCAGCAGCACCAGAACCCCCCCAGCTTTTGAGCGGAGGAGGAGCTGCTGCAGCCCCGGGCAGCCCCTGTCCTTGCCGCCCCCACCTTGCTCCCCCGCCCCGCTCCAGCCATTCCCGTCCCCGCTTCCAGGCTCGCTGGGAAAGCCGCAGTCGGAGCCAGGCAGTTCAGGGGAGGTGGTTTTGGGAAGGGGCAGCGGGAGCAGCAGGAGACCTGGAATCTGGCCCTGGAGGAGAGAACGGGGGGATCAAGGGGGTACGCGGCAGCTTTCCACCCCACGACCAGCCGGTGTCGAGGGGCTGCTCCCGACCTCCGCTGCACCCTGGGATGGGGTTCGGAGTCTGCCTCCCACCACAAACCCCTGTATGACGCTGTTCCTGCAATCTCCTCTGTAAAGAATAAAGCTCAGCTGAATCCCAGCATCCTTTCTTCCTCCATCCTTTCGGCCTTGGAGCCACAAACTTCAGAGGAGGAAAAAAAAATCTAATTGATTTCTTCCGTATTAACAAGTCAATCACGAGGGTGGGTTTTTTTTAATGACTCATAAGCAAGCTTGACGTGTCTGTTAATTAAATAGCCATCCTAGCTCTAATCCGCTGAAAGTTAATCATTTGGGGAATTAAAAGGTGTCAGCGCTGAATACCTCATTATTGTAAGCGCTTGCCTGCCCTTGCTAGCAGGAGGAGCCGGGGCGCTGCCGGGAGCCAAGTCGGGCAAGAAGGGGCCGGGGCGAGGAGCGAGCTCTCGGCAGGTCCGAGCCACGAACACCCCGAGCCCCCCGCACCTGCCCAGGACCACTCGCCCAGTGTTTCCCCCCCCAAGCAAGCCCAGCTCCTCCCCAGCGCCGACACACCACCGCGGCTGCCGCAGCCTTCCCCGGGCGACGGAGCACCCTCCTGCCGAGGGCTGAAGCGGATGGAACGGGACAAAGCCAGGGGTAACAAACTGCTCTTTTTTTTTTTTTGAGCGCGAGCTTGGTGCCTCTGCTCAGGCTCTTTTGAGTATCATCTAACTTAATATTGATGAAGCCACTACAGTTTAATTTATTGGCTCAGTGCGCACACCCCATGACAAGCCATGTGCACGGAGCCGATAGCTGAGCAGTGGGACGTGGAGGCCGTCTCGGCTGCGCACCCCTGCCGGGGAGCGGAGCTGCTGCTCCAGCACTAATCCTGTGTTATCATCCACATAACACAATTAGTGCAGCGTTATCAGGGCACTAATGGTGCCAGGGCGCATGTGTGCTTACCAAGCGGCTGCTGTCACGTAGTGAGACCTGCCCGCGTCCCGCGGTGCCACCGGCAGCGCTTTGCCGAGCCATGCAGGTGACAGGTCACACCAGCGTCCGGGCTCAGCATCCCCGGCTCCCTCCGATCCGCTTTTTGGGGGTGGTGGGGACCTACCCCAGGAGGAAGCCTTCTCCCCTTGGTCCGAGCGCTGCAGGGCACCCTTGGGGAGGGCTGGCTGCTCCCAGGGCCAGGCGCGGGGCCGGCACAGCCATTCCAGCACTGCCCGCAGCCCGGGCTCCTGCAGCCGCGTCCTTCCCAGCTGCATTGGAGAAGCTATGGGGAAAAAAATGTGGCAAGCAAATAAAGAAAAATCCCTCCATCTTCTGGAAATTGTTTTGTCTTGGGTCAAGACCTTTAGGTTTAAAAAACCCTTCTGCAGGGTTGTGCTGGTCATGCAGGAAGAGGGTCAGAGGAATTTACAAGCCAATTAGAGGCTCCTGTATATTAAATTTTTATTATATATTCCTCAACGACAATTCTCCTGCTCCCAAAACATCCTGACCCAGCCCTATTGCTCCCTTGCCTTCCCAGCTGCTCGCCCAACAGCAGGTCCTGACTTCTTGCATTTCCTGCTTTTCTCACCGTTTTATGAAGCTAAATAACAAGAGGCCAAACAGGATAATTCTGGTGGTGAATGAATGATGCAGTTTTGTGTTGCTGTGTGCATTGTATTAATCATTTAGTGACATGCTGGCTGTTGGCCTGATGCGAGATAACGAGAGGTAATTAGTTACAAAAATTAGGAGGTGGGCACATTGCCAATTGTTTACACGCACTGTGGCAATGGGGGCAGCCAGGAGAATTTCCTTTTCCGAGGGATCAAACCTTGTTTTAAAACATCTGATTCAATTACAGACCAAAGGCCGAGCTCTGAGCAGCAGCGGGAGACAGACCGCGTGTCCCCGGGGTCCCTGCCCCGGCTGCAGTGGGAGCATTGGAGCCGGGACGGGACCTCCCCCCTCCAGGGAACCCCGCTCGGCCCCCACGGTGCTGGAGCTGCTGCTCGCTGCCCAGCCGGTCCAGGTTAGCCGGCCCGGACGGAGCGTCCCCAGCCACAGCAGTGAGGGTCACCCACACACAATGTTCCCACTCCCTGCGACAGCTCCTCTGGCCAAGTTTCCAGATGGACGTTTCTGCTGCGCTCCTCCTCCAGGTCAGAGGAGCTCTGGGACACCAGCTGCCAGGGGCAACTCCTTCCAAACCCACTCCCATCTCTATAAAACGCTGAGGTCAGGTCCCAGCTGCCGGGGCTGGGGTGTGCAGGAGGGAAGAGGCTCTGGGCAGAGCGAGGGTCTCCCGCAGCACCGCGGGCACAGCCCTCCCTGCCCTCGTCCCAGCCAAGGGGGGTTATCGCCTGCAGGAAGCGTTTCCTCCCCGCATCTCCATGCCCAGCACACGATGCTTACCCGGCGCTGCAGCCTCCCCATGGCTGGGGCAGGAGGAAGAGGAGGCAGCAGTGAGCAGCTCAGGGGAAACCTTATGCTTATTAGTGGCAGAATTTAAAGGTTTTTCCTCCCACACATTCGGGCATTTCACTGGCGACAGCTGCAGCACCATGCACATGTGAAAAACGTTGATGAGTGAGTGATCACTAGAAGCGAGCATCCTGCTGCGGGGTGCTCCCTGCCCAGGCTCCCCAATAAAGTCCTGTTTCTTGTCACGCTGACACGTACATGGCAGGTTCCACTGGGCATCAGTTTGCAAACTGGTGGGCAAAGGGCAAGTAAAGCTGCAAACCACACGGAGCTTGGATTTGCTCCTCCCAGGCACAGTTGTGGGAGCGCAGGGGCTGCCTGGGCGATGCGTGTGCAACTTGCCACCGCGGGAATGCTGTGTTTTGGCTGAACTGGTAACCACACGTGCCCGGCCGTGTGCATGCAGGCACACGTGGCACGTGTGGCATCACCCGCCGGCAGCGTGGTCAGGAAACCTCCCCTCCCCTTAACACACTCTGGAACAACAGCCGCTGGGAGCACTCAATATTTTTCCCTCGTAGATACAACTGATGTGGGCAGAAAATATCAGCTGCCACTTGGAGAGGGGTGCAGAGGCCAACTCCATTAAAGCTGCTGGAATTGGTACATTTGACACAACACCGGCTATAACTTAAAGCCAGAGTATGAATAATAGAGCTCTGCACTCAGACCCACAAGTGAAATATATCTGATTGTTATATTGCCTTCTGCACAGAAACACAATCCAAAATCAATTCCCCGCGTGCCTGGCGAGCGGGCAGACGCCCGGCCAGGCTGCAGCCTTTGCTCCCCTGCTCTGCTCAAACAGCCTGGCCGGGCAGCTCCTACCCCTGGGTAAACAGCCACCAGATCCCATCACCGAGGCGTTGAGCCTGATTGCTGTGTCCTAAGCCAATTTGCACATCATTAAAAATAATAGCTGTGCTGGGCGTGCGAAGCTGGGGGCAGAGCTGCGGTTTGCGGGAAGGTGCTGTCCTGCTGCGGAGGCCGGGGCGGAGGGGACGGCAGGGGCTGCACAGCCCGGGGAGCAGAGATGTGAAAGCAGCAGGACCGTTTCTGGGTCCCCTGAGGGAGCCCCTGGGCACCGGCTGGGGATGGTGCTGGAGACGTGTCCCAGGGTCATCCCGCTGGGGACCAGGGGCCGGGGGCTTCGCCTGAGGGGTGATAGTTCAAAGCGGGGAGGGTTGGTTTGGGGATAGTCTGTGGCTTTGGATTTTTGAGAGCCTCCACGTGTCTGCAGACGTCCTGCAGAAGCGCTGAGCAAAGGTGCCCTGCCCAGGGATGCTCCCGTCCGTCACCACCCCCAGGGCTTAGCGAGGGACTGGCAGATGTGGGGCTGCTAATTAACAGAGGCTCAGGCTGGGCACGTCCTGGGGCTGGGGCGCAGCAGGGACCGGAGGAGCGTCCTTGCACGGGAGAGGAGGACGAGCAAAGCCCCTGCGTGGGGAGGGGTGGGCAGGGAGAAGTGGGAGGGCACCGGAATTCACACTGGGAATTCTGCACGGGATTTTTCAGGCTTAGCCACCACGCCTGGCAAGCGGAGGAGCCCCGGCTAATCCTCTCATTACCGAGGTGCTTAAGGAGGGATTACAGGGTTGGGTTTGCCAGTGGGTTCCTGACTCTGTGGTGCGACGGCGTGGCAGCGGCCGGGGAGCCACGGTCTCGCGGTGAGGGGGTTCCCCGTGCTGCTGGTGTGGGGTCCGGCCGCCAGCACCGTGTGCCGGCCTCGATCACTTTCACTGCCGTGCTGGTTTTTACAGCAGGAGACAGGATTTATCCATCTTGTAAAATGCCTTTGTCAGAGGATCCAGGGACGTATTAGGAGGTGTAAGGGGTGGAATCAGAAAGGACCAGACGAAGGTGAAAAGCACATGACATTTATTACCTATAGCGAGAAGTTAAAGCTTGACACCCATCCCCTCCACTTAGGCTCGGGCTCAGGGAGTCCTGGGGGGAGCCGGCAGCAAAGCACGGGGAGCACAAACGTTTCCATCGCCTCTGAGCCGGCTCCTGCTCGTGGCACTCCTGAAGGCAGAGGAATAAGCACAGGTTGATCTGAAATTAATATTGCTTGGAAAATGGATTTCAAACCACCCCCAAACAGCAGATTTTTCAGGTTAGCAGCTGAACTGACAAAACCCGTGACAAGTCTCTAATTTGTCGTTCCTTGTCTTGGGGACTGGGAGCCTGTGAGGGGCACTTGGCTTGGGCTGCCCCTTCCCCAGCAGCCAGCAGGGCCAGAAACACTCTTTAAACTGAAATGTACAGTTTATTCTTTCATTTACCTGTTTGTTTACATTGGTTAGTTAGTTTGTTTACATTGTCTGATTTGTTTATTTACATTTCTCAATTTATTTTACTTTATCTATTTATTTATTTAGCTTTCTGTGCTGAAACGCCAGGTTACTGCCTGCTGACCTCTAGTAGCAGGAGAAACCGCAGCTCAGTATTGCGGGATGCGTTGGCAAAGCTGCTCTGTCCGGCCGGCAGCCCCAGGGGTGGCTGGTGGTCCCGTGTCGCCCCCACCCCGAGCACCCCCTCTCCCTGGGGACCCCGCGGGGCCGTGCCGTTTCACAGCGAAGCTTCGTCTCCCTCCTGCACACGGCTTTGACAAACACAATTCTCAGTCAAAGTCACCCCGCTCCTGGTCTGGTTTTGGGAGAAGACACGTCTGTGGATCTGGCCGACGAGACACGGGACGGCAGGCACGCGCCGGTGAAGGGGACGGTGCAGCCCGTCCCACTGGAACGGCCGCAGCCTGATACTGGAAATAAAGGAGGCAACGTCAGGGTCTCCAGCGGTGCCACGGTGTCGGGCGCCATGGCAGCGTGTGTCAGAGGGCTGGGACTGCCGGGTGGTGACAGCCAAGCCTCGAGCATCGCCTCCAGGCGAAGGGATCCGCACACCTCTGCCCACACACTGCCTTGAACTCTCGCTGCCTTGCACTGCCCGGGGCCCAGACCCACCCGAGGTGTGCGGGACCCCTCCGACCGCGTCCGCCGCGGTGCACAGCTCCTGCAGCCTTGGGCGATCAGACCTTGTCTCCTGCCCGAGGGAGCTCGACACGAGCCTGGGGATGCTCATCGTGAGCTCTCCCTCAGCTGCTCGGGCCCCACGAGCTCCAGCTCCGGACCCGGCGGGCAGTGTTGCCCCTGGACTGCTCCACTCTCTGCAAAGCCAAAATCGGGAGCAGAGCGGCTCCGGCAGCAACCCTGCCCCTTGCAGCTCACCCTCCAGCTGCTGAGGGTCTGTACAAAACCTCCCCGTGGTCTCACAGCCGCAGGGCTCAGTGCTGCAGCCGGGGAGCACGACTGCTACGTGCTATTGCTCATTACAGCGTACAAGCTCTACCAGTGACGGAGCAAATGAGATCAGCCCGAGGCCGTTCATCCTTATTTAACCCAGCCCCAGAGCCCACCCCTCACGGGCCTGGCACAGCCCGGCCCAGGGCCGGCGCAGCCCCCGGGTGCCCACGGGGTCTGCCTGCGCCGGTCCTCCCGCAGCGTCCCAAACGGAGGGAGCAAGGGCCAGGGTGACATTAAAGCGCACGAGGCATCTCGCCTCCCGACGTGCCCCCGTCCCCTGCGCCCCTCCCCAGCCCCTTCCAGAGAAACTCCTCAGGAGTAATTGCAAAATCCTCCGGTGCATCAAAGGCAGGATGCAATGTTATTAACTTGCCAGCCAAGAGCTGAAAAGCAATCGTGGCTGTTTCCCCAAGACTGAGTCAGGGATAATTGAGTTGAATGGGAAGGAATTGCTGCTCTTTGTTGTCGGTTAGGAGATGATCTTCCAGTCCTTCCACACTGATCTCAATTTGGGTTATTCAAACAGACTTTTGAATTAAGAGATAAAGTTGTTTAAAAAGACTCCAGAGCTCTTAGAAAAACTTTGAAAATCTTTCTGTTTAAACACAATTCTTCTCCCGGTGTCAGTGCTTAAGCTCTGCAATGTGTGTTATCAACACCTCCAGCAGAGAGATGCCCAAAGTGTCGGATTTGAGCTCACCCCAGATGCCTCCGACACCCGGGCTCCGGCCGCGGTCCCCACAGGACCAGGAGCCCTCTCCGCCGGCTCTCAGCGGGGCGCAGACGGTGGCGGGTGCCGCACGGGGCAGGCGAGGCGCAGACACGCTCTGCCCGTCCCGTCCCATCCCCCCCGCAGCGAGGGCAGCCCCGTCCCGGGGAGGGGGAGGTCATGGAGGGATCAGTGAAGTTCACATTATAGAAAGTAGAGCATGATGGCAGAAAATCAATGCTGAAATATAGCCAGCTTTACCCCCTCCTTTAAATAGCTCTTTTAAGACTGTTTTAAGGTGAAATTATTTCAGGTCAGGGAGGTCAAGCACACAGTGTAATACTGTGGAAAATCTCCCTCTGTTTGAGCTGTTGTGCCCCAAGAACGGAGCCTCCTCCCCAGCGTTTGTCTTGATCTGCGAACCAGCTCATCCTAAAGGCAGGAGAATCTGGGGTTCTCTTCTACCCAAGCTCTGAGACATGAAATAAAACATTAAAAACTGCAACACTTGCAGTAAACCCACGAGAGATGGCAGTGCTGGCGGCAGGATTTTGGCCCATGCTTCACAAGAGCAAATACATCAGCCAGGTAGAAACAATAATCTTATCAAAACACAGGCTTTGCTTCATAAATACGTCCAGGCTGGAGTGAAATATGCCACTGCAGGAGGAGGGAGAGCAGTCAGCAGAGTATTTCAATTGATTAAGATGCCAATCACAGCAGGGCTGCCGTCATCTCACGAAGCACAAACAGCAACAGGTCCCAGTCCTGCCAGAGCAAATGAAAACCCTTCAACAATCATGTCTCTGGAAGCCGAATCTCTCCGCGTGCTCCCTCCGTTCCCCTTCATTACCTGCGAATGCCCCTCAAAACACCTGCGGCCAGGCGGGACCGTGCCCGTGAGACTGGCCGGGGGCTCAGGGACACGGCCACGGGCTGGGGACGCCCCTGCCAGAGTCAGGCCCTGGACGCTGCTAACAGCAGGTAAACGCATCTAGCTTGGAGAGAACAAGAACGACTGGAAAGCACCTGGAAACAACCAAGTTATTAGAAGAAAAAGCTAGCACAGGACACTAAGCTGGCTGAATGCAGAAAGTGAAGCTGTTCGGTTCATTCACATAAACCAGCCATCAGCAATGAATCTCTGGCTGGCTACATTGACAGCAAATAGCTTATTGAAACAGCATATTTATTTTGAGTCTATTAATTTTTTTGTATTAAGGGATGCTGCCAAGATAACAGGTTCTTCCTCCCACTAAAATAATAAAATGCATATTCAGAAAGTTTGGAATTAATTTCTGTGAATTCACACCTGAAGCTGCCAGCAAATTTTTCACAAAAGCAGCTTGTAACTGGAAATCTCGGCTGTGCCACGAGCATTCAGGCCGCCCGTGCTCCCTGGGGCCGTTTGTGTCAGGAAACGTCAGGGCAAAGCCCCGCGCTGCCGTTTCTCGGAGGCCGGCGTGGCAGGCGTGCGGGGCACTCGCTCCGGAGAACTTTGGCTGTGGAAACAATTTACTGCCCCAATCCAGCCCGTTTGACGAGCGAGTCTGAGGGGCCCGAGCGCTGCCCGGCTGCTCCCGCCGGCAGAAGGTCGCTCCCGCTGCGAGGCCGGGCTGGGGTCCCCAGCGCCGGGGCTGCCGCAGCCGTGTGCCCGGCACGGGGCAGCCCCTGGCCGCGCCTGGGTTTGGTGCTGGGTGGTGAGCGAGGCAGAGCCCCTCAGCCCCTGCCCTGTCCCACCCTGTGGCACCTCGCCCTGGCCGTCAGGATCGCTGGGGGGTCGTGAAACACTGGGGAAGGTGCTGCTGCAGCTGGGCAGAGAGCCCAGGAGCCGAGGAGGAGCTGGGCACCGCGCCGCCAGCACCCTCAATCCCGTCTGCCCCATTTGTATTTCCAGTTAAGGTGAACAGTTTGTTGAAAACCATTTCCCTTTGCTGGCTGAGCTATTAAGCCCTCAGGCAATCCTCTACGCAGATCTTTTTCCTTTTTCCCCTCTTTGTTTCCATGCCGGGAGCTGGCGGCTGCTCTGCGAGGGATGAGCTGCACGCTCGTCCCATCAGCTGCACCAGGCAGCGCCTATCGCGCTTGTCATCTCCGAAAACAAGCTCATTATCTGACCAGACTGTCTCTCCCCTGCTCCCTTCATCTCTGTGGCTCCCATACCTGTGCACGGGCAGCAGGACCCGCAGCTTGCCGCGCAGACTCCCCTGCAGAGGGAATTACTCAGCTGCCCAGGGGAAAAGGTGTTTCCTCTCCCTTCCTCGTTTGCAAAGTCACGTTCTTGGGTTGGTCTCTCGCCTGTTTGCTAATTGAATCGGTGCTTTCTTCATCCTCATTTGCTATGAGTTAATTTATGCATGTTTTTAATCTCTAATTAAAAATAAATAAAACTTTTGTAATGACACAGAAAAATAAAAATCTCATCAGAAACAAGTATCAATCCTTGAAGAGGCGCAGACTCCAATAAACCACACACCCAACCCTCTCCCCCGCAAACCATTTGCCCTCCAGACATCCAGCACCATTTCTCCCACCCCGCAGCTAATGAAGTTGCTGGTGTTTGCAGCTGCTCCTCCCAGCCCAGCGCTCGTGAGGCCGTCCCCGTCCCCATCCCTGTCCCCGTCCCCGTCCCCGTCCCCGTCCCCGTCCCTTGGAGCAGCCGCCGGGTGATGCCGCGGGGCTGAGCTGCGGCGCAGGAGCCACGGCATCCGCCGGACACGGCGATCCCGCACGGCTCCTCTAGCGCTCGCGAGGGCTTGCCAGTGGGAAGCCGCCTCGTTGGGAATTACACTGCCGGTGGATGCGCTTACTGCTGTAAAAAAGACAAGCACAATTTCTCTTTCTAATCGAGTCCACCTCCATTTGGCCTGCATGCCTGCCGGGATATCACACACATATTTTCCTGATTAATTTTCAATTAATGGCCTCAAAGTCTTTCTGCCTGAACAGCAGTAGAAAATTTTTTGTGCATGTATCAGCATGAAAAATAAGACTGAATTAGCATCTGCTTAAGCCCTGGTAGATAATTAGACTGGAAACCACTGCCCAGGGGCTCGGGGTGGGTAGGAAAATCCTTCACGTTGAAATAACCCGGCAGCGGGAGATGCCACCCCGCTCCCCTGGCTCCTCTGCTCGGAGCATGAGGCTCTTTATGCCCGAAGCTGCCTCGTTTTGTGGCCCCAGCGGGACTCTCAGCTGCTCCGGGACCTCGACAGCCTCCTGCAAAGTCAACGACAAAAAAGCCGGGGCCTTGGTTGAATTAATTTCGCTTCAAACCCAACAAAAACTTGCAAGAAAAAGAATTAATTATTCACTAAGCTCTAAAGATAATAAAGATAAAAATTAAGCTTGGATTTCGAGACAAAAAATAGTTCCTCTCCTGTTCAAATATAAATTAGGAGTGCATATAAATGCTACACGACTCAAAATTCATTTTCATTTCTAAGCAGCCATACAATATTCATAGTCACATAAGTGATTTCACGTCTCGCCCCCGAGATGACTGCGCTGGCACCGTAGGTAAATAGCTCCAGCGTAAGACACCTGGCACAGGGAAGAGCTTCGCAGCCTCGTCTTGAAGGGAAGGCTTTTTCTGGAAGGATAAATCATTCCTTCAAAGCTCTTTTGGTTCAGAGGTTTATTCCCAAAGTCACCACATTCAAGACAAGGTTAAGAAGGAAAAGCCGCGCAGGTTCGGTGCATGGTGCTCGGGCCACCCTGGGGCTGCCGGGGGGTCCCTGCCCTTCCCCGAGCCCCCCGGGCTGGGGGGTCCAAGCTCGCATTCCTCCATGAGCTGGAGGAGCTGGGCGGTGCTGGCCAGGCCGGGGAGCCCTGGGGATGGGCTGGGCGCGGGGCAGCGCCGGGTCCCCGGGGACCAGAGCCCCCTCCAAACACCCGCAGGGGCGGGGAGCCGGGACCCTCCCAGCACACAGACCAGCAAACGCAGTACTGATAATGGTAATAATGTTAATACAGTTGATGGGATGGTCTGGGGGAGAGCTCGCCGATTGCAGCAGTTAATTATAAAATACAGAGGAAAATCCAGGCGGGCGAATCGACCCTGCCTGCAGCGATGGATCCTGCCTCTGGCCATGCTGCCGGCAGCAGAGCCATGCAGCCGCACGTCTGCTCCGCTCTGGTCCCCGCAACAGCCCCTGTCACCGCTGCTGGCACCCCAGCATTATGTCTTTGGAAAAGCAGAAAGAATTATAAGCATGCTAGAGTTTTGTATTACTTCACAGCTGTTGCCTCCCTCAGTATTTCCAGTGCTCGACCTCAAGCTGTCCCTCTCCCCACCAGCACTTTGTCCTGCCTGCAGAGGGTCTGGCGTCTGCCCCTGGCACTGCGGGCTTCGGTCTCGGTGGTCCCCGCACCCAGGGGACGGGGTCCCTGACGGGAGCAGCCTCTGGGAGCAGCAGTCGTCTGCCAGGGACCATGTAATCTTCTATCACACAGGCAAAATTTTATCTCGTTGCCGCAGCAGTCACCTCTGGGATGGACTATTGATTTTTGTCTCCCTTCCATCGCAGCCGGAGCAGGATGGGAGAGCAGCTCGGCTGGGCAGCGCCGGGGCCAGGCGGGGCCGGGGGCACTGGGCAGGCTGGGGGCACTGGGAGCGCTTCGCTCCTCGCTCGTGCTCCTGGGTGTCGGGTGCACCCGGGGCCCCCTCCCGCAGGTGCTGACGGTGCCCTCGGCTGCACCGGGGCACCTTCAGTGGCATTTTCAGGTCCAGCTGGTCTGGCTGTTGGTGGGAGCGGGGCGAGGCAGGCGCCTCGGGACGCTCCTTCGTCGGGGGTGCCACCGAGCGCTGAAACAATTTGTCTCTGGAACAGCATGAAAACAAGAGGAAAAAAATTATCTGCATTTTTGCTACGTATTTTTATAAGCGTGGTGCAGGGAGAAAATCACTGTGTGTAGAACAAATTAGTTTGTCGTGGAGAAGCTTGCCGCTAAAACGTTAAGATGCAGATAACGCAGGGAAAGCTTTTGAAACCAAATGCCCAGCTGCACTGACAAGGAGATTTTCGTAAATGCTGTTCAGAACAATTTAAACAATTAATTTTAGCATTTAATGGGCACTTGCACTATCTGCTGGAGCAGAAATGAGTATGTGTCTTTCATTACCTGCCACATTTCCCCTATTCCTCATCTTCTCACCACCATTCCCGGGAGGGAAAAACAAGGCATATGTTAATTGAAATTGCAGCACAGCTGCAAAAAAAGGAAAAAAAAAAAAGTGGATTTCAGGTTTTTGTCGACCCTGTTTTCCACAGAGGGAATGTGATACTCGACTATTTACAAGCAGAAAACTGTCAGGGGATACACAGGCTATTCAAGAATGAAAACAAACAAACGGCAGCCGCATGTTTGCAAACGGAGGTGGAAAGTGAACCCGGGTCATTTTTGCCTGTTAATCAGTGTGAATTGGTCCCTTGTCCATGGAGAGAAGGGGAACGTGGCTCACGGGAGCAGGAAAACCTTCACTGTGCATTTCCCCATCTGCTGCCCCTTTGCAGGGGGTCGGGGCCGTGCCCCAGCCTGCTGTGCCCTGCACCCCGGCACCCTGCACCCCGGTGCTGTGCCCCAGTGCCGTGCCATGGGCCCCGGCCACCGCTTGCCGAGCAACTGCTTGTTCACTGCCACGTTTCTCAATGCCATGGCTTCAAGTGTGCCGTGAGTTACGGCAGCTGTCAACAGCAGAGCTCAGAGCAGCTTTTAAGCCGCACGCTTTCCCTGCTCGCGAGGGGCACGGTGCAGCTCTCGCACGTTACCAGCCATCGTCTCCTGCCAGCCACTGCAGGCTGCCGTTACGGCACTTGCAGGCACCTGCGAAATCTGCCACCGGCTCCTCGAGGAGCACCACGCCGTCAGGGAGCCGAGAGCTGCCCGGCTCTGCCGTGGCGGCTGCAGCACTGGTGTGTCCCGTGCGGGCAGTGGAGCACCCTCCCGCACCCGCTGTGCCGCATCGCAGGTGGTGCCCAGGGGCTCCGGGGTGCTCCAGCCGAGACCGAGGGCTGGAGGGTGTTAGCTGCATCACCAACCCCTCGCTTGCATCAGCCCACTGCTCCCACAATGCGGCACAATTAATTCTGTTGCTCATTCTCTCAGCACGTTAACTCCCGTGCAGGTGGACGTCCCATCTGGCCGTGCTGGTCCCCACCGTCTCTGCCGGCCACCGGACTCGCTCTCCGTAGATGGCAGCAGCAGCCCGCGGTGTGCACGGCGCGCGGTGCCGCAGCGCTGCTCAGTGAAACGCCGAGCAAACGCTGCTGATCGCCCTGTGGGTGCACGGAACAACCGAGCAGCAAAACATGGGCTGCAAAATGGCTCCTGGCACTGGGCAGGGGGCTGAGAGGGTCGCGGGGAGAAGAGAGCGATTGAGGGAGGAAGAAAGCCAAATGTTAGTTTTGTGTTCAACTGCAATTGCCTTAATTTGCCTCTTTTGGTAACGAGGGGCAGGCTCAGGAGTCCTTTTGCTCCTGCCATTTGCTCGCTATCAAGATAGCATGCCTCCTTGATCTGAAAATGATTATTTTTCTTGACAAATCCTCCTGCTGCCGCGTTTTCTATTAATCTCCCTCTGTCTCTGCAGAGAAAAGAGAATTACAGAGGCTGCTCAGAGGCCCACTTGCTCATCTGTCCTTGAACCTGGCTGGCAACCCATTGTTAGCAGAATTGAGCAAATAGCAGAGAAAGGAATTTCTACAAATATTCTCTCAAATTTGAAAGCAAATTTTCACCCGGCAGCACTCGCGGCTCCTCTGTGCTCCCGTCCCGGGAACGCTGCAGCGTTTGCCCTGAGCAAGCAGAAATACGGGAAGCATAGCTTACGCTCCTGCCATCTCAAAAAGAAAGCATTCTTTCTGACTAAAAATATTCAGTCTGAACAACGATTAACTAGTAATTAACTTCAGAGTGGGAGGAAGGGGCGTGGAGGTGGCTGAGTCCTCCGGAGCCGAGGCCACGCGCTTTGACGGCCGCCCCCGCGCTGGCCCCTGATGCTCGGAGCAGCGCGGGGTCCTCGGCACCGGGTCGGCCGGCAGGACAGACCTCGGGCATCCTTGTCACCACGCCGCTGGCTTCTGCGTTCTGCAAGAGCCTTAAAAAGTGGAGCTGTTTGGCAATTCAGACAAGACAAGCATCCAGAATTTGGGATACAGGTTTAAAACCCCTATTACTTTCTGCCGAACACTTAGGAGAGCCTAATCCAATTGGCCATATGGTCCTGGGCTCCCTCCAATCTAATTCACCCATCCCTTGGGCATATTGAAGGGAAAAGGGGGGGGAATTGAAAAAATGTAAATCACATTTTAATAGACTCATAAAAATACACAAAGCGATGACCGAGAAAACTTATCAGATTTTATGGGCATGTGGGTTGCTCGACAGAATATGGAAATGCCACTCAAACGGCAAAGCTGCCCTCATAGAAAACTTCACAACATAATCCAATTTATGCCGTTTGCTAGACAGAGCAGCCGGAGTAATTCAAGCCGTCTGCATCACTGTCACCTCTGCTTCCCGCGCGTGCCACTCAGGGCGAGCGCAGGCTGGCGTGCCTCGCTCCGCACGGCACAGCCCTTCCCGAAGGCCGGGCGGCCGCCGGCGAGCGAACCCCGGGGCGGAGGGGCTGGCTGCGCCCACGGCCCAGCACCCCTGGGGTCAGCCCAGCCGCGGCGCAAGGCAGGAGGGTGACGGGGACGCATCAGGGCAGCGGCTTCCCCAGCCGCAGCGGTGGCACCTTCGCTGCCACCATCCGAAGTGCACTCTCATGAAAGCCAACAGGAGTGAAGGGAAGTGTTAAAATAAATATGGAGAAAGTTTATCTCGGGTCTACAGGGCCCCTGACCGGCGCAGCGCGATGGCGGGGAAAGAATATTTACCGTTCCCATTGACACGGACTAATACACCCGAAGCCGCGGTCTCGCCTGCGAGGATGGGGGCTGGGCTCTGCTCCTGGCAGACGACATCCAGCCCCGCGCCTCGGTGAGACACAGCCCCGGCGTGGATGCTCTCCCCACTGGCACACTGGTGTTCAGAGCCGAGTGGAGACACCAGTACGGCCTGGGTATCAAAACGGCCAACGCACAGCGGTGCAAATCCCTTCACACGGGACAGCCCGTGTGGATAACGATTGCCCCAAAGAGTGCAGGATTCAGCCAGGAATGAGCATGCAGGAGATTTGGCAAATGCTTTGAGACACCATTCCTCAGGTTTCTGCCGGCTGCACAGCTGTAGAGTGTTCTCACTGACGGTGATTTAGCCAGTGACTCTTGTTGGGAACAAAGGAAATGTTTGAAGCTTTGACAGAGATGATTGTGGAAGAGAAAAGAGGTGTTGTGCAGGTGAGCTGGTAAAGTTCACTCCTCTAATTGCTCTGTAATTGTTCTGCCTTGCAGTGGAGTTCTCTCTCAAGCCTGTTTTTGCTCGAACATGCTTGCAAAGAGCTATTTTGTTGGAAGAATTTAATTTTTGCCATTATGTTGTCCAGCACAGTCCAGCTCTGGGTACTTACCACCAATTATCTGTCTGCTGTAAAGCTAATGTTGACACAGAGGTCCTCAATGCATCGACTCTGGGAATCTGCCAGGAAGGCTGGTTTCAAGCAGAATAATTAGTGGGCATGAATATACGTGTAAGATGCCCTTGAACTGATGGACTGTCTTTATTCACTGGGATGTGATCAATTCTGAGGTTTTTCTTTTAGACAAGCCCTTGAATTTAATTCCATTCTGTACAGTAAAGATTTCTTGTCTGAAATTCACTTTGCATCAAGAGAGCCCTGTCTGAGCTCCCCCATTAGCTGTTCTTCCCCCTCATCCGAGAGTCTTAAAGCACTTTACATGGATTAACTAATTAGCTCTCTTCATAACCCAGGCTTTAAGTTAATTTCCCCATGTGCGTTATAAGGACAACGTCAATGAACAGAACACGCTTCCCCCAGCATTTTTCACCTGTCGCTGCTGCAGGTAACACTGAAGCAGTTGAGATGAGAGAGAAAGGAGCCCAAAATCTCATGGGAGAGTGACATGAAAATCAAGCGGACATAAACCCCGCCGGCATACCCGTGCTCGCTGCGGTGCCTTTCCTACCCCCTGCGTTCCCCTGCTTGGGCTGCAGCAGCACTCCACGCCAGCCGGAGAGCCGGCACGACTGCGAGCGGGGACGGGGTGCGCTGGGAAGGGAGAGAAGCTCCTTTAGCAATTCAGGGGCAAATGGGTTGCACAAAGCATCTGGCAAAAGAGCAGCAGGAAAAAACCAAGAGCAGTATGAGAAATGAGGGGAGAGGAGGGCAGGGAAGAAGATCCATCGAAAGGGCTGCCCTGCTGCGAAGGAATCGATCTGGAAATAAAGGTGATGCAGGCTGCTGTGGAGGGGCTTGCCAGGGTGAGAGTTACTTAAATTGCAGCTGGAGCTGGGGCAAGCTGCACCTGGAGTCTCAGCCTGGGAGGAGTTTTAGAGGCTTTTAAACCCTCTCTGTGCCCCCGTGGTCCCGCTGCAGCCTCAGGGCTCGCCCGGGCACAGGGTAACAAAACTTGTGCATCCCCTTGATTGCGGTTCCTCTGCACTCGGCAGTAACGATGTGCAGAGGTTTCCAGCTGGGCTGTAAATTCAAAACCTAGCTCAGAGCTGAGCTGCAGAGCTGGAGGCTGAGTGGGAAGAACCCTCCTTCTCCTACTATCTTATGGAGCTGGTGAGAGAATGACAATTCCGCGAATTCAACTGCATGATAAAAAGTGCCCAGAGCTGGACTGTGCTGGACATCAGGATGGGAATGCACTACATAGAAGGTGCTCAAGTTCATTGCCTCCCACCACTGATGGCTGATGGAGGGCGATGGGGGTCTCTGAGGGACCCAGGCAGCGAGAGGCGATGGCTCCTCCTCCTTTTGCTGAGCAGGAGAGGTGGAGGCAGAGGAGATAGAGGGAAAAACGTCCCCTTGGAGCAGGATAGAGGGTTGCCAGACTGGAACAAAACCTGTCTGTCCTTCAGTGACATGGGCATGGGCACATCGGCTGGTGTGTGTAACACAAGCGGCGCTTGGGTTCAGGCTCACCAAAGGGACCTTGGAAGCTCAGCAGATCTGTCCTTTTCCCAAGAAGATGAGCGGGGCCGAGTCCCTCCTGCTCCCACCCACCCTGGTCATCTTTCTTGGTACTTCAGGAGCAGAATCCTGTTTCCAAGAGGAATGCTCTAAG